>NC_133753.1:9752064-10352064 GCF_036562045.2 Rhinolophus sinicus | reverse complement strand
TTCTGAGAAGTTCTTACCTTAGTAGAAGGTGCCTAACATGTTTGGCACGTTCTGGGTGCTTTGAATGAATGAAGGGATGAATGATGACACAATGACAGAGCCCAGAACTGAGCAAGTTACTTAATCTCTCTGAGTCTCAACTCCCTCTTCTGTAAAATGGGAGTGATAATACCCATTCGAGAGATGCTGGAGGAGGAAATAAGATAAAGAGACAGCATGCTGCCCGCCACCCAGTAGGTGCTCTGGTTCTATTTCCACAGGTTGGGCTGTTGGAGGGTGTGCTGGGGTGACGACTTTATGTGTGCAAGGAAATCTGGGGCCAGGGTCACCTCTCGTCCCCCAACCTTTCCTCCTGTGGCTGCCATTTCTCCACATTCCAGAGAAGCAGGTGCCTGTTCACCCACCCTCGAACACTCAGGGACCCTGCAGGAGGTCACAGGGGACAGAGCCTGGCATTCCTATATTTGGGGGTTGGCAGTATCAGCTCCGAGGCCACTTCTGAAGAATGAGATGCTGCGGGAGGAAGACCTCCAGGCTGGGAGTTGGAGACCTATTACTGAGCTGGTTGACCTTGGACCAGTCACTCACCTTTCCTGGACTCAGTTGCCTCATTTATCAAGGAATGTTAGCCAAGATCGAACACCAAAGTATGAGAGCTCTGTGGGTCTAGAATTCTAAATCCCTGCCCAGTAGATTCCTTCAGAACCGAACACCCGGGGATAAAGTACATTGCAAGCGCCTGCGTGCTTATCCTGCAGGCCTTGCACAGGAGGGCATTTTGATCAATGCTAAACACCCAGGTCATGAATGTCAGTCCTAGCTCTGAGACCTGCGTCCTCGACACCATGCTGCACTGCAGGCCCAGCCCCCCGCACCCCCTCCTTCACTGAGCCGGCTTCCCAGTGGGCACTGAGGCCCCTGTGGCCGGGGCTGGGTGCGTGTTCACCGAGCACTTCCCCACGATAGCATGGACCAGTTTTGAGAAGGTCAGGCAGCATGACGAAGACTTCATCACAGTAGGAGGCCCCATCTCTCTCCAGCCAGCACTCGTTAGGGAGCACGTGATATGTGCCACCAGCAGCCTCTGCCCCCTCCACCCCCAGTACTGGAAGGCACAGATTCTGCTTCAGGGCACTCACCCCAACCCTAATGCAAACCCTAATGCTTCAGGCTGGATGGACGACTGGTGAGGTTTCTGGAGAGCGTTCCCAGACCTAGCTGGGCCCCACAGCCACCTGGGGAGCTGGTTAAAAATATGAACCGTGGGGCCACCCCGGAGATTCTGACTCAGTGGGCCTGGGGTGGGTCACGGGGCTGTGCATTTATAACATGCACATGACATGTATATCTCCTGCATTTATAGCAAGCCTGACTGCAAACCAGGGTTTGAGAACAGCTTCTAGGGAAAGGATAGTATTAATAGCTTGCTGGGGGTCTGCTAGGAGCAGACATGGACAGCAGGGTTCAGGTGCAGGTGACCCTAAAGGACTTGCCCCCAAGGAGAAAAAGCAAGGGAGTTGTGGTGGGGGGGGGGGAGTGCAGCAGGACGAGGATGGGAGAGAAGCCGCGCAAGGATGTGACTGCAGGGGCCGTCCCAGCCTTAGCGGCATCCTGCCGGAATCTCTGGATCATAAAGGGGACCTCAGAGTCGTCTATCCTAAGGCCACAGAGCTGGGCTTTTGTACCCCCAAGCCAGCCAGGCAGCCCCCGGGGCACACCCAGGCATTTGTGGCTCTGCACAGGGCCAGCGGGGCAGGCAGTGAGGCTCCAGCATGCCAGGACAAACCTCTGAGAGTCACCGGTGCCAGCCCTCAAGAGCAAACCCTGCAGAGGCTGGGCGATGGGTACGCAGAGCTGGTGAAGGCGTCAGAGCGGTCTGGGTGGGCCAGCAGCGGTCATTGGGGCAGCCAGCTCCCATTGACAGGGTGTCATGTGGAGTCAGGCTTTGTCGGGGGCACTGCCCAGGAAGTTCTTTCTCACCCTACAGAGCTCCTGCTGGGAGCTATTGTCATCTCAGACCCACTTCATGAGGCCGATGACCCCTCCCCGAGGGTGTGCCAAGAATCAGGCCCATCCTTGTAGGGGGCTTAGCAGAGAACCTGGCACAAAGTGAATGCTGCAGACACAATCACGCATGTTTTCTCATTTCTGTTGTAGATGAGGAAAGTGAGGTGTGACCTGTCTCAGTTTGCCCCGCTAAATTTTGAGCCAGATCTGAACCCAAGCGGGTCTGACTCCTGAACCCACTGCTTCTGCCCAGCATAGTGTACAAGGCCTAAGGCCAGAGGATGTGTGAGCTGCTCCCCTCCAGTCCGGCCCTTCCATACATGGGAGAGTCCAGACCCTTTGGGTGGAAGAGGTGACACTGGGGGCCAGGCAAAGAAGGGCGGGAAGAGAATTCCAGGTAGAAGAAACCACACAGGCAACGGCCTGGCAGGGGGAAAGCTATGGGCTTCATGGGGAGAACCAGACACATGGGGGGAGATAAGTTGCTGGGAAGGCCTCGAATGCCATACTCAGGAGCGACAGGGACTTCCTACCACAGGGGCCCTGAGCCACGATGCTGCTCACAGTCACACTTCATTTCAGCAGAGTGACAGGGCTGCAGAGGAGGTGGGATTGAAGCAAGGGGACAGTGGAGACCAGCCGGGCGCGTGCTGCAGCCCTCCAGGCCCTGTATGGAGGTGCCTGCCCCAGGCAGTGGATGGGGAAGCAAGAGGAGTGGGGGGGCAGGAGGCACCCAGGGAACTGCCAGGGCTCCTATCCTAGGCGACGGGAGGACGAACACACCTGATCATTTTGGGAGCATTTCCCACGTGCCAGGCACTCTGCTGACCCCCTTACAAGGTTTGTGAGGTGCGGTCCTCAGCGTACCCGGGGTCAGGAGTCAGCAGCCTATGAAGGGGGGGCACTTAATCAAAATGAAGAGGTAAGGAGGAGCCCCTTAGGCCTGCCCTCTCTAGGAGGTGTCTAGACACCAAGTGTTGTGACCAAGCTGCCACCTTCCTCCTGGCAGGAGGAGGTGGTGGCAGGTTGGTCCTCTTCTCCCTTGAAGAAAGCGCTTATCACTGTCTGGAGCAGCCTCCCCAGCCACCTGAGCCAGGAGCCACCATCTTGCCTTTGGATGGTACTGCTGAGTGGGGCAGAGGGCAGGGGCCTCCCCCCACTGCTCCGAGGCCTGAGAAGTGCCCTTGGGCCTCACTCCCAGGAGGAGGAAGCACTTGAAGCTCCCACTTGGTGCAGGTTGGTGCTTCGCGTTTCCTATATCCCAGCTCATTAATTCTCAAAACAAGCCCGTAAGAGAGACAGTCTCCACTGTCAGCCCAGGAGCTGGAAATGGCAGAGCTCGGCTTTTAGCCAGGTCTGTGGATGCTGACGTTCAGGCTGCTTTTTTCTGTCTCTCTCCTTCTCTCTCACTTAAAAAAAAAAAAAAATTGCCAAAATAAATTCACATTGTTCCCTCTCTAGTGGCTGACTTTCAAAACCACACACGTCACGCAGGATCTGTAAGGAGATGGAGCTGAGGCACCATGGGCATCGAGGAGGGTCAGATGTTGCTCTCCTAGGCCTGGCCTTCCATCTTGGAAGCATTTCCCATGTTACAGGACCTGGAGTGGGGGTGGGGGTGCCAAGCCCCTAAGAGGGAGGAGAAAACTAGCCTGTGCCAAAGAATGAATGAGATCACAGGCGTGGTATGTGGTGGTGTTCAATCCGCGGGGCACAACGCATTGGGAGGTGGTATGAAACAAAAATGTATTTGGTCTTTGTCCAAGCTCCTACAACCTTGGAATTCCCGGAGTGATGGGGTGTCTTTCGTTATTCCTAATGAGCCCCTTTTAATCGCACCTGAGTTTAAACTAAGAGGTGACACAGGTAGGGTCCCTAGATGGCCTTAAGGTGGGGCTGATCTCCAGGAAGACCACGGGACTAGAGGCTGGAACGTTCGGGCCCACCCACCCAGGTGCTGGGAGGTGGCAGCCAGGTGAGAAGGCGGATGTCCTGCACCCGTCCTCTGTGTCTCACCCCCTGCCCCAGACCTTGCCTGTGCACCTCTTCCATCGGGCTCTTCCTGAGTCGTATCCTTTATAACAAACAAGTAAACGTAAGCAAAGTGTTTTCCTGAGTTCTGAGAGCCGCTGTAGCAACCCTGAGGAGGGGGTCATGGGAACCCCTGGTTTGTCGCCAGTCAGTCAGAAGTACAGTGGCCTCGGATTTGCAATGGGCCACTGAAGTGGGGGCAGTCTGGTGGGACTGAGTCCTTCACCTGTGAGGTCTGAGCTAACTCCAGCCAGTGAGTGTTAGAACGGAATTAACTTGTGGGACACCCCACGGGTGTCCGGTGGATGGGTTGTTGGTGTCAGAAAACACCCCAGAGGGGGTCATAAAATGAGCTGGGTGGATCGTGATTGGCTCTTTTTGAATGAAAAATTAAGCTAGACTAGAAAATATTAGCATGTGTCTCATGTAGCTGGAGTAAGTCTTGTGCTAAACTCTTTAGCGTGTGTGTGTGTGTGTGTGTGTGTGTGTGTGTGTGTCACGCCAGGAGTGTTTCTTACTGGCAGTCATGGTCCAAAAAGTTTGAAAAACACCAGAGGCCTCCAGGGAGGGCCTTTTGCACCCTGGGAGGTGCGGAAGCTGACCCCCCACCCCAGAGTGGGAGGGGGCTTTTAGAACTCTTACTCTAAATATCCCATTTTAAAAGTTTCTATTTTTGTGAATGCATTTTAATGGACTTAATAGTTTATAAGGAAACACATACACACATACGTATCTGGAAAGGTGCTTAATTTTTGTTTTTATCACTAGCCTTTGCTTTGGGGGCCATGATTCCCACCGAAGGCTGTGTCCATCAGAATCCCCTTGAGAGCTATTTAAAAATGTGGATTCCCAGTCCACCCCTGGACCGGACACTAGGCATGGATCTGGAATTTGCATTTCCAGCAGCTCCCCTAGAGGATTCTGATTCAGAAATAGTTAATTAGTTAATACAAAGATATTAATGCCCACCCATAGGGTTGCTGTGATATAGTAACAATAATAATAATATCATGTGAGGAAAGGCCTGTGAACACCCAGCCCAGCACGTGGCACACAGTAGATGCTCAACAAACACCCCCATCCTGTGTGTGCTTTTCCTGACTTGGAAGGGGCAGCCCCTGGTGAAATGCTGAATGGGGTGAAGCGTGGGGGAGCACCGATGGATGAAATCCTTGGACAATGCTGGATCATGGGGAAGGAGGGGGCCCATGGTGTGGCTTTGAAGGATGCGTAGAATCTAACTAGGCACAGGGAGAGGGGACAGGGACACAGTCCCTTATGCAAAGCTCAGAGGTGGGAATGAGCAGGACACTATAGGAAACCGAACGGGACACTGGGAGGCCCCTGAGTTCCAGGGAAGGATCTGTGGGGAGAAGTGGGAGCAGGCTGGAGAAGGCCCTGGAAGAGGGGGTTCCAGGCTGGGGAGTGTCCGCAGTCACCCCAGCAGTGTCTAGAGCAGCAGACTGAGGAGGTGGGTGAGGGGGTGCCGGAGATTGTCCTGGTGCTTAAGGGAGGGCATCAGAGGAGCTGAACCACTCTGCTGGCCATCACAATATACAGTGACCAGAAAACCACTGGAAATCCCGCAGGCAGGCCTGACAGCCAACCAGGTAAAATGAGGCCATATGAGATAAATTCTGCCACCCTTCAAAATTAGAGTGGGGTCGTGGTGATGGGGCAGGCCTACAGTGAAGGTGGAGCACTATGGACGTGTCCAGTCTGGGTCTGGGCCTGGCTTGCCTGGGGTGCTGCCAGGGAGCCCCCGAAGCCTCAGGTTCACAGGAAGATCACCCAACCAGGACGATGAAAGAAGATGCAAAGATCGGTGGGCAAACCCCACCTATTGACGGTGGAGAAGCCAAAAGCCACATCTTAGGAACTCGAAACAGAGCCCGGAATCTTTTTCTACCCTCCCCCATCCTGCTTTTCCATAAACAGTTTCTCCCCCCCGTGAAAACACTTCTCACAACGGGGTGGGGCACCCCGACAAGCCTCATGCACCTGTGTGCTGAGCAGAGGTAGTGTGGGAAGTTCACTGCCAGCCCCATCCCAGGTGGTCTCTGCCCTGCTCTCCCCTAGTCCGCTTCCTGAAGTTTAGCTGGGTCCACTCAGCAAATACCGACTCTTTGAGCCTCAGTTGTGTGTGCTAAGCACTGTGGGGACATCAGAGACCTGAAAAGCTGCCCGCCCCTTCCAGGAGCTCCCAGAGCCCATGGATGGTGTTAACAGGGAGGAGAGGAAGGAAGAGTACAGACTGCATGGCCATGAAGACCCCAGGGGACAGATAGCTCTGGCCTAGGGCTGTCATGGAAGGCTCTTAGCATGCATGAATAGATGGGATTTCGTAATTGGAATCATGGTTTGGGGAGAAGGGGGATAGAGCGAGGATATGGCTGTAAAAGGAGGAACGGGCCTTGAATGCCAGGACGAGGTGTTGAATTGGGACCACCCATCCTGGGGCTCCTGCAGTGCCATGCTCTCCTTCCTGGCCCCTTGAAACAGCCCTGGACTGGAAGTTAGGAGGCCGGCCGGGGACGCAGCACACTACCTTCAACTCACCACATGGCCTTGATGTATTCCTTTGCCTCTCTGCACCTCAGTTTCCCCATCTGCACAATTAAGGGGGAGCGTATCTGAGTCCCTTCTGGAAGATCTCTGGAGAAATCCCTGAACAGCTCCCTGTGCAGACCAAAGGCAGCAGATAGAGTTGTCTGACTTTGTGCTCACTGGGGGAGGCCTGACTGTGTGCTCACTGGAGATGCCTGACTGTGCGCCCACTGGGGGAGGCCTGACTGTGTGCTCACTAGAGATGCCTGACTGTGCGCTCACTGGAGATGCCTGACGGTGCACTCACTGGGGGAGGCCTGACTGTGCACTGACTGGAGATGCCTGACTGTGCGCTCACTGGGGGAGGCCTGACCTTGCGCTCACTGGAGATGCCTGACTGTGTGCTCACTGGGGGAGGCCTGACTGTGCGCTCACTGGAGATGCCTGACTGTGCGCTCACTGGGGGAGGCCTGACTGTGTGCTCACTAGGGGAGGCCTGACTGTGTGCTTACTGGAGATGCCTGACTGTGTGCTTACTGGAGATGCCTGACTGTGCGCTCACTGGGGGAGGCCTGACTGTGCGCTCACTGGAGATGCCTGACTGTGCACTCACTGGGGGAGGCCTGACTGTGCGCTCACTGGAGATGCCTGACTGTGCGCTCACTGGGGGAGGCCTGACTGTGCGCTCACTGGAGATGCCTGACTGTGCGCTCACTGGGGGAGGCCTGACTGTGCTCACTGAAGATGCCTGACTGTGTGCTCACTAGGGGAGGCCTGACTGTGTGCTTACTGGAGATGCCTGACTGTGCGCTCACTGGAGATGCCTGACTGCGCTCACTGGGGGAGGCCTGACTGTGCGCTCACTGGGGGAGGCCTGACTGTGCGCTCACTGGAGATGCCTGACTGCACTCACTGGGGGAGGCCTGACTGCACTCACTGGGGAGGCCTGACTATAAGCTCCATGCACATCTCAGTGTGTCACTCACTTTACCAAGAATAGTGCCTTTGGTGGAAGCTCCCTGGGCTTCCCAGGCCAGGACAACTAGGGAAAAGCCATGACCCACCCCTCTACTCCATGGAGGATCTCCCGCATCTCTGAGTCCCTAGTGAGGACATGGGACCTGGAGGCTCCCTCAGCCGCAGGGCTCTGCCCCTCTACCCCAGAGAATCTTCCAGTCTGTGCAGAGACCCCAGCAGCCAGTGGGGTTGCTGGGGTTCTTTTTTGTGGGCAGTGGGTTTGGGGCTGGCGATAGGACACGTGGATCCCTCCTCAGACGTGACCTCCAACCCCTCGTGTCTCCACAGAGACTTACTGCCCTTCACGCTGAGGCTGCCCCAGGCCATCCTTGAGGCCAGCAGCTTCACAGACCTCAAGACCATCTCCAACCTGGGCCTGGGTAAGTCTTCTCCGGTGGGCAGGGGAGGTGGCAGGGCTTGAGGAGACGGGGCCCTAGAACCGCCCCTGCTGACAGCCTGTGCAGAGGGATGGCTCCTCAGGCTGAGACCAAGCTGGACCCTGAGTCCCAGCTCCCAGCTCTCACAGGACACCCGCACCCCTGCCCCAGGCTGCTGAGCACCGACAGCAGGGAGCTTCAAAATGGCACCTTTGAACAGCTGCCTCGGTCTGAGGCACAATCTTGTTTGGTCTGAGGGAGCAGGGGCTGGTCAGGGCCAGCATAGCTGACCTATGTGTTGTCAGGCTGTGGCTCTGGCTGAGGCAGAACCAAACATCAAGGTCCTTCTCAGAGGTGGCCAGAGAGGTGGGAGCCAGCAGCCGCCACAGCCCCGGCCCCCCCTCATCAGAAGGGACAGCAGAGTGAACGTGCTCATGAACTAAAGTGTGCCCCCGCCCCCCTGGTCTGACCCCTGCCCAACCAACTGACCCTAAGCACACCCCACCCTGCCCCCTACCCCTCTGACATTTTGAGGGATGCGGAGGGGCGAGGAACAGTAAGAAGAAGAAAAAACAAAAGTGTGTCTGATCCCAGCCCTTCCACATAATAGCAAGAAGTGCTCTGCGAGGGTGAAATCGGTCAGCGCTGACCTCTGACTCGGGCCTTGCCATGCTGGCCCTTGAAAAGCCAGGCCAGCCACCTCTGAGTGCTCCAACTCCTAGGCAGAAGGCAGGCCATGTCGATGAGCAATGCAGTTCACCCATAAGGCTTTATCAAGATGGAACCACCCATGGGACCCTGCGCCACGCACAGCTCAGCGCAATGCCTGGGACAGGGCAGTGCCCTGTGCACCAGTGCTGGTCGCATGGAAGAAGCAATGACTGAAAGGGCAGGACCAGGTTGGAGAGGAAGTTAGGGGGCAGCCTGAGATCAGAGAAGACACCCCCTGGTACCCAGGGCAGACCTCTGTCCACCACCCAGAGGGGCCTCCGAACAGCCGTGCAAGAGATGCCACAAGGAAGCTTATGGTCCAAGATGAGGAAATAGGAGTTGCCAGGCCCTGCCCTGAGTTCAACCTCTTTACCTGCCCTGACTCATCAAATCTTCAAACAGCCCTGTAAAGTAGGTTCTGTTATTGTAATCCCTGCTTTATGGCAGAGGAAACTGAGGCACGAGAGGTTAGGTAACATGTCCAGTGGCACAGCTGGGATCTGAACCGGGGCTTTATCTGCAGCCGCCTCCACTCTCTCTTGCTGCCCCTTACCTCTTTACCTGGACTCTCCTAGGTCTGATTTGCCCAGTTTATAAACTTCAGGACCAGTTTTCAGTTGATATTGGAAATAAACGCTGAACTTCGCCCCCAGATATTTCAGTTGTTGGGCTCTTACCCTCCCAGAAGTTTGAACGTAGAACGGTGACAGTTTTGTAACTCACACAGTTCAAATGACATCCCCCCTGAGATCTCAAATGGTGTGCATGACACTTTCATTACAACGCACTTAGTGCTGTCTTGTGTAATCCTTGTGTCCTCCTTTTGAAGATAAAAAAAATCAAGTCTTAGAACAGCTGAAAAACTTGTCAAGGTGCCCCAGGTGGGAGAGGAACAAAGCTGGGATGTGCACCGAGGGCTTTCTGCCTCTGCACCCCGCAACCTTCTCAGTTGTCTTTGCAGTGAGTCATCAGTGGCCAGTCTGAGGCCCAGTTGGTAAGACAAGTGTGATGGGTGGCCTCGGGCTGGGGAGGAGGGTCAGTTTTCAGCAGCCCATGGCCCCACTGTGGGGTTCAGGCAGGCACCCCTGGGACATTCCTTTCTGGAATAGACAAGCCTTTCTATCCTGGGAGAGCTTGACCTCGGGCAGGATGAAGGGGAAGGGAGGTTGCCATCTGGGAAGCCAGTGGCAGTTCTGATTCATCTGTCAGCACTTACTTCCTTGAGAAGGGGCTTTAAGTGACGGCCCCTAGGGACTCGTCAGCTTAGGAACCAGAAGGCTCTGATGAGACCTGGTGTCCAAGGGCTGCAGGACGGAAAGCGAGGTTCATCGGAATAGTTTTCCCTGGTTCAGTGCGTCCCCAGAATGGATGGAGAAGGAAAAGCAGAGTGAACGTGATCCAACTGAAGTGTGCTCTGAGCTGTGCAGGCCGGGACCTCGCCTCCCTAACCCTGCAGTAGTGATGATAAATGTGCAGCAAGCAGCATTTGCAGGGACACACAGCACTGCACCCATCCTGTCACATACTGTTCTAGACAAGGCACTCTGGTGGCAGAGAACTGAAACCCACTGAAGCTAGCATAGATTAAAGAGAACTTAATGAGGGGACACTGGGGAATCTCCCAGAAACGGAGCAGAAGGTTAGCGGGGCTTTGCGGGCAGCAGTAGCAGTTCCCCACAGATACCAGCGTCTCCTGGCAGCCGCACCCAGAGTCCCCGTTTACTCCTGGGCCTGCTGCCCCACTCCTCCACCAGCCAGGCTCTGACCCCAGCTGCCAGCCCCACCTCATGATCTTGCCGCTGCAGTAAGTTTATGAGGCATGTGTGTTTCCTGTCACTGGTATCAGCAGCGTCCTTTTTCTGGCATTCTAGCCACTTTTTACAAAATGAACAGAATGTAATAAATATCTGAATAGTTTGCACAAGGCCTGCTGTTCAGACACGGATGATGTCACTGACACGGAGCTTTTGACTTGCACCAGAACGTTCATTCGTGAGCTGAAAAAATTCCAAGTTTGGCCTTGGAAAAGCCAACATTGGAAAAGAGCAGGCTACACAAGAATAGTCCCTGGGCTACAAAACTAACACAGGGAGCAATTCAGCACTAAACTATATGCAGCTGAGCATAAATGCGAAAGGACTCTAGAGAAAGCTGTGGTCACTAAGGGTTAAATTTGCAGACGTTCTCAGACGTGTTTGCCATGCATATATGTTTAATACTTTAAAATTTGTTTAGAAAAGGCGTGTTTTATAGTCCATTCGAGTTTGCATGTCATTTGCTTTTTCCTTTCTATAGTGAGAATTTTTCTAGTTATTACAAATTCATTGAAAACTCGAATTGAATGACTGTCCAACAGCCCATCTTTGGGATGCCACAAAAATACTCAGTCACTGAACTCATTGGACTTTTGAGCTGTTTCTACAGCATCCGGGATATTTTGCTGCATTTACTCTTCCCCTCTCTGTCCTGCCACTAGCCCGGGCTCTCCAAGAGTGAAACCTTCCTCACCTGTGCCCCAGCACCTGGCCCGGCTCAGGCCCTCTGCGGATTGTAGGAATGGACACCTGGCAAGAGGGATCCCCAGCCAAGGCACAGGAGGTCACAGAGCCAGCAAAACTTTCCTCATCCTGAGGGCAGCACAGAGGCAGTGAAGGCAGGGGCTCTTAGGGGAACACCGGCCGCTAAGCCAAGGCCTGGCATGGTGCCATCAGGCACAGACGCCCACAGCTTTACCAACCACTAGGATTGCATGACAGTGTTCTGCTTTTCCTCTGGCCTCGGCATTCTGCAAGCAGCAGAGAAAGTAATCTACTTCCTTTTTTCGTGTGTGAGCATAAAGCCCTGTACCGCTACTGCGATTCCCCAACAGGCCCCCCGGAACCTAAGGTACAGCCCCTCAGATCTCAGCTTCCCCACCCCTCAGTCTTAGGAGCAGGGGAGCAGTTCCTAGTCACCCAGGCCCCAGCCCATTTCCCTGAACCCAAGCTCTGCTCCACACCTGCTAGAATCCAAATCTGAGCCATGGGAAATGTGTTTTGTTTTTAATCGGTGCATGATGGACCCACCCTGCGCTTCTAAGGCAGGCTGTCCGACTGGTGGCCTGTCCACTTAGGGAGCTCCGCGACCCTCCTTCCTGCCTCCCTCCTCTTGCTCTCTCGCCTTTAGACGCCCTCCCTTGGTTCAGAGCCTCCTCACTCTGCCATGAAAACCAGCCTTGCCTGTGTCCTACTCAGAGCCCTGCCTCTCCACTCTGGCCAAGCTGATCCACTCGTGAGAGCCAAGGGGTTGAGAAAATACTCAGATGGATGAAGCACTGCTGCTGCCATCTGGAAACTCTGAGTCGGGGATGGGGGTAACCCGACAAAACCAGAGAATGACAGTCCCTGATGGCACCAGAGCTGGGGAGCACAGGGGCGGGAAGGGGAGGCCTGAAGAGGTCAGGAAGACGCCACCAAACAGGTAGCACTTGACCCGCATCTCGAAGGATGAGTAAGAGTTCGCTATGTGGAGAGGGTGGGCAAAGCATCGCAAGCAGAGGGAACAGCACTAGCCAGGACTGAAGGCGGGGCAGCCCATGGCATGTTCAGGAAGAGGCGAGCAGCAGAGAGGAGGCTGAAGACTCAGCAGGTGGTGCTAGAAAAGACGTCCAGATTCAGATCCCCCAGGCTTTGAATGCCGGGTTAAAGCGTTGGCAGTAATTCTGAACAACTAGCAATCAAGGGCCTACTATACGCCCGGCATGGTGCCACAAGGAGGAAAATGGATTGGGGTGGGGGTGGGGGGCGTGCAGGCGATGGCCGTGATCTGGGTGAGCAGTAATGAGAATGCCCAGGCATGGGTGGGCAGTTGTTTCTCATCTACCATTTGATGTCCACCTTCACCCAAAGGAAAGGTTTATGTGAACTTGGAGGTGTGCATTGTGGGGTGGGGGGAGGTTCAGCTCATATGTGGGGCTGCCTCTTGCTCCTTGCTAGGAGAACTGCCAAGGAGACACTTTTATTGGGCCTGTGTAGACAGGGTACAGTGTCTCCATTGCTCACTCCCCAGAGCCAGAGCAGATGTGTGCTCAATGCAAAGCACCCAGGAAAGGAGGGCAGTCATGCAGGGGTCAGTAGCTGCCCACAAAAGCCAAGTGCAGGGCCTAGGCAGCCAAGAGGAACAGCTCACCCAGGTCTGAGGGGAGCCGGGAGACACCCCCTCCTGGCACTTTATGTCCGCACGTCATGGCTGTGATGTGCACAGAACTTTGCAAATTGGAAAGAGTCACATGAAAGTCTGTCATCCTTGTTACTGTGGAGACAGCTGGCTGCGACACCCAGGCTGCCAGACACAGGGTGTCTGCCCAGAACCGGGCTGAACCGTGAGCCCCAAGGTCCTCCCCATAACGGCCCCACCTCAGGAGGGATGCCCACGGCTCACTTTCAATCAGTTTCCCAGCAGCCCCTGGGATTACGCCCTGCTCACCTTCACTGGGTTATCTTCCCCCTGGCCAGCAAGGGGGCAAATGCCCACATCCCTGAGAGTACCCTTCTCTTAGGGCACACGTGCACACGCTGCCCTCGACCGTCTCCTTTCTGTCAGTATCAAGAGCCTGTTTTCTTACCCCATCACCAGTTCTGGGGTGCATGCCACCCTGTAGTCACTCATGCTGGCAGAGCAACCGAGATGGGAAGTGTCGCAAGTTCCAAGGAAGGCCACATAGCACAGCGGCTGAGCACACAGGCGTTAGAGCTAGTCTGACCTGCTTCAAATCCCAATGCATCCGGTGACCTTGGGCAAGTGCTTCACTCTCCCTGGGTCTCTTTATCTTCATCTGCGTTACAGGGACAATGTCAGGACTTATACCAAACACCTGTGGTCAGGGATCCGTGAGAGGATCCGTGTACAGCAAGAGGCCCCCACGCCTGAACTCAGTGTGTGAACCCCTGCTATTGTCCTGCATGTGATTTGGGGGAGTTTTCTTACTGATGACTCGCTCCCAGAAGTACGGAGCTTGGGAGAGAGTCTAGAGGCCTGGCCCCACCAAGGCAGTCTGCACTATGGATCTCTAAAATGAACAGGGAACAAGGCCTGGTTCCCTGTCCCAGGAGCTGCTTGAGTGAGCTCAGAGTGGCTGCAGCTGACCGAAATTGTTCTCAAAATGCTGTGCCCTGTGCCCTTTTTAGAGAGTCCTGAGCTTCCATCCGATTCTCCATAGGGCTTGGGACCCGGAACTCAAGAACTCCTGAACTAAGGGACCCCCCAATACCCTTTCAGCATGGATGTTCCGTGCCCCTCACCCAGAACAAGCCTGGCAGTGACCAACAATGCCTGCGTAGGGATAGACATGCTTTGGTGGCTGCAGCCGTGGGCCGAGTCCATGAAGGCTAGGTCAGGAGAAAGGCATGTGCTGGAACCTTAGCTCAGCAGTGCAGGAGCCCCTGCCATCTGACCCCGTCCCCCTCCCACTGGGGACATGAGGTAGCTTCCTGTTTTAACTTTGAGTTTGACCAGAGTCAGAATCATTTTGCTGTGGGCAGGCATTCCCCACTTGGATGGTCAGGTCTGAGCTCACTAACCACAATCCATATGTTTGTTCTTCCTGCATAGAACTGTGGTGGCCAAAATAGGCCGAAAGTACTGGTCCCACCATTCTAGAGCTGGAAAGTCAAGTGGGCACCCAGTCAGTCATCTACAGGAACTCGGCTTTCTGTCCCCTCTCTCCCCACAGGGCCTACACCCTGTGTCCCTGGTGCCTTCCATGGTGGGCCCTTCCCATGCCAAGGTACAGAGCTGAAGCCGAGCCTGTCACCACCGCTCCCTGGCTCCACCCCAGCACTGTGGGGGAGGACCTCGTGGGGCTTCCCCTCTTGAGGCAGGAAGTGGTGGTAGAGTTTAAAACAGTCCAAGAGAGGAAAACAACTCTGGGAGCCCTGAAGTAAACGCGGTGATGGCCGTCCCCTGGCCCTGTGCCCTCGCTGCCCACAACACCCCTGGCGGAGCAGGGGCCCAGCTCCAGAACTGATCATCTCTTCCTCACTTCTTTCAACAGGCTTCTGGGACTCCTCACTGAACCCCCAGCGAGCAGGGGGCAGCGCAGCAGTGCCCCCAAGAGATGCAGCCCCAGGAGCACCCCCAGCGTCCAGCCTCAGGTCCGCTTCCCGTGAGGAAAACTGCTCCTGTGAAATTGAACTCTCCATAGGAAATGACCGCCTGTGGTTTGTGAATCCCATCTTCATCGAGGACTGTGGCAGCACGCTGCCTGCCGACCTGCCACCCCCTGGAAGCTGCCCCTCTCGCCCGCTGCCTCCCACCTCTGACGCTACCTCACCCACCTCCAAGTGGGCCCCTCGACGCCCAGCGCCCCCTCCGCCAAAGCCCACTCTGCCTCCCTCCAGCCCCACCCGGCCTCCTCCGCCACCTGCCCCAGCTCTGGCCTGTCCTCTGCCCAGTTCTCCCCCAGTGGTTCCTTCCACGCCTCCAGAGGGCCTTCCTCCTGCAGCCCCGGCACCTGCCCCTCACCTGGCACCCCATGCCCCAGGCCCCCCAGGCCATCCAAGCCAGCCACCCATGACAGCCTGCGAGAGGCTCCCATGCCCCCCAGCAGGACTGGGTCCCCTCAGGGAGGAAGAGATGAAGCCGAAGGCAACACCCAGCCTCTTGCAGCAGGCCCCCGCCCCTCCGGCACCAGGGAAGAAGGGCCTCCCTGCTGCTCCTCCCAGACGGCGAGTCTCCGAGAAGGCGTCCCTGGGGGAGCAGAGTGCAGGGGAGGTGGACAGGGGCATGATGGCAGAGAGGGACCAGCTGGGGCCGTCCAGGGTATCCCTGCTCAGCCTGCCTCCCCAGGGGAACTCAGACAGCCCTGGGGACAGGCCTCAGAGGACCACAGAGCAAGGCCAGGAAGCAGTGGCCAAAGCCAGTGATCTGGGCAGCCCGCCAGAGTTACCAAAGAAGATCCGGCAACCCCCAGTCCCGCCTCCCAGGAAGAAACGGATCTCAAGACAACTGGCCTCAATCCTCCCAAGCCCATTGGAGAGCGCGGAGCTCTCGGCAGAGGAGGTAGCCCCTGAGAAATCTGCTCCTGGCCCGCCCAGGGAAGGCCAAAGCCCCACCTCCCAAGCCGGAACTCAGAGCCCACATGCAAAGACCAGCGACGCATCCCAGAGCGCTCCAGAGTTCAAGGGCTCCCTGGCCTCCCTGTCGGACAGTGGGGGAGTACCCGCCTCCGGCACAGATCAAGACTCCTACTCCACCAGCAGCACGGAGGAAGAGCTGGAGCAGTTCAGCAGCCCCAGCGTGAAGAAATCCTCGATGATCCTGGGCAAGGCGCGGCACCGCCTGAGCCTCGTGAGCTTCAGCAGCGTCTTCCAGGCCTTCCTGTCCAACGATCGCAAGCTGTACAAGAGGGTGGTGGAGCTGGCCCAGGACAAGGCCTCGTACTTCGGCAACCTGGTGCAGGACTACAAAGTGTACAGCCTGGAGATGATGGCGCGCCAGGCCTCGAGCACCGAGATGCTGCAGGAGATCCGTACCATGATGACGCAGCTCAAGAGCTACCTGCTGCAGAGCACCGAGCTCAAGGCGCTGGTGGAGCCCGTCCTGCACTCCGAGGAGGGGCTGGGTCAGTCCTGGGGGGGCGGGGTCATTCCTGCGCGGGGGCGGGGTCAGTCCCAGGCTCAGGCTGGGAGCGGTGGGGTCGGAGGGGTCATCCTAGATAAGCCACTCTTTCCCCAAACTAACCCAACTAACAGCTTTGCTGTTTTGCCTCGTGCTTCCAAGTTCTGCCCATGTGCCCAGTTAGATGGTGGAAGAACCTCAACCCATATAAGTGGTTGGGCGGGACGCCACCCTCAGGATGCTCCTGCTTTCATGGGGAGACAAGTCACAAGGAGCAATTTGAGGCAAAAGAAGTACTAACACGTGTGGCTGCTGACGGCCAGAGTCAGTGTGTGCCGGACATGTGAAGTCTCTCAGAGGTGAAGGAACCCTGGAGGGCCAGGCCACAGCCCTCTCCTTTTGCTTTTGAGGAAACAACAGCTGAGACCCTCCCCTGAGGACAAGGTAGAGCCAAAAAGACTTCCCAAGAATATTTCCCTACTGTCACCCAAGGCAGCTGAACGTCACCCTGGTGTCCGGTAGATATGGGTTCAAATCCTAACTAGCTGTGTGACCCATATCACCAGAGCGGGGGTTGGCCCATCTGTAGAGTGAGGATAATGGCATGTGCGTTGCAGAGTTGCTGGGAAGTCAAAGCTGACTGCCTCCCATTCCACTAGATGATCAGGGCGCCTCTTGGACAAGATATTTGGACAGTGAAGGAATAAGCCATGTGGATAGCTGTGAAGTGACTTTTCCAGGCAAGGGAATAGCAGGTGCAAAGGCCCTGAGGCAGGAGCATGCGAGGCAGGTGGTGGAGCAGCATGAGCATAAGGGGTGTGAGAAAGCTTGTGAGTGAGAGGTCACAGGGACAGATCCCGGAAGAGCCTTGAAGAGCACAGGGAAAACTTTGGCTCCTATTGTCCGTGCGTTGGGAGCCATTGACAGGGTTTGAGCCCAGGAATGCCATGGTCAAATGTGCCCTAACAGGATTATGCTGGTTTCTATGAAGGGCCAGAGCAAGAGACTTCTAACATAACTCAGGCAAGAGACGATGCGTGGTAGCCCAGGTCAAGGTGGTAGCCTTGGAAATTGTGAGAAGTCAGTTTCTGTATTGTTGAGTCTAGAGCAAGTAGATTTGAGATTGAGAGACATCAAGAATAATTCCACCAAACATTTACTGGGCATCCAGGCCCTCCACGTACAGCTGCACAGGTTATACACTGCACAACTCCCACGTGAACAGTGCCCCCTGAAGTTGTCAACTAGTAGGCATTCCTATGAGAGTTTGATCTGTGTCAGACCCTGTGGAAAACATTAGGACGTAATGTGTCAGCCGAAGGGCTCCTGTGCCAGTGTCTTCTCAGTGTGGCTTCTCAAGTGTAACTGCTGGGACTATGAATATGTTTTTCCTGGGATCAGGAGATGGGAATAGCCATAATGTCAGGCAACGAGGCCTGGTGGCAGGATCCTGCCACTGGTGTCCTCACCCTCCCACTCTCACCCTCCTACAGAAGCGATTATAGAGTCCGCCTTGTACAAGTGTGTCCTGAAGCCGCTGAAAGAAGCCATCAACTCATGCCTACATGAGATCCATAGCAAGGACGGCTCACTGCAGCAGCTCAAGGACAACCAGCTGGTGATTCTGGCCACCACCACCACCGACCTGGGCATAACTACCAGTGTGCCAGAGGTGCCCATCATGGAGAAGATCCTGCAGAAGTTTACCAGCATGCACAAGGCCTACTCGCCCGAGAAGAAGATCTCCATCCTGCTCAAGACCTGTAAGCTCATCTATGACTCCATGGCCCTCGGCAACCCAGGTAGGTGGGCACCCAGAGGGGCCTGGGCTCGGGGCTCTCTCCAGGCTGCGATGTTACATGGGTCTGGGACTCCTCCCCCACCAAGGCCTCCAGAGCCTCTGGAAGGCACTAGGGAAGTCTTTACAAATGCGGCCTGCTGGGGCAGGACTGGGCGTGATGGGGATGGAATTGCTGGGCACCTCTCAGGGGTTACCTGGGCACCAGGAGGAAGGCCATGGTTGGCTGAAGGCCGGCAAGGAAGCCCGCCCATACCAAGCCTTTGTGTGAATTACGAAAAGACGCTGTATTAGATTCCTAGGGCCGCCGTAACAGAGTACCACCAACTGGGTGACTGCAACAACAGAAAGGTATTTTCTCACAGTTCTGGAGGCTGGAAGTTTGAGGTCAAGATGTCAGCAGGTTCATGCTCCTTCTGAAGGCTCTAGTGGAGGATGTGCTCCAGGCCTCTCCCAGCTTCTGGTAGTTCCTTGGCTTGTGGCAGCACAACTCCCGTCTTCACATGGCATTTCCCCTGTGTGCACGTCTGTGTCCAAACCTCCCCTTTTCATAAAGGCATCAGTCATATTGGTTTAGGGCCCGCCCTACTCCAGTGTCACCTCATCACAACCAATTACATCTGTAGCAATCCTGTTCCAAATAAGGTCACATTCCAAGGTACTGAAGGTTAGGATGTCAACATGAGAATTGTGGAGGGACTCAAGTCACCCCGTGACACCCACCTAAATCAGTTAGCATTTATTATTGCTCACAAGTCGGTTGGGCAGTTGTGCTGGTCTGCTCAGGCAGGCCTGACCGTGGCGGGGCTAGCTGGTGGGTCTGTGGTCAGAGGGGATTGTTCAGAGGCTGGCTGAACAGAGGGTGGCCTTGATCAGATGTTGGGTGGTTGACTGGCTGTTGACAGGTCTGGAATGGGGGTGACGGGGCCATGCATTTCTCATTCTCTGGCAGGTTAGCCTGGGTTTGTGCCCATGGCAGTAGTTGGTGGTCCAAGACAACAAGCAAAGCCTGCGAGGCATCTGAGGGCCTGGGCTTGGAAGGCATGACACCGCTCTGACATATTGCACTGGCTTGTTTAGTCACAAGACCAGCCCAGAATCAAGGGGTGATGAACTAGACTTCCCCTCCTGATAGGAAGAGCTGCAGAGTCTCATTGCAAGGGGTACAAATGTAGAAAAGGGACTCATTGGGACTGTTTATGATCCTTTTATCACAGCGTTCCTCCAGGCAAATGAGAACAGGTATCACTGCACCATGATGCCCACCTTAGTGAACAGGACACTGCTGGATTGTATCCCCAATCACCCCTTCAGTGGGATGGCCTTGTGCAGTAAGCAACCTGTGTAACTGTACATGACAGCCACGGTAATGGAGAGTAGCCACACTGGCTTGAGTTCAAATTGCTGATCTGTCACTTACCACCTGCATGACCAGGAATGATTTACTTAACTGGCCTTAAGGCCCAGTTTCCTCACCTGAGGAAGTGATTTCACAAAGAGAGGAAACTAAAACCCCTAATGGTGAAGAAGCCACAGTCAGTCACTTGTGAATATTGGAAATAACAGATGGAAAATGTCGACCTCAATCCACAGCACCTCACAGGCTCAACCAGTGGTGGCTGTTTTAGAAGAGGGCTTCTCTCCATCTCCCTTAGACAAGAACAGGCCAGTTCAGCCACAGGCCAACAGAAAGCATTGTTAGTATGTGACCAGGGGGATGGTGTAAGGTCCTCTCACCCTAGCAAAGCCCCCTTCACAGACCTTCCCCGTCTGAACTTCTAATTTGGGGAGTCACTTCTCCCTGACCCATGCGGGGCTCAAGGTGATACAGGGCCAAGGGCTCTACAGGCCCTGAGATGTTATCGGGGAGACAGCTTCGGGCCTGAGATTCTCAGCAAGTCCCAGTTTACTCAGAAAGTTTGGTCTTCCTAGAATTCTTTTAAATACCCAATCTTTTGGCAGTAACTTCAAACACGATGATTTTGCCGATGGTGAATTTGCTTCCTGAAAACCAGAATGCAGGGAATGCGGGAAGAATGGCTGATTTTGAGAGAATAAAGAAAAGAAAAGCAATTGCTTGAGAGGGCATACCTGGCACAGCATGTGAAAGAACGGACCAGAGTGGGACGCTCAGTTTCCCCATCCTCGGTGGAGGGAGGCTGGACTCTCTCTGATGATCCAGAAGCTAGTCGCAGGTGGAAGACTCTGAGCCCAGAAATTCAGGGTGGGGTCAGGGCTCCCGATAGTCATCATGTTCTCCTCCCACTGCTGGATGAGCACTGGACTGCGAGTCCAGCGGCTCCCAAGCTCAGCGCTGCCCTTAGCAGCCCAGGGCTGCCCCACTCAGAGCCTCATTTTCTTCCCCTGGGGGGAAGTATGTCCTTCACAGGCCTGGGTTTGAACCCCAGCTTCAGTGCAGGGGGCGGGAGAGCATATAGAAAACACCTAGAAGGCATAAGCCCCAAGGAGGTACTCTCACTTATAAAACGGGGCTGGGCACACCTCTCAGTGCTGTTTTGAGAATCGGAGGCAACCAAGTATGTGTGAGAGTCCAGTGAATATTAGCATGCAGGAAAGAGTGCCTCCCCAGCACGTTCCCAGGAACGTAGAGGCTGAACCCACTCAGTGGTTTCCAAGCTGGGTTCCAGGAGGCACCCCAGGGGCCCCCAAAGGGACACAAGGCAGGTTGGGCCCCATGCTGGCTTCAGCCCAGACAACCTGCCTGTCCCCGGTTTTACACACAGGGTTCCGCATGGGACTGTGTGTGAAATAACTGGTGCTGCTGCTAAACTCTTTAGTGTTTTTTTAAGCTTTAATTTGGAAATAATTTCAGACTTCAAAAACGTCAAGAATAGAAACAGTACATTAAACTGGGTATATCCATATCCTTTGTGAATCGTTAGTATCTTGTTTTTGCATTTGCTTTATCCTGTGTGCTTTCTCTGTGCATTCTTAATTTGTTTTTTGAATCATATGAGCGTAAGTTACATTCATCTGGGCCCTTGACCCCTCAGCACTTTCCTAAGAATAGGGATATTCTCCTACAGAACCACAGTTGTAAATTTACATTGATATACCGTATTTTTATCTAACTAACCCACCATCTGAGTTCCAGGGTTGTCACTTGATGCTTTTTAGCATTTCCTCCTCTGGTTTTTGGATCCAGTCAAGGTCAGGTATTATGTTTAGTCGTCATGTGTCCTTTATCTCCTTTAACCTGGAACATTTCCAAACCTTTCTTTGTCTTTTATGACATTGATATATAGGAATACAGATTTCCCTCCCCACCCCCCACTTTTCTTTTTTTAACGGAAGTTCCTCATTTTGTGTTTGTCAGACATTTCCTCATGAGGAGGTTATGCGTTTTCAGCCAGATCTCAACTGACTCTTAAATTCTCCTCTGACTTTGATACTCAGTGATCTTTTGATCTTAGAACCAGGCCCTCTACACCAAGCATTCAACTCACACCTCTCTCCTGCCAGAGGCTTCTAGCAGCTTACGAAAGTGTGGTCTGCAGATCAACAGCCCTGCATAGTAGCCCTGGGAGCATCGGCGACCCCATGGAGGGCAGATCTTCAGCTTGGGTCCTGCCTACCTCCACCACTGACCCACTCTAAGCAGAAAACAGCCCTTCCCTCCCTCCCCCACCCCCACTCGCCCTGCCCACCCCCCTCATCTCTTTTGCATGGTACTGGCAATACTAACCTGCAGTACCCCCATGGCCCACTTGTGACAAAGACAAAATAGGGCCCGGCTGCTGGTGAGACCTGTTGGAACAGTGGACAAAGGGCTAAACTTGGAGACACAAGGCCTGAGGTAACTGGCCAGGCTGTCTTTTCCAGAAAGGTAGTTGCTATTTATGCCCATGATACAGATGGGCCTAGAATTCAAATCTAGAACTTTCTCACTCCAAAGCTTGTGGGCTTTTATCTCTATAACAAGCAGCCAGTTTAGGAACAGTTTCCAAAGTTCCAGAATCCCGATCAAGTGCTTCCTCCACTGTAGCAAGTTTCGGGGCCTGGGTCAGGCAGAGTGTAGAGTTCACGGCCACAGTGGCTTTGGATAAACTTGGCCGTCCATCCTGTAGCCAGGAGCAGACCGTTTTTCTCGGGGATGTCATATGAGACTTGGTGACAGCATTAGAACTTCTAGAGTCATGTCTCGCATTACTTTGACAAACATGTTATTCCCACCTCCTCAACGTCTAAGACCAGGACTGGTCCAGGGCTGGCCCTGCTACTGGGGAGAAATAGATTCAAGCCTAAGCACGCCTCCCTAAGATGGGGGATGGAGGGGCGAAGGACGGAGGAATGCAGTGTGTGCAAATGTGGGATTCTTTCTGAAAGAACATAAAGAACCTTCGTCTAACATAAAGAGCCGGCAATATCCAAGAAACCAGTGAAGGTCAATAGTCTGCCTTTTTCCTTTTCTGTTCCTTCAGTAGTCTGTGTAAACACCCTGATACGACACTTCAGGAAATGAAACCTGGCTCCTGATGCTGGGGTACAGGGCACCCCACAGCCAGGTGGTTGGATGTGGGGACCAAAGGGGTATTCTCATAGTCCCAGAGCCCCTCAGGCCTCTTGCCATCCACCTCCCTGGCAGAGACCAGCTAGGAATCTGCAGCTGGTTCAGGCAAGGGCAGAGGCTGGGGGTTGATGGGAGAGGAAGCTTTAGGGAGAGACCCCAGGAGCATGGAAATCAGGCCTGTGACATTGACTAGGGGTGGAAAGGACAGAGGGAGGCCAGGTCGTTGGTTTGTACAAATCTGTGTTGTAAAGAATCGAAACTGATTTCTGATGACAAAAGTCGGTAATGTTTAATGTTGAAAAAGCGATTAGTATTTTGGTGGATTTCTTTCTGCTGTTTTTGAAACAGGTATAGATAGGTAGCTAGATAGATAATTTGTTAAGGAAACACTTGCAGCTATAACAGATAAACCTTGCCATCTCTAACTTGATAGAAGTTTATTTCTCACTCATATAAGTCCAGCTGAATGGAGGAGGGTTTTGGGGGGGAGTGGGCTCTGCTCCAGAGTCATTAACGGACCTAGGCTGAGGGAGACTTTCCAGGTGCCCCTGGACGTTAACATCCAGGTGAGAGAGAGAGACGGGGGAGCGGAGAGGTGGGGAGCACACATTTGGGCCAAGCCTGGAAGGGAAGCAAAGCTTGCTTTTATTCCCCACAACAGAAATGGTGTTCAGGCCCTTTAAGATGTCATGGTCTGGAGATTATAAAACATATTACTCTCTTTTCTTGTGTAATAACGATGTCTAACATTTCTCACTCAGCAATAACCCAGCCAGCATCATGCTAATCACTTTGCATCTCTCTTGTTGAACCCTCACAACTACTCACAGGGAGTGAACACTCTTGTTATCCCCATTTTATAGCCAAGCAAACTGAGGCTCAGCAAGGTTAAGCGTCATGCTCAGGGTCATACCTGAGCAGGTGAATGGTAGACTTGGATCAAGGTCCTGTGCTAAACCACTGCATGCTCCTGACTATCCAGGGCGTCCTGGGATCAGAAATGATCTCAGAGGAGGTGGGCCCACGTCATGGGTGGCCTCATGCTTTCCTAGCCAGGCTGGGAATTTTGTCTTCAGGTCTCTGAGCCCACAGCTTGCATGGCTGGCTGGCTTGCGGGCGGAGTCTTCAAAGAGGAACCCAGGGACCTGGAGTGATTTCCTCAGGAATGTGGCATTGCTCAAAGCAGAACTGAGACTGAAGCAGCGTCAACACAAAAAACAAATAGCCAAGTGGGGCAGCTTCGGGGGCTCAGTGGGAGAGAGGGGCAGCTTCCCATCTCACGTCAGGGACCTCCGACCGGTCATTTCTCCTCCCCAGGTGCCAGTTCCTTCACCTGTGCAGCTGGGAGCTACACAGTAGTTTTCAAACCAGTTCCAGGGAACTCTCTGGAGGCCACATAGCTGGGCCCATCTTGCAGGAGAGACGAACAGCAGGCCAGCCCTGCTGCCCCCATAATGAATTAACCAGAGAAGCCAGCTTCTATATAAAATACCCCTTAACAAAAGGCTTCCACTGCCAAAGTAAATTTAAAACCTCCTGTTCCGGATTCTCTCTGCTTCATGCTATCCTGTTTTTGTCACATAGATTCACTCATTCAACAAACATTTATTGACAATATGGATACTGACAGAAAAGCCCAGTGTCTGCTTTTAGGATGGTCACAACTCAAGTGGAAACATAGCATTGAACAAGCGACAACTGCTCAGTGTGATAAATGATATTCATTCACTTAGCAGAAATATTTATTCAACACCTACCACAGGCCCTGTGAGGCGTTGGGTATAAACAGTGAGCACCATATAGTTTCCTCATAAAGCTTCCATTCTAGTGGGGAGAGACTAGTAATAAACAAGGAAACAAATACAAAATACATCTTCAGATGCTGAAACATGCTACTAGGATAAACAAAACAGGGCAGGGGTCTGGGGCGTGTGAAGGAGTTTGCTTTCCGGGTTGGGAGGTCAGGGCGGGGGGCCTCACCAAGTTAATGTATAATATTTGTTTTTCTGTTCTGTAATGATGGGCCAGGGAAGCCCATTATAAGGGCATTGAACCTAGTTAGTTGGATGTGGGGTCTTTGGTTCAGATTTCCTGGAGAAAGGAAATGGCTTCAAGTGGGAATTGTGGAGGAGGGTAAGGGCCAAAGCAAATCACAAATGTGAGCCTTGTGCTGCTGTGGGATTGTTGCATCAATATAAAGCCCACTCAAGAAATAAACAGTTATGATGAAAGCTTAGACCCTTCCTCTACATCAGTGGTCTACAAACTACGGCCTGCAGGCCAACTGTGGTCTGCCACCTGATTTTGTAAATAAAGTTTTATTGAAACAGCCACATCCGTTCATTTACACAATATCTATGGCTGCTTTTGTTATAATGGCTGGGTTGAGTAGTTGAGATAGAGACCCTGTGGCCTGCAGGATTAAAATATTTACTATCTGGCCCTTTACAGAAAAAAAAAATTGCCAACTCTTCTTTTAGATAATTCTTCCTAGAAGATAAAACTTATTTGTTGCTTACAGTGGCCCTACGTAACACAGTGAGTTTTATTATCCCAGTTTTCAGATGAGAAAACTGAGGCTCAGAGTGAGTAGCTCCAGATCACTGAGCTAGTTAAGTAGCAGAGTTGAGGGTTTCCTAATGCAGTGTTCCTCAGTCTGCATGACCCAGGTGAGCACGCTTCGGCTCATTTTGGAGAGCTCGCCCTCTCCAAAATCTCGCAGACAATGAAACATGCATAAGGCCCCAGTCAGCTCTTTAAAAATGTGATTGGCTCCCCCCATACCTGCAGATGGAAAACAGATGTGCCTTTGGTTTAAAAAAACAAAAAGGCAGAAATCACCAGGAAATGCAAGCTGCAGCCTAGTGGGGCTTCCAGAGGCACAGCCGATGGACGAGCTCTCTGATCCGCAAACGACAGATATTCCCATCACAGGAGAATTCTTTTGCAACTGTGCCCCAGCATCCCATAGTGCCTGAGACCCCACTACGTGCAGGCTGAACCCGGGCCTAGGCTCGTGGCTCCATGGGAAGGAGAACACAGCCCTAACTACCCCTAGGATATGGGCTGGAAGCTGGTGCTTGTAAATGCTGCAGGAAGCTTGTGTTGGTCTGCAAGTAGCTATCAGGTCAGAGGGCCTGTGTGGGCATTTCTCACCCATATCAGGGAAGAGAGACCCACATTCTAGTCCCAGCTCCACTACTGACCAGCTGTGGGGCTTTGAGCGAATTTTTCCCATCCTTGAGCCTCAGTTTTCTCACAATGAGGTTGGACTTAATGAATCCAAGGCCACTGATGTGCTAAGTCAGCTCAAACCAGCTCATGAGAGCTAATTGTGTGGATCTCTTCCCCACTCCATATTCATGTTGGTAGAAGCTGAAGTGGACCATTGTGGAAATATTTAAACCATGGAAATTGGCAAACACTATAAATCAAGGCTTATTTTTTGCTTTGGTGAGCCGGTTGTTTGGCATTTCCCAGCACACCACTGTCTAAGGCCCAAAGCAGATCCTACTATCCTCAACTATGGCCCAAACCCTGGGCACGACAGAGTGGTGCCCAGTGGGAATACATGGGGGGCTCAGTTCAATCCGCTGTCTGCATCCTATGCCCCAAGCCCTGTGCTAGGGACTGCAAAGGGATAGGGGGTGGGGCAGAGGTTCAGAGAGGTTAAGTGACTTGCCCAAGCTCACACAGCCTCCATCCTTGCTGTTAGGGAGCTCACAGTCCGAGGGAAAGGGCCGGTGCTGAAATAGTCAAGGTGAGTGGGAGTTGGAGCAGGAGCCGTCCAACTGTGCTTGAGGATGTTGTCGTGCGGGGCGTCCGGCGGGGTCTCTGCTCCCACTCCCCACAAGAGAACGCAGGATAGGTGAGGCCAAAAAGGAACACCCACGGAGCCATAAGTAGGGGAGTCATATCACTATATTCTCTCTGGCGGCATCCGCCTCTCTGCAATCCTGTCTTGCTAGCTCAGCCGCCATCTTCTTGCTAGCGTAGCCACAGCAGTTATATTAGTGGCCAGTGGCTCACTGGTTACAGCTGATGGCCAACTAGCCACAGCTGATGGCCATCCAGTCACAGTTGATGGCCATTTACTATCTAAGCCAGCACCTTTCCATGTGAGGCCGAGAGCCTGGAAACTGCTTTCTGGAGCTCTGTCCCCACAGATGTGGAAGAGGATGAGGAAAAGTTAGTAAGAGAAAAGTAGGAAGGGTGTCCCAGGCAGAGGGAACAGTGTGTGCAAAGGCATAGAGAAGTGAAAGTGCCTGTGGAGTTCGGGGAATGGAGTTCGGCAATTCAGCACAGTGAAATGGTATGTGGGAGGTTGATAGAGGCAGAATGTTCTGAGTTGAAAGTTATGAAGTAAAGTGTAGAATGCACCATTAGCTGGGGTGGTCCAGGAGAGCTTCATGGAGGAGGCGGACCTTGAAGGAAGAGTGTTGAAGTAGCAGGAACATGGAAATATGGGTGAAAAAAGCTAGATTCAAGTCTTTGTTCATCACATCCCAGCCATGTGACCGTAGGCAAGAAGCTTAACTTCTCTGAGACTCACTTTCCTCATCTGTCAAGTAAGCACAAATGACTCTTAACGTGCCTCATAAAGTCATTTTAGGAATTCATTGATATAATGTTTATAAAATATGCTTTCCATCTTTAAAGAGTCACACCAATATTGGCACTGTGAAGGCAATGGAAGGTTCAGGCCTGTGGAAGGCAAGGGGAAGGCTTGCCAGGTTGGTGAATGTGGCAAAAGCCTAGGGGCAGGAAGGCAGGTGACCTGTTCTGACGCCATCGACTGGATTGTGTGGCTGGAGGACAGGAGGGTCAGTCATTCTGGACAGGTATCTGGGGGCCCAGTGTGGGAGGCCCTGAACATCAGGGTAAGAGGTCTGGACTTGATTCTCTAGGCACTGGGGAGCCACTGATGGTTCTTGAGAACAGACGTAGATGATCGGAGCTGTAGTCTCAGGAGATGAGTTAGCAGACAGAGTAGATCAAAGGACAGAGACCCTGCTGGGACAGTAGGCTTAGGGGAGTTGAGGGAGGAAAAGCAAAGGGTGAGTGCAGCAAGCAGTCAGAAGGAAGTCTTACCTGGGCTCTGGTCTGAGTCGCCATGGGGGACAGAGCCCCAGAGGAAGAGAAGGACTCCTAGGCCTGGCACCTATGAACTGGGGGGGAAGTGAGCCCCATGATGGAAATGGGGAGGTCCCAGCAAGGATTTCCAGGGAAAGATGATACATACTTTGGCTTGGCCCCTGATTACGGAAGGACTCCTGGAGTCTCTGTAGAGGCCACTCTGACTCAGTGTCAAGGTAAAGACTCTGAGGCCTTGCTGGGAGCTCAGCATTCATCCATTCATTCATTCATTCATTCACCCAGCACCATGCCATGCTCTGTGTACTGGGGAGATGGACAGGAGGTGCTCACAGGTAGGTGGGAGGCCCCTGCAGTGGAGTGACTGAACACAACGTGGTGGGAGCCAAGGAGATGGGCTCCAAAGCCCTTCCTTGATAATCAGCCAAGATTCTCAAGAAGAACATGGGAAGAAGAAGAAAAGGGTGAAGGACTTGCCCAGAGCCACAGCCCCCCACGACCCCATGTCTAAGTCTTCATACCTGGGGCCCGAGCTGAAAGTCACTGTCCCTTTAAGCATGGTTTCTCACCTTGGCACTGCAGACATTTGGGGGCTGAATAATTCTTTATTGTGGAGGGCTGCCCTATGGTAGCATCGCTGGGCTTCATGCCAGTAGCACCAGCACCCTAGTTCTGACAACCAAAAAAGTGACTCCAGACATTGCCAAATGGCCCCTCAAGGGCAGAATCACCCTGGTTGAGAACCACTGCTTAAAAGCAAATTAACTTGCCTGATTGCATCCCTTGGTGAGTTATTAATATAACATTTAAAAAAATGATGTTCTTGAAAGCAAAGTAAAAATTCAATCAGCTCTAAATCAATGCATGAGTTATAGGTGAATTCCAAAAGGCACAGGCACAACTTTGTTTCACATTTGTGCTGCCGGACTCACCTTGTTCCCTAACTCATAAATCAAACAAGAAAAGAATCTCCGGTGTGCCAGGATGCCAATAATTAAATTATAAACATGAAAAACGACTCCAAGCACAAAATAATCTTTCCCTAGGAACTCTTTAGTCATGTCACAGGTTCATAAAGGTTTATGGGAAGGCTTGCTCCAAAATTAACTAATTCTATGCAGGGAAGACACAGGAACCTTGAAACATAGGGCCTCAGAACACAGAGCTGGAAAAAGAATGGATAATCTTCTTTAGTGGGTATTTCCATGGGAGCACATGTAACTATTTCACAGAATTGTCACCAGAGAAATTCTGGTCAAGTTGGTGGAGTAGGAATAATATGTGGTGAATTAAAAAACAAAAACAAAAACCCATAGGATGTCATGTTTTTTGTGTCAGTTCACACATGACTAGAAATGGAGGTTCAGAGAGGGAAAGCAATAAGCCCAAGGTCACACAGCTATGTAGTAAGTAGTACGCTGGGACTAATATTGCGGGTCTGTCTGACTCTGCTTTTCAGTGCTTTGGGTTACCAACCCCTTCAGCCTATTCATTTAGAGATGGGGAAACTGAGGCCACTTGAGAAAGCAGAACATAGTTGTCAGTAAGAGCTCACCTTTCCATATCACTTTATGGGGTCCGATCACTTTCATATTCTTTTTCTCATTTTATTCTCTCCTAACTCTGACAGGCCATCAGGGCCAGCGTTGTTGGCCCCATTTTGCAGATGTAGAAACCGAGTGTGGCTGGGAAGGCAGACCACAGGCATATTGTTCTCTGGAAAACCAAAGAAGGATGAATAGAGATGTGGAGACATGCAAGTCACCCAGAGCCCACTGAGGCAGTGCTGGTTTGCGCTTCTTGGGGTGTGCCCAGCACCCTGTGAAGGCACTGGACGTGGGTAGTGGGAAATAATAGGAGGCTAATAGGACTGATGTGTTGAGGAGGGGAACTTCTAGGGGCTTGAGAGGGTGGATGCCTGTGGGTGGTCAGCATCCTCCTAATTCAGGGGTGGGGGTGAGGCTTGAGTGGTCGAAGGCATGCTACCTTCTACCAAATAATTCCTCCAGAAGGGCTGCGAAATTCAACCTTGAGCTCCCACCTTTTTTTGGCAGCTTTTTTATGTCCTTTCTTTTACTTACATCTCCCTGCTCCCCACTGGAATCCAGAAAAATCAGATCTGAGGGACAGAGTGGTTATAAAAGGGTTTAGTGAGTGAGTGAGTGAGTGAGTGAGTGAGTGAGTGAGTGAATGAATGAATGAAAGAGCAAGTGCACCATGGTCTAGCTATTGTGACTACCAACTGGGAGCACTTTGTACTGGGATTTGCAGCTCACAGTCTGTAGAAGTTAGGAAGTTAGGGTATAGCTCAGACTGCTGTTAACACACACACACACACACACACACACACACACACACACACAATGATTTTAAACAAAACTGAATTTATTTCACTCTCATGTACCAGTGTAGGCTGGTATGACACCTCTCTTCTACAAGATCCTCAGAGACCCAAGCTTCTCTCTTATCACTCCACCATCCCCAGGGTTTTCTCCATCCCTTTTAAGAGCATGCTCCTCCCTTTTAAGGGCATGACCTGGAAGCTGAACACATCACTTCCCCCTCAAATCCCATTAGCCAGAACTGAGATATATGGCCACACCTAGCTGCAAGGGATGCTGGGAAGTGTGGTCTGTATTTTGGGTGACCATGTCCCAGCTTAAAGTGAGTTCTGTTACTATGAAAATAAAGAGAGATTGGACCATGGGGGAGGAGGAGGAAAGTAGTCTCCAGCATTCATTCCAGGGTAGAATGAGGCTGAGCAGCTAAAGAACACAAGACCCTCCTTGGAGGGGTGTCCATGACCCTCAGAATCAGTCCCTGGCATGGCTACTGGCCTTAAACTGGGAGGGCCCTGAGGGCTGGGACCAGCTCTGACTCACTTCCTCTGTCTCCCTGTGTGCACAGCCCCACACCAATGTCCACTTGTCATAGCTGCCACTTACCAAACACTTACGTGCCAGCCACTTCCCTAAGCACCACCCAGGGGGCCAGGTTTGGGTGCGGTGAATGAGGCACTCACTTCAGATACAAAATTTAAGGAGGTGCCAAAAAACTCAGTAATCCAGAGAAAGTGTGTGTGTGTGTGTGTGTGTGTGTGTGTGTGTGTGTTATATGTATTATGTTATTATATATGAGTACGTACATACTTTTTTAAAAAACAGTATAGTGGTTTTAGTGTAGTCACAAAATCGTGTGACCCAAACTACTTTAATTCCAGAATATTTTTTATCCCAAAAAGAAACTCTGTACCTGCTAGTAGTCACTCACACCCCATTCCCTCCTTCCCCCAGGGCTTGGCAACCACTAGTCTGCTTCTGTGTCTAAGGTTTTGCTTATTTTGGACATTTCCTATAAATGGAATCGTGCAATGTGTATAACACGTAGTCTTTTGTGACTTCTTTCACTTAACATAATGATTTCAAGATTCATCTATGTCATAGTATGTATCAGTAGTTTGTTCCTCTTTATTACCAAATAATGTTCCATGGACGGGTAGACCACAGTTTGTCTATTCATTCATCAGCTGATGGACATTTTCCTGTAAGAGGCCAACTGAGGGACTTCAGGAAGATTCTGTAGGAATTCTGTGGGAATTCTTGCTCTCTAGGTACAAACTTTGATTGTGTGTTGCCATATAGTCGTCAGTCTTCAGAGCCAAACTGGGAAGACACATTTTAGGCCCACTTTCCCCTCTTCTCTTCCCCAAGGCACCCATTCCTGTCAGGAGGTTCTGAGCCCTGTGAACATTTCCCACAAAAGCAGAAGTGATGAGTTCTTCCTTTCAGAGGCATTTTCAAAGAAACCCTCGGGAAAGGGCACTGCTTAACCCAAAGAACGAAGGTTGAATGGCGGAGTTTCTGACTTTGTAGCATTGATTGAGAGAGGGCTTTCATTCATTGAGGAAGATGTGTGGTTAAAAGGGACAGCAACATCGGACAGACTGCTGCTCTTGGGTGGGTCCGTGAATAAGTGTGATGTGAACTTACTGTCAAGCAAAGCAGCAAGGGGTGTTGAGGGAGAACAGCTGGGGAAAAGGAAGGGACTGGGTCTTGCCCACCCAGCAGAGGGCACCTTTCTCAGTTCCTACTTCCTAAGCCAAGGCTGTCACAGACCACCCCAAGAAGTCTGGTTCCAGGGTAGCCCCCATCCTGAGAATCATGAGAAAGCAGGAAGGTTTCTCTTCCAGGGGTAACCGTCCCCCACCCAGCAAACTGCCTCTCTTTCCCCTGGGCAGGGAACGGCTCACAAGGAAAGCCTCTCTCTCACCCCCTGTGCCTCCTTCCTCCCAGGGAAGTCCTACGGGGCCGACGACTTCCTGCCCGTGCTCATGTATGTGCTGGCGCGCAGCAACCTCACGGAGATGCTCCTCAACGTGGAATACATGATGGAGCTCATGGACCCCGCCCTGCAGCTGGGGGAGGGTGAGTCACCAGCCCCAGCCCATCTCCGGGCCACGGGGGCTCATCGTACACCGCCCCACCCAGCCACACCAGGGGCTTGCTGGGCAGCCCAGTGCGAACCTCCTGGATGCCAGACTCCACTGAGCCCTGGGAACACAACACAGGGCCCGACCCAGGCCCTGTCCTGGGGGAGCTCACAGATGAGCAGCAGATCTAGACCAGTATAGACAGTGTGTCACCACTGCTTGACATGTGCTGAAATGGTGGGAAGCCCAGAGGGGAGGGGAGCATGTTACCCAAACTGGGCAGTCAGGGAAGGCTTCTGGAGGAGGTGACACCTGAGCTGAGCATTGAAGGTTGAATAGGAACCAGTCAGATGAAGAAGGGGGAAAGGCATTCTTCACAGAGGGAATAGCAGTTGCTAGTAGCATAAAAGATAAGGCTGAAGTAGCGCCCACAGGGAGTCTGAACAGGAAGTGATGGTCAGTTCTCAGGCAGGGGTGGCCCTGGGACCTCTCCGCCCCTTGCTCATTCAGCCCTGGGCCACGTCCTCTGTCAGTGGGTGGAGGTTAATGCTATGGGTAAACGGCAGTGGTATGATCCGCTCGACCCACCCCTAAGTTTCCCTTCCCCTTTCTTCCTTCCCACCCCTTCCTCCCACCCACTTAGCCTCAGCCATCCCTTCACCAAGAATCCCTGAGGTGCAACCAACCTAGGAGTCAGCTCTGAGGGTGCCCCGAATTGTCCTCTAAGACATCAGCCTCAAAGGATGGAAGGAGACTCTCAGGCCCTGAGTGGCCCCTTTGGACTTGGTAGTTCTTAAGATCAAGAGACCTCTTTGCATCTGTTTGCATTTTTACCATGTGTCATCAGTCTCTGGGGTGACAGTTCTGTAAGTTCTTGAAAGCTCAGGGGAACATGTAAAGCTATAAACTTTACTATCACGTAGAACTTGGGCTTGTTCCCTCAGACCTCTGGAGCTATTCTTTTCTCCTCCATAGTTAAAACTTTCCTACAGTTGGAACAACCTGTCTTCTAGAGGGTGTAGGGATTCAGTAGAAGCCAAGCCTTTCTTCAGCAGTGATTATCAGCTGCCCACTACATCCATCCATCCATCCATCCATCCATCCATCCATCCATTCACTCATCTATCTGTTCATTCTTCTACCCACCTACCATCCATCCACTCATCCATCTATCCATCCATCCACTCATCTATCCACCCACCCACCTACCCATCCATCTGTCTACCCACATGCCTACCCACGCATCCAACCATACACTCACCCATTCATCTATCCATCCAGCAGCGACTCAGTGAGCCCCTACTGTGTGCCAGGTCCCATGTGAGGCACTTGGGCTGCAGTGCAAGGCAAGCCAGGTGAGGCTGATAGTCTCATGAAAATGAATAAATGTCCCGTTCTATACCACACACTTTGGGGCTTCCCCCTCAGGCCTTCCCGGGCCTTCCTCCCTGGTTTCTCAGCCCTGAGCGTGCACGTGGAAGCACCACAAGGTTGAGGGGTTGGGCAGAGAACTCAGACAACACTGACCTGTCTCCCACAGGCCCTGTTAGCCTGTGGGGGGAAAAAGATAGAAGGGAATGGGAGGGAAGGAGGCTTCATCCAGGTGGCTCTGAGCACCCCATTGCCTAGGACTAGCCCTCTGAAAAGTGCAGCCAGCCCCCCAGCACTCTCAGCAGGAATATTACCTGTGGTCTGTAGCTACCACACATGTAATTGCTAAAGGTCAAAATTTCTACATGTCAAAAAGTACCATAAATAGAATGAGATACTAACAATAAACCAAGGGAAAGGGTTCTCATAAATCAGCACACCAAGAATTAAGAGCCTTAATATGTAAAAGGTTCTTATAAATCAATAAGAAAAGCACTAAGACCTAATAGGTACCTGGACACAGGCCATGTACTCCTTCATTCAACAGATACTCACTGAGCTTCTGCTTTGTGCTAGGTACAGCAGGGCCCTTTTCTCATGAACCCTCATTCCAGTGTGTGGGGATAGGGGTCGGGGGGTCAGACCTTAAACAGATTAAACAAACAAGCAAACAAGATCATCTCCCATCTGGCCACATCTGGTGAATGTTGAGAATCCATGAAGTAGGCTGGAAGGATAGAGCGATGGGGCAGGACAGAGCTCCGATGACAAGGGGGTCTCTGAGCGCAGAGCTCATTCTTGTTACTTTTTGTCTGTTTTCCAAATTGTCCACAGTGGGCCTGTGTTGCTGATTTTCCTGGAAATAAATCATTTACAGATCCCATTAAAGGATCGGCCCTGACCCCACAGGGTTGTTATATAGAGTCTTAGAGACAAAGGACAGAGTGAGATGTTGGGGCTCTGCCGATGGTCTGAGCTGCGTCACGCTGGAGTGGCAGCCATGCCCTTGTGTCATGACTCCTACTCAGCCGGAATCCTTGCAGCCAAATGGGGCTCCAAGCCAGACACAGCCGCCAAGCAGGACAGGACAGGGACATCCTTGGCTCAGCTACTGTCTCCTTATGGACCTGCCTCCTCCACCCCATCCTGCCGTGACCTCCTGGGACCCTTCTCTATGACCCCAAAGCCTATGGGGTTAGGGTGGGAAAGGGGAGGTCCTCCAGGCAAGAGCACTGATCTACTCTGGGCTATAGTAAGTGTTTTTGAGACAAGCGAACGTACTAATAAATACCTAAAGGCCTTCAACTGTTCACAGTTTCTGACCCAAGGCTGCCTCAACACTGCAGTCTGCCCTCGGTTAGACTTAGTAGTCAGAGACCCCCAATCTCTGGCCCTTTGGGGAGATTTTGAAGGAATCCGTGGAATGTTTGCTGAAAGGAAAGATTGGGGCCAGGCAGAGCCTTACCAGGCTGCCATACACCGCCCCTCCCAGCAGCCCTGCCCACCCACAGCAGCGTCAGACCCTGCCCACAGGGGCCAGGACACAAACCTCACACCATGCTGCACACACCAGGAGATAGGGTGGTCCCCGCGGGTGCCTCCCTGCACCTCTCTGTTCCTAGTCCAATAGCCAGGGTGGGAGGTCACAGCACCCAGGACAGGCCTAGCCTCACAGGTGTTGGCTTCCGGTTACAAAATGACTTGGGGGTCTCCAGCTTGGCCAGGGGCTCCCACCCTTCAAGTCGGCCAGCTGGCAGACCTCCATCTAGAAGTATCTGGGCCCAAGGACAGAGGGACAGAGTGTGAGGAGGCTGGCGATCCTGTGTTTCCCCGCTTTGACTTTCCTGTCCAGCTGGTGAGGGCACACTGGTGCTTCATCACTAAGGCCCCTGACGTGCAGGTCAAAAGATGGGCCTGTCTATAGGGGGAGGGGCCGGGGAGGCGGAGTCCTGCTGGCCAGTTCCTGCCGTTGATCCTCTGCAGAGCTCAGAGGTGCCTGGGATGGGACAGGGCAGGCCTTCAGGGAGTCCCCAGTCTTGAGAACTTCAGTTGCTCAAACCTAAGAGGAGAACTAACAAGATGTAGTAAAAAGAGCGGTATGGAGGCTCATTGGCTGGAGACCTGGGGCAAGTCCCTGAACCTCTCTGTCTTGGGAAAGTGGAGTGTTGGGCTAGAGTTGGGGTTTTCAAACTGTCTGGGTGCTTAAGCGTTCTATAGAGGTAGCTGAAGGCAGAAAGAGAGATGGAGCTGGGCTTGGCCTTCTCGTGTTTCACAGTTCATATGAACAAACAGTTTTGCATTCAACAAAAAGCCCAAAAGCCAGATTCCAGAGTCTGTATTTTGGGACCTTCATGTTTTTTCAACTGGTTCTACATGCTTTAATTTGGCAAAGGACCAGGGACTGCGTCCCATTTTCTTTGCAGCAAGCATATTGTGTGCGAAGGTCAGCAGAGATCAGAAGTAGAGAGGATCTGAACGTTAGGCTGATGGGACCCCAGCCCCTTTCTAACCTCTCTCTGCAAATCCTACCACTCTGGGCAATTATGGAGCCAATGGGATACCCAGGCCTCTGCTGCACCTGGCTGGAGCCAGCTCAAAATCCAAGCCTCTCCCAGAAGCACCCTCATGGACTCCTTCACCCATGTCCACTGTCCATGCTGGCTGACATCTGGCCATGCTGGGCTAATAGCTTAACAGGGGCAGTGAGTTTTTCCTATAAATGTTGGAGAAATAGGACTCTCTATCCAAAGAGGACAACCAGCTCCAAACCTCGCAGTGGGAGGGATCGCCTGCCACCTAGTGGTCCTGGCAGGCACTGCAGAGACCCCAGTCAAAGGGAAGTTGCCGCGAGGGCCACTTGAGCTCTGGAATAGCAGGGCTTGAGCAGGAAGAGTGAGCGGCAGAGCTTGGAGTTCCTCCCCCTTCTCCTGAGACCGGTGAGAAGCCCCAGAGCACCTCCCTTGGGTCACCTAAGTACTGCACTTTACATGTATTATCTCGTTTACTTTTCACAACGACACTATAGGATTTGCAGGTGAGGAAAGGGAGGCTCTAACTCACTAGACATCACAGAGCTGGCTGCTGAAAGGCAGCCCTAGATCCTGCTCTCTAACTCCAACACTGTGTTCTCCCTCTGAGCGCTGCACTCAGCCCCTCCGTTCCTAGCCAGGGAGCCATGATCACAACTGGGAAACAGCCTCATCAAGGCATGCCAACTAGAGGACAGGGACTCTCGGGCAGCAAGGGCGGAGGCCCCAGGGAAGGCTTCCTGGCACACGTCGGCTTTGCGCTCCACTGGGAAATGAGACACATGAGTGGTTTACTGGCCCTTCTCTGATAAGGGACATCAAACCAAGTTCCATGCAGGCCTTGACATATTAAAAAAAAATAATTGTCTCTTTCCTGCTATGACAGGGTGAGCAATCCTATGGCCGTAAACCCCTTTATCTTACCCCCCAACCCCCACCCACTTCACCCAGGGTGTGAATTTTCCCATATTGATTATGGGCTTTGTAGGTATATGTAGGCAGCTTCAGCCAATGTAAGTTAGGAATGCTTTAAGCTGCAAATAACTCATGATGTAACTAATAATGATTTAAATCAGAGTGAGGGGCTATTTTGTCTCTTGAATCAAGAAGTCCTCTGGTAAGCAACTGATAATGATGGCAGGTTTTAGCCCTTCCATTAGGAAATCGTGGACCCAGCGCTTTCCATTGTTCTTTAGGATATGGGCCTCTTTCTTTGTGCCTGTTCCCTCTGCTGTGCCTCTGGGCTCACCTCTGTATTCCAGGCAGGAGGAATGGGATGGACAAAACCCAGAAGGGACATAGCAACTGAGTCTGTCCCTTTCAAAAGGCTTTCCTGGAAGTCCTACCCGGGGACTTGACTTGCATCTAAGTAGCCAGAAGGGGATCTCCTGCCCTCTACCCTGAGCTGCAAGGGAGTTTGGGAAATGAGCATTTTTAGTTGAGTGTTGTTTCACCCCCAAAAAAGTAGAGTTCAGTAGAGTTAGGAAGAAAGGGAAAATGAGATTTGGGTAGGTAACTAGGAAAATAAGCCTCATTTCAAAAATCATTGTCCTGACACATAAAAGGCTGGGGAAAGAGGCTTGGTGAGTGGGAAGGAACCCACGGAAGTCACCCTCCCTCTCTCTAAATTGAGGGGTCTCAACGAGGCTAGTGCTTCTCAAACATTTTTTATTTTATTTTTTATTTTTTTTATTTAAAGATTTTATTGGGAAAGGGGAACAGGACTTTATTGGGGAACCATGTGTACTTCCAGGCCTTTTTTCCAAGTCAAGTTGTTGTCCTTTCAGTCTTAGTTGTGGAGGGCGCAGCTCAGCTCCAGGTCCAGTTGCCGTTTTCTAGTTGCAGGGGGCACAGCCCACCATCCCTTGCGGGAGTCGAACCAGCAACCTTGTGGTTGAGAGGATGCACTCCAACCAACTGAGCCACCCAGGAGGCAGCTCAGCTCAAGGTGCCCTGTTCAATCTTAGTTGCAGGGGGCGGAGCCCACCATCCCTTGCGGGATTTGAGGAATTGAACCGGCAACCTTGTGGTTGAGAGCCCACTGGCCCATGTGGGAATCGAACCAGCAGCGGCCTTCGGAGTTAGGAGCATGGAGCTCTAACCACCTGAGCCACCAGGCCGGCCCAGCTGCATCTTTTTAAAATTGTTAAATACGATGTATATATCGCTGTGTATGCTTATATATGTGTGTGTATATAAACACATACAGTGAGAAGTCTGCCCACCCATGTCTCCCAGCCACCCCTTTCCCACCCTAAAAACATCCACGTTAGTCAGTTTTTTGTGTATCCTTTAAAATGTAAGACAACATTTGAAAAATAAGCAAGAGTTCCATCCCGAAGGGAAGCCAATGCAAAGGGCCTGAGAGCTCCGGGCTGGACTTCAGGAAGCTCGTAGGCTGTGGAGCACGCACCTGCCTGAAGCTCGCAGGTAGCTGCGCTGTCGGCGTCGTGGCAGCAGCGGTGGGTGGAGCTTTGGGGGGGGGAGCGGGGCGGGGCGGGGCGGCTAGAACTGGCTCCTTCCCTTTGGGAGTCGTCCTGGCTCAGCCTGCACACCCTTGTGTCGGCAGGTTCCTACTATCTGACCACCACCTATGGGGCCCTGGAGCATATCAAGAACTACGACAAGATCACGGTGACCCGGCAACTGAGTGTGGAGGTGCAGGACTCCATCCACCGCTGGGAGCGCAGGCGCACGCTCAACAAGGCCCGAGCCTCCCGATCCTCCGTGCAGGTGACGCCTGGGACAGAGGATGGAAGGGGACCGTGCCCCAGATACCATTCCCAATGACTGCTGGACCAGGAGCTTGATACCAGCTGGCTGTTCTGGCTGGCCAGCCAGTGCCTGCCAGTGCGCACCCAGCCCTGTGCCAGCTTCAAGGGAGAAGGCCTAGAAAAGTACCACCAGGCGTTGGCGTTGAGCAGACAAGACGGGGATAGGAGGGAGGAGACTTGTATCCACCATTCCTTAGCACCATCTATGTCCAGCACCCTGCTAGGTCTGGAGATGTGGACATAAGTCACGCCAGTCCCACTTTTGGGGAGTCCATGAGCTGATGTACAGCCTCGCCCTTTGGTCGCTACACAAATGCAGCAGATGCCAAGGTCCCCCTGCTCCTAGCCTGCCCCCTCCAATCCAGTCTCCCATCCCTCCCAGCTCTCTGTATAAAAACTCAGTATTCAAACCACTGGTGGCCAGACTCCTGGCTCCTCCTCCACTCCCATCACCCCACACCCCCAGGCTGCATCAAATCAAGCTGCCCCTAATTCTCTAAACATGCTGAGCTCAACTTCCACTGCCCATGCTGGTGCATGTCTGCTTCACCGGCTGCCACTTGTCCATCCTCGTTTTCTTCCCTGACCCCCCACCTGTGCCCCACCCCCCACAGCCTGAGTTAGTTGCCCCCTTCTGTGCTTCCTACAGCTGCTCTCCCCCTTACAGCAGGTTTCACGCCATAGTGTAACCATCTATGTATGACGCTGTTGTCCTAGGAGGGAAGGCCCAGTGTCACACGTATCAGGAGCCCCAAGCCCAGGGCCTGGGACAGAGTGGGACTGGGGTGTGTGCAGAATGGAGGGAGTTAGGCCAGTGAGCCAAGCAGCAATCCAGAGATGTAAATAGCTACGCAGACTGACTTCCCTGACACCCAGAGCACACTGGACCTGAACCCCAACCCTGGGTTTCAAGATGGCCCATGTGCAACGGACAGAGCCCAGGCCTGGGAAGCAAGAGGCTCGAGGTATGGACCCAGCTGTTTATTAGCTTCCTGTGTAACCCTGAGCACTCCCTGCCCCTTTCTGAGACTCAGTTTCCCTATCAGCACAAGTAGACTGTGGACCAGATGAGCTTTACTGCCCAGTACATGTTCTAGGCTGCCAAGTTGATGTCCCCACTCCTCTAATCAATGGTGTTTGGATAATGTTCAGTAATTGGCTCTCTGGGTTGGAGAAAAAAAAGCTTCTATTGATTTCAAGCTATTAGGTTGGTGCAAAAGTAATTGTGGTTTTTGCAATGGTTTTTAACCTCTTAAACTGCAATTACTTTTGCACCAACCTAATACTTGGCAGCACTAAACTTGGAATTGGGAGATGTACCCCGTTGGCTTTCTCAAGCTGGTATGAGTCAGCATGAGTTGGCAAGAGCCAGCTTCAGCATACCACTGTTCCCCACCCCCTCCTGGGACACTTGTCCCTCCACCAACTCTTGGAATATGGGCATTTGTGGTTCCAGCCTGACCCAGGTATTCCTACTTCTTGCTTCCACTCTGTGGATTCCCAATCCTGAGCCAAACAGCATCAGTGCCTCCCACTGGGGAGGTGAAGCTTAGGAAAGAGACCTAGGACCAGGGATGAGGAACCCCTAGCACTATTTCTGGGGTCAGGGGAGAGCAGCACCCTCTGCCCCCTCCTAGTGCCTCCACTGCACCCCACGCCCTAAATTCCTTCCTTCCCTGGGAGTAAAAGCCCAGAGCCTGACAGTCGTCATTAGGTATAAAGAGCCCTTGGGAGGCCTAATGGCGGACAAGGAAAGCACAGGCAGCCACTAAGACCGAGGGAGTGGGCTGGGCTTCCCCTCTTGGAAGAAGGGGGCAATCCCGGTGAAACTCCTGACCCAGAGCCTGGCGCCTTATATGCACTCACCACTCTAGTCCTCTTCATCCTTACCATCGTCATCCTGGAAAAGCTGTGCTGTTACCATCCTTCCACAAGGGGGCAGCCACGCACACCTTCCTACCTGCTCAGGATTACTTGGGGAAATGCGAGCTACTTTAACATGCTTGCTCACAACCATGGTGCGAGGACTGGTGTTATCCCAGTTTACAGTTGAAGAAATGGAAGCTCACAGAGGTCAGGGTTACACAGTGAGTGGGAGCAGATTCAAAGCCAGGCAGGGAGTGGAGGGCCCATCCTTCCGCCATATGGTGCTCCCTCCCAGGCTGGTAGAAGAAGGTTTACATGCCATCGTGTGTGTGCGAGTCCTCCCCAGCCCCGCAGGGATCGCCTCACCCTTGCCCACGTGGCTCCTGCGGTGCCCCTCTCCACCTGACCTAAACCCGCCACCTTTCAGGCCCAGCTGCCTCCCGCTTCCACCAAGCTTTCCCCCACCCCCTACAGCCCACCCACACCTTCCAGCTCCTCCCTAGCCCCCCCCACACCCAGGCTCTTCCAACCCTAAGGGCTAAACTGTACCACCTGACTTTGCAGCCCCAGCTACACCGTGGGATGCTAGGGCTGGGATCTGACTCCGATTTTATTTATACTCCTGGGGTGCAGGAAGACTCAGGCAGAGATGATGAGGAAGTGACAGATCAATAAATGATGGCGAACCCATGGGCTGGTCACCAGGGGGCGCGCTCACCCCTCATTGCCAAGACTCAAAGCCACTGACTCACCCAGAGCGTCAGCCCCATTGAGAGGGGAGCTGAGAGAGTTACAGGCCTTGCCTTAGGTCACACAGCAGGGTCAGCTGCAGGTGCCCTGACTTCCAGCCTCACGACTGCTCCGACAATCCCCTGTCTCTACAGCGAGGGGCCCGGAGAGAAAAAGGACTTGCCCAAGGCCTTTCAGCGCCTCACCCCTTTCCAAGCTCCCAGCATTGGGGTGGGGTGAGATAGGACCAGCTTGGCCAGCCAGTGACACAAGCCCCCCTCCATCTCGCCCCGCAGGACTTCATCTGCGTGTCGTACCTGGAGCCTGAGCATCAGTCACGGACGCTGGCGTCGCGGGCGGACACGCTGGCTGAGGCGCTGTGCGCACAGTGCGCGGAGAAGTTTGAGGTGCTGCAGCCCCAGGACTACCGGCTCTTCGTGCTGGTGGACGGGCGCTGCTTCCAGCTGGCGGACGAGGCGCTGCCGCACCACATCAAGGGCTATCTGCTGCGGAGTGAGCCCAAGCGCGACTTCCACTTCGTGTACCGGCCCCTGGACGCCGGCGAGGGCAGCGGGGACCCACCCTGCCTCGTGGTGCGAGAGCCCAACTTCCTATGAGGCCAGGGCCACTGTAGCCCCCTCCATGGCAGTGTTTACCGAGAGTGGCTGGGCAGCGAAGCGGGCAGACCGGGCTCACACTCGCTCACCCCCCACACTCACACTCAGCTGCACCCCTCATACAGGCAGGCGCCCCTCATCTGACCACACATACACTCCCAACATGAATGCCCGCTCGTCACACATGCTTGCAACCCGCTGAGCATGCCTAGGCCAACAGGGCAGGACAGTCGTGAAAATGACGTGAAGCAGTGGCCAAGGTGCTTCCTAAAGCAGAGTCAGAGCAGGGAGAGGCCAAGTTATTTGTTAGGAAGAGCAACAGGCTCAGAGAGACAAGGGACTCTCCACCAGCTGCAGCACAAGAGCCCGAGCCTGGCCCCTGTTCACATGCAGCCCCTCAGGCCAGGCCATCTGTCCACACACACACACACACACACACACACGCACACGCACGCACGCACGCACTCCTGCCCAGTCCTCAGTGTTTTCCGGGAAGAGCTTAGCTTCCCCAGGACTGTCCTCAGGAGGCGTGGCCTGGCCGCACATCCCCAGACGGAGCTGGGATGTTTTGGCTGCACCCCGCATCTCAGGAGCGTCTCTCAGGGTATGTGCTGAAGAGACAGGCCCCCTCATCTGTGCACCAGAGCCTGCCCTCAGCTACCAGCACCCACCGTCCCCCCTACACACACCGTTTCTGAACCCTCCAGAAGCAGCCAGACATACACCAGGACTTCCAAAGGAGGCCAGCTCCATGGCTACATGGACGAGCCCAGCCTCGGCCACACAGGAACACTGACAGGGCCCTTTCCCTGGTGGACACACCCCAGGGCTGTGGCAATTGTGGCAAAAGGCATCGTGTGGGGAGAATTTAATAAAAATCCTTTTGAAAATGGCATCTCCTTTTGTCAAGGGGCTGGCTCTCTGATCAGCCAGCCAGGCCCCCCTGTTAACATCCTAAACCCTTTCCCAGGAGGGGTTCAGAAGACTTCCTCCTTTCCACTGAGGGCCCTGTCTTTTGACAGAATTTGCAGTGTACTCAGCCCCCCGGGTCCTGACCCCTGTCTGCCCCTCACCCTGGTCATCTCCTGCCTCCTCACCATCGTTCCCACCTCTGGATTATTTTCCAAAAGTCTCACCTTCCGGCCTCTGCTATCCATCCCAGAGGCACAGTCTTTGCCTGGTCAAACTACTCTTCACCCATCAAAGCCCATTTCCTCCAAGAAGCCTTCCCTGACTTCCTGGGCTGACCGGATAGACAGTCTTGTCCACATTCCCACAGCCCCCTGGGCTCATCCCTTTCACAAGTGATATCTCATTGAATTGCAGTAAGTCTTGTTAATACTTCTATTTTCTCCACCAGGTTTGGACCATTCAAGTCTGTGCCCTCAGCATTAATTTAAAATATGTATTTGTTGAGTGCCTGCTAAATATCAGCCCTCTTCTAGGCCCTGGGAAACAGCAGAGAACAAAACAAAGTTTGCACGGATGACAATGAGCAGCATGCCCGGGGGAGAGGAGCTGGACATACCTGAATTAAACAGCATCATCAACCAGTTCATTCAACCAGCCAACAAACACCTGTCAGACGCAGGCTCCGGGCTAACCCAATGTGAGCGGAGGGGATTGTTCCAGATACAGCCAGCCCTGGAGGACTTTCCATGCTGGGAGGTGGTATAACACACATGAGGAAACGGGCAAATACCCAGCAGCTGAGGGCAGCCAGTTATGATCCCTGGTTGCCCTTCCTTCCCCTGGCCTCCCCCATGCAGACCCTGTCCCCTTCCTGAGCTTCCAGTGCTCCCCAAAGCCCAGAGCCACGCTGGCCACACAGCCTTGTGCCCCCAGCTGTACGGCCAGGTACCCAGTGCCTCCCACGAGGCCTGAGACTGGAGGAGAAGGTCAGAGGGGGTCCACTTACCCAAGCACCCTCTTGCCCAGGTGTGGCCCAAGCTTGGGGAGGGGTAGGATTCAGAGGGTGGATTGGGCACCAAGCCTGGAAGCGGGCAGAACCAGCCATTGAACTGGACTGAGGGGCCATTGTACACCGCATGTGCATGTATACACATGTATGTGAGCGTGTGCGCCGAGCCCACTGTCCTGAAGCCAATGCTAGGGTCCACCCATCAGGAGAGGCCAGAAAGCAGGAGGTCTGGGGCCACCTGGAGCCCCTGTCATCTAGATGCCTGTGCCCCCAGGGGGGTAGGACAGGACAACCTCAGGTGGGAGGGCCTGATCCAGGGCCCTGAGATGGCATCACCCATGCCAAGCCCTCGGCTTGTCTGCTGCCATTAGCATTATTTTATGTAATGTGCACAACAGCCCCTTGGGGGAGGTATTGATGGATGAGGACATGGAAGCTCAAAGGAAGGGCTGTACCAGTCTGCGTGGGCCACCACAACGAAAGACCACAGGCTGAGGGGCTTCAACAACAGACACTGATTTCCTCCCAGTTCTGGAGGCTGAAAGTCTGAGATCAGGATGTCAACAGGGTTGGTTTGTACGTAGCTCACAGAGGGCCACCTCTTGCTGTGTCCCCAGGGGACCTTTTCCCTGTGCATGTGTGCACCTTCCTATAAGGACACTCGTCCTATTGGATCAGGGTCCAGCCATATGACCTCAGATAAGTTAATCAGCTCTTTAAAGGCTGTCTTCAAATACAGTCACATTCTGAGGTACTGGGGGTTACGGGTTCAACATATGAACTTCAAAGGACACAATTGAGCTCATAACAGGAGATGACTGACTCACTCAAGGTCACATGGCCGGTTAGAAGCCAAAGTGAGGTTTGAACTCAGGGCTGACTGACCCCCAAATCTAGGGCATTCTTGCCCCATGCAGCATCCTAAGTGATTTGTTTACAGGAAACTAAAGTCGGAGAAGCCTTGCCTCTCGGCCCCGTCTCTGGGTGACCTCGCCTGAGGCAGCCGTCCATGGTGAGCATCGTAGAACTGAACTGACCAACAGGACAGATGCCACTGAACAGACCTGGCTTCTCCACAGGCTCTGAGCAAGGGGTCAGGAGTCCAGAGCTGTGTGTCTGTGTGCATCCCCAAGGGTGACAGGACCACAGCCTGGAACATAAGACATCTGTGTGTTATGACATCCTGTGTCTCCTTCGCGACATTTGTCCCCTCTCACCTTGAAGGGCTGGCTCCCTCCTTCCCTCTGCTTTACTGGCCCCACAGCCTGAGTCTGGGGCTGGGACCGGGGCAGCAGTGCTGGGAGAAGCCACCCACGGTGCTCTCGCCTTGCTGTTCCTCCATTCCCATGCCTAGCTGTGTCCCCTTCCTGGCCATGAACAGCTGGGTACTAAGTCCTCCCCGTCAGGAAAAGTCTCAAACTGGCCCTGAAGATGCCTGGCCTGTGGTGGCCTCACAAAACCTTAATGTGGTCTATCCAATTCGCCCCCCGTTCTGAGCAAGTTTCTGCGAAGGGGACAAGGGACAGGCCTGCAGGTGAGCTAACTGGGCGGAGAAGAGCAGAAAGGCCCTGAGAGAGAGACAAAGAGAGGAGGGGAGGGTCCTTTGCGTGCAGTGTAGACATGCTCTATTGCCCCCACTCACAGACAAGCCTGCTGTCCCCACTTGGTGGCCTGAGGCCATGCCTGCAAGGCCAACTGCATTTGCAGTTGCGGTCACGGTGTATGCTCTCGGTTGGCAGGGACTGGGGCTGCCTCCTGCTTGGCAGTGTCGTCTGACATGGTGGAAGTGGGCAGCAGCTGTGGCAGGGACCAGGCTCTTCCTTCTCAGGGAGGTCACATGGAGCAGGACTTTGGTAAGGAAAGCGGCAGCTCCAAGCGGTGGTTTTCCCTCTTCCTCAGCTGTCATACTGTTTGTTGGGAAACATTGGTTTCCAAGAAAGGCTCTCCAGGAATCATTTCTTTGCAGCCCACTCAGCACTAAGCCAAAAGGGAACTCTGAAATCTGTTTGGCTTCAAAGTCAGAAAGCCTACTCAGCAGCAGTGCGGGATGAACCTCAGCCAGGAGACCGGAGCTCCAAGCCAGCTGCAAGCCCTCAGCAGCTTGCTTCACATCTTTGTGACTCCATTTCTCCAGTCTTAAAATGAGAGTGCTTATACCCTGATTTCCCAGGCTTATGCAGGGATCTCACAGGCTCCTGGCTGGCGGTGGGCAGTGGGGAGCCTCGGATCTATTTGAAAAGGTAAATTCAGGACTAGACCATATGGGCAGGAAAGTTGTTCACTGCCAAGGGACTGAAATCCAGTGTGGGCTCCACTTGTCAAGGTCTACACTCTGGCACAGGACTGTGTCCACCAGAAGGGACGCCTTTTCCAAATCTCTGCGAAGGCATTATATGGTCTACGTACAGGTGACGTCAAATCTGGGGGTGCTGAGCCATGAGCATATTTTCAGTTTAATGTGACCAGTGGATGATGATGGTCGGCATGGGGGATTATGGCAGCCTGAGGGAGTGAAGGGTAGGCAACCATCTGGAGGGACAAAGAGCTTTCTGGAGACGGGTGCCTGAGCTGGGTCTTGACAGATAAGGAGTTGGCGAAGAGCAGAAGAAGGAAATACAAGAACACTTGCAGGGCTGCTGGGAGTAACCCTCCATGGGTTTCTTGCATTTCTGCCCATCTGGTGAAGAGTGATTGACAGCTTTTATTCCAGCTATCTTTCCCCCCCCTTTCTTCTGACTGCCCCCCCCAACTCCGGTTCAAGCCATTGTTTCTCAGTCTAGTTGTGTAGGACACAGCTCCCTGGCCCATGCTGCTATTATGAGCCTTGAGCTCCCCCTGGCTGAAGCAGTCGGTCGCCAGTCATCGGTTGGCCGCTCACAGCAGCTCACGGCAGCTCTCGGCTGCTGGCCGCTCACGCTGGCTGCTGGCCGCTCATGACAGCACTGTGGGGACGGAGCCAGGAGTGCAGTTTCCAGGCTCTCGGCCTCACGTGGAAAGGTGCTGGCTCGGGTAGTAGATGGTCATCAGCTGTGACTAGTTGGCCATCAGCTGTTACCAGTGAGCCATTAGCCACTGATATAACTGCTGTGGCTGAGCTAGCAAGCGCAGAGGGTGGATTGCGGATTGCAGAGAAGCAGGTTGCAGTTAGCAAGTGAGGTTGGTTGGAAGAGAAGTGGACGACAGGTGGCGGATCGTGTGGCTCCTGCTTCCTGTGTCTCCAACCCAGCCGCCAGCGAGACCAGTGAGACTATGGTGGTATGACTCCCCTACCTATGGCTCCGTGGGTGTTCCTTTTTGGCCTCACCATGTCCTGCGTTCTTATGTGGGAAGTGGGAGCAGAGACCCCACATGACACGCTCACGCCAACCTCCGGCTGCTCATGGCAGCCCAGCTCCAGGTAGAGCCATTGTTCCCAATCTTAGCTGTAGAGGGTACAGCTCACTGGCCCATGTGGGATTCGAACTGGCAACCTCAGCATTAGGAGCACAGCGCTCCAACCACCTGAGCCACTGGGCCGGCCCTCCAGGCCTCTTTTGAAGAGTATTTGAATGGCCTTGGAAGATATAGTTTCTCCCTCCTGGGATAAGGGCAGATATTTTTTCCTGACCAGGATAATGAAATAATGTCTCACCTTGGCAGACAGGGTCTCCCCACGGGGCAAACATTGGGCTCGTTGGCTAGCAGCCTTGTGTAAAAGATCAGGAGTTTCCTAAACTTGGGGCTGCTCAGCTTGCCTCAGACCCAGTGTGCGCCCACATCCACCTGGGCCCACCCCCGCGTCACCCTCAGGGCACTTGGCTGGGTGGGGAAAATGGAAGCAAACATGAAGCTCGCACAGCCTGTGCCAGGAATAAAGTCCTTTGTCTCAGACCCAGGAATCTCCTATCTCCTGCCAGCACCTATGACACTGTGGCAGGTGACCTTGTTAGCTGGCAAGTGGGGTAAAATCTTAGACGTGACAGTTCTTGACAAGGAAGATGGAAGAAAGGGAAAAAAATCACAGAAAAATGAAATCCAAGTGTGCTAGATGCAGGGTAACTGGTCATTTCAGGATGACGTGAACATAAAGCCTGAGGCCAGGACTCATGGGACATGAGACAGAAGGGGCAGGTCAGACCAGGGCTGCGTATTCCTGGTTGGTGGCACAAGGAGTCTGGAGGTTCTCCACCCACGTGGAGCAGAATTGAAGGGAGCCAGGCTGAAGGCAAGGGGGACGTACTGAAGCCTGCAGTAGTCATCTGGGGGAGAGGAGGTGAGGTCTAAAGTGGGGAAGAGGGAACAGGGGTGGAGAAGTGTTAAAGATGTAAAATCAGCAGAATGTGATGGAGGGTGTGTGATCGATGGGTGTGGGAGAGGAAGGATCCCAGACGAGCTTCCGGATTCCCGGCTTGGACGCTGTGGTGGAGGGTGGTGCCTTCAGCTGAGATTGAGGGGAACACAGGCTTAAGAGGGAGCAGATTGCATCAGCTTTGGGCATGGGGAGTGGGCAGTGCGTGCACGATGCCAAGGGGCAGAAGACGCACAGATTTGGGGGTTATCCCCTTCCAGCCTGGCTCAGGAAGAGACTCAGTTGCTGGTCAGGGTCAAACGATCTGAAAATGTAGGGCCCGAGGATGGGGAGTGGGAGAACGGGGTTCTACCTTTGAGAAACATCCAGTCTGCACTTCCAGTCCTCCTGGCTGACCTGGTGACCATCTCCCCTGAAAGGATGCAGCCACCTCAACTGACCTAATAATTCTCATAAGTGAAATGAGTGACCATTGAAAAGATATTAGATCATGGATGGATCTTGAGAGTGTAATGCTGAGTGAAATAAGTCAGACAGAAAAAGCAGAGAACCATGTGATTTCACTGATATGTGGTATATAAACCAAAAACAACAAAAGAACAAGACAAACAAATGAGAAACAGAAACTCATAGACACAGACAATAGTTTAGTGGTTACCAGAGGGTAAGGGGGTGGGGGGTGGGGGGTGGGAGATGAAGGTAAGGGGGATCGAATATATGGTGATGGAAGGAGAACTGACTCTGGGTGATGAACACACAATGGGATTTATAGATGATGTAATACAGAATTGTACACCTGAAATCTATGTAATTTTACTAACAATTGTCACCCCAATAAATTTAATTAAAAAATTTAAAAAAAGAAAAGATATTAGAAAGATGAGCCCCCCAAACAGCTCAAAAATGCAATCTCCTATTTCACAGAGAGCTTGGAAACATGAAGAAAATGATACAAGACATGAAAGAACAACCTGAATCAGAATTAGAAAAACTCAGAAATGAGGTAACAGAACTGAGGAAAATAGTAGAAAGAAAAGAAGTAATCATTTGAGGGAGTGGACAGGTGGCTCAGTTGGTTAGATCGAGAGCTCTGGGCAACAAGGTTGCCAGTTCGATTCCCACATGGGCCAGTGAGCTGCGCCCTCCACAACTAGATTGAAGACAATGAGCTGCCGCTTAGCTCCTGGATGACTCAGTTGGTTGGAGCGCGTCCTCTCAACCACAAGGTTGCCAGTTCAACTCCTGCAAGGGATGGTGGGCTGCGCCCCCTGCAACTAACAACTGCAACTGGACCTGGAGCTGAGCTGCGCCCTCCACAACTAAGATTGAAAGAACAACAACTTGACTTGGAAAAGTCCTAGAAGTACACACTGTTCCCCAATAAAGTCCTGTTCTCCTACCCCCCCCCCAAAAAAAAAGACGGGTAAAAAAAAAAAGACGTAATCATTTCAGAAATGAAGATTAAGCTAGAAGGAACATAATACCAAATAAAATAAAAAAAACTGGAAGTGCATTAGTAGGAAAAGAAGACGCAAAAAATTTTTTAAAAAATAAATGAAGGCTACTAAACCATGATCCATGAAAGCAAAAACGATAAGTTGAACTTTATGAAAATTTAAAACTTTTACTCTGCAAAAGACTGTTAAGAAAATGAAGAGCTAAGCCACAGACTGGGAGAACATATTTGCAAAACACACATCTGATAAAGGACTTGTATCCCAAATATGCAAAGAACTGTTAAAACTCAACAATAAGAAAACACCCAATTCTAAAATGGGCAAAAGATTTGAACAGACACTTCAACAAAGAGTATATAGAGATAGGAAGCAAGCTTATGAAAAGACGCTCATGATTTTTCATTAAGGGATTGTAAAGGAAAATGAGATATCACTACACACTAGAATGGCTAAAATCCCCAAAACTGACAAAAGCTGGGGAGGAGGCAGAGCAAGAACTCTCTTTCACTGCTGGTGGGAATGCAAAATGGTACAGTCACTTTGGAAAACAGTTTGGCAGTTTCTTACAAAGCTAAACAGTCTTTACAATACGATCCAGTAATCACTCTCCTAGGTATTCACTGAACTAATTTAAAAACCTATGTCCATGCAAAGACCTACATATGAATGTTTATAGCAGCTTTCTTTGTAATCACCAAACACTGGAAACAACCAAAATGTCCCTCATAACAAATTATGGTACATCCATATAATGGAATTCAGCAATAAAAAGAAATGAGCTATCAAACCACGAAAATACACGAATGGACCGTAAATGCTTAAGGCGGAAGAAGCCACTATGAACAGATTACATATTATATGATCCAAATTATATGACATTCGGGGGGAAAGGAAAAATATGGAGACAGTAAAAAGGTCAGCGTTTGACAGAGACACGGGGGAGATGGAAGGGTTGAACAGATAAAACAGGATTTTTAGGGCAGCGAAACTACTCTGTATGCAAGTGTAACAGTGGCTGTGTGATGTTATGCGTTTGTCATAACCCATAGAACCTTACAGCCTTGGAAATGAGAGTTCATAAAAGCAAAAGCAAAGGGAACTGCATGTAAGAATTGCATCTAGTTGGTAAAATTGTTCTCCACAGGGAATAATTCCGATACTGCTATCCATGTACACTGGAATCAAAGAGTTAATCAAATGGATGGTGGATGGTGGGAGCCACATTTTTCCCTGACAGAATGGGGGTTTACAGATAAGAAAGGGGAGAAAGTCAGAATAGTGATGGAATCGAGTTGGAGACATCAGTATAAACTCACATTTAGCTTAATACAGATATAAATGATTATATAGAGAAATATTTATAGGTATGTGTATATACATGGGTTAGTATACACACATACACAGAGGGTGCCAAAAAAATGTATATACATTTTAAGAAAGGAACAAACTGTATTAAAATTGTAATAATATGTACTGATAACAAAAGATGAATACAAGTCATGTGTATACATTTTTGGGGGCACCCCTGGTATTTACTTGCTGTCCCTGCTCTGAGGGCCTAGAAGAAGAAACTAGCGCATCTAGATGCCCAGATCTGGGTTTCTCATACAATTCTCCAATTAAAAAAAAAAAAAAAAAACAGCGCTTCTTGGAGAAATGGCTGATTCTAGGACTGGGGCAGGAAACATACAAGATAAGCCTGGAGCATCGTGTAGTAACATAAAGTAAGGAAGTGCTGAAAACACAAAATCAAACCTATATTAATGGGGAGTACATCGAATAGACACAGGAGTCAACTAAAAGAGCTCCTAATGGCCAAAACTGGAATAATTTGCACAACGAAGTATTGGATTACAACCCAAAGTACAAATAAATGTCCCTGAGTCCACACAGATATAAATGGTTAAATAGATTAATAAATGAAGCGGAAGACACAAATCCCCCATGCAGAATCGCAGATACTCCTCTCTCAAAGAGGGGTAGCTCGGCTCCCACTCCTTAGGTGCGGGCTGTGCATAGCGACTTCCTTCCTGAGAGCATGGGAAAGGGAGGAAAAGAGTAACTGTACAATAGAGAAACCTGGCAAACACCACCCCAGACAGGTGACCAAAGTCAGCATGGCCAATGAGAACTCATTTTAATAGGACAAACTCTTGACATGTGATGAAAATGGCACTTTATCTCTGTGATCATTCTAACAAAACCCATAATGCTAGCCTAATCGTGAGAAAAACCTCAGACAAATCCCAATGAAGGGACATTCTATAAAATACCAAACCGGTACACTTCAAAACTGTCAAGGCCATTAAAAATAAGGAAACTCTTGAGAAATTGACATAGCTAAGAGGAGCTTAAGGAGACTATGACAACTAAATGTGACGTGGTATCCAGGAAGGGATCCTGGGATAGAAAAAGGGCATCAGCTAAAAATTAAGGAAGGACGAATGAGGTATGGACTTTAGTTAACAATGATGTATCAACACTGCTTCATTAATTCTAACAAACGTACCACACAAATGTAAGACAGGGTGTGGACATGTGAGAACTCTCTGTGCTAACTCTCTGATATATCTGTACATCTAAATCTGTTCTAAAAAAAAATTTATATTTAAAAAAAGAAATGAAGGGATAAAAAGGATTTGAATGATGAATAGTAAAGAGAGGGACAGAATATAGAATACACAGATACCATGCCTCCCTGAAGAAGAAAACCAAACCAAGAGAATGGAGAATTATATTTAAAAAATGCAGAATTATAATGTAAGATAACCTTTCTGATATTTTTTTGAAACTGTATTTTCAAGAGCACCTTTTGTACCTGAGAATATCAACCCAGAAGAACTAACACCAAAACACATTCTAGTAAAATTACCGGATACTCAAAGAAAGTGGGTCAGGTAGTTTACACCCAGCAAAATTGCCATTTCGTATTTGAAGGGTACAGGGAACGTGATTATCAAGATGGGAGAACTCAGGGAAGGAGGTTCCCATGACCTCTCCCTGAGGAATCTTCTAGAGAACATGCTTTGCAACTCCTAAATGACTCGAGAGAGACATCAACGTAAGGACTAGTGAGTGGTATTAAGTATATAATGATCGATATAACTAAATCTAAATGAGGGTTAAAATGAGAATATAGTACGCCATGACTATGTGACTGAACAATGTAGATATTAGTTCAACCATTTTAAAACAATGGAGAATGGGGATAGAATATAGAGAGAAAATTTTTCGGTGATTATAATCGATGAGAACATCAGTATAATTAGAGACATTCTAATTGTATCATCCCGTGTCCTTGAGAATCAGCATTCTTGGTGTGGAAGGAGACATAGCTGATATGAGAAGTTAACTAAAAATCCTGAATTTGAATTGGAAATAACAGTATAAACTGACGATGCATTTTATCACATGCATCGATAACTTACATGCATGCACATATCTGTATATAGTATTTCCCGTCTCTGTTCACAGAAAAGACCTAGAAACAATGTCCAAACCAGCACTCAGACTGTTGTCTTGAAATACTATTTCTCCTGAAAAGAAACCAGGGTTTCCTAGAGAAATAGCTGATCCCAGCTTTGGGACAGGACATGCACAAATGAGTGGGACATCTTGACATGCCAGATAGGAGCTACCGAAGCTCACCAGGGTCATGACAAAGGGTGTTTGGAGTTAACCTGGAAGATTCCATCAGCCAAAAAAGGACACTTTGAGCTTCAATAAAGACGCACAATGGACTTAAACCTATTAGATGTTTAAATCTATGAGTTCAAAATGATAGTTAGAAAGCTTACCGGGTCAGCTTTTGAGGAAGAAAGGAAACAATTCAAAAAACTAGGTACATAAGAGGATAGAATTGAGTCTTTTTCCTGTCTTTACGACATGAGCTACACCGGTGGGGATAGCAGGTAAGGGGGAGTGATTCCTGATAAAGTAGTCCAGCTAATAAACGAAAAAATGATAGCATTGCACCAATTTGCCATTTCTCAATGAATTCATGGATCTAGGCCTTGAGTATCAACAAGTAATGACGTCAGAAAGGAGCGAAACCCAGGCACAGCGAGCCTCCTCGTTAAAAAGCAGCCCCACCTCTACCCTCACCAGAAAGATTAGACCAAGGTCTGTTCAAGCCTCTGGATCCAGCCGCTGATTCGTAAGAGACACAGCGGGGGGGCGGGGGGGTGGTCAGAAAAACATGATGACCGGTGCCGTGAGGATGCAATCAGCAAAATCCAGACCGAGAACACAGATCAACAGCCTGGGTTCAACAGAAACTGGAAGAAGAGATGAGGAAACCTGTAGGTTAAAGACTGAAAAGACATTACTATTTTTTTTAGTGGGAGGACTAGACGATGGACACACACTTGTGATAGAACCACAGAGAACACAGGGAGCGTGGTTACTTGGGGAGGGGGAGGGCTGCCGCAACTGGGATGGATGAAGGGCTTCTGGGGTGGCTGGGGTGATGGTTAATTTTATGTATCAATTTGGCTGGGCCACAGTGCCCAGGTATTTGTTCAAACATTATTCTGGATGTTGTTTTTTGGATGAGATTAACGTTTACATCAGGAGACGACTTTGAGTCAAGCAGATTACCCTCCTTAATGCAGGTGAGCGCCGTCCAATCAGTTGAAGGCTTTGAGAAAGACTGACGTTCCCTGATGGAGAGGAAGTCCACCAGCAAGACAGCCTTTGGACTCAAACTGTAACTCCTCCCTGGGTCTCCGGCCTGCAATTTTGGACTTACCAAGTCTCCACAATTGCCGGAGCCAATTCCTTAAGACAACCATCTCTATATCCTTGTAGATGTATACACATCTTGTTGGTTTTGCTTCTCAGGAATCTTGACTCTTGATTTGAGTGGTAGTTACACAGGTGTTCACCTTATCGTTCACTAAGCAATACACTTGTTTTGTACGGTTTTTGAAAATGTTTTATTTTATAATGAAAAGGTAAAAAGTAAAGTCTAATTTGTACATACTTACGTAAATACATAGAAAGGGGACTCTAACAATGAATATCACACTGACATTTGGTATTAGGAGGAATACCAATTGACATAAGGAGGAAAGGGATGGCCACGTTTTGCTCTGGATGTTTCTGTGCAATGTACCTCTTGTGCCAGAAGAGCGTGTTTCTACACTTTAAATATAATTAGAAAAAAAAATGCTGGTCCTAGTTGTGACCACATAGAAAGGTCTCCTTTATTAGAAATCTAATAGGAAATGGCTTAAGACAAGGGACGGAGAGCCCATTTCTACTGGGGCCCTATGAACCACAGGAGAAACAGTCAAGGCATTGTGACTTGTGAAATTGTCATTTATTTGAGAAATGAAACATAACTGCTTTTACCCTTTAAAACCAGACATTCAAGTTCCTGTATTTGTTAAATAGGTAAGTATACTTTTGTTCTACGGGAAGGACAAATAAGAGAAGCAGGATCAAGAGGGTAGTTAACAGTTCTAGAAAAAAACAGAGCTTTTATCTCTTGTATCCTGAGGCCTTTTAAGATACTCCCTTTAAAAATTCTACTTTTGAGTATTTGATTTCTTTGAACATCAGCCAGCCCTGGAGTTGCCCACTGTTGAGCATTAGAGATAAACACATGCAATAAGCTTATTGCACTTGTTACTTAAAACCCTACAGTACCAAAATCTGTAGGACAGTAAGAGTTCTTTAACCTGAAGTCATTTTGATTAGCTCTATGAGAACAACCTTACTGAGAAAGAATCATCTGTTCGTGCTGATAAAAAAAAAAAAAAATTGGCCCATTAATACGTTGCGTACGGATCACGAGAATCTTTGTTTTTTCTGAGCCATGCATTAAGGACGGATAACGAGAATTTCAAAAGATTGGGCAGAGAGCAGTGAGAGGCCAAGACAGGGAGGTGAGACGAGTGGCGATAGGGAACCAGCTGTGAAAGTGCCTACGCAGCGGGCCCCCAAGGAAGACAATCCGGCCAGGCTCTCGGGAGATTTGGCCACGCATCATCTGGAGCCCATAGTGGGAAGAGGAAAGAAAAAATATCACACACGGGTGTGTAAAGTGTGCGCATCAAAAAAAGTGAGAAGTGAAACTCGGTACATATGCAATTTTTGCCGTGTCCCACTGCACAAAGGAAGCTGCTTTCTGCAGTATCACACCAGGAGGGATTACTAACATCATAGGTGAGTAAATCCTAAAAAATGCCATAGAAAAATAATAAATGACATAGAAGCATTTACGCTTTAAAGAGTGCATTTTAAAGTAGTTTCTTTTAAAAACCTGCTGGAACAGAGGGGTATGAGGGATTTAAACCCCGCCGTACGCAACGTGTTAAAAAACACATGCATCACCTTTAAATTTGTCACAGACATAACCCTATTTGCCAGTGTCTCACCTTTCATTCCATTCAACTCCAAACGCCTCAATCATTGCTAAATAAGGCAGCTTTCACTATATGAAGACAGGTGGTGATAAGTGTAACATTTAGTGTTACTTTTTTTTTTTTTTTGCTTTCTTTCTCTATCTAAACAGCATCTAGCTTTTTTTAAAACAGCTTTCTTGAAATATAATTAACAAACCACATAATTCCATGTAACATGTAGTTTGATGGTTTTTAGTATATTCAGAGGTACAATCATCACCATGATCCACTTTAGAACACGTTCGTCACCTCAGAAAGAATCCTCACGCCACCAGCAGTCACCATTTCCCCATTCCCCCTCTTCAGTCACCTATTTTCTGTTTCTAGAATTGCTTCTTTTGGACACGAGCTATCAATGGACTCCTATAACATGCGGTCCTTTGGGGGTGGGTTTCTTTCATGTGGCTTAATGTTGCAGCACGGACCAGCGCTCTGTTCCTGTTTATTGCTGCATGATATTCCACAGCGTGGATGTGGTTAGTGCCACTCACATGTCTTTCACAAACCCGTCGCGAGTACCTCCCCGTGTGGGGCACTGGGCCAAGGGACATGCAGACGAGTCAGGCAGCCTCCGCCCTCCAGGAGCTGAGCTCACCCTCCAGCCCCCACGCATGGTATAAGGGCACACCCTGACATGCGCTGTATGAGACTAGAGAACATGCAAACAGGCGGAGGAGAGGCGCCTTCTGAGGGGTGTGGAGGAAGTTGAAGCAGCACTTGCAGACACACCTTGAGGGTCTGTCTGCTGGAGGGAAAGGCACTGCGGGGCAAGAGGAAGAGCAGGAAGCAAAGGCACAGGAGGCTGAGTCCCAGGGGAGCAGAGGAGCAGGCGGGCGAGAAGCCGGAAGGGAGGAGGGGAGATGTGGCCACGAGCATACACTACAAAATCAGGGCCCGAAATGAGCACTTGCGGTCAGTCAGAAGCTTTATTTTGTAAGGACGTGTCCTCATTGTGAAATAAAATACAAAAGCAGCCCAAAATTGTATTATTTTCTAAAAACAGTTTTCCAGTTGGGGCTCATGTCCCCCTTCAGTAAAATCATTCTGAAGACATAAGAGGCTCCAGCTTGAACTTCCTCGGAACAGAGATGTGTTCACTGGTTAAGAAGCCCCAGTGAACCTCTTGCTCCTTAAAACTAATGGGCAAAAAACTTTAGAAAAGCAAATAGACCTTTCTCAACACAGAGCTTTGCCCGGTCACATCTGTAGTTTCTCAGAGCATCACACGGGACCTGTAGGAGACCAGGGAAGAGGCCAGCAAGCCCGCTTGTGACAAGACAGGCCTGGGCTGGAGCGGCTGGGGTTCGCTTCCCTCTTGCTTCACTTCTTCAGTCTCTGATTAGCACACATTCCCAGGGATGCTGTTCACACTTGGAAAAGCATCAAGAAGGCAGAGTTTCAGTAGGCACCAAGGCACACCTTGTCCATGGACGATTTTATTCTGGAAGAAACAGGAAGAAGTTGATGAGGCATGTCAACTCTGAAGAAACGACGACACAGATACCCACCATGGAACAGGCAGCCATTTGCGACGGGCCCGCCCCACGGTTCTCACAGAGAATGCATCTGTTCTGAATTCTCCCCCAGTTAGAGGCAGGAGGTAGCAGAAGCAAAACTGGCCACTTGCAGAAAAGGAAAGCAGTACCGCTGCCTTCGGCTCTCAGACTGATACTGATGCTTCAAATGCCATGTGCTGACTCACCTGTCAACTGGGTAGGGTTTTTCACAAAGGTTGACCAGCACGTACAAATGTCTCAAAGCATATTCGTACTGGAGGAAAAGAGACATAAAGGCACAAACATCAGCATTTCACCATACAATCAACTCTTAACTTAGGAATATCCCTCGTTTGTGGTTACAGAGATAGAGCATCTTGACCAGTGGTTCTGGACCTTTTCTGGGTCATGGACCCCCACCCACTATTTGATAATCTGGTAAGATTTATGAACCATCTCCTCCCCAAAAAATGCACCCATGCACAGGGCTGGCGGGCCTCCAGGAACACTCTCAGTGCCAGGTTAGGACTCCTGGCGGACAACCCTCTCTAGTACCGAGCACGTCCCCTGTCCGTCTGGCTTTTGGTTCTGGGAACCTCGTTCTGGGAGGGAGACACGTAGTAAGAGAGGGCTGAAAGGGATCGGAACAGATAAGACCGAAACAACTGGGGACGCTGAGCTTAAAAAGAACTTCAGGGGAGACTGAGAACTCTTGTGAGGAAGGAGGAAGAGATTCACTTTGTGTAATTCCAGAGGGTGAAAAAGTAACACCGGAGGATAAAGCATTAAATAAATGGGAAACTTTATTAAATACATGAGGAAAGTCCTTGGTTAAATAAATGCAAAAACAAAATGGAGTAGCTGCCAGTCCCAGGTGGCTACTGAACACTTGAAATGTGGTTCGTGTGGCTAAAGAACTAAGCTTTCAATTTTATTTCATTTTAATTCAATTCAAATGTAAGTCGCCACTGAGGCAGGTGACTATTGTATTGAAAAACACAGCTCTAAAGCAGGAGGTGGCAAACTTTTTCTGGGAAGGACGAGACAGTAAATATTTTAGTCTTTGCGGGCTGCCTGAGCTGCTTACCGCTGCTGCAGAGTGCAAGCAGCCAGTGTGACCGAGTTGCATGTGGCTGTGTTGCAATAAAACTTTATTTATAACAACAGGCTCGGTGGGGGAGAAACCAATAGGCTGTGGGCAGGCCTGGGCCTGTGGGCCACAGTTTGCTGATCCCAAGCATCACATAGTACTAACCAGCGATAAGGCTTTTTAGGTACCTTCCAACCCTGACATTTTACAATTTGCAGAAACCAGCATCACATAATACTAACCAGAAGTCTTTTTAGGTACCTTCCAACCTTGATATGCTACAATCTGCAGAAACTTGGTACCTTCTTCTCCTCCACAGGCCAGGGCCTGACTACAACAATAATTCTTGGGGAGGAGTCGGAACAGACGCAAAAGGGAGAAAAACCTGTGTGGCTGGTGCGAGGGATGGGGTGTGGCAGGGACAATATGGGAGTTGAGTCATCTATAACTGGGAACCTCCTATCCACTGGGACAATTAAGAGCGTCTAGGGCCAGGATTTATGGTCAGTGAATTTGGACAACCTTCTTCCTCTCATCCCGGTCAAAGGCCTCTGAATGAGCCCACGGTTTCATTAGGCTGGATGGAACCTTCTGCAAGGTAATGCAGCGGACGTGATTTCCAGGGACAATATTAATTTAGCTTTTGGGTTTACAATGTCAGGGAAAAGCCAAGCTGGCCCATGGAAGCTGGGGTGCAGAAGGTGGCGGCCCCAGGGGGCCTGGGCTTACCGTGGGGGAGTGCCAGTTAAAGCAGTACGTGCGGAAGTGTGACACGGCTGCCTGGTAGCAGTCGTGAGCCGTGAGCGGGGCTCTCTGTGACAGGAGTCTCTCCACCTCGTCATCAGACCTCGCGAGCAAGGAGACAATGTTTTGCACGGACTTCTCAATGACGTTCCTGGCCTGTGAAGAAACCCATTTTTTCTAAATGCATCTTAATGCAGCCTCTCCTGGAACCCTGGATGGGTTAGAAGCTTCTCTTCTGGCAGCCCCCACCCCAGTAGGTTAAAAGAGATGCGAACAGCTGCATTCTGCAGGGGGCAAACATGTGCACAAAGCTTCTGTGACAGCTAGAAACCTTTAGAAATACCTTGCCTTTTAGGGATCTCCTGGCATGACGGAAACCTTTACATATAAATACCTGAAGAACAGGCATGACCCACTCTGAGGAAAGCAGGGGCGAGGCAGGGCATAGAAATTGTGCCCCAAAGTAGATTGTTGTCCCATGAATGGTGCTAGGTGTTCACAGACACCTTTGTCCATTGCAGAAACACTGAAAGGTCATACACAGGGACACAAAGGGGGGCACTGTTTCCCTCCCAGATGACGAAAACCAGCATCATAGAGAGAAAGTTGCTCCTTCATTAACCAAAATTTACAATCCAGTCCTCTGACCATCCCACACCACCCCCAGCCAGGGTGTGTTTCATCCGGGTCCGACCGCCACAAGGACTCACTGCCCACTGTGTGTCAGACCAGTGGTGGCCCAGAACCACGGGGGTCCCCGAGACCTCTCAGGGGCCCGGAAGGTCCCCCTTTTCCCAACTATGTAACTGCGTGAGGTTGGGTTTTCCTCATCATTTCAGCCAGAACAACAGAGCCCAACAGAGTGACTGCAGAAGCAGGTCAAGAACTAGCTGTCTTCTATTACACTGGGCAGAAAAGAGATGTAAAGCCATGCTGCCATTCTCACCAAAATTGTTTTTATTTTAGAAAATGGTTATTTTTCATAAAAAAACATTAACACAAAAGGAGTCTTTTATTGTCATTTCTAAATGAGTTAATATTTTTTAAATCTCAGTGTTCATTTCTAATGCAGAAAATAGTGATAGAACCCACATAAACATAAGCTCTGGGGGACGAATGATTTTAAGACTATGAAGAGGTCCAAGGCTAGGAAGTGTGAGGGCTGCTGTGTGACACTGGGGCTCCAACAGGAAAACTACACCCTGGTTCATACACTATTATTAATTGTCAGGCTTCTTAGAGAAACAAATTTAAAATGGATCACACAGATTTTTTATCTTTCCCTGAACACTGGGGCCATATTCCAGCCCATCATCCCATGTGCTGCGCCGATGAGGGCACAGAGCTGACACCGAGCTGGCTCTGCTGGGAGGACGGTCGGTCAGCCTCCACCCAGCAGCCCAGTGCGTGCACGCCTGGTGGTTCTGGCTGCACAGCTGGAATCTGACAAGTAATTCTGCCGGTTCCAAACAAACTCCTGAGCTACTGAAAACGAGAATTTTAGGCCATGACTATGATTTCCTAAGGAAGTAGAAATTTTTGATGGATTGGATTTTCTAAAAAACATGATTAGCTAATAACTCAGCAAGCAGCCAAACTAAAATATCTTTTAAGCAACAAGGTAGAAAAGACAAAAATGCCCATCTGCCAGGGCCTCTTGGCAGGATACAGGAGATGAGCCCCCAATTTCTTTGCTTCCTGCTACTACAGAGATCAAGGTCAGTTTACCAATGAAGAATGAAGACAGCCACTGCTCCATTTACTGGTTTCTATTTACACAGAGTACAAAGGCCAGTTTCCTCTCCCACATGCTCCCATGTGGCAGGCGGAAGGTGAGCCAGAGTTCTGTCACCGGGCTCTAAGCAACACTGGGTAATGGTCAGGAGGCAGAGACCGTGCTTGGCAGGCCGGGAGCAGCACTTCCGACCACGACTTACCTCCAGATGCATGTGGATTTCCTCAACCAGACGCCTGGACGCCTGCAGATCGTTGGTGGACATCAGTTTCCTTTTCATGATCATGAGGGGCACCTCAGGGCTTGGGGTGAGGTCAAGGCGCTGGACCGGAGGCAGGGAGATAGGAGAACTGGCTTTGTGTTTCAGTCCCTGGAACTGCATCAGTTTCATGGTAGAGATGGACTGGGGCGGGGAGAGAGAGAGACAAAGCCAGTGTCAGCGGAAGAGCAGATGGACCAAATGCAGCCTGGGTCCTGGAGGCTCACGAGTTCAGGACCACGGACGGGACACAGTCGCAGCCTGAAAACACGTGCCAGCAGCAGGCAAGGCAACATGTTTGAGCACCTAAAATCCACCGATGATGAACTTCAAAAATGCCGGGCACCTTTTGCAACAGAATTGCTATTCTTTCATATATGAAAGGCAGCCGCTCCTCCATGGTTATACACCGTGTGGACCAGGGTTGTTTCAGCCAGCGGCGACCCTGGGTTGTGCTCAGCTCCCACGCTCATCACCTGTCCCTAGTGACCAGAAGTAGGAAAGTGCAAAGCATCTGTCCAGGTTAGAGCTGAGGGCTGGTCCACGGAGCCGAGCAGAGCTAAAGCTGGAGGTGCCACCTAAGCCCAAGCCACCGGCTGCAACCTTGTCCAGACAGACCTGCTAAACACACCTATTTACCCACCTGGGTCTTTCTGGACATAGCTGAAGGGGGGAAATGTCTCTAATTTACAGCCAAAGGGTAAAGGTAACACCCTGCAACTTGCAGGGAAGCAGGACCCCGAGAATCCCGGGATGAGGTTCTAGGGGCCACGCCATGGAAGCTGGAGAAGCTAACCCCTCCCTGGGTGCCTGGCCTGTGTTTTGTGTTTCGGATGCACACCCTTCCTTAGCGCATGAGGGATCTGACGATGGAGGACATGGAGATGCAGAGGTGAAGGAGCTGCCCAAAGTCTCACTACTTCGCAAGTCTGAACCTAGCAAGGTCTGAGTCCAAAGCCCGAACAGGGTCCCCAGGATGAAGTGGCCACGAGAGGCTCAGCCATCCTTGCCTTGGCCATTTCTCACCCGGATCCCCTTTCTCTTCAAGACATAAACGTTCCAGGTGAGTCAGCTGGGGACTTGAAGGACTGACAGCAAGAGTGCAAGGCTCCGCTGCTCACCTTGTTTCCATACTGCATGACGTGGCTGGTGTTGGTGTGGGATTTGACCAGCTGGTACTGCCTGTGGAGACTCTCTTGGGTCAAGTCCTCCTGCAGAAATGTAAACAGGAAAGTCCTTCAGCCATGACAGGCGGATGGTCAAGACCCAGCTGAACAGCAGCCCCTCGAAGGGCTCACCACGTCCGAGTCTTCCATCCAGTTGACGCTGTACCAGTCCCCCAGGTACGTGGACCTCTGCTCATCGTAGTAACAGGCGTAGGATGACTCGTCAGGATTGGCAGCGGTAGTTGCATAAACTAGGAGGAATGAAAGACATGTTTTGGTCACATTTTATACTCTACAGTGGACTGAACTCGAAGCTCGGGTCTTTCCTTCTTTCCTAGTGTAATCAGTGTGCCACTTGGAGTCAGCAGAGGGAGGGCGGGAAGGCATCACTGCAGCCAGCACTGTTTGCGCATGCTAATCCGTCTAAGATGACAAGTGGAAGAAAGAGAGGCCAATTGACAGACACTTTCTGCAGCAATAGGCAAGCGTGCATGCTTACTTAGACATCGAGCTATTTTAGAAGAATGCTGCAAGATTTTAACAGCTTTGGAGACTTAGTTTCTGGAGAAAATTAACATTTATTGAAGAAACAGTTAGTTTTAGATGGAACCTATGCAATAGCTACCATGGGCTCGGAATTGTTCTGGATGGATGTTATCCCTTAAAATGATAAATAAACAGACATAAAGATCCTATCTTTATCCCCATTTTACAGGCGGGGATAACTAAAGGTCAAGGAGGGTAAGTCACCTGCCGAAGATCAGAGAGCCAGCAGGTAAAGTGCCGCAAAGGACCGAGACAAGTCCAAAGACGGTGTAACTTTGGACTTCAGGAGCTTTCAGAACCTGGAAGAGCCCTGTGAAGCTCACGTGCAGATTCCTTGTTCTCTGGCCACAAATCCCCGAGGAGCAGAGGGAGTCCAGAGCTGCCCACACCTATCTCCCTTCTTCTACACACTGGCTGCCCTGGGCCCCTGCTTATGTCGAACACTTGGTTCTTTACATTGGCAGAATCAGAGAATGACCAACTGCACCTCTGAGTAACGTGCTCACCCCACCTGGCTCAGAGGCCAGGGCTCCCACCACCTACCGTTGATGTCGCTGGGCAGGTTGTTCATCATGGACCCAGACTCACAGGCTTCGATGTAGAACACCATCTGTGAGGCAAACGAGACGGTTAGACTCACACCCCGGCCAGGCAGATCTCTCGCCGTCGCTACTTTGGCTCTCCCCACTCTCTTGACCCATTCTGAGGAGTCTTTCACTTTTGTTTACATCTCTGCTGAAAGAGGCTGCTGCCAGAGGCTACAGAGCTGTTGTCATATACACCAGAAGGACTCAAAATGTAGTCATCATTAACACAATAAAATGATCTATTAGCTGAAATAATGCAGAGAAGACGAGCCACAGATACTGTCCCACGCAGGGAGACAGTACGACGGCCATCTTTCCACGTTACTACCGTGTCCACGCCCGAGCTATGCAGTTTCTATAACAGGTGCCATGGGGCGAGCGAATGCCAAGGTGAAAACAAGATGATGGTGTTTTCCTCCCCAACTGCCCCAAATTGGTGACAGTTCTAGGACCATTAGCCCTCAAAGTGCGGTTTCTGGACCAGCAGCATCAGTGTCAACTCAGAAAAGGCAAATTCTCAGGCTTCTCCCCAGACCTGATCTGGGGGTGGGACCCACAGTCTGTGATAACAAGATCTCCAGGGATTCTGATCTAATAGCTAAAGCCCGAGAATCAGCAAAGGTTCATCCTGGGAAACCAGACTGACCAAAAGGACACCCTTCCAGAAAACACAGCTGCCCAGGGTTAGAAGGCCGGTCGTGGAACCGCGGGCTCTGCTGCCACACGCTGCCCGCCCCACAGCCATTCCCCACAGCCACCCCGGGCGCGGATGTTACCTTTTGGTACATCTTGTGTTTGTACATGTAACGGATGGTATGATTCAGGTCCTTGACATGAAGCTGAAAGGTAAGAACACTGACATTCAGACCGAGATCTCAAGAGAAACCATTTGCTGGATAACCCATTAATAAAGTCTCCTATGGATGCTTTGTAAATTCTTATTTACCTATCCTGGAAAGAATCATAGTGAACAGCATATCCCAGAATGTCATCGCAAGGGTTTTGTTCACGTTTTAAAAGGGGAAGAGAATGCGCTTCCTCACTCATTCCTTTGTCCAGAGCATTTCAGAGACAGTGTTCTATCACTGCATCTAGTGCAATGCTCCCAAGCCCTGGGCAGCGACTGATGCTGGGATATGAAAAGAAATGCAGGGAAAACCTGCCAGAAGAGATGCCTCTGGACCGATTTCAAGCTGCTAACGGTGCCCCCACACTCACCTGCCACACGTACCACCCTGGTAGGACATTAGAAACCTGTATCACAGGTTTCATGTCACCACTGAGATTTTGTTTTCCATTCTCCTAGTTTGCCTGTACAATGTTAAGAAAAACTCACATCATCATTAGGAAAAGCCAGTATTCCAGTAGCTCCGTGATCGGTGAAGTAAACGAACACGTGATCCCGGGGGCCACTGCCAAGAGAGAACAGACAAGAGTCAAAGTCGACGTGTTCTGTTTCTATTTCTCCTTCCATGTCTCTGAAAAGTTGCCCTTATCAAAAAACTAAGAAGAGGGGGCGGCCGGTTAGCTCAGTTGGTTAGCGCGCGATGCCCTTAACACAAGGTTGCCGGCTCAATCCCCACATGGCCACTGTGAGCTGCACCCTCCCCAACTAGATTGAAACAACTACTTGACTGGGAGCTGATGGGTCCTGGAAAAACACACTTAAATAAATAAAAGTTTTTTTTAAAAAAACTAAGAAGTTTGAGGATTACAGTCTCCCGACCAGGTACAAAAAGGAACGTATCGCTGAGTGCTATTCTGAGCCACAAGGCATATCCTAGAGCCTTGGAAATCTGAATCACAGCCAGGGAGGAGGAGAGACCTTGGTTGACAGACCAGGTGTGATATGGATAGTGAGGTCCTTTGGCAATTGGGTCTCATTCCAGGTAGCCACACTCTCTCTCCAACCAGATCTCCCCAAAATGAACAAGGAGGCAAGGACACACAGCCAAACATGGTCCTGCAGCTCCAACTTCCCCTGCAGGCCCCTCGGCCTGTACACAGCCTGGGACGCCCACCTGCCTCCTCACCAGGGCTTCCACTCAGAGGGCACTGCTTCAAGGTTGCAGAGATGTGATAACTCACTTGGGACCAATTTGCTTCATCCCACGTAGATGTCCATCTCTGCTCTAACTCACACCGGCTTACTTGTGCCTAGGTTTCCCCTCTAGCTTGACAGGAACAGCGCCATGTGCCAAGTACCTGAGACTCTCTGAAGGCATGCTATTAAAAACCTGACATCACATAGAAATGCTCCATAAACTGATGCTCCATAAGCTGACCAACAAGACAACGCTAACCCACAGCTGGCAGGCAAGCCTGGGGTTAGTTTTCCCCAGACGAAGGTTAGCTGTGTCCTGCTGAATGGTTCCTCCCCACTGCGCTGACCTGTGATCAGAGCACATGGTCGGCGGCAGGACAGGGCCCTGCAATCTGACCGGCCGCAGGGCTTCCTGCCTGTCTCAGCGTGTTCCTCAGGCAGTGGAATGTACCACCACTAGGATGCATGGACGACAAAAAGCAGTGGATTTAAGTGACGGGGAACGTTTCATTAAGAATGAAGGACCCCGGGGCGGCTGGATGGCTCAGCTGGTTAGACCACGAGCTCTCAACAACAAGGTTGCCGGGTCAAGTCCCACAGGGGATGGTGGGCTGCGCCCCCTGCAACTAAAGATTGAAAACGGCGTCTGGACTTGGAGCTGAGCTGCACCCTCCACAACTAGATTGAAGGACAACGACTTGGAGCTGATGGGCCCTGGAGAAACACACTGTTCCCCAATGTTCCCCAATAAAATTGAAAAAAAAGAATGTAGGACCCTGAATCATAGTATTAATTTGGTACAGAAATGGGCTGCCAAACGAAGCCGTCAGTCTTGTGGAGCCTGTCTTAAATCAGCTGTTTCTCATGGTAAACAGGCCAGGAGCCAAGAAAAATGCCTGTTTCAATTCTCCATTCTAAGGTGTCAGGTCATTCAGGAAAGTATGACAGCCATAAAGCAGACTTTACCTCTTCAAGACCTTTCCAGATCCTTTGCCCTTCACTGCTTCTGCGTCACCTCTCAACACAGCAAGAAAATTTTGTGGGGTGACATCCTACAAAGAATGGGGAGATGAAATCAGATGCAGCTGTCATTCCAACTCCAAGCGTTTGCTGAGTCTGGAGTTGACCCAGGCCACCAGCTCACACATCTCCAAGGGCTCAAGGTTTAAGAACAAACATTTCAGAACTAAGAAAGACCCAAAACATGGTCAGTGTTTCTGGGACATGCGCACGACCTTTTCTCAAATATCACCTCGTCTTTGGGTGACGGCAGCTAAGCAAGCCTGCCATGCCTTCCTGACCATTATAAAGTCCATGTGGAGAAACACAAAGAAACTGGTCAGTAGGGACAAGTGGCAGAGGAAAAGCGTACCACCTCAGGGAGACAGCAAAGAGGGAGCAGAAGCGTCAGCACTGGGCCCTCCGCTTTGCAAGCTGCTGCCTGAAGGGAAGAATCCCAAGGATATTCGATGTACTTAAATGAGATTTTGTAACTTGATACCAGATCACTGAAAAATGCAATACAGAAAAGCACAAAGGAAAAAAAGATCACCAAACATACCACCACTTAGATTCCAGACATTTCCTTATATAACAATATAGAAACAATTTTGTAAAAATGGGATACTTACATTACACGTATGATGTGTACTTGAATTTAAGAGAAAACTGAAACTGAAAGAACTGCTAAACTTCAGATAAACATTCCCAAAAGATCCCTCTGATATTAGTTCCTAAAAGTTCACCAGGAATATAAGCTCCTAGAAGATCCCTCAGATATTAAGAAAAAGAAGACGATGAAAACTGTGCAGCCGAAGTCATTATGGTGCTTTTAAAAATGTGTCAATTTATAGTCTCAACTGGAAGGGATATAATCATCTGAAAGTGATATGCAATAATAATAATTAATGAAAAAGTATCTCAGCAAAATCCGGACATGCTTTGCGCAGGGTTGGTGCTGAGAACTGATTTTCGGAGAAGAGTCCAGATAACCCCTAATCATATAAACAGCAACACCTCAGGAAAACCAGAGATTATCTGAGGACATCTGTTATCGGCTTAAAGTATAAGAGACTAGAAACTAAAAGTTGGTACTTACTTCTACCGTTACCCTTTTATTTTCCTCTGCTTTCTTTTAGAATGCTTAGAAATTACTCCTTAAGCACCAATCTTACTACCAACACAAAACACTGACCAGGAATCAGCCTGGTGAGGTTCTAGAAATGAAGTGCACAGAAGAGGGAAAAATCACCATGGAAATGAAAAGAACCCCCGCCGGCAGCCCACCCACGCCCCCTCACCTCGCCGGTGTAGTCCTTCAGGACTCCCTTGTACACATCCGAGCCGTTGGGCCTGTTGATCACAACTCCAGGAGTGGGGTTGCTGAAAATCAAAGGACACAAGTGAAGCACAAAATCTGTCTAGTCTCTGAAATCTCTCCCCTCAAAACCACGTGGGGCCGGCCCGGTGGCCCAGGCGGTTGGAGCTCCGTGCTCCTAACTCCGAAGGCTGCCGGTTCGATTCCCACATGGGCCAGTGGGCTCTCAACCACAAGGTTGCTGGTTCAATTCCTCAAGTCCCGCAAGGGATGGTGGGCAGCGCCCCCTGCAACTAAGATTGAACAGGGCACCTTGAGCTGAGCTGCCCGCCAGATGGCTCAGTTGGTTGGAGTGCATCCTCTCAACCACAAGGTTGCCAGCTCGATTCCCGCAAGGGATGGTGGGCTGTGCCCCTTGCAACTAGAAACCGCAACTGGACCTGGAGCTGAGCTGCACCCTCCACAACTAAGATTGAAAGGACAACAACTTGACTTGGAAAAAAGTTCTGGAAGTACACACTGTTCCCCAATAAAGTCCTGTTCCCTTCCCCGATAAAAATCCTAAAAAAAAAATAAATAAATAAATAAAAAACACGCCCCTGTTATGTATAAAAATAGCAATGGGCCATGTGTGTTGGACACACTGCTCACTGCCCAAACGGTCACCAAGTGTTAGTGGTTTCAGCAGCTGGGGGATCTGGGACATCCCACAAGTCGAGTTCTAGGCAGGAGCAGTGAAGGGCTGAGTCCTAACACCCAGGACAGGGACCAAGGCCCAGGTGTGCCTGGCCTCCTGCTGGAAGCCACACAGCATCTCGGGTGCGAGATCTCAGAGCAAAACGACTTGCAGAAATAGGTCAGAAGACACGGATTTAATACAAGAGCTGAGGCGTGAGAGCTCAGAATGGATTCTGAGCTGTCCTGTGACCTTCGTCGGGGCCGCAGCAGGGAGATAGAGGAGCTGGGGAGACTAGTGCTGGTTGAGCTAAGTACGCATACTTGCTGTTCCTGATCGCCTCGAGAAATCAGGTAAGCAGCATGAGAGAACGATGTGTACAATTAGAGTCAACGAATAACAAATGTAAATAGATATATGAAGAAGGGTAGTGGAATCTAACCTACAAACACGCCTTCTCCATACAGGCCACTGAGGTGGGGTCCCCTCTGTGCTGTCTACCTGCTCGGAGGGCAGAAAGAAGCCCTGCAGAACCCAATGACGAGTTCTCCAAGCTGAGAAGGGACTTATGCTTTCAACCCGTCCAAAGCAGCAGCCCCAAACATCCTTCAGCACCCACTATCCATGTCCCTGCCACCACCAGGGAGCCCCGAGTTATGTGCAAAGCCCTACATGAAGCAGCCCTGGGGAATTTCATCTGTGAGTCTGTTTATACCCTCATGTTGGGCTACTCATCGAAGGATTCCTGAGAGTCTACATGCATTTATTTAAATGCCCTGAAGTCCTTCGCCACCAAGCTGAAAGAGCCCCATACTTACTCGTCAGAGTTGGCAATGTCATCATACATCATCACAATGATCTGCTCGTCTGGAATCCCATTGCGGTGAACAATCTGGTAGGCGTGGCACGCATCTGCCTGGGAGAAGTAATATCGTCAAGTGAGACTTTGCCCAGGAGGAGGCCAGCTTCGGAGTTCTAACGAGCAACATGTTCTTTCTCATGGGAGCGGACTGTGAATCATTCCCTATTGGTCAGGTCTTTAAGTGACTTTAAAACACATACATTTATATCTTTTCAACTCGATTTTTAACCGCCACCCCATCATCCAAGCTCTGATTCATTAGGCAGTTAATGTTTATGCGGCGCACACACATACACACACACGCACACCACCACCATATCTACCGGTAAAAAGGGCTTTGGAAAGAAAATCAATATTATGTCAGATTTAACCTACCCCTATGATGAAAGTGGAAGTCAGCATACACCCCCCCCCCCCCGACCTCAGTGACAAATCATCCTATTATTTTATTCCTGTCAGAGGCAGGTTCATTTAAGAAACAAAAACAAAAAAGACAAAAAATCTTGGGAATAAATCTAACAAAAAAAGTGCAACACTTACACACTGGAAATTATAAAATATTGTTAAGGGAAATTAAAGAAGATCTAAATAAACAGAGACATCTCACATTCATGGATCAGAAGACTTAGTACTATCAAAATTTAAGAAAAAAAAAAGATCAGCAGGCTTTTCTGAAGAAATTGACAAGATGATCCTGAAATTTTAACAAAATTGCAAAAGACCTAGAAGAGCCAAAAATATGTGAAAAAGAAGAACACAGGTGGAGAACTTTCACTTCCCAATTTCAAAACTACTCAGGGGAAAGAACACTCTTGACAAATGGTGCTGGGATAATTTGGATATCCACATTCAAAAAAGGTGACTGTAGGGCCTCACTTCATACCATACACAAAACTTAACTCAAAATGGATCACAGACTTACATGTAAGGGCTAAAACAAAGCTTTTGCAGGATAACTTAGGAGAAAATCTTTGGAACCTTGAGTTAAAATTGCAAAGATGTTATAGATGACACCAAAAGCATGGTCTATAGAAGAAAAAAAATTGATAAGTTGGAAATCGTCAAAATTTAAAACTTTAGTACTTCAAAGATACCATTAAGAAAATGAAAAGAACTAAGGTTGAACACTGGCACCTTGAGCTGAGCTGCCTCCCGGATGGCTCAGCTGTTGGTTGGAGCGCGGGCTCTCAACCACAAGGTTGCCGGTTCGACTCCCGTAAGGGATGGTGGGCAGCGCCCCTGCAACTAAGATTGAACACGGCACCTTGAGCTGAGCTGCCTCCCGGATGGCTCAGTTGGTTGGAGCGCAGGCTCTCAACCACAAGGTTGTCGGTTTGACTCCCGCAAGGGATGGTGGCCTGCGCCCCCTGCAACTAGCAACAGCAACTGGACCTGGAGCTGAGCTGTGCCCTTCACAACTAAGACTGAAAGAACAACAACTTGAAGCTGAACAGCACCCTCCACAACTGAGATTGAAAGGACAACAACTTGACTTGGAAAAAAAAGGCCTGAAAGTACACACTGTTCCCCAATTAAAAAAGTCCTGTTCCCCTTCCCCAATAAAAAAAATCTTTAAAAAAAAAAAGAAAATGAAAAGACAAACAACAGAAGAAGAGAAAATATTTGCAAAACACATATCTGACAGAGGACTTGTATCCAGAATATATAAAGAACGTGTACCTCAATAAGACAATCAACCCAATCAAAAATAGAGAGAAGATCTGAATAACTATTTCACTTAAGAAAACATATGAATGGCTAAAAAGCACATCAAAAGATGCTCAATATAATTACTTATTATGGAAATACAAATTAAAGCCAGAACGAGATACCACAGCCAGACAGACAATAACAAGTGTTGGTGAGGATGTGGAGAAAACGGAACCTCCATTCACTGTTTGAGGGAATGTAAAATGGTGCAGCCTCTTTGGGAAACAGTTTAACCTTTTCTTAAAAAGTTAAACATAAAATTTACCATATGACTCAGCAATTCTATTCTTATATATCTGACTAGAGAAACAAAAACACTTATCTATGCAAACAGACTGCACACAAGTGTTCTTAGCAGCACTGTTCATAATAGGCAAAAAATGGAAACAACCCAAATGTCCATCAACCGATAAATGGACCAATAAAATGTAGTCTGTCCATACAATTTAAGACTCGTTGGCAATAAAAAGGAATAAAGTACTGACACATGGTACAACACAGATAAGCCTCAAAAACACTACGCTAACAGAAGCCAGACATAAAAAACCCACATGTTGTATGGCTCCATGGATATGAAACGTTCAGAAACGGCAAATTTATAGAGACAGAAAGTATATTAGTGGGTGCCTGGGGCTGGGGACTGCAGAGGGGCCCGAGGGGTCTTACTAGGGAGACGGAAAAGCTCTCAAACTGATGTATGGTGATGTTTGCACAACTTACTAAGAAACCATGGAGTTGTACACTTGAAACGGGTGCATTACATGTGATATGCAAAATACGCTGCAATAAAATTGTACTTTAGAAAGGGCAGGTGCAGCGTGTCCCGTTAGCAACTCCCACACCGCGTGGACTGCTCACCACCACTCTGACAGGCAGGTGCTTTCTCCCCATTTCACAGACGGGGACCAGCTCGGAAAGGGCTCAGCACTGGACCCGTGCCTTGTGCCCTCTTCCTCGCGCACCAGTCTCCAAGTCACATCGTGATTCTCTCCTGGGCCCTTGGAGGTACTTGGTTGCCTCTAACTTTGTTAACTCACAGGGGTTCTTTGTAAGAGTCAAGTATTTACTGGCACTCAAAAGAAATAAAAGTAGGGTTAAATTAAGTCAAATAATTTGGAAGTGGTGTTGAAGGCTACTTCAACAGGAAGTGGTGTTGAATCACTTCCTTTGAACACGAGACCTATAAGCATTTTTCCCCTTAAAAACAGAAAAGCTATATGAGGTCACATTTGAGAGGAGAGTATTGAGTAAGACTTGACCCTCGGGACTACTGAACAGAGATTGTCATGGCTCAGCTTGTTTCACGTACGGGAGGAGTTCTGACAGGCTTACTAATACACCCCGTGATTTCCTGCTGCAGGCCTCTGTCTTGACACGGTCTGCTCCTGCTGCCGCCATCTCAGGCCAACTGTTAGTGAAACAACTAGCTTAGAACAAAGACCCAACACAAGCGGCACAGCTTGGTCACCGTCACTGTGAAGGCATCCACTTTCCGGCCAGGAAGGAGCTAAGAAGGGGTTCTCACGGTCTGCTCCTCTGGCAGGTGTGCACGTACCATCACCTCGAGACACATGCTCTGAGCGCTGCCCGGGGGGGCCAGGGTCAGCGGCTTTGTAGGGGTGCCTCAGTGAGCCCAGCACCAACCTCACATCTTCCAGAGGGAATAGAAGCTTTAAAATGAGATTATGTTATCTGTTCAAACGAATAGGTAAGCAGGTAAGCGGACAGCAGGAACGACACCTGAGGTCTGCGCTAGTCCAAAGCCCACGTTCCTTTCTGATCCTGCGCTGCCTCCGGCCTGTACCAGCACAGCCCTCCTGAACTAAGAACTAACTGCGTCCCCTAACTCAGTCCGCTCTGCCCTCCCTCCACACTAATCCCTTCCTACCACGCCCTCTTTAAAAGTGTGTTTGTTTGTTTTTTAATATAAGTGATACTTTGCAACAACACGGATTAACCTCAAAACGTTATACCAGGTAAAGAAGCCAGACACAAAAGATTGCATATTGTACAATTCCATTTGTATGACGTTTCTAGAAAAGGCAAAACAATATAGACAAAAAGCAGACCCGTGGCTGCATGGGGCAGGGACAAGAGCTGGAACTAACTGCAAATGGGCATGAAGGAACTTTCTAGAATGATGGAAGTATCCTAAAACTAGACGGTGGCAATGCTTGCACCACTGTTGGAATTTACTAAAAATCACTGACCTACACAATTATAATAAGTGAATTGTATGACATACAAACTTATGCCTCAAGAAAGCTGTTTTTAAACAGCGGTAATTGCACACATTTTTTAAAATATATAAAATGAAAGGTGGTCTTTCAGAAATGTGATGACTCTGCCACTTGACCCTCCATCGTCACATGTCTTCCTTCCAACTCCAATATGCACAAGTGGCAGACTTCTCCTCTACCTCTCTGCGCCCACTGAAACCTGCCGACCTGCCTGCTCGGCCCCAGGACACAGATGCTCTTACAGCCTACCTGGGAGGAGGGGTGGCCCCCTTCCTCTCCACTACACCCCCAACTCAAGGAGAGCAGAGGGGGGTGGACATCAACACTCTTACAGCTCCTCTCCTCCTGCCAACACAACACCAAACAGCTTCCTCCTTCAGAGCCCCCAGTAGTGACCCCAAACCCCTTGCTCCTAGTAACACCTGGCTCAGACCTGCCTCGCCTCCCAGTTCCTGGCATCCTCAGTTCTCCTGAGTACAGTGAGCTTCACCATCAACCCACTTCAACAATCACCCCACTGCCCTACCCAGGCCTTCCATCTTCCTTCTCCATGTGCTCGAATCTCTCGGTCCTGAAAGAAATGCTCCCCCAGCCCCATTCCTCCCTGGTGACCTACTTCTTTTTCCCTTCACGAGCCTGTGGGAGGACAGAGTGTCCACTGTCACCACATGCTGCTTGCACTTTGGGACCTCTCCCTCCCTTTTCCCCTCACTGCAGTCTGGCTTCCACCCCGCCCCTGCAGAAACCCACCCTCACCGGGCCTTACCCACCCCACACTCAGGACGCGGGAGGCAGAACAGCCCACCAAAGTCACCACAGACTGAACCCCTCTCTGTCATCCATGAATTTCCAGCCCAAAATGGAAACTGAGAAATCCAATTCAGTCAAAACAAAACACGGTTAAAATAACCATCACAACGCACTTAGCTATGATTTAATCGTGCCTGGTGTCTTCATCTTCCCTAAACAAACGCGATTTGTGATCACGAGTGCTGTGTTAATCCAAGAAAAATGTAAGCCTCCAGAAAAATGGAAGTTTAAAAGTCTGTTTAGGTTCTACAGGGAAAGTTCTTTTAAATGCTCTCTAATTAGCCTCCAAAGTGGATAAAGAGAGTTTGGCAGCTGGCTGGGAACAGAACCAGGCCAACAGGGAGTGGGGCTGAAATCAGTGGTGACTCAGCAAACGAGTTTCCTCTCCTGCAGCCTAAGCCGCTTCATTCTCCCGTATTTAGGGACAAATATTTCAATCTGTGCCCACTTCTTTTGCATAGCTTCCCTTTAGTCTATCTCAATATTAACTAGTTTTCCCCAGGGAAACTAGCAACACTCAAGGGGGGAAAAAAGGCTGTCTGGGAACAAAGGGTAACTGGATACCTATACTTAATAATGTTTAACCAACTGTTTTTTTAAAGCTGGTTGTACACAAACCAGGATGGCTGATGAATCAGCCAGCTGAAGATCTGTGATCTGTATTGAATACCTTATCTTTCCAACTTGGGTAGAGAGGGAGGAGACTCAGGTTGCTCCTGGAAATGGGTCAGGTCTGTGGTTAAGTATTAAAAGCAAAAGGAATCATATGTTATGACAACAAGGTTTTAGTCGAGCCAAATTTCCTATTTAGCTAACATACAAAAGCCATTCAAGAAGTAAGTCACTCAATAATCATCAATTTTAGAGCTGGTAGGGGGTTCATCTAAAGCAAACCCTAACCTAAGATGAAAACCGACACCCTGGGAGGGAAACGTGGGTGAGGCACTGCCAGGCCATCGGGAACAGAGTCTAAGCCTGTGCTGTGCAGTACAGCGGCCACTGGCCACATGTGGCAATGAGCACTTTAAAGGTGGCCAGCCTGCCCTGAACGCCACACGAGTATAAACACACCCTGGATTTTGAGGACTTGGTACCAAAAAAAAAAGTAAGGTATCTTATTACCAACTCTTAATATTGATTACAAGTAAACTGATGAGTTTGGATATACTGGGTTAAATAAGATAAACATTACAGTCACCTATTTTTTTTTCTGTTGTACTTTTTAAAAACGTGGCTACTAGAAAATTTCCCATGACACATGTGGCTGTCCTATCAGACAGCGCTGCTCCAAAGCTAGTTGGCCTGTGTTTGAATCCAGGCTCAATCACCTGTCACCTGGGCCACGCGGGTGAAGTGCTGACCCGTTCTGTGCCTCAGTCCACTCATTTGTAAAGAAGAAATAAGAGCTGGATCTATTGCCTGTCAAATGAGTTCATCTGTGTAAAGGGCTCTTAGAAGAGAGCCCACATGTGCTGTAATAGCCTATGCATCTTGTTTCTGAGAATTAAAAGATGAAATTACTTTTTAAACAACAACTTTATTGAGATATAATTTGCACACCCTGAAAGTCGGCCTTTTAAAATATACAACCCGGTAATTCAACTATTTGCCTAACAAAATGAGTTCATTATGTTTCACACAAATATATATGTACAGCCCAGTGGTTTCTAGTATATTCACAAAGTCATGCAACCCTCACCACTATCTAATTCCAGAACATTTTCATCATCCCAAAAAGAGACCCCAAACCCATTAGCAGTCATTCCCATTCTCCCCTCCGCCCAGACCTTGCCAACTGCTAATCTGTTTTCTATCTCTATAGACACCCCTATTCAGCACATTTCATATAATACAATATGTGGTCCTCTGGGACTGGCTTCTTTTATTGAGCACCACGTTGAAGTCTGTATCAGTACTTCATTCTTTTTTTTTTTCTTCCCTTCTTCTGCCTCCCCCCCACTCCGGTTCAAGCCGTTGTTTCTCAGTCTACTTGTGTAGGACACGGCTCCCTGGCCCATGCGGGTATTATGAGCCTTGCGCTTACCGCACCACCACCCCCTTCTGAGGCAGTCAGTCACCAGTTGTCGGCTCACAGCAGCACACGCTGGCTGCCAGCCACTCACGCTGGCCACCAGCTGCTCCTGGCAGCACATGGTAGCCCACAGCAGCCCATGGAAGCCTATGGCAGCTCACGCCAACCTCCAGCTGCTCACCGGCCCAGCTCCAGGGAGAGCCGTTGTTCACAATCTTAGCTGTAGAGGGCGCAGCTCACTGGCGCATGTGGGAATGGAACTGATGAACTTGGCAGGAGCATGGCGCTCCAACCACCTGAGCCACCAGGCGACCCCACTGCCTTCTTTTTTATGGCCAAATAATCTCTCCTTTTATGGACAGACCACATTTCCCCTTATATGGCTAGACCATTTTGTTTATCCATTCATCAGCTGATGGATATTTGGATTGTTTCCACCTTTTGGCTATGATCATTCAAGTACAAATTTTTGTGTGAACATATGTGTTCATTTCTCTTGGGTGTATACCTAGTAGTGGAATTCCTGGTAATCCTATGTTTACCTTTTGAGAAACTACCAGACTATTTCCCAAAGCAGCTGCACCATGCTACATTCCTACCAGGAGGCTGCACTTTTAATGTATTTACAGATGTGGATTCTTTTCTCTCTACTTCCTGTCAGGCTGATTTGGCAGAAATGCCAGGAAGGATGGGGAGGAGGGTGCAAGGGGAGAGCAGCAGGGCTGAGGCATGGAGGGCAAAGAGCCCCAGGCTTCAGTCATCTCTGCACCCCAACTTCTGTGTGGCCTCAGGCAACTCACTTCCTCTTTAACTCTCAGTGTCCTTACATACACAATGAGATGTTTTTGACCAGTGAGTCTCGATTAGGGATATCTAGCAAAGGCTTGGGACATTTTGGTGGTTACAGTGGGGTGGGTGATGCACCGGCGTCTAGTGGGTAGAGGTCAAGGATGCTGCAACACCCTACAATGTACAGGACGTCCCCCACCCCACCCCCACCCCATGCCAAAAATGACCTGTCAATAGCACCACAGTTGAAAACTTTGCATTAGATTGAGGTGGCCCCCCCATAATGGCCATTTTGAGGAACTACCAAACTGCTTTCCAAAAATAGATGTACCATTTTATAATCCCCCCAGCAACATATGAGAATTCCCTTTTCTCCACATCTTCGCCAACACACATACTTTCGCCAGTCTAACAGGAGTATAGATGGCTTTTTAAAAAGTAGGTCCTAGGGCCGGCCCAGTGGCTCAGGCGGTTGGAGCTCTGTGCTCCTAACCCCGAAGGCTGCCGGTTTGATTCCCACATGGGCCAGTGGGCTCTCAACCACAAGGTTGCCGGTTCAATTCCTCGAGTCCTGCAAGGGATGGTGGGCTCCGCCCCCTGCAACTAAGATTGAGCACAGCACCTTGAGCTGAGCTGCCACTGAGCTCCCAGATGGCTCAGTTGGTTGGAGCACATCCTCTCAACCACAAGGTTGCCAGTTCGACTCCCGCAAGGGATGGTGGGCAGTGCCCCCTGCAACTAGCAACCGCAACTGGACCTGGAGCTGAGCTGCGCCCTCCACAACTAAGACTGAAAGGACAACTTGACTTGGAAAAAAGTTCTGGTAGTACACACTGTTCCCCAATGAAGACCTGTTCCCCTTCCCCAATAAAATCTTTAGAAAACAAAAAAAAGTCTGTCGTATTAACAATGTCAGGACTGTTTACAGAATGCCAGTGTCATAGAGAAAAAGCCCAATCACTTTCTTACCTGGTGCCTATAATTATACCAGCCATTTGAACCTGCGACAATGACCACCCAGTGCTTGCCTCCGTCCTCGGGATCATCTATGAGGACAGCACCAATCCCCAGGACCAAGCTGAGCCACACAGCTCCTTCCCAAATCATCCTGCACCGTGGAGTTCGACTGCAGAAACCTGAGAAGAGAACGGCACAGTCAAGCCAAAAAGGAAGGACAAGAACAGAAGAATATCATTGTTGGCCCCTGAGAAAATATCACAGTAAATGGGTCAAAAAAGATAAGACCATTTAATCGTCAGACAGAACATGCTGAGGGTATAAAAATGCTGACAGAGTGGAATTTTCTTTTCAGCTCTGCTGCCCCTTGCCCCAGATGGAGAAAGTTCTTTGGGGGAAACTTTCAAAGTTTTTGTCACAACTTATACTGCAGCAGATAAAACTCACCAACAAAATTCACTGTATTAGAAAAATGTCTACCCATCCTATGCACTGTTTGCAAGAAAAGAATATACATGTAATATACGCACAGAAAAATGTGGAGGGCAGACATAAAATATAACGACAATTCCTGCTGGGAGGTAGGTAGAATTAAGGATGATTTTCTTTTCCATATCTGTCTCTTTTCCTACAATTAATGCATATTACTTATACAATGAAATGTGTCAAAATTCAGCACATGTTCCATATAAACACCGAGGGGCAATTTATAAGTTTGTGAGCGAGCTATGTGGATAAGCAATCATCAAACATTGGCAGCCCAAATGAATGTCTTTGAATGACACAACCCATTAACATGCATTCTGTGCAAAGGCAGGGAAAATATTTTAATCCTTGTTTTCTAGGAAGGGGAGCGTGAAGCAAGAGAGAAGTGACTTGCCCAAAGCCCTCGACAGTTGGCTATGGCCTTCCTGCTGCTGCATGGTTTTGCAGCCCAAGACTATTCCTTAAAAAAGTACCGTGTTTCCCTGAAAATAAGACCGGGTCTTATATTAAGGTTTGCTCCAAAAGACGCATTAGGGCTTATGTTCAGGGGATGTCATCCTGAAAAACATGCTAGGGCTTATTTTGCGGTTAGGTCTGATTTTCAGGGAAACACGGTACATGCCCAATTTTATACTCTGTTGCCAAAACTTTAAATAAAGCTTTAAAGCACCAAAGGCAGGACTAAGACTGAGTCCTGGCCACCATGCATTACTCAGATCAGACCCTGCCCTGCGTCCCAAATACGTTATTCTAAAAAAAACCAGCCTTCCTGAGACAGAAGCCAGGCCTGTCACTCCGAGATAAGAGGAAAAACCGTCTTTGAGATGTAGGAACTCAGAGCAGAACAGTCTGCGAGGCTGATCTCTGCCTCCGACGCCATTTGGCAAACAGTGCTGGTTCACTCACTCCCTTTTTCATTCGCTCACTCATTCATTCACCACCCACCAAACAACGTGCTGGGCGCGGGGGAGGCAGAAGGGACAGGACAAAGCGTCTGTCCTCACAGAGCACCAGCCAGCTAAGGCAGGAACCTCCTCTCTACCGAAGACACCGACCCCCACACTCCGTACGCAGCACTGGGCTAAAACTAAAATGGTGGCTTTGCCTCTTAAGTGAGGAAAACAAGAAACCTCGAATCTGCTGAAAGTTTAAAAACCCAAGAGCACCTCAGGCCAGTGCTTCTCCAGCTTGACTGTACACCCAGATCACCTGGGGGGTCTTGTTAGCAGATTGTGATTCTCGGGTCCTGGGCAGGGCCTGAGACCCTGCATTTCTTTCTTTCTTTCTTTTTTTTTTTTTTTTAAGATTTTATTGGGGAAAGGGAACAGGACTTTATTGGGGAACAGTGTGTCAATCTTAGTTGTGGAGGGTGCCATTCAGCTTCAAGTTGTTGTCCTTTCAGTCTTAGTTGTGGAGGGCACAGCTCAGCTCCAGGTCCAGTTGCTGTTGCTAATTGCAGAGGGCGCAGCCCACCATCCCTTGCGGGAGTTGAGGAACCGGCAACCTTGTGATTGAGAGCCCACTGGCCCATGTGGGAATCGAACTGGCAGCCTTGTGAGTTAGGAGCACGGAGCTATAACCGCCTGAGCCACCGGGCCGGCCCCGAGACCCTGCATTTCTGACAAGCTCAAAGAGATGGCCGGCCAGGTCTAATGTAGCAGGCAGGCCTTTTTGCTAACCCTGGCGGCCTCCATTCCACATCTGCCCCGAAGCCCAGCATCCCGACACTGCTCTATCCCCACGATGTCTCCTCCCAAGGACTCGATTCCTAATCAGTAAACTGACTTGGGCCAAATTCAGGGTTCTTGAGCTCTGTCACAAGGTCCATGGATGGATGGGTCACTTCAGCAAGGTGTCCCACATTTGTTTTTACGATTATCCTTACACGGCCAAGTGTTCTCGTTGGTTTAGTTTTTGTTTTGTAGTATGGTGCATAACAGACACTAGGGAACAGATAGATGAGGGCAGCAGACCGCGGCCAGAACCTCCCCGGTCTGTTAATGTGTTAACGTACACCTGAGGAAGCTCCCCCATGTCCACCAGACCTGACCACAGTTCACCGTGGGGCTGGGAGGTAACAGGAGAAGGTGCAACTATACAAACGTTAGAAGCAACAGTGAGGTCAGGCAAGAGAGCCAAGGAGCAAAAGCACCCCATCCCCAAAGCTCCCCAGCAGCCCCCACGAGGGAGGTGTTACAGTGATTACTAAGGTGATGTCCCAGCAGCCTGCTGGCTGGGCTAAAGCCTCCCTGGGAAGCCTTCCCCAGTTAGGGGATGGCAAACTTTTTCTGGAAAGGGCTGGATAGTCAATATGAGCTTTGCAGGTCATGCCATCTCTGTCACAACGATTCAACTCTCCCACTATATCGCGAAAGCAGCCAGAGACAATCCGTAAACCAGTGGACATGGCTGTTCCAATGAAACAGGTGGTCTCTTTGGTCCGCCCTAGGGAGTGAGTCTGTGCCCTCAGCCCACATGACAGGTACAGCCTGGCTGGTGTTTTATTATCTTTCATTGACAATCATTAAAGGGGCTCCCTGGTTTGCACACCAGTCTCTTCTGAGTTCGGTTCGTGTGACTTAATCCCAAAGAGGCTCATTCCTCTGGAGGCAGAGGTGTGTGACTTCTACCCTTCATATTAGGGACAAAAAAATGAATAAAATACTAGAATCAAATGGTTGGCCTGACTGTGAACAATAGAATGAACACTCCCGGTTAAACTGCCTAAATTAGCAAACAACACAACAGGTACTGGAAAAGCAGCGCCAGGTTATTTTTAGAAATTCAAGTTTATCTTTCACTTTTCTACTAATATACCAGCAAGTTATTCCACAGTGAGGAAAAGTGCCCTATAAGTACACAAAGATGCTTTCGTAGGTAACATTTGGCAATAGTTCTCCTTTACCATTTTTTTTTTCTTATGAACACAGAATGTGGTTCCTTGAACATAATGGCAAGTTAAAAGCCTCATAGTATGACACTGATTGGAAAAAACCAGCCTTCCTGAGACCACTTAAAAAACACATACACTAATCCTATTTTGGGAAACATTGGGGCCTGGGGCGAAGATGAGATGTGAAAGTACTATCATCATCCCATTCCCCTCAGCAATGAATAAACACGTCTCAAAGCAACTGGCCTCAAACAGCAGTTTCCAGATCAGCGATACTCATGACAAAGTCACAAATAATCTTGCAGTATGCCTATTATTCTGGTTTTATCAAAGTGTAAGATCCATGAAGAAGTAAATGATCCCTGCTAAACTAGCTCTGCATGACTGCTATGTGTGCAGTGTACCAACCCATCCACCCAACAAATGGCCTGAGTACCCAGCAGGGGCTCACGCGCACTAAACAGGGAACCAAATGGACAAAACCCTGCCCTACGCTGACCTTTTAGTGGGAAGAGACCAGTGAAATGCGCGTACACGGGCTGTCAGGTGGTGAGGAGCGCCTGGGAGAAATTTAAGGCAGGAGAGGGAGTCCCAGCAGGAGCATGAAGTATCATCTTCAAAAGTGGAAGATTTTAAGGACGTGACGGAGCCTGCCTGTTTGTAACAGCAAAAAACACTGGAAGCAACATAAATGGTCATCTACAGGGACTGTCTAGTTAAAATATTATGATACATCCTTATAATGTGGTCCTGGGACGCTTTTAAGAAGAGTAAGGCCAAGCATGGAAAGATCTCCAAGGAGTACTGTTAGGGGATATGTTTTCAGTCTGCTAACAGTTTGCGGAGGAGAAAAACGATCCAGAGAGTTGAGCTCTCACCAGGGGAGAGAAGAAAATCTCCCCAAGAGTAATGTTGCACAGGGTAGGAGAGGGGATATTTGTGGTTTATGCTCTGAGCCACGCAGCGTGAGGGGTACTTTACACACGCCTCACATCAGCCTCGAGCCAGTCGCATTACTCCCTTCAGACACTTGAGAAAACTTTGGCTCAGAGGTAGAGAAACTGACCGGAAAGTGGCACTGCTGATGTGACACAGATCTGACTCCAAAGACTACTTTTTCCACTACATCACCTTGCTTGTCATAACAGAGTTGTCGAGGTGAACATCGGGGAGGCCCTGTAACCACGCTTGGGGCCCAAGGACAGAGCAGCCTCTGCACTTCCCATGGTGCCCTTCTAAGGCACTTGCGGGCAAGCCATATAAAGAGTTCTTCTCTCAGAAGAGCCCATCAAAGTGGGGCTGATTCACACAAAGTCAAGGTGAACGGACAGGCCTTCAGGACAAAATTTCACCACCCTCCAGTGATGAATTCTCTCCTGTTCCCTCTTGGTCCTAGGACTCTCTCAGGTTACAAGGCTACACTCCATCTGTGATTCAAAGGAACAATTCTGCTTGACTTCAAGAAATGTACCATCAAGTGGGGTTCGATTCATTTGGGAGGTTTAGGGCAGAGTACCCATTCGAGATAAACTGTCACCAACAATACAAGAAATAAGGTCACAGTCACATAACTAACAGTGTAGCAGAGTCAAGTTCAAACCCAGGTCTGACACCAAAGACCACACCTTAACCACCGTGGGGTGTGACCTCTCACTGCCATCTCTGATTTGCTACTGGATCTTGGTTACAAAGAGTGAAACTTCAAAGCCAAGCTAGATAATGACATCTGAAAAGAGCCTTCCAAACCTGAATGCCTTTGATCCTACTCTGCTTTCCAGAGGTTTACAATAAACTCATGCAAGTGGTCCCTGGCTGACAACACGCAAGAGAAACAAGGACAGGTGACAAGGATTCCCCTCCTTGCCAAACTTGAGTCAAGTTCCTCTGAGCCCTCTTCCTAACCAAGCCTCGAACCACTGAGCTCAGTTTTGGCAAAAACCCCGTGAGAATCCCTCACCTTTGATATCTAATCAAGTTCCTCTTAGTGATTTTCCAGACACTGACCCTCTCACACTGCCTGGTTGTATTCAGAGTTGAGCTCAGTTCTATATTAGAGTCTCTCTCCCTAATGAAATAGGTGGAATATAGGAAAACCTGTCTTGCTGTTTTTAATGTCCATTATAAATAGTGCTGTAATAAACATCCTAGCACTCCTCTCCTTGTATACAAATGTCTGTTTCTCTAAGCTACTTTCTAGAAGTGGAACCACTGGGTCTTAAGATACCCGTTTTGCTAGTAGCTATACTGTTCTGAGGTACACTTGCACTAGTAGTGAATCTTTTCCTCAAATATCTAACATCTCTTGATAACATCAAACTTTATCATTTCTAATTTGATGGATAGAAAGTGATCTAACTATGGGTTTAATTTGCATTCCTGAGTTACAAGAAAATTTGAGTCTTATATGTTTAATCATTCTGATTTCAACACCCTTGATACATGTGACAATTTTTGCATCATAAATGAGGATTCAAATTACGGTCTACAAAGCAACTTCTGCAGTTTAAAAAAAAAAGACAGGGCATTTCCTCAGATAGTCAAAGGTTGGAAAACCCGAGGGACAGAGTTCACGTCGATATTTTTACTGAACAATACTGGGTATGGTGTATTCCACCTCCGTAACAGCTTACAAACTCTTCTCTGCCTTCCCACTCCAACTCTCTTTAAAACCCTCAGCAAGTCTCTAGGGGAATTACTGCAAGGAGCGCCCTAGCATGGCCTCTCTCCAATACTTTTCTACACTACAGAGTATCTAAGATACACATCTACTGAATTCAGTTTTCAGGACAAAATCCAAATCTCTTACGGCAGCACAGGAGGCCCAGCAAGATGGACCTCTCTATTCTCATGGCTCCTGAAATCCACCACCCATGGGAAACCCCTTGCTCCTCCCAGGCTCCAGGCCCCACCTCCAAAATCATTGTTCTTTCCAAGCCTTCACTCTGCTGTTTTCCAGGTGAAACGTTCTTCTCCTCCTTTATCTCACTAGCTCCTGCCCATCTCTCAAACTCCATTCCAGCATCCCCTTCTCGGCCAAGCTCTTGGGTTAGCTGCTGTCCCTGGGCAAATCTGTATCCTGGCCCTTGTAACATTGGAAGGCTTCACTGTACACTGCCTCTCTCCTTTACGAAATAATTCCAGCTCAAAAAGCTTAGGAAGGCTCAAGAAACGTTTGCTAACGAATGCGGCCCCACCGTGATGAAAATTGGGCTGTACTACTCCACTCACTACATACTACAGGGCAAGTCTCAAACGCTGGGCATTCATTTTCATCTATTAAACAAAGCACCTGACACCAACTTCCTTCTTCTGGCCTCCAGATTCTACAATTCTTGGCATGAAATAACCCATATGCGTGTAACCTCAACTCCAATAGTTAGGGGCAGGGGACCAAATCCAGCTAACTTTCACTTCCATGGTTAATGTGAATCATCCTATAATCCCCCAGCTCAAATCTCTGAGAACGAGAGCTTCCCTGACTTCTCACAAGGAATGTTTCTGTAAGTTTGAGAATTTTTGTTGTTGTCCTTCACAGGCCTTCCCCTTAGGCGACGGAGAACTGACTAGAAATGGGTGCAAACCTCCGATTTAAAAGCATCAACAGCCTGAACTGTTCCTAGATTGTGAAGGTCAGAACCAAGCCCCAGAGACCCTGCGGGCCTTCCCTGGCGGTGGGACTTCGGCAAATGCCCTCTCCTCTCGCGCTCGTTTCTCCCAGCGCTTGGAGGAGGAGCCTGGGCTTCCAGCAAGAGCACGCCCAACAAAAGAGAGCCCACCACCACCCCGCAGGACAGCGGGCGGAGAGGTCGCAGGGTTTCCCTACATCGTTTCCCGAAATTCGCAGAGTGCAAAACGAGTATTCACAAAGGGCCGGGGGGGATGAAAATCCCGGCCGTGAGGCCAAGAGCCTCGGCAGACGCGCGGCCCTTGGCCCCGGATGTTACCTCTTGTGGCTGACCGCGACGGCGATGGAGGTGACAGGATCGTGGGAAACCCTTGCGGCGCGCAGACTCAGGCGAGCCACCTCCAGGCATCCGCCCTGCAGTGATTGCGGCGCAGCGCCCTCCGTCTCTGTTTTGAGGAGCGACTGCACCGCGGTGATTGGTGAAGCTTCTCGGCGGGGCTCGGCGAAAGCCAATAGGAGGCGGGGACGAGGCTGGCGAGCTAAAAGGACTACAAGTCCCAGCGTGCAACGGCGGGGGCTTGGGGAGGCGGGTGCCAAAGAAACTAGGGTCAGGGGACTAAGGGTGTTTGGGAACCAGAGGCGTAGTGATTCCGGAAGTGTCCATCACAGGATGAAAACCAGCGCGCAGAGCACTTTAACGTCCGTCCGTTCCCCCGCCCCATCACCCAAACTTCGTTGTGAGTTCGGTGGTCTGAGTGTGGCCTGGGTTTGGGAATCTTCAAAGAATCCCCTGGTGTTTGGGGTGTGCAAACCCGTTTAATCCTTCTAAGAACCCTACGAGAGGTAGGCATTGTTACTGTCAGGCACTGTTATTGTCATCCTGGCTTCACAGGTAGAGCAACTGAGAGATTATATCGGGGAGATTAATTTTCTTAAGGTCACATACCTCTAAAGTGGCCGAGGCAGAAGTCAGACCCAGGCAGTCTAGTTCTAGAATCCCGGACTCTTCTTAATTCCTATGCAATAGTACTTCTCAAATGTTTGTTATGATAGGGAACTGGAGAGAAAAGTGAAATACTATATATACAATGCCATGTGATAGAGAACAGTAAATTGGATTGATTTGAGGGAATAAGTTCAATCCTGCCCAAAGACATCAAGGGCAAGATCTAGGATGACATTCATGAGTTGTCTCACTTGACCTTGTATAATCTTTTTTTATAGTAAGTCATGGGTCAGCAAATTTCTCCTATTTTTGTAATGAAAGGTCTTTGAGAACAGGACCTCACCCATTAGTTTAGGTGTTATCTTTGGCTGTTTTTGTGAACACGGCAGAGTTGAATAGTTATGTGTATGTGAGAGACCATATGGCCCGCAAAGTCAAAAATATTTATGGTCTGACCAGTTACAGAAAATGTTTGCCAACTACTCTGGTTAGGTAATTGGCCCAGGATCACACCTCGGAAGTGACCATGAGCTTCACGTCTAGGTCTGTCCAAGTCCACAGCCAATTCTCGTGACCACTGTGCTTTCACAGTCTTCCTCAGTGGGGAGCATGAGGAGTTCCTTCAGCCATTCATTCAATAATATATTTAGTGGATGTCCCTTATGTGCCAGGTGCAGCTAAGTGTTGAGAGAACTAGGATTCTCTTCCTTCCCCTTGGGAATTCACTGTGTGGTAAGAGAGGGCTTAACCACTGGTGGCCTTTGGCCGGTTAGGCTTTCACAGTTGAATAAATATGGTGACCTGATGCCAGGCATGTTGAGGCAAACAAAAGTCCGGGGACAGACCCCTTAGTCTCCCTCAGCAACAGTGGGGGCCGAGAGCCCAGAGTGTGGGATAAGAGATGGTGGCTGGAAGTCGAGGACCAATGGGAGATTGCCATGGTGATGGTCAAATGAGCCTCAGAAGAGGCTGCAAAGTGGCTAAAGTAGGCCAGCCAGAAGAAGGAGGCTGAGATGAGAGAGGCCAGGAGTGGGAAGTGGGTGCACATGGTGGACTCTGCCATCAAGCGACCTGGATTCAAAATGCCAGCTCTACCACTTGCAAGTTGTGTGACCTGAGCAAGTTACTTAGCTTCTCAGTGCCTGGGTTTCCTCAGCTGTTAAATGTAAAACACAGCACCTATTTCATAAGGTCTCTTTGAGAGTTAAATCAACACAGTGCTTAGCACTAAGTTTGTGCCCCATAAATATTATCTACCCCCTGGATTAAGGGGACACCGTTGGCTGCTGGGCTATAACATAAATTAAGAATTTTGATGAGGAAGAGAAGGTGGGAATTCTATGACCGTGAGCACTGCCTGTGCCATCATGGGATAGCAGCACGGTGTGGGAAATGCACCAATGGGAAACACCAGGACAGAGAGGCAGGCATTGAAACAGGTCCAGCATGGCAGGAGGACAGCACAGTGAAAAAGAGGGAGTCAGGATCCCTGTAGGCATATAGGCATGGGGACCTCCCCATCAATGCCTCTGGCAGAATTCTCACAAGAAGTCACAGTGTGGGACTCTTTCTACCATACAGTGCAATCAGACGTCAGTGAGGCTCATGACCTCTATGAATAAATGACATCACAAGAATGGGGAAGATAACTGTTGTCCCCAGAGATAGGAGCCATTTCAGATTTATGATTTTATTAGATTGAGAGATTAAGATTATAAAGCAACAAGCGTTGGGGAGCATGTGAAAGAAATCAGTTAGGTTTGGAGTAGGGTTTCTCAACCTCAGCACTACTGACATTGGGGCCAGGTAATTCTTTGTGGAAAGGTGGGGTGCTGTCCTGTGCACTGCAGGATGTTTAGCGGCATCCCTGGCCAGTAGCACACCTTCCACAATTTGTGACAACTGAAAATATCTCCAGACGTTGCCAAAAGTCTCCTGGCTGGGGAGAGCAAAATCCACACTATCTCCCATGTTGAGAACCACTGGTTTAGAGAGAGACAGGGATGAATATATCATTCATTCATTCATTCATTCATTCATTCTGATTGCTCTAATGGTTAAAGGCATGGACTCTGGATTCAGACTCCCTGGGTTTCAATTTCAAATCTGTCACTTCCTGGCTGTGTGACCTTGAGCAATCACTTCACCTCTCTGTGCTTCATAGGGTTGTTGTAAAGATCAAACGAATTAATACATGTAATGAAAAAACTAAGAACAGGCTCCAGCCAAGTGTCAGGTATTTATGGAGTGTGTAAGTGTTGGGCACCAGTCTGAACCCTGAGGGTCCTTACTGTCCATTCTCCCCACTGCAGGCAGACTGAACTTGTTTTTTGTGGGTTGTGGTTTTTTTTAAGATTTTTTTTTTTAATTGGGGAAGGGGAACAGGACTTTATTGGGGAACAGTGTGTACTTCCAGGCCTTTGTTCCAAGTCAAGTTGTTGAACTTTCAATCTTAGTTGTGGAGGGTGCCGTTCAGCTTCAAGTTGTCCTTTCAGTCTTAGTTGTGGAGGGCGCAGCTCAGCTCCAGGTGCAGTTGCGGTTGCTAGTTGCAGGGACACAGCCCACCTTCCCTTGTGGGAGTCAAACCGGCAACCTTGTGGTTGGGAGGATGCACTCCAACCAACTGAGCCATCTAGGAGCTCAGTGGCAGCTCAGCTCAAGGTGCCATGTTCAATCTTAGTTGCAGGGGGCGGAGCCCACCATCCCTTGCGGGACTTGAGGAATTGAACTGGCAACCCTGTGGTTGAGAGCCTACTGGCCCATGTGGGAATCGAACTGGCAGCCTTCGGAGTTAGGAGCACGGCGCTCCAACCACCTGAGCCACTGGGCCAGACCTGAACTTGTTTTTAAACAAGTGAATATTTCAGTTGAAGTGTAACATGTTAAAAAAAAATTCAACGGAGTCAATTTGAAGATCTAATTGGCTTTATGAAGCGATTCATGAATCGGGGACTATCCCATCTAGCAACCAAAAGAGGAGCCCAAGGGGTGGTACAAAGTGGAAGGTTTTTATAGGAAGCGGACTGGGCAGGGGGAAGAGATATTAGTGAAAGAAAAGGAAGCATTATTTTGGGGCCAAACATCTTTTTTGGGGAGGTAAAAAAGGGGAAGGGTTTTTACCATGCACATTGCCTCTTCTTCCTGTCTGGGATAGAGAGGGCCAGTGTGACAGAGTACCTTACTGGTGCTTGGCCAGAAAATTCCAGACTGGTTAATTAAGATTCTGTTTCTAGGAGAGGTTAAAATTGTAATTATATCAGATATTAAATGTAGGTTTGGTATCATGGGCTTTTAGCTTGAGTGGCACTATTTTGGGCCTGTGGTCTTCTCTTTAACACTTACATAGAGAAAAATACAACAAATTATTAATATGCAGCTCAGTAAATTTACACAAAGTGAACACATCTAGGTAACCAGCACCCAGATAAAAAACTGAGCCTGGCCAGCACCTCAGAAGCCTCCCTTGGGCCTCCTTTAGATAATTTTTTAAAAAATATTTCATACCTTTCCTTCCCCTGGGCATTTAATGATGCTGTTTCCTCTGGCCCCCAACTCCCTTTGTTTGTATTCTGATGAAACACTTCTTAGCCTTTTATTTTCTTTCAATTTCTTTTTTATCGTAGCAAAATATATCTAACATAAAATTTGCCATTTTAACCATTTTGATGTATACAGCTCAGTGGCATTAATTACATTCACATTCTTGTGCAACCGTCACCACTATCTATTTCCAAAACTTGTCATCATGGTTTCCAGCTCAAAAACCGTTCCATTTTTCCTAGAATAAAATTCTACCCAGCTGACTCTTGCCTATCTATATAACCTCATTTCCTGCCACATGACTCAGTCCATGCCAGCCAGTGGTGTTCTGGGCCTTACATGTGCAGTTCCCTCTTCCTGGAATGCCCTTCCTCTTCCAGTCACACAGCGGCACAGATGGTCTCCTCCCCAGACAGGCTGTCTGAGGCCAGCTGACCAAAAATAGTACATGAACCTCCATCACGCTCTAGCTTTTACTTTGTTTTACTATCTCACTCTATACATTTGGTAGCTCATTATTTCCCGAAGTCACTGTTTTAATGTAAACACTTAAGCTTATGAGAAAAAGACTCGATTTTTGTGGAGTCCGCTCAGCAGTGCTATGTGTCTCAGACTTCTACCACCAATGGCGGGGGAAAAAAATTTAAGGTCTTTTGGTTTATTTGTGTCATGTAACACTGTGGACAATGAATTACATGACCCTTTTAAGATGACCTTCATGTAATATTTCCATGCAAAACAAATCAGGATGTACTAGGAAGACCGGGATGGTCCATAGGAGTTGTCATAGATCAGGTCCCTGGAAGCAAAGCCAGAGAGCGATCTTTGTGCATGTGAGTTGTTAAGGGCCTGCTTTCAGGAGAAACCTGGGGGAAGGAGAGTGGGGGGAAGGAATAGGGCAAAGGAAGAAGCTCTGCAAAGATGTGGGTTCGCTGTGGGCCTCGGCCTGATCTGACGAGGAGCTTTGGAGCCCAACTTGTACCATCTAGGTTGTTCCACCCAGAGGCAAAATGGCTGAGCCGTTCATCCCACATCAGTCAATCACTTGGCCATTAGGAGGAGTGTAACCTCCCAGGCATCCCCTGGCAGGGGGCAACTTTTCACAGCGAAGGACAGAGTGGGAACCCCCTGAGGAGGGTGCAGAGTGAGCTCTAAGCAGCTACCACCGCAGGCAGAAGGAGACGCACTGGCCCAGTGAAAGGGACCTGGGCAGGGCACCAAGACCATCCACAACCCTGGAGCCATCACAACTTATGTACGATACTAAAGTCAGGTGTATATGATAGTTTTTGGTCATACTGTTCTGTTTATTTTTGTTTCTTTTAATAGACTATATTTCCTAGAGCAGTTTTAGGTTCATAGAAAAATTGAGCCGAAAGTACAGAGTTCCCATATACCACCCCCCTGCCACCCACATGTGCACAGACTCCCCAGCTATCAACATTGCACACCAGAGAGGTGAGTTTATTATGATCAATGAACCCACACTGCCACGTCATCATCATCCAAAGTCCAGAGTTTACATTAGGGCTCACTTGGTGTTGTACGTTCTGTGGGTTTGGACAAATGTCTAACTCTATAGCGTCACACAGAGTACTTTCACTGCCCTAAATGTCTTCTGCGCTCCACCTACTCATTTCTCCCTAAGCCCTGGCCACCACTCATCTTTTTACTGTCTCCATACTTTTTCCTTTTTCCAGAATGATATAGTTGGAATCCTGCACTATGTAGCCTTCTCAGATTGGCTTCTTTCACATAGTAATATGCATTCAAGTTCTTCCATGTCTTTTCATGGCTTGATAGTGCATTTCTTTTCAGCACTGACTAATATTCCATTGCCTGGATGGACCACAATTTATCCATTCATCCACTGAAGGACATCTTGCTTGTTTCCACATTTCAGCAATTATGAATAAAGCTGCTGTAAACATCCATGTACAGATTTTGTGTGGACATAAGTTTTCAACTCACTTGGATAAATACCAAGGAGCACAACTGTTGTATCATATGGTAAGAATATATTTAGTTTTGTAAGAAAGAGCCAAACTATCTTCCAAAGTGGTTATACCTGTACCATTTTGCATTCCCCCAGCAGTGAAGGAGCGTTCTTATTCTACATTCTCACCAGCATTTCGTGTTGTCAGTGTTTGGGATTTGGGCCATTCGAATAGGTGTGGAGTTAATCTACATTTCCCCAATGACACAGGATGTTGAACATGTTTTTATGTGCTTACTTGCCATCTCTATATCTTCTTTGTTAGGTGTGTCTGTTCAGGTCATTTGCCCATTTTTTAACTGGGTTATTCATTTTCTTGTTGAGTTTTAAGAGTTCTTTGTGTATTTTGGAAAATAGTCCTTTATCAGATATATCTTTTGCAAATATTTTCTCCAGTCTATGGCTTGTCTTCTCATTCTCTTGATTGATTGATTGATTTATATATATATATATATTTTAAGATTTTATTGGGGAAGGGGAACAGGCCTTTATTGGGGAACAGTGTGTACTTCCAGGACTTTTCCAAGTCAAGCTGTTGTCCTTTCAATGTTAGTTGTGGAGGGTGCAGCTCAGCTCCAGGTCCAGTTGCTGTTGTTAGTTGCAGGGAGCACAGCCCACCATCCCTTGAGGGAGTAGAGGAGTCGAACCAGCAACCTTGTGGTTGAGAGCCCGTGCTCCAACCAACTGAGCCATCTGGCCACCCAGGAGCTGAGCGGCAGCTCATTGACTTCATTCTAGTTGCGGAGGGTGCAGCTCGCTGGCCCATGTGGGAATCGAACCAGCAGCTCTTACTCTAACCAACTGAACCACCCGTCTGCCCCTATTTGTATTTTTAAAAAGTGTTTTACTCAACATGGATGAACCTTGAAAACATTATGATAAGTGAAAGGAGCCATTACAAAGGTCATATTTGTATCATTCCATTTATATTAAATGTCCACTAGGCAAATCCATACAGTGAGAAAAGTAGATTAATGGTTGCCAGGGGCTGAGAGAGAACAGAGAGTGACTGCTAATGGTACAGAGTTTCTTTTGAGGGTAATGAAAATATTCTGAAATCAGGTAGTGGTGATGGGTGCACAACTGTGAATAGACTAAAAAGCACTGAATTATACATTTTAAAAGAGTGAATTTTATGTTATATGAATTGTATCTCAATAAAGTTGTTTTTTAATACTTTGTACTATAGAGCTAAGAAGTATAAAAATTTTAGTTGAATATTTTCTATTGACATTTTAAATAAAAAGTTGGGTTTCAGGTCAGAACACAACTTCTGTATTTACATAACTTCAGTATCACTCTCCATTTTAACACGAACTCTACCTTCAGTCCTTTCTGGAAAAAGACTGGGTATAAACAAACAGATAAAGATAGAAATGCAGCTTCATTTTTGTATTCCCCAAGGTCTGGGCATTTTCACAGGTGCCTTTGCAGTATATTTTCAGCAGCAAGAGCTAAACCAAGAACGTGTGGTTGGAGTCCAGCCCCACGGGTTATAAGTCACATGTCCCAGTCCGCTGAGTCTTGGTGAAGAACTCCTAGTTTCCAACACACAATCAGTCAACATATTCGCCTTTGGGCCAGTAAGCACTTCCTAGTCACGTGGCAGATGAACTTCACGGTCTTTGACTGTCTTGTAACTGTGTGGGCTGGTCCAGGTCAGGTGACTTGTTTAGATTAACTCAGCTCGGTGCTCGGTGGAGCCAAGCATTTCCCCTAGAACCAGGTCCTGGGTGAAGCCTCTTAGCATTTTGACCTGCCCAGAATGTCAAAGCTTGGTGTGCACCGATAAGAAGGTTGATAAAGAATTCTTAGACTCCTGGGATCAGAAGGCACCTTTGAGGAGGCGGGCAGAGTGGAAACCAAACGAATTACCCAGAGACATTCTGGGCAACCGTGGGTGAGCGGCTCCACCTCCACTTTTTCTTATTTTGAAAATGAGAGAGTTGAACTCAATGATCCCTACGATCTCTTCCCACTTTAACAGATCAGCCAGTCTACAGCTTCCCAAACTGACACAGGGTGTTCACCTTGCACTCTCCAAAGAAAAATAATAAAAACAACTACAATGACTGCCATTTTCTATCACCTCATTTCCAGAAAGAAAGGACATACTAACTGGGGGGAAAAAAAGTAGGAAAGAAAGAATATCAGAATAAAAGACAGTCGTTGTAAAAAATAAAAAAACAACCCCGATTTTATTTATCTATCGTTGAAGGAGATAATTAAGGGGATGTGCCTGCTGGTTGATGGTTGAGCTGGAGGTGGGCAATCAAAGGCTCCTGACTCCCTCCCCTCTCCTTAAGACCAGGTTTCCCCCAGAGCACACAAAATGTTAGTGGCCTCCCTGTGGAATTACCTTCGAGAAGAAGTCTTTGCTCAAGCTACTAGCTGAGGAAGACACTGCAGCTCCGCCAAAATTCTCTTGGCAGATCTGGTTTCCCCCAATGCACTTTGCTCAGTAATCACTGCACAGCAGTGCATAAGAATTGGTCCACTCTGTGTTTTTATCCAGTTCCTCAAAATATTGTAGTTGTAAGCACTTAGCAAATATTGGCTGAATACCAAATGAACGCATGCAAGTTAATCAGAAGAACGCTCTGGTTTCAACTTCTGGTAACCTTCTTTCTAGATTTAATGAAGTCGCTTTCTGACTTTCAGATGTAGAATTTTAGAACTGGAATAACTTTGGACAGCAGATAGCCTAGGACCCTGGTTTTGCCAATAAAGAAATTGACATACTGAAGGAAACATGACACTTAAATCATACAGCAAGTTAGCCATGAGGACGGAAAAGGGCCTACAGGTTAAACCTGACAAGCTCAGGAGACTGAAAATAACCGCATAAGATGGTCTGAACATAAAATTCCTAGTCGTGGCCGGTAATCACATCGTTGGCCTATAGTTTCCTAAACAAAGATCAGTCTTTACCTTAAGTGAGCCTATCTGTTGTCTTTTTGCATCTAAGATAACATTGGATCCCCCAAGGAGCACAACGCACCACACCAGAGCAGGAAACTACAAAATCCCTCATTGTTCTTGTTCCCCAAATACTATCTCTATCTGCTATAAAATGCTACTAACTATCCTGTACCCACCAGTGTAAAAGAAGTGTGTGTCTATCCATTTTACTTTTTATCCAATCTCAGAGATTTCCCCGCTTTGCTTTCTCCCACCCTTAATCTACAACCAGTGGATTTCATGTAACCCTCCTTTGATTCTAATGTATAAAATAAATTGCAAAACGGCCATTTTCTGGAGCATTTTCTCAATTCGTTGAGACTTTGCTCCCTGGCAATTGGCATCAGTTTGGCTCAAATAAACTCTTATAAACTTTGTTTCTTAGGCTGTGTGTTTTTTCATTAACAGCCACAAAGCAGGACTTGACCCAGCTCATCTGATTTCCAGCTCAGATGCCTCTCCAGATGCTGCTACAGGTGAAAGAGTCTAAGACTTGGGGCTGAATCTGGGCTGATCTCAGGTCATGCCTTGAAAATCACTGGTTGAATCAAGTTCCTGGTATCACCTTGTTTTATTTTCTTATATTTCCTCTCCCAAATAAAACTTATTTTTCAATTTTAGGGTTCAATAAATCAAAGAAATACTATCAGTATTATCTCTCATCACATCTTCTATCTTCATTCCCCAAGAAGCATGAAAAGACATTGGCAAAAGCCACGATTATCTTTGGTATCCCGCAACCCATGACTTCCCCAAACCAGGACTGAATTGCACAGTGAGGCTGGCTCGTCATGTTCAGCAAAACACACAGACAATAATTAACAAAGTGCAAAAGTAGAAATAGCTAACGTGAAAAAAAGAGTTCCTCTTCTTCCTTCTTTCTCTACAGCAAAGCACTCGGTTAAAAGTGAGTTTGCTGACTGAGGAATAAAAAGCTCAAAACAGGAAGCAGTAAATAACTAACAAAGGATTGTATTCCATAAAAGTCTCCCAAACAACTTCATGCTCTCACAAATGAGTGGACAGACCCTGAACCAACGAAAAGCTATGCAGAATGTATGAGTAAATCCAACACTCATCTTCTTAGGGATGATTTATGCTGATAAACTCCCAGGGCCAATTCCTTACCTTACATCATTCAGAGAAGGAGCTCTGGTGTCTTCATACTCACACTTTTCCTGCTCCTGAACAAATGCTCTTATGTTACAACAAAACAAAACAAAACAAAACAAACAAAAACACCTTTACCCAAGTCCCCTAAAAGATCTCTTATTTTAGGCACTATGGCAGTATTCGGATCATTTGCCAAAATTTTAAATGTTTGTTTCTTTTGCTTATTTTATTAAGTGGCTGGGACTTTTAGTACAATGTTGAATAGCAGTGGGTACCCTGGGATTTTGGTTGGGTTTTTTTTAGGAATAATTAACTTTGTTATTATGAAAATTTTCAAACATAACACAAGACTGTAGAATAACAAATGCCCATATACCATCATCCAGCTTTACCATATTTGTTTCTGACCCTTAAAAAACATATATGTGAAAGCCCTCTGTCCCTGTATCCTCCTCCCAGAAGTAACTAAAAATTAATGTTTATTATTACTGTAAATTTTTATACTTTTAATATGCATTTATACACCTATAAAAATTACATAGTACAGTGAAAAGAATGGAAGAAACTTAAATGCATATTACTAAGTGAAAGAAGCCAATCTGGAAAGGCTACATACTACAGAATTCCAACTACATGACATTCTAGAAAAGGTAAAAAATACGGAGACAGTAACAAGAGCAGTGGTTGCCAGGGGTGGGGATGGAGGGATGGATTAGCAGAGTACAGAGGATTTTAGGGCAGTGAAAATACTCTGTGTGGCATTGTAATGATGGAGACATGTCATTATACTTTTATACTATACCTGAAACCATAGAACGCACAACAGCAAGACTGAACCCTGATGTAAACTATAGACGTTGGGTGATGATGACGTGTCAATATAAGTTCGTCCTTGGTAAAAAAAAAAAAAAAAAAAAAAAAAAAGTACCATTCTGGTGAGTAATGTTGAAATTGGGGACGTTATGCATGTGTGGGGGCAGAGGGTATATGGGAAGTCTCTGTACCCTCCTCTCAATTTTGTTGCAAACCTAGAACTGCTCTAAAAAGATAAAATTTTTTAATTGCATATTGTTTTGCAGCTTTAAAATTTTTAAATAAATGCTATGATTTGATACGTATACTTCTGAAACTTTTTTCCCATTGTAATTATATTTTTAATAAAAATTATTATGTTAGCTTTCGGGTAACTCTGACCAACTAGGCAAGTGGTTATCAAACACGCTGTGAGACGTAGCACAAAAGGTGAACTTGGGTTTGGGAAGAGCAGCTGTTCTACTCATACTGAGCGGAACTGCCACCTTATATCACATTGTCCTTTTTTGTTTTAACTTTTTATTACGGAACATCTCAAATATTTGCTAAAGTAGATAGCACAGCATAATGGACCCCCACGTACCGATCAACTACATTCAACGCTGATTAACTGGTGGCCGGTCTTGTTTGATTTGTACTCGCACAAAGTGCCCCTGAATTCAGATTATTTTATAGCAAATCCCAGACATCATTGTATCTCATCTGTGCCAATCAGCCCCCAAGATGGGCCCTAAGGATCCCTGTATGTCCTGTGTAGTCTTCTCCCACAGAATTCCATGTGTATTCTTCTCCCACGCGGAATCAGGGATGTGATGTGTAACATGTGAAAGATGGTGGAAGTCTTGGCTTCTGACTTCCAAAGCTGAGCCATAACAGATACTGTGGCTTCCTCACTGGTCTCTTGGATTGCTCCCTGTGGGGGACAAGGCTGAGGTAAGCCAGGCACCAGGGCCGAAAACGAAGGGAGGATTTTAAAATTTAGGGAGGTGCTGACCCTGCCCTTACACAACACTGAGCATGAATGCCTCCTTCCATTTTGCCCTGTAGGTGACTCACCGGCCTCATTCTGTCCCAGTCCTGGTGGCGGAAGGCAGCTGCCATTCCATGAGGACACTAACACATCCTTGTTGAGAAGCCCATGTGGAGAGGAACAGACCACCCACCAACAGACAGCACTGACTTGCCAGTCATGTAAGAAGCAGATCCTTCAGCCTTAGGCAAGATTTCAGATGACTGCGGCTCATAAGAGGCCTCCTGATAGAAGCTGAGTCAGAACCGCCCACCCAAACGGCTCCCAAATCCTTGCCCACAGAACTGAGGGAGATAACGTGTGAACATAATATTGCTTAAGGCCCCAGGTTTTGGGAGAATTTGTTACGCTGCAACAGATAACTAATATAGAGACTGGTACCTGCAAGTAGGTGCTGCCCTAAAAAGACCTAAAAATGGGAGAGTGGCTTTGCAATCAGCCAGAGGTAGAAACTGGAAAGACTTTGAGGAGTGTACTAATGAAAACCTAAAGGGCTTCAAGGAGGCAGGTAAAGGAAGCGTAATGGCCCTCAGGGAAGCCGGCCATGAAAGTATAAAGGAAAATGAAGAAAATACCATCAGAAACTGGAAGAAAGGAGACTCTTAATATTTAATGGCAGAAAGTTTAGCCACACTGTCACCCATAGCAACCTGGAAAGTAGAAAACCAACCTAATTAACTGGGTGATCTCATGAGAGTTTTATAGGCAAAGGGCTGAATGTGTCCCCTGGTTTCTTCTAGCGGCCTACAGTAAAATGCAAGAGGAAAGCGCTAAGCTGAAAACATAACTCTAAAACATAGAGTTGTCAGAACCTGCCAGATTTGAAAATTCCTAGACTCTCTAGGTAGCTAACAATGCTGAACTTTAGAAATGTCTTCTGGGCAAAAATCAGAGCACAAGTCAGGAAAACATGATTTAAAGATTAAACCAAAGGTGGACTGTAAAATCCTTGGCTGACGCATTAGAAAGATCTAAGGCAGTGCCTCGATAACCGGTCCAACAATAGGGCTTCTGAGAATTTTAAGAGCGTTTTTGTTCAGCTCACTCAGGCAAATTCCAAATAAAGAGGTGCTTATCTCAAAGAAATTTTGGGGGTGTTGATTTGTCTAATAAAATAAACTCCAATAAAATTTGTTAAAGACCCACAAAGTTTTAAAGAGCATTGTATTAGCAAAAGCAGCACCAATTTGGGCTGATAGTACAGATTAAGAGATCTTTGGATCCACAAAATTCTACAGACAGAAAGTAGTCTAAGAAAACTATCCAGTAATAAAGACAGGATTCATTTCACAGAAAAGGGAAGATGACTCAGAGGGTGAAACCAAGAACCATAGTGAATCTTCTCAGGCCTTGAGCCCTAATTAGGGAACTAACAACATGTGGCCTGCTGGGGCTGGGGTTCAGAATCCACTGCTACGGACCAGGGGTTCCTGTGTGTCTCCCATGCTCCCATTTTTTAATAAGAAGATCTATTCTATGCCTGTTTCACTGCTATGTGTTGGCAAGGGAGTAGATAACTTGCCTTTTTAGTTCATAGGTCTTCAGATCAAGAGTAACTGTCCTTGGGGATGTTGGGATGGTTTTTTCCTGCAGGTCCCTGCTTAGAGTTCCATCCCCCCTTGGAGATGTCTCCTGCAGGCCCCCAGCTTGGACCTCCATCCCCTTATCGGAGCTGCCTCCCTCCATCCCCTTATCTGAGCTGTCTCCCGCGGGCACTATTGTTAGAGGCCTCCCTGTCAAAACAATGTTAAGAGATCACATCTGCTAGGGACGGACCTCCCCAGCACCCTGGCCAGATTTCCCCCTAACCCGGAGGCCTAACCCTATAAAACAAAGCGCCTGACCCCAGTTAGTGCTCAGTTCTTTGGGAACAATCCCACTGAGCTCTCTGGCGTAATAAAGCTGTGTTCTCCCTGATCTCTGTGTGCCGCTTGAGTCTCTCGGTCCTCATCATTCTTCCACAACAGGGAGCTTGGCTATGGTTTAGATGGTGAGACTCTGGACTTGGAGCTGATGCTGTAATGAGATTCTTGAGGGCTTTTACAGGTGGTGCATGTGTTTTTCATGTCAGAAGGACTGAATCACTGAGGACCAGAGAGCAGACTGTGGTAGCCAGCCTCCTGACCCACAGAAACAGTGGAAGAAACGCTTACTGTTGGGGGAAGGGGGTTATCACTTAATGAAGGGTGAAATGTCTAACAAGTGCATTGTTTTGTACACCTGAAACTAATTTAAAATAAAAAAGTTTTTTAAAGAAATTGTTAATAAAAAATAAAGAAAAGCTTACTGTTGCTGTGAGCCATTACGCTTTGATGGTTATGCACTAACAGCGAACTAATACATCATCGATACATATTTTACTACATAGCTAAAAGATAAGCATGCTTTTTAAATTTTTTTATTTTGAAATAGTTATAGACGCACAGGAAGTTGCAAAAGAGATGTCCAGTGTATCCGTCACCCAGCTTCTCCCAGTGGTAACATCTTACATAACTATAGTACAATATCAAAGCCAGGAAACTGGCATTGCCAAATGTTATCAACCAGATGACAGATCTTACTCAGATTTTACCAGTTTTCACATGCACTCGTGTGTGTGTGTGTGTGTGTGTGTGTGTGTGTGCGCGCGCTCAGTTCTAAGGGATAGAGCCGCATAAAAATAAGGAACTGATCACCATACAAATCAGGATTGTTGTTTCCTTCAGGAGAGAAGAGGGTTGTGGTTGAAAAGAACAGCTGGGGGCTCTGAGGCATATATATGATACGCGTTCTGTACTTTCCTCCTTATGTGTTACGTTTCATTGCAAAGATAGGTTTGAAACTGCAGTGAAGTTTGTTTCCAAGAAAGCTGTGGATATCCTGAATAAACCCTGAAGCCTTCCTACATTAAAATACCTAAAAAACACTAGATTAAGAAATATTTTAAGTGTATTTTATATATACACATATTTTACATACCCATTTTATAGATTTATAAGATACATATTTATATACATATATACCTAGATGTACATATGTATGTTTACATATTAAAAACCACAATGAGATTACCAAGACACCCACCAAATTGGCAAAAATTGTAAAACTGGACAAAACCATCAACTTCAATGCATGAAGGAGCTCAAGAAAGTAAAACGTACCAGAAATCTGCTGATGCCAAGGTCAAAGCCAGATTCCAGAGGTGAGTGACCCCTGAGGTTCATGAATAAAGCTGATAGAAAACATGCAATCCTTCCTTTGACTCTGGGAGGAGAGAAAACTCTGTGAGGACTGTGGCCTCATTTCAGCCCTCCCATGACCATTCTCTCTTATATCTATTCCCTTTAGGTTTTAGCTCTATGCCACCCAAAACAACTCGTGTCCAGATCACCAGTGAGCTCAACACTACGAATCCACAGGTCACTTCTCAATCTCAGTATGCTTGATCTCTCACATAATTGTTTTATTGAGGTGAAATTCACATAACATTAAATTAATCATTTTAAAAGTACAATTCAGTACCATTTAGTCCATTCACAATGTTGTGCAACCACCACCTCCTACCATTTCAAGTTCCAAGATGTTTTCATCACCCCAAAAGAAAACCCTGTACCCAATCAACAGTCACTCCCCATTCCCCACTCCCCCAGCCCTTGGCAACCACTAATCTGCTCTTTGTCTCTATGAAGTGACCTATTCTGGATATTTTGTATATATGAAATCATGCCCTCTCACAGAACTTAATGTAGTCAATCACTTCCTCTTCCTTCAAACACTTTTTTTAAAAAAAGATTTTATTGGGGAATGGGAACAGGACTTTATTGGGAAACAGTGTGTACTTCCAGAACTTTTTTTTTTTTTTCCCAAGTCAAGTTGTTGTCCTTTCAATCTTAGTTATGGAGGGTGCCGTTCAGCTTCAAGTCTTAGTTGTGGATGGTTCAGCTCAGCTCCAGGTCCAGTTGCGATTGCTAGTTGCAGGGGGCGCAGCCCACCATCCCTTGCAGGAGTCGAACCAGTAACCTTGTGGTTGAGAGCATGCGCTCCAACCAACTGAGCCATCCGGGAGCTCAGTGGCAGCTCAGCTCAAGGTGCCATGTTCAATCTTAGTTGCAGGGGTCGCTGCCCACCATCCCTTGCGGGACTCAAGGAATTGAACTGGCAACCTTGTGGTTGAGAGCCCACTGGCTCATGTGGGAATCCAACCGGCAGCCTTTGGAGTTAGGAGCATGGAGCTCTAACTGCCTGAGCCACCAGGCCGGCCCAGTTCTTTCAATCTTAGTTGTGGAGGGCGCAACTCAGCTCCAGGTCCAGTTGTCATTGTTAGTTGCAGGGGTGCAGCCTACCATCTCTTGCGGGAGTTGAACTGGCAACATTGTGGTTGAGAGCCCACTGGCCCATGTGGGAATTGAACCGGCAGCCTTTGGCATTAGGAGCACGGAGCTCCAACCACCAGAGCCACCGGGCCGGCCCACCAAACACTTTTTTCATGTGGCTTCCAGGATACCTTATCTCTGCCCCTATTTATTCCCTGGCTGACTCATCCAGTCACATGGTTTTAAGTTTCATCCATGTGCTGATCTCCCCAAGCTTTTATCCAGCCATGATTCTTCCCAGAACTCCAGGCTCACATATCCCATTGCCCACCTGACATCTCCACTTGGCTGGCATACTGGCCGTGTTCGCATCTGAGCTCCCAATCTTCCCCCCGCAGTCTGCTCTTCCCACAGCCTTCTCCATCTATGTAATTCATGTCAAGTCCTCCTGCCAGTTACTCCAGAAGAAAACCTGGGAGTTTTCATCCTTGATGCTTCTCTTTCTTTCACATTCTACGTTCAACCTGTCAGCAAATCCTATTGGTTCTCTTCAAAGCAGATCTAGAATCTGACCACTTCTCATCACGTCCACAGCTATTATTCTGGTGCAGCCCGTCTCCTTTCTCCTTTCAGCAGGGTCATTGCAATGGCCTGCTCACCTGTCCTGCTCCTGTCTGTAGGCCTCTTCAGTCCATTTTCAATACATCCTCCAGTGGGGCCCTGGTTTTATTAGTCAGGTTCTCCAAAGAAACAGAAGCAATTTTATCTATCTATCTATCTATCTATCTATCTATCTATCTATCTATCTATCATCTATGAGGAAGTCATTGATGTAGTTCCAGTCCAAACAGCTGAGAACCAGGAGAAGCCAATGGTATGAGTCCCAGCCCAAGGGGAGAAGGCCCATGTCCCAGCTCAAACCCTCAGGTAGAGAGAATTCTTCCTTCCTCTGCCTTTTTGTTCTACTCAGGTCCTCAACAGATTGGATGATGTCCACCCACACTGGGGATAGCCAGCTGCTTCACTCAGCCCAATACTAATCTCATCCAGAAACACACTCACAGACACACCCAGAAATAATGGGGAGCCAGATATCTGGCATGCCCCAATCCGGTCAAATTGATAGAAAAATTGCCCACCACCTTAGTAAAACATAAGTTAAAGCATTTCTCAACTCAAAATCTTCTAATGGCTTCCCAACAATTTTGGGATAAAATGCAGAGCCTTAGCATGGCTTAGAAGGGCCTATATTATCTGAGCCCTCAAATCCAATCTTTCTGGCCCTTCTCCTGCCATCCGAGCCCCCTTTGCCCCTGCCTCAAAGGCCTCTGCACTGATTGTCCCCTCTAGCTGGAACACTTTTCCTCACCCCTCCCCACGGGCTCTCTCCATCACCTCTATGACAGGGGTGTCACCTTCTTATTCAGCCCTCTCTGACTACCCTATTGAAAATGGCCACCTTTATCCCAAACAGCACCCCTCCCTTCCCTGCTTTGTGCAGCACTTACCACCATCTCAGAAGCCAGGAATTTGACTTTCATCTGTCTCCTCTCACTGGAAGAAGATAAGCTCTACGAGGACAGGAATCTTCATTTTGTTACTTTTGTTGATATCCCCAGGACCTAGATTATACTAGGCACAAAGTAAATGCACAATAAATATTTGTTGAATCAATCAACAAATGAATTTTCCAAAAGATAGTTTAAAAAAGAAAAGGGGGTTGTAATGATCAAGCGAAAAATTCCTTATTGTTCATAGAGAGAAGATCCCACTTTTCCCAACTCCCTACCCTTAGAAAGCCCATGGTATCCTGAGAGAGTGACATGATCTTGTGAATTCAGTCCTAGACCTGTCTCTGCTCCTACCCACTGAAAAATCTATGTACTTCTTTATGAGCACAGTAACTAACAATGTGTGAAATTAAACCCAGCCTCTTTACTCTAGCTCACAAGGCCCTGCAGTATCTGGCCCAGGCCTCCCTCTCAAGCACCATCTTAAACAGCTGTCACTCGTATGCACACGGTCCAGCCATCTCACCCTTGGGAATGTTAACCTTGATGTTATCCACGTGCCCCTGTTCCCCCACCCCCCCATAATCCCACACCTTGTAGCTGTTCTCTTCCCATCCTTCAGGTCTTGGTATCAGTCTTCCCCTCTGGAGGCCTTCCCTGGTCACCCTGAGTAAACTAGGTCCTGTCCTTCTCCACATGATACCTCATTCTTTTCCTGTATAATATTTATAGTAATATGGTTTTATATTGTATTATTATAATTTGTGCAATTATAATTATGCAAATGCATAGTAATTTGCATACTGCATGTATTAACATATTGTTATTTGTTTATTTATTTAGTGTCCATCTCCCCTCCATGAAGGCATAGGCCACATCTATCTCTGTTTCCCTGTTGCGTACCTAGCACCTAGGACAGGGCTTGCTGCATGGCAAGTGCTTACATATTTGATAAATGAATAAATGCAGTGGGCCCACCCTGTGGATTAAAGTTGCCCGCAGTTAGGAGCAGAGACAGGATGTGGGGTGGATGGGGCCTAGGAGGTTTCATCAGTTGCTTAGTGGCAAAGGGACTCATCTCTAGGGGCAGCTTTGCATTGCAGACAACATGGAAAACATCAGGATTGGCCTGATGCATCTGGAGGAACTTCCAAACAGGTATGGGAAAATGAAGTTCCATGCATTGTTCAGGGTCAATTCATGGAAAAAATTACATTCTGTGCTCTATAAACAAAAGGATACAGCAATACTGGTTTTACTTGTCAATGCAGTTATAACACATATATAATAACTATACGTATTATATATGATTATTATACGTATACGTATTATATATGATACATATATTTTTTTTTTAATTTTTATTGGGAAATATTGGGGAACAGTGTGTTTCTCCAGGGCCCATCAGCTCCAAGTCATTCTGTTCTCCAATCTAGTTGTGGATGGCGCAGCTCAGCTCTAAGACCAGTTGCCGTTTTCAATCTTTAGTTGCAAGGGGTGCAGCCCACCATCCCATGCGGGACTTGAACCCGCAACCTTTTTGTTGAGACCTCGTGTTCTAACCAACTGAGCGGGCTGGCTGCCCTTACAAACATATATTTTTAAGTCATAAGTGCCCCCTGCTGGTAAAAGATAAAAATGCACAGAGGTTCACAATTTCATTCTTCAGGTCTGTTCAGTAAGGAAGTAGAATCACAGAACTAGGAGCTAAAGAAACACGGGAATCTTCTAATGAGTGTCACAAAATCCCTAGAGGAATCCTGCAGGGGCTGGGCAGGTGACATAAATGAGAGGTGTCAGGTGAGTGAAAGGCAGGGCTGTGAAGACATGGGGAGTGCATTCAGCTTCCTAAGGTGTTCTAAGTTAAAAAAAAAAATTTTTATGTTCTTTACTGTTTAAAAATACATGGTCAAAAAACAAAAAAAACAAAAAAAAAACATGGTCCAGAGTTCAAAGGGTATATACAAAAGAGGATTTGTTGGCTAATAAACGTCCGTCTCACTCCTGCTGCCTAGCCATGTTCCCCTTCCAAGGAAGTGTCCCTAGAGAGAGAGAATCTACCCATAAAAGATATTTGTATACAAATGATAGCACACCATAAACACCATTTTTTCGTTGATTTTTTAAAAAAACTTAACATACATTGTTAAGGTCATAAAGCTCTTTTCATATTCCTACATAAGAGCTTCTGTGTTTTTTAACAGCTCATAGTATTCTATTCGATGAATTTACCAAGATTTTTAAATCAGTGAACATTTAACTTGTTTCCAATATTTATTATAAGCAATACTGTAATTAATGTAACTTTGCATATGTCATTTGGCCTATGTGTAAGTATATCTGTAGTATAATTTCCTAAAAGTGGAATTGCCTTATTAATGGGAATGTGTATTTTTTAAAAATTGTTTTGAGCTACCACATACACGCAATAAAGTTAACAAATGTTAAGCATAATTTAATGAACTTTTGCATATGTATCCACACCTATAATCAGCACCAAAGTCCAGACAAATTATCAGCACCCTAGATGTAAGCTGCTTCACATCGCTTCCAGGACCCGGGGGGAGGGAGGGAGCCCCATCCCAGACAGGTTATTCTCATGAGGGCTGGGGGAGATCAAGAGAGCTGGTGGAACCACACAATAAACGCTTTGCTCAGAAAGTGGTGAAGGCACTTCGAGTGACATTCTTCCATTGGCCAAAGCAAGTCACATGATCAAGCCTGACTTGCGTGAGGCTGGAAAGGACACTCTTACAGGATGCACTGCAGTCATCTGGCAACAGGTGGTGGTGATAGCCAATCCTTAACGAGAAGAGCTACCGGATAGTTGGGAATAACAATAGCACGTACTACAGGACACTAACCGCACCTTGCTCACCGCTGTTGTGAGCATTTTATGAGGTGAAGCACGCGCAATGCTTATCGCTGTATTCCGCACGGAATACGGGTGCACTAACTGCTAGATGCTGTCTTATTATCACCACCTCCCAGGGCTGCTGAAAGGCTTTCTGTGCCCTGGACGGGGCTAAACCTGACTTGAGAGGAAGGAGTTGTAATTACTCCCAATATTTAATTTGCGGACAGTAAATCATTGAATCTAAAGGCACAGGCTTTGGAGTCAGGGGGACTCATCAGGGCAGATGATCTTAGGCAAGTTACTTAACCTCTCTGATCCCTAGTTTCCTCAACATGAAAATGGGGATCCTCGGGATATGTTGTAGGCTTATCATTAGAGCTAAATTAGCCCAATCCTGTACGCATTGTAGGCGTTGAGTATTTGTTGGGTTCACTGCATGTGGATTTTAGACTAATTGCAAACATTCAATGAACAGTATGCATGACATAACTACAATACTGTATGGAAAGCCCTATACCGGACTTTTCTATCTTTGGGGTCTCAGCTGAAATGTCACTTCCCCAGAGACCTTCCCCTTCCCCCAATCACTTCTCACCGTTTTCTTGTGTTTACAGCTCTGGCAATTCTCTGAAATTGTCCTGTTCATTCATTGCTTTACTTAATACCTGTCTCTCTCACGAGAGAGGACGCTCCATGAAATTAGCAACCTTGTCTTCTGTATCCTCAACAACCGCGGGGCAGAGGAGGAAGAGGGAAAGGTGAATGCTGGCTGCTCCACCTGGGCCTCGGGCCCCGCCAAACTCAAGCTTCAAATTCCTTCGAGGGGCACCGCCTCTGTCACCTACGTAGGTGTCAGTGGGGCCCCGCCCTGGTGGGCGTGGCCTGCAATGTTCTGCCAGCCGCGTGCAGACCGTCGTCAGAGGGAGGTGAGTCACGTCACACGCACGCAGGCGCTGGCCCCGCCCCGTCGCTCCACAGGAAGAAAAGGGCGTGGCTAGGCGTGAGGACCCTGCGGCCGCCGGCGCCGCCGCCTGAGTCGCCTCCAGGTGGCTGCGCTCCTCTCCGGGCCGCTCAGGCAGCGCGGGAGCCACTCTGTTTTTGGGTCCTCGCTGCCCTTCCACGTCTCCCGGAAGAGTTTTAGGGCCGTGGCAGGACCGTGACAGGTAGCGGACGGAGTTTGCTCAGCCTGGGCCTGCTCCCGGCTGGCGGCTGAGGGGGGTGGCCCAGAAGGGCGTCGAGGCTGTGGTGCAGCCACTCCAGAGTCCTCAGGTGAGGCGGCGGCGAGGGCCCAGCGGGCAGGACGGGTCCACTTGGGGTGTTAACGGCCTTAGGCGCGGGGGCGGCGTCCTCTCCTCGGAGACTCGTCTCCCCGCCGGGTGGAGAGCTGAGGAAGACGGCGGGAGACCCCCCTGGGCCTCGGCCGATTTTGTTTAGTGTCCCCCGCTTTCCTGCCTCCCACCCCCCAGTCTGGTTGGGCTGCTCTTCCCCCTCGAGGCTCAGCAGTGTGGGCGGGGAGCAAAGTGGGCATCTGCGCTCGCCTGCCTGGGATCCACGGACTGACACTGCCAAGACCCGCCGACTGACCCCCCGCCTGTCTTCCTCTGTTGACATCTGGCCTTCCTGCAGGCCCCGCCACCGCCACCCCATCCCACGCACTGTCACCCTCTCTCGTCACCTCCGTCACCTCCGCGTGAGCCGTTTCCTGGGGGCAGTGCCAGAGGAATTATTTGAGGGCCTTGGGCCTCTGAAATCCTGTTCCTGATGTGTGTCAATGGGGCAAGTGCCCAGGGCCCATCTTAGTGTTTATTTGGATAATTATCCTTAAGCCAAAGGCTTTTGTTTTAAAGACCTATTAACTTTAAAATGGGAGGGGAGGCGCCATGTAAGTGTGTTTTCACTGCTTTATTAGGAGAGATAATTTGCCCCATACCACTATTGTTTACTTGAGAATAATACATCTGTAGGGAGCTTTGTATGTTACAAAGCGTTTCAGCTCCATTTTCATTTGATTTCACATAAACTCCGAAATACAAAGGCAGTTAGTCCCGTTTCACAAGGAATAGGTTTACAGCAGGGGTGTCCAAACTTTTTTCAGCGTTTTTTACCAAGGACCATATTCGTTAAAATACACAAACAGCTGGGCCACTGACTGGAGGTGAAGTACATATTGCCTCACCTGGTTTATTTAAGTAAACTAAATATATTTTTGGAATTTGCTGCGGGCCATTTAACAATGGATTGCGGGCCACAGTTGGCCCACGGGCTACAGTTTTGACACCCCTGGTTTAGAGGGTGAGTTTTTTGAGGTTTTTCAGATACTGAGGCTAGATGGGAAAGGCAGAGATTAAAAAATGGGTTTGGCAGACTTAGACTTCAGTATCTGAGCTGCCAGTTAAACTCGGGGATCTTTCTACACCTTTTCCCCCATGTGTGAGAAAAGAATATATGTATTGCTACTTATCACGTAACGTGGTTGTGAAAATTGTGTGATAAAGAATGTTTGCATGGTATCGGACATAAAAATTCCATTCAGCAGTATTTATGAGTGCCTACTATGTGCTAAATGCTGGCAATTCGTTGGTGAGCAAAGCAGGGCCTGCCATAAGTACTCAAACATATGTATCCACCTACTCCCCTCCGCACTTCTCCAGTAGAGAAAGACAGAAAAAAATACATAAAACATAAAAGGTGGCTGTGAGAGAAAAGAATCGCGTGTGAATAGAGAATGATAAGACCTAATTTAGATGGAAAGAAAGAGAACAGTTTTTGAACAGGTGACATTCAAGTGGAGATGAAGAACAAGAGTTAACTATGAAAGAGTGTTCCAGGCAAAAGAACAATGCACATTCAAGAAATGTTTAACTTTTTTATACAGTACTCTGCTATATCATAAGGATTAATTACTTCATCATTATTCTGATTCATTGTGGCAGGCCATAAGTACTCAAACATATGTATCAAATGAATGGCTACCTGATTTTTTTATTCTAAATTAGCTTAATATGCACATAGTAGCTACTGAGTATTTAACTTATTGAAGGTGTACTTTAGACAGATTTTGTGCGTACCTAAATTATTGATAATAGTGCTGCATTTTAACATGAAGATAGATTTTGTATTAATCAGAAGTTTCTTCAAGTTTTAGCACCTTAAAACAAGCTTCAGGGAATTATTGTTTTTATTTGGTTGTACTGAAGTTTTGCCATGTTGATTATTTCTGTTTGGATGGTTTTGTTACATTAACACTTGTCCTTTGCTGAAATAGGAGTAATAAGAACAGCGGCAGTCGTAATTTTGGTAACAACAAGTACTGAAATTGTGCCTCCCGTGTGCCAGGCATCTTACAAAGTGTTTTTTTAATATTATTTTATCTTAAAATTGTCCTATAATGTAAGTACACTTATTTTCTTCATTTTATAGATAAAGTTTCTCAGTTTCAGTTAAATAGTTTGCTCCGTTACATAGCTAGTAAGAGGCAGGGTTAGGCACGCAGCCCAGACTGTCTTGACTCCAAGGCCTGATCGCAACTGTTACGCTCTGCCGTTATGCCACACTGATCACTTTATGTTCCTTTTTATAGGTTCACCAATAGGATTATTCTGCTACCATCATGTCTTGGTTTGCTGATCTTGCTGGAAAGGCAGAAGATCTTTTAAACCGAGTCGATCAAGGGGCTGCAACAGCTCTCAGTAGAAAGGAGAACACCAGCAACATCATATATAGCAAAAATACTGATTATCCTGAACCTCACCAGCAAAATACAGATCTAACTTATACTGGACCCAAAGATAATTATATTTCCTCAGCAGCTGATAAGATTAAAAATCAAAAAGCCACTGTCTTAGCTGGCACTGCAAATGCGAAAGCAGGACCTAGGACATCAGTGGAGGCCTCCCATCCTGTTGAAAACACATCTGTTCCTAGGCCTTCATCCCAGTTTATTCGGAGAAAAAAGTCAGAACCTGATGATGAGCTGCTGTTTGACTTTCTTAATAGTTCACAGAAGGAGCCTACTGGGAAGGTGGAAATCAAAAAGGAAAGAGGCAAGATACATGTACTTCAGAGTTCTCGGACAGCAAGTGTCAGTTCTGTGAACACCAGCATAAACACCATCAAAACCACTGAAGAAAATCCTTCTGGGAGCCAAAGCCATGGTAGTTAATCAGTCCTCTATTTCTTTTAAAGTTAAGCAAATTAGATGTGTCTCCATTACCTAATACATTCTGGTAGTGTTTCTCATTCTCTGTTTTCTTAGCTGTTCCCACTGATGTAAAGGCAGGCTCTGTGCAGCATGACATACTATTAGTCAATATACAGTTATAGTAGGGACCTTTGAATGTTGTCTGTAGGGTAAATCCCCTCCCACCCCCAGCATCTGAGAAATTGCATCCAAAATGATTAAGATGCTTTAAGATACAAAAAGACTATTTTGAAATCTGATAGAAAACACAATTTTGGAATTGGAACTATCTCAATTTCTTTTTGTAATTGGGATTATAAAAATGACAGAAGGCTGTACTTCACATATATTCTTGATTGTCAGTTTTGTTTTGTTTTTTTCCTGCATCTCTCAGAAGTAAAGCTGAGAGACTAAACTTTGATCCAAGTTGAAGGGTTTAAGGCATTCACTTAGTGAAGTAAGAGATTAGAATTCTGGTTTTCAATTGTTTAATTTGCTGTGAAATTACCTCTACATGTACATTTCCTCATCTCATCTGAGGTTAACATGGTAGTGTGGCTAATTCAAGTACCTACTAACCATTTCTAAATAGCAATAAACATGATAGTTTCTCGCAGGGATTCCTTATCAAGTTGATGATTAATGGAAGCTTATTATGTCCTTAAATGTTACAGCTTTTCCCACAATCTTGGCTGTTAGTAAATAAAATTTATTTTGTATCTTCAAGATAAAAAAGTGGTAGAGGCAAGGGTTTTGGGCTTTCAAGACAGAAGCATGCTGTAACAGTTGATTAATTATGTACACACACTCCTAAATTTCTTTTCAACTATGTTTTGATTAATCATACAACCATTTATTGAGAACCTACTGGGTGCCAGGATACAGAAGTGAAATGAAATGGGTCAGCGTCTAGTGGGTGAGATAGACATGTAAACAGATAATTTACGTATAGTGTTGTAAATGCAATAATTGAGGCATGGTCAGAGAGTCTGTAATTTGAGCTGGGTCTTAAAGAATGAATAGGAGTTTTCCAGGTGAAAAAAGAAGAGAAGAGTGGTCCCTGGACATCCTGCATTAAAATCACTTGTGTGATTAATACAAATGAATTATTGGATGCCTCCCCAGACTTCCTAAATCAGATTTTCTGGGGATGGGGCCAGGACATCTGAATTTTTTCCTTCTCTAGGTGGTTTCTAGACCAGTAAATATTGAAAGGGCCATAGCAATGTGATGCTAATAGATCTTCTAAGCCTGAAGTTGACATTTTCACCTTGGATTAGTTTTTGTTCTAAAACTTCATATAAATGGAATTATACAGTATGTACACTTTCTTCTCTGACTTCTTTTACGCAACATGGTAGAGTAATTGGGTATATCAATAGTTTATTTGCTGCTGTTGTATAGTATTCTGTTGTATGGCTATACCACATTTATCCATTCTCTTTTATGGACATTGGGATTGTTTCCCGTTTTTGGAAATTGTGAATAAAACTGCAGCAAACATTTTTGTCCTTGTTTTTGTGGGAAAATGTTTTCATTTTTCTTGGATAAATACCTAGAAGTGGAATTACTGGATCAAATGGTAGGAGTGTGCTTAATTTCATAAGAAATTGTGAAACATTTTTCCACAGTGGTTATACCATTTTATACTCCCATGAACAATCTATGAGAGTTCCAGTAGCTCCATATCCTCACCAATGCCAACATTTGATGTTGTCTTTTTATTTATTTATTTATTTATTTTTTAAAGATTTTTTTATTGGGGAAGGGGAACAGGACTTTATTGGGGAACAGGTGTATACTTCCAGGACTTTTTTCCAAGTCAAGTTGTTGTCCTTTCGATCTTAGTTGTGGAGGGTGCCATTCAGCTTCAAGTTGTCGTTTCAATCTTAGTTGTGGCGGGTGCAACTCAGCTCCAGGTCCAGTTGCCGTTGCTAGTTGCAGGGGGCGCAGCCCACCATCCCTTGCGGGAGTCGAACCAGCAACCTTGTGGTTGAGAGGACACGCTCCAACCAACTGAGCCATCCGGGAGCTTAGTGGCAGCTCAGCTCAAGGTGCCGTGTTCAATCTTAGTTGCAGGGGGCGCTGCCCACCATCCCTTGCAGGACTCGAGGAGTTGAACCGGCAACCTTGTGGTTGAGAGCCCACTGGCCCATGTGGGAATCGAACCAGCAGCCTTCGGCGATAGGAGCACGGAGCTCCAAACGCCTGAGCCACCGGGCCGGCCCTGATGTTGTCTTTTTAATTTTAGCCATTCTAGTGGGTGTGTATTGGTTCTCATTGTGGTTGTAACTTGATCTCTAAAGATGTTGAGAACTTTTCCATATGATTATTGATTATCTTCCTTTATAAAATGTCAGGTCTTTTACCCATATAGTTTGTTTTAGCCCATTTTATCATTTAAATATAGTTCATTTATTAGCACATACATATTTTTTTAGAGTAAGTAAAAAGTACATTTGCATCATACTTAGTCGCAAAGTAGAAACAGGATGAATCTGAATTCCCGAGTCTCTGTCTTTTTGGGACGGCATTTTAGATTCCAGTTTGGTATATAACAAATAGCTCTGACCTATTATTATTACTCTCCTTGCCTTGAAACCTACAGCTGCTTTTTGTGCCTTTCCAATTTTTTCAATGTTTAGACTTCTTCTTTTTTTCAAAAACAAATTAGAGCAAAAGGGAGACCAACACCCTTTTTACCTAAGTCCAATCACTTAAATCATCTCTGATTTTATCCTTTCCAGAACTGTATTCTTGCATCTATTCTTTATCACCATTCATTCAGTGTATCCAGACTTTGAGGAGCCTTAGAGATCTATAGGCTCCATGTATGAGAATGAAATTTCATCAGAGGGAAGTCTATTGAGAATTTAAGTTTATTTTTTATGGTATTTTAGCTACAGCAGTCAACTGGCGCTGTAAGGCATTCTACCGAAGTACACTACTACTGTCTATGTAGTAAGCCTTCCAACGTAATAAAAATGTATTCCTTTTTTACAGAAGCCTCTAACAGTTCAGATTCTGGTCATGAAGTCCAAGAGGATTCTTCAAAGGAAAATGTATCATCAAATGCTTCCTGCGCTGATCACAATCCAGTGCCTACTGATGATGGCAAATCTCACGAACTGTCTAATCTTCGACTGGAAAATCAACTGCTGAGGAATGAAGTTCAGTCTTTAAATCAAGAAATGGCTTCATTACTGCAAAGAGCCAAGGAAACTCAAGAAGGTAGAGCCTTATTCACATTGTCCAGAATTAGGAATTTAACATTTCAAAAATAAACTAAAACCTTGATTACATTTAAGCTATGAGAAATATGTTAGATGAGATTTATAAAATAGTGTTTTCATAGAAATACAGGGCCCAGATTTGGAAATGGGACCAATCATCCTCCAACCAGCCCAAAACAGAGAACATCGGCTTATGTGGTCATTTTGTAGGAACCATGAAATTTAAGAACTGAGACGAACAGAACATTAGCAATCATCTGGTTCCTTTGATTGACTTATCCTGAACCTCCTGGGGGAACTCTTCATGAACCAAGGTGGGATTAAACAAAGTACTGGGTGCTAGTAGGTGAAGTCATAGTATTGCCCTGCTCCAGAGGACACAAAATAAACATGGGATTCCGTTTGAATAGTACGCTCTGGAATTGTGCAATGCAATGGTCTTAGAGTACAAAACCCTCAGATTTCTCAGAGATGGGTAATTACAAAGTAAATAATCCCATGGCTGAGGTAGTGATGGGGGAATATGTTAGTGTTTTTCTACGTGTGGCTGAGGAGAAAACAAAATCTGTCTCGGTTCCTAGGGTTAATTAGAAAGGAGTGTGAGGACAGTGGGAAATGTTTTGCCAAGACGGATGGAGGCCCAGCAGAGTGCAATAGAAAGATAGTTTAAGAGCTGTTAGACTGACTTCAAGAAAAGCTTCACTTTATCCAGACTAATGTAGATGTAGAGATAGAGCTTTTCCTGAGAGCCTGTACAGTTTGCTTCAATATTAAAAACAATGTTTTTGCTGGTAAACTGCAATTACAGATGGCATGTGAGGGAAATCTGCACTGCATTGCTCTTTCTGCAGCAGTTTCCTAGATTTAAAAAATAATATCTTTTTGTCCCAGTAGTGGAAATAAACAGATTCTTTCCTACTGTGTTTCCCCAGAAATAAGACCTAGCTGGACTATCAGCTCTAATGCATCTTTTGGAGCCAGAATTAATATAAGACCTGGTCCTATGTTCGTATAAGACCAGGTATGATGTGATGTGATGTGATGTGATGTGATATAATAAAATAATAAACTATGTAAAATAATACCTGGTCTTATGTTAATATAAGACCCGGTCTAATATAATATAATATAATATAATATAATATAATATAATATAATATAATATAATATCTGATCTTATATTAATTTTTGCTCCAAAAGACTCATTAGAGCTGATTGCCCGGCTGGGTCTTATTTTCGGGGAAACACGGTATGTTGGTTTTGTTTTTGTTTGTTTTGCTCTTGCTGGGTATACATTATTATCTACTCTTGCTTTGAATTTGCATTCTTTCTTGCCCCTAGCAGAACTCTACAAATCCACTAACTGTTTTGGTGTTGTGAACTTTCTGCTAACTACTTGTTTTGGTTTCCAAATGCTTTACAATATATCTCTAAAAAAAACATTTCTAGAGGAGGACCTAGCATCATGCCCCTTTCCAACCTATAAACTGTAACATAGGTGTAAATGTTGGCCTTGAAAAATGAGTGTCCCATCTGGAGCAAAAAAATTTGAAGATACTTGTAAGCTCCTAATTTTGGCAAGAAGTGAAGTACTAAAGGGACTCAAAGGAGATTGTGAGTGCTCTGAAAAAGATCTGTTTGCTTGAATAGAGAAATTTCTTTTTCTTTCTTTCTTTCTTTTTTTTAAGAATTAAACAAAGCAAGAGCAAGAGTTGAAAAGTGGAATGTTGACCATTCAAATAGTGATCGAATAACTCGAGAACTTCGAGCCCAAGTGGATGACCTGACTGAAGCGCTGGCTGCAAAGGATTCCCAGCTGGCTGTACTGAGAGTGAGGCTACAGGAAGCTGATCAGCTACTGAACACTCGCACGGAAGCTTTAGAAGCCTTACAGAGTGAAAAATCACGGTAGCTAATTCTATTAATAAGGAAAAAATCGGCTAGAATGAGTCTTTTTCCATTCAACTAATGATAAACACTGTAGTATACATACTTACTACCTTATAAAAATTTAGCTGTTAGTAATGTTGGAAATGTGTGTAATTAAAATTGGATTTATTGTTTGAATCTTGAGATGCATTGTTAGCTAATTCTCAATTTAAAAGTATTTGAGGAACATAGTGCCGTTAGTCTTTCGACACATACGTGGTGAGTGCTTATATTTGGATGCCTAAAAATATAGATGGCATGTCATTAAAAGGGAAAAAGGTTTCTTTAAGAATGTTTTAGTCAGACTATCTCTTTTGTGCTAACAAGCCAATGCTCTAAAAATTATTCTACCTTACTACTTGTACACTGTGGAAATGAGTCATTTCAAGTGATGTGTTTTCATTTAGAATAATGCAGGATCACAGCGAAGGTAGTAGCCTGCAGAATCAAGCTCTGCAAACTCTTCAGGAGAGACTGCACGAAGCGGATGCCACTCTGAAGAGAGAGCAGGAGAGCTATAAACAGATGCAGGTTAGAATGGGAGTTCTTTGGTTATTTGGACAAAGGAATGACCTCCTGCTGTGCCATAACACATTCACTCTTCAATAAAATTCTGCAGTGCACTTGAGAATTCTATTTTTGTGACAGAAACCAAGTATTTGACAATTTAGCTTGATCCTTGTTAAATTTAATTTTATGTCCTGAAATACAATTGAAATAGTTAATATTCATTAGAGATACATGTCTTTTCATTTAATTTGGTTGTGCAACCAAAATTACCATTATTTGGTTAAATGCTGATTTGGGGCATTTTATTTATTCTTTTCTGATTCCAGTTTAATCTGATTCATTTATTTCAAGAGAAAATTGTGCATAATATTTGTAGTTTTACTTACAAGTGAATTTTTGCATCTAGTTCAGTGATTCTCAATCCTGTTTACAAATTAGAATCACTTGTTTAGCTTTTATTACTTCTAGGTGCTCACTCTCCACTCCCAGAGAGTCTGATCCCATTGTATGAGGGAGGGCATAGGTGTTGCTGTTTTGATCTTGCAAGATTCCCAGCTATATCTGATGGGCAGCCAGGGTTGAGAACCACTGGTCCAGGTTACCTTTTAAACAAGTGAAAATAGTTCAGCCCTGAAGTAAATATCAGCTAATGTGGGTGTTTAAAAAATTTTATTGATATATTTTATTTAACATAGTATATCCAAAGTACTATCATCTCAACGTGTAGTTAATGTTAAAATTTATTAATGAGATATTGACATTCTTTTTTGCATACTGATTCTTTAAAATACGGTGTATTTTATACTTAATTCAATCATTAAATTTCTTCTGAAATATTTCATCTGTATTTAGGTTTCATAAAATTTACAGGTGAAAAAATAAATCCACATATCCAAGCTGTTCGAAACATACTCAGAAGTTTTCCAGTAATAGACAATTCCTCAAAAAGTTAAACATAGAGTTACCATACCACCCAGCAATTCTACTCCTAGGTATATACCCAAGAGAACTGAAAATAGATGTTCACATAAAAACTTGTACACAAATGTTCATAGCAACATTATTCATAATAGTCCCTAACTAGAAACAATACACATGTTTGTCAGTTGCTGAGTGGATAAACAAAATGTGGTCTACCCATATAAGGAGATATATTCAGCCATAAAAAGGAATGAAGTATTGTTTGATGCTATAACGTGCATGAACCTGTAAAACATTGTGCTAAATGAAAGAAGACAGACACGAAAGGCTGCCACATATTGTATGATTCCATTCATATGAAATGTATAGAAAAAGAAAGTAGACTAATGGTTGCCAGAGCCTGGGGGAGGGAGGTATGGGTAGGAGATTTCTTTTTGGGGTGAAGACGTTCTAAAATGAGGCAACGGTAATGGTTGCACAACTCTGAATACACTGAAAACCACTGAATTGTGCACCTTAAAGAATGAACACTATGGTATGTGAATTATATCAATAAATCTGTTGTTAATTGAGTATTAGATTTTATATTTAAGTTTAATTAAAATGAATAAACGTAAATCGTCCATTCTCAGTTACATTAGACACATTTCACATGCCCAGTAGACATTAGCAGTAGTCCCATTGCTCCTTTCCTTCAGAACAGGGGTTAAGATTTGGTCAGAGGTTTGTGGGCTTTAGCGACTGACATGTAACTAAATGCTTTTTCGACTTCTGCCTTCTGAGTTTTTTTTCGGTGACGGGAGCTTTTGAGAATTAAGGTAAAATATAAATCTCAGAACTAGATAGGCCAGTAAGTGACAGGCCTTATGTTTTTTAGAGTATGCTTTAAAAATTTCTTAAGCTAAAAAAATTACTTCGAATAGCTTATTAGAAAATTTGAAATAAAGAGAGAACGTTAGCCATGCTAGGTATTAGAAAAGATATAGTTGTTTACTGATATCTTCCATTTGTTTTCTAATGCACTTTCTAGTTTTCTGTAGACCTATATTATCGATTGATCAGCTAGTATCAGATCAGGAAATTTCTTAAAAAACAGAGTCTTGGGAATTTCCAAGCCCAGTCTTAGAAATTCCAGTTTAGTAGCCTGGGAAAGGTCATGGGTGACTCTATTTTTAATAAACTTTCTAATTGAGTGATTCATTGCCATGCTTGGAAGCTACAACCTTAGATGAGCTATTCTCCAGTTCCTAACAAATGCAGAATTTTTTTACCTGCCTGTTATGTTGTTGGGCTGAGCTAATAAATCCAATAAGATATCTGAATGGATGGTTGTAAAATCTCAAAGTAAAATGACATAAATATGATACAAAAATTTGTCACAGAGTGAGTTTGCTGCACGCCTTAATAAAATGGAAGTGGAACGTCAGAATTTGGCAGAAGCGGTTACTCTGGCAGAGAGAAAATACTCGGATGAGAAGAAGAAAGTTGATGAGCTGCAGCAGCAAGTCAAGATGCATAAGTCCAACTTGGAGTCCTCGAAGCAGGAACTAATTGACTACAAGCAGAAAGCTACTAGAATACTCCAAGTAAGCATGAGGTGTACATGGTTAAATATTAGGCTATGCCCGTGAACTGAGAGACATTTGAGACTGTGTAGATCTGTGAGATAATTTGTTCACGTTTAACTGGATTATCTCACTTCAGGTGCCTCACTGTACTTAGAAGTGTTATAAAAAGGGGGAAATGTCTCTTGTTCCTACCACTTCTTTTTTCTTTTTTTTAAAAATTCATTCTGCCACTACCTAGTTTAGGTCTTCAACCTATATCACCTTAATCACTGTGAGAATATTAATGTTTGTTGTTAAATAGTTGTTTTATTCTTCCTTATTGATCTTCTACTGAATTTTAGAGCAACTGGTCCAGGCCTCATCCAGCTCAGAATTGGCTCACCCAGGTTTTCAGCCCCCTTCTTCAGATCCAAGGTGACCTTACCTTCTTCTTTACTAAGAAAGACTGCAGTCAACTAATGTAGTTTTCAGCTTCTCTTTCCTTTGTCTCTCGTATCAGAGGGAAAGTGCGTCCTCTCATTTTTTCTAGGATAATTTTTCTGCCTGTGTTGGTTCCATCTCCACCCCCTTCCTTTAAGCCCTTTCTCCACCAGTCGCTCCTCTCCCTCTGCTGCCCTCTTCTGGCTCAGTGCGCTCAGAGCACATGCTTACCTAGTGGGAGAACAGCTGAGATCTTGGAATGCCTGCCTGAGGAGAAAATCCTTTGGGCTTTTTTGACCACTTTGATCTATTTCCTTATCCTTCTCTTTTCTTTCAATGGCAAATTTACTGGAATTACTGTGTATATGCTGTCTTCATTTTAGAACTGTTAACTTGAACTCCTTTATGTAATTTCTGTCCCCACTACATTTCTGAAAATGTCTTCTCAAAAGTCTTCAATGACCTAAATGTATATTTTCTGTCCTTTTCGTAGTTTTCATCCACTTTGATTTTGATAGAGCGTATGACACTGTTAACTCTCATACCTTCTTGAAACTTTTGCCTTCTAATGCCACTTGCACTCCCGTAGCTCTCTTTGTCTTGTCTTACTACTGTTTCTGTCTCTGTTGGGCCCTCTTCCCACATCTCCAACGAGGAAGAGTCCTCTCAAATTCTGTCTTCAACCCTCTTATTACTGTTCCCTTTCTTTGCATTATCATATACTCAGTCAGCTTCCATCTGTTACCTTGATGTGATTTCAGCACGTCTCCAACCCTAACTTCCTGACCCATTTCTAAGTGCCTGCCATGCGTCTCTGCATGGGCTGTCTCACCCTCCACACCAGCTTCTTCTTCAGTCTCCTGTGTCAGTAGATATTATCGCCGTCTTCCCGGGCAGTAGAACTTGAAACCGCAGTGTCATGTTGACTCCACCTTTTTCCTTTAGTCTCCATCTGCTATTGGTTATAAACACACTTTGATTCCACCTTCATGAAATATACCCATCTCCTCCAAACTCTTTTTTTTAATTAGTTTGGTTGTATCACTGTAATTTGTTAATTCATTTTAAAGGTACTTATTGAGTACCTAACTATTTACTAAGCACTATGATAAATGCTGAGGATACAAAGCTCAAAAGATGTGTCCTCTTTCTTAAAAGAGTGCTCAGTTTAATGGAAAGACATGCGGTCATTGTTATGATGAGATTATCTATGCAGTGAGCCCTCAGAATCTGCCTGGGGGGGTCGCGGATCACTGGAGATGATGTATAAAGAGGAACGTGAAGGATGAGTAGGAAGAGTGTGGTAGGGAAGAGATTGCAGATGGAACAGCCTGTGCCAGAGCAAAGGGATCTGGGGGATCATGACATATTTAGTGAGTGCAGCTAGTTAGTTCCCTACTGCTGGAGCATAAAGTATTAGAGATTAAGAGATGGGAGATAAAACTCAGTGACAAGCAGAAGCCAGGTCATGCAGGGCAATTTCGATTTCATCTTATAGGTGACGGTTGGGGCAGGGAATTTGAGCAGCATCAGATTTGAGTGTGAGAACGATGGCAGTGCTGAGGAGGTCAGGGCGAGCTGGAGCTCTCTCTCGTTTATCATCTCGCCAGCATGGCCCTTAGCGGGTGCTCAGTAAAGTGTCAAATACATTGAAGGGATGAGGGGTGGGATGGTGAGCTGTAGATGGTGAAGAGGCAAGTATCAAAAATAACGGTAAGAAATAATGAGGATTTCACTTAACCCTGTGAGGATGGCAAATGGAGAACAGCTGAGAGAAATGTCAGGGGTAGAGTGCATGAGTCTGGAGATTTAATTGGAGGAAGGGGGAAATGGCAAATGGAACCTAGGATGACGCCTGGTTTCTGGTTTGAATGTTTGAATGATGGTCCCTGTACTAAAAATGGAAACAGGAAAGACAGCAGGCTAGGGTTGATGGAGATTATGACAAGTCAGGGTGAGCTTTCAAAACTGATGTGACATTGAGGTGAAAATTTCAGGAAGGTGATCAGAAATACAGGCCTGAAGCTCAGCAGAGGGGTCTGGGCATTAGCATGTGAGGAGATTTTTTATATAATAAACATGACTTCATATATATATATGTGTGTGTGTGTGTGTGTATATATATATATACACACATACATATATATCGCATATATATATATTTATATATATATATATATATATATATATATATATATATCATGTTTATCGTAGAAAATTTGAAAAATACAGAAAATTTTGAAGAAGTCATTCATAATTCTACCACATAGAAAGGAAACACTTTTTGATGGAGAGTGACTTTCAAATATTTATATTTAAGGTGAAAGAGCTGCTGGTCCTTATTACTGGCCTGCAATTATAGCACTTTTTAAACTAGTCTTCCCACGTCCAAGCTCTTCTTCCAGTGTATCCGTTCTACCAGGAGTTGGCGAACTTTTTCTGTAAAGGGCCGAATAGCACATACTCTATCTAGTCTTTGTGGTGTGCATGTGGTCTCCATCACATATATTTTTTTTCACAATCCTTTAACAATGTAAACACCAGTCTTAGCTTGCAGGCTGTACAGAAATAGGCCACAGGCCATTTCTGCCCCATTGACAGGGTTTGTGGACACCTGCTTTATACCACTGCCCTCCTAACATGCATCTCTGCTCATGTCACTTCCTTGCCCACCTTTTGGTCATTTGTCTTGGCCTGCCATGTAAAATTCATCTGAAACCCCCACAAATTGGTCCTAACATGCGATCTGAATGCATCGCACAATGTGTTCTTATAGGCCCTCGTGCATTTTTATGCTTTGACCTCTATTTTCTCTATGTCTGTTAAAATCCGAGACATTTTTCAGGACCAGCACAACGGCTATCTTTCAAGGAAAGCTTGTTCTTCCCCAGAAGGGGTTTGTCGTCCTCAACTCTGCAGGTGATCTTACTGTATCTTTCTCTCAACTTGTGTTTATTTCCCTCTGCTGGACACTTGTAACTTCCCTTTTAGCTTATAAGGCAGAGGGTACTATTCGGAGTGAGAGACATTAGCTTTTTTACACAGGACACTGAGCACAGTGCCAAACCCACCATAGGTGCTCCGTAAGTATTTGTTGAGTGGAATGTGATGGGAAAATAAGCATGAGAAAAGATGAGAAGAAAATATGGGGCCGGCCCGGTGGCTCAGGCTGTTGGAGCACTGTGCTCCTAATGCCAAAGGCCCTGGAACTAGGCTGCTGTGAGCAGCCGGAGGTTGGCGTGAGCTGCTGTGTGCTGCCATGAGTGGCTGGCAGCCAGCATGAGCGGCCGTGACCAATGACTGGCGACCGACTTCCTCAGCCGGAAGGAGCGCAAGGCTCATAACACCAGCCTGGGCCAGGGAGCTGTGTCCTACACAACCAGACTGAGAAACAGCGGCTTGAACCGGAGGGGGAATAGGGAGGCGGAAGAAAGGGGGGGAAAAAAGAAAAAGAAAATATGAGAAAAATCTTGTTAATAATAAGTTTTCAACAATAACATGGTCCTGGGGACTGAAATCCAAGGACGTTGTATAGCAAAAGGCTCTGTTGCATTTTTATTCCAATGGATTTAACAGTCTGATGGAGAACACAAATATAATTGGAATAGTTCCCTGGTAGTTTAGTTGGTCTATGGTAGATGATATTCAATATACAAGCTAATCTCTGCTTTGCTTAAAGATTTTTTTTTTTCTATAATAGTCTAAAGAAAAATTTATCAACAGCTTAAAGGAAGGATCTGGTTTTGAAGGCTTAGACAGCAGTGCTGCTAACAGCATGGAGCTAGAAGAACTTCGGCATGAAAAGGAGATGCAGAGGGAAGAAATACAGAAGCTGATGGGTCAGGTGCATCAGCTGAGATCTGAATTACAGGTAAGATTCATTACAGTTCACTTCACAGACTGCCATTTACCCCCAGCTGTTAGCAGTTTGAACGGTGCTGGATTCTGTATTTTGGGGGAAGGGTATTAGTGAAACAACCTGTGGAACTTCTGCTGGAATAACAGTCACCATATAGAAGTGAATCTAAAGTAATTGGTTTCTTGTCCATTGACTGACTGTAAAGTTATGGCAGTAACAAACACAGGTAACCAGATTCATTCATTCACCAAATGTCTACCAAGTGCTTGCCATGTTGTGGGCATCTTCTAGAGCTGGAGTTATAACAGGGAGCCGGGTAGGATCTTCATACTTATAGATCTTATAGTCTGGTGGTTGAAAACAAGTTATATTTAGGCTTGTCTATATGTTTAATAACTGGTATGTTGTCTCATATTAAAGTGGGCTCAGCGATGGTCTTTTCATGATAGTTTCATGCATAATCTTATAATTTATAGTTTATTTATAATTACCATATTTAATCTAAGAATAAATTGGGCCATTAATTTAGATTAAACCTAGGGTCCTTGACATAAATACCATAGGAGGAGTCTCTGAGGATGGGAGAAGATAAAGTGCATGGTAAAAGGCCTTTAAAATAAATTTTTTTTTTTTTTGCAAAGAATATTCATCCATGCTTAACTCGGCAAATTACTGATTTATAGGACATACGTAAACTACAAAGGAAGGTGTGAAGTTGTGAGAAGAAATAGCTTGTCTGGAGCGTAGGCTTGAATGTCAGCTCGGGGCATAGATCCCATCTTTGGCACTTAATATGTGTTACCTTGCAGTTTCCAGGCAGTTTCTCTCACTGAGCCTTAGTTTTCTCCTCTGTAAAATACAGATAAACAGAGGTTCTCTTGGAGATCAGCGATATGTGTAAATAGACCCTCAGTAACTAGTAGTAGGTGCTGTTATTTCTGGATTTTTTTCTTACTGGCCAAGTGGAAGAGCTGGTAAAGGCTGTTGTCCTTATAGGCTTTTAAGTAGGGATTTTGTTCCTGTAAGTAATTTTGAATTCCAAAGAATTCAGTCCCGTGAACTTAGAAATTGAGTAGATGCTACGCTTACTCATACCTTATCTTATATATAACATGTCTTTTGGGTGAGATTATGAAAAATAAGATTTTTTAAAATATCTCATCCTTATACCCCAGCATCACTGATGACATTGACCCATTTTCCTATCCTTTCTCAAGAAGTTTATTAAATTATAATAAAGATTATAGTATTAGGTCCAGCAAAATGGAAGAATTGTTAATTATAATAGCTATCATTTACCGAGCACTTCCGTGCTCTCAACATATGTCTTTTCATTTATTCCTTACCATGACCCTGTAAGGGAGATGGTACAGTCTTGTTTTACAGTTTGAAGAAGTTTAGGCGTGGGGAAGGAGAGTAACTTCTCGTGACTAGTAAAGTGGCAGAGCTACTATTAGCCTTTGTCTGATTCCAGAGTGTGTGTGCTTGACCACTGCACATACTTCCTGCCTCTCAAGAAGTCATCTGATTTAGTCAGATTGGTTACCTTCTGCTAACCCTGAAAACTCAGTGGCAGGGGAAAATAGTTGTACTTATTGCTTTCCACTAAATCCACAAAGTTGTGTAAATACAGAGTATTAATTACACTGTGATTATGTGGGAGTATCATTAATCTGTCAGTTCTTTCAAACAATATGTGACTAGAGATGAGTGTAAAACAGAATATATTATACCAAAAGATAAAAAGCAAAATGAGATGCTGATTTTAATCTTGTAGTTCTGTATGAATGGACTTACGCTTAACCTGTATGGGGATAGTACAGAAACCTGGTCACATTCTTTGTTGCTAGTAGATTTCACTAGAAATTCAGAGGGTGGTTTTTGAGTTTGAAGACCTGAGAATAGTGACACCAAGTGAAGACATTAGAGTAAGAAATATGGGAAGATCCAAAAACATAGTAGTAATAAAGCTAAAAAAAAAAAAAAAGAAATAATATGCAAACCTCATAAAATAATATGCTAACCTCAGGTGATATGAGAGAAAAGTTTTGTTTTTACTGTGTGTTGATTATGTATGCACACAAAAGCTAATTGTAACCTGCAATTGCGGTGAAGTCCTTTTTGATGTTGTATTTCCATTCTTTCTGAAATTGTTAGCTTTTGAATAAAGATATAAATCTCCCAGTGAGCCACTCTCTGCTCATACTCATTCAGCCAAATGGCGTATGTGCTGCAGCAGCTGTGGTGTCCTGTTCATTTCTCTCACCATTTGCCATGTCACGTAATGAAGTGTCAGTTTATATGCTCCCTTTAGGCTGAGACCATGTCTCATTCCTTTCTGTCCCTCCCGTGCCCGTTGAGCCCAGCTCATGGTATGAAATGATTGTTCAGTAAATGTTGAACTGAACGGTTAATGAATGATTGCTCTCACAAGTAAGGTCCTTTTTCTTTAGGATATGGAGGCTCAGCAGGTTAGTGAAGCAGAATCCGCAAGAGAACAGTTACAAGACCTGCAAGACCAAATAGCTGGGCAGAAAGCGTCTAAACAAGAACTGGAGGCAGAACTGGACCGACAGAAGCAGGTAAGGGCTTTAGATCAATGATTACTGAGGAAGACTGTCTGCCAGCAGCTTGCTGCCATTCTCCTGGGGTGGGCTCAGAGAGTTCATGGTAAACAGGACCCAGGGCCCTCCTGTGTATTGCTCTCCCACACTCCTCATTGTTTTAACAGATGAAAAATAGACGCACAAAATGGTGATGGGTCCTAACCTAATATCACACAACTAATTAGAGAATAGACTAGAACCCAGGATGCCTGTCCCAAAGCTCTTCCTACTGCCCTGTCTGTGTGTGATTTTATCTCCGTGTCAGAATGTGTATATTATAGAAAACGTAGAAACATCAGTTGATTTTCATATTTTATTACACTTGTGCTTTCTAGGAACAGCAGTGAATGTTAGTTAATAGAAATATAAATACATTACTGCTCTTTCTGTTTGAGAACAGGTGCTTGTACAGTCATCTTTAAGATTATATTTCATTGTTCACTTGACAGTTGTCTGCTCCCCAAGCCAAATTCTTCATATACTTACGTAATAGTTTCAGTATTAACACAGGTAAGCATGCTTACAGCCACATTTTCAGAATAGGATTCTGTATCTAATATTAATAACACCTATAGTTTACTGTGTGATGACTTTGTTACAGGCACTTAGTTTACATTCTCTTATTTCAGTCTCACAATAGAATCACTGTTCTCTTTATTCTACAGAAGAGAAGGCTATTCCAGCTTTGCATTTTTATATTCTTTCAGGATTTTTTTCCCACTGGGATTTATCATTTCTGGAACGGGTTGTATTGTCAGATAAATGTGTTTCTTTATTATGAAAGTAGCACTGAAATCTGTTTCCTGGGTAGGAAGAGAAAAATTCAGAGTAGCAGCCTGCCGGATACATCATAGGCTGTCTTAATTTAATTATAAGATTAGCTATCCTTGCAGAAATTGCATTTTAATTTATTCAAGGAGCTATTATATATTAAAAGGCAAAAATTTGATGTTCTTGATGGTTAGTGAGATAATTTTCATTTTATTATGGCAGATGGTTTTAACCACATTCACTTCCATTGCCCTTGGTTAAAATGAGCGAGTTAAGTAAAGGAAAGTGGGGATGAATATAGCTATAAACTATGTAGTAATCAGATGTTCTAGATGTAAAGTACTTAACTTTGGGATAAAATGTCCTGTAGTACTCCTTAATCAATTTAAGTAATTTCAGCCATAAATTTTGTGCTAGCCTAGAGCTTAAGAAATTAGGCATACCTCCTGTACATTATGATTCTCCTATCCTAATTAGCCTGCCTCATGTTCTCGTTCCTCACTTATCTCAAGTTTGAATCTGTGAAATGAGCAGGTTGAGTTGAATGTCTAACCGTTTAATCCCGTATCACATTTCCATCTTCATATAGCTCCCTTTACTTACTTTGTCAGCACAGTTAAGCAAAATGCTTTTTTCTAATTGACATATGATTAACATACAATATCCTATTAGTTTCAGGTGTACATCATAGTGATTTGATATTTATATACATTATGAAATGATCCCCATGTTAAGTCTAGTTACCATCTGTCACCGTACAACGTTATTATCATATTACTGACTATATCCCAGTGCTGCATAATACTTTTGAAGGTGCTTAGCCAGTTACTCATTCTTTCTTCCCTGAGATGTGCTTTGCTCTTAAATTCTGACATCACTCCAACTGATTATATCCATTGTACAACCTAGAGGTGCATTAGGGCAGTTGTTAGTGAATCTGGGGGTACTTCTTTTCTTTCTCACTTTCTCATATTGCTGTGGGAATGCAAAATGGTACAGGTATTTTGAAAACAATCCAGAAAACAATTTGTAGGAAACTTCCTTAAAGTTAGACAGACACTTCTTAGATGATCCATCAGTTCTATTCCTGCACATCTACCCAAGAGAAATAAAAGCATATGACCACATAAAGACTTGTGCTTGGATATTCATGTACAAATTGATACATCATGCCGAAGTATTAACTTTTCATCAGACCCATTAAGTCTGTGCATTTATTCATTCAGTGTTTACTCAGCAGGTATTGATTGAGTGCCTATTATGTGTCAGGCACTGTTTTAGGTATTGGGGAGGCGCTCGTTTACCTTTGTGTTGTACCTCACTTTATAGGAATTCCGCTACATAGAAGAAGATCTGTATCGAACAAAGAACACATTGCAAAGCAGAATTAAAGACCGAGAAGAAGAAATTCAAAAACTCAGGAATCAGGTATGCAGTGGCATTCACAGTTTAGGAAAAGATACCATTGTCAAGCTACAGTTTTTAAAAAGAATGCAGTCAGACCTTGCCCCATATTTTCATTTGAGTTCTGTTGCAGTAGTGATTTTATTTTCAGCCTAATACAGAATTTTCATCTCATGCCATGTAAGTCTGAATTTGCTGTTTTCTGTGGCTTGCTTCTTATAGAAGTATGTTGTCATCAGTCACCTGAGGAGATGTGAATTACGCCAACATTTTGTACCTTCTAACTACAGTGGTGGTTGGGGTGATTGCCAGTTTCATAACTGGTTTCTCTTTCCTAAGAAAAATGCATGATAAGCCTTCCTATTAACAACTGATAGGTCTTTCATAAAGTCAGCAAGACGTCTTTTAACTCTGAAAATGTAAAACCTATAGAAAACAACTTATCTATCAACAAGTAAATGGATAAACAAATTGCAGACTGCTCAGCAATAAAAAGAAACAAATTCTTGGTACAACAACTTAGATAAATCTTTTTTTAAAAAGCCACACACAAAAGTATTTATATGGAGTACACTGAGCACCACAGAGACAGCGCCGGGGCAAGGTGAGTCGGCCTAGCCCTGGGCGACTCTGCGCGCTGAGGACAGATCATTAAACACAGCCGAGGCGAGCCTAAGGGGCCGAGAGGCAAAGTGTCGTCATCACACGTGCTGTCCGTGCGAACCTGCCGGGAGCAGCACAAGAAGCACCACCCCGGTGCTCAGGCGCGTCTCGGAGTTTCCTCAGAGGTGCTGGGAGGGGGAGACCACGTCTGCTAAAGACAAAGGAACATCTGAACACATGGCAGAGGCGGACAAGGCCCGTTATGAAAGAGGAATGAAAACTTATATCCCTCCTAAAGGAGAAACAAAAAGGAAGTTCCGGGGCCCAATGCATCCAAGAGGCTTCCTTCGGCCTTTCCCCTGTTTTGTTCTGAGTATCGCCCAACAGTCAAAGGAGAGCACCCCGGCCTTTCCACTGGTGATGTTGCAGAGGAGCTGGGAGAGATGAGGAATGACACTGCTGCAGTGACACGCAACCTGATGAGAAGGAGGCTGCTGAGCTGAAGGAACACTGCGCAGAGGGTATTGCTGCATACAAGCTAAAGGAAAGCCTGATGTGGCCAAAAGGGAGTTCTTAAGGCTGAAAAGAGCAAGACAAAGAAGGAAGAGGAGGAAGAAGAGGAAGATGAAGAGGATGTGGAAGAGGAGGAAGATGAGGAGGAGGAGGAAGAGGAGGAAGATGAAGAGGATGAGGAAGATGAACAAGTAGAAGATGAGGATGATAAGTCGGTTCTAGTGCGGTTTCTTTTTTCTTGTCTATAAAGCATTTAACCCCCCTGTACACAACTCCTTTTAAAGAAAACAATTGAAAGGTAAGGCTGTGTAAGATTTGTTTTTAAACTGTAGTGTCTTTTTTGTATAGTTAACACACAACCGAATGTGTCTTTAGATAGCCCTGTCCTGGTGGTATTTTCAGTAGCCACTAACCTTGCTTGGTACAGTATGGGGGTTGTAAATTGGCATGGAAATTTAAAGTCGGTTCTTGTTGGTGCACAGCACAAATTAGTTATATATGGGGATGGTAGTTTTTTCATCTTCAGTAGTCTCTGATGCAGCTTATACAAAATAATTGGTGTTCTGTCAACTGAATACCACTCTGTAATTGCAACAACAAAAAAATCACAGCTGTTTTGTTGACATTCTGAATGCTGCTAAGTAAATCCAATTTTTTTTATTAAAAGAAAAGTGTATATGGGCCGGTCCGGTGGCTCAGGCGGTTAGAGCTCTGTGCTCCTAACTCCGAAGGCTGCCGGTTCGATTCCCACATGGGCCAGTGGGCTCTCAACCACAAGGTTGCCAGTTCAATTCCTCGAGTCCCACAAGGGATGGTGGGCTGTGCCCCCTGCAACTAGAAAACGGCAACTGGACCTGGAGCTGAGCTGCGCCCTCCACAACTAAGACTGAAAGGACAACAACTTGACTTGGAAAAAAGGCCTGGAAGTACGCACTGTTCCCCAATAAAGAACTGTTCCCCTTCCCCAATAAGAAATCTTTAAAAAAAAAAAAAGAAAGAAAAAAAGTATATGGTATGATTCTATTTATAGGAAATTCAAGAATAAACAATTAAATCTGGTGATAGAAATCAGAGCAGTGGTTGTCTGGGAGTGATGGAAATATTCTGTTTCCATCTGGGTATTGGTTACACAGTTACATATTTGTCAACCTCATTGTATGATTAAGATCTGGGTATTTCACTTGTATATAAGTTTTATATCAACTGAAAAATGCCGAAGTATTAGTTAATTAGGGGATCACAATATAATCCTCAAATGGAGAGTTCCTTTTTAATAGTTAGTAAACCTTAGCTTATTCTCAGTATAATTCCATTTGGCAGCTACTTGTTGTGGACCTAGCCCTGCGCTTAATTTGTGAGAATGCTATAAGGGATTCCAGAGGAAGGAAGCTAATTTTCATTAAGTGCCAGCATATGGCATATACTGTGCTAGACATTTTATATGTTACTTATATACAGTGGTATCTCGGTTTTCGAACGTAATCCACGAGTTCTGAAACATTCGAAAACAGCCGACAGCTAGGCCTCAGGATCTTGCACTCAGCGGAAGCGATATGACATGTTCAACTTCTGAGTCCTGTTCAAAAACAGAAGCATTTACTTCCGGGTTTACGGTGTTCATAAACCAAAATGTTCATTAATGGAGATGTTCGAAAACTGAGGTACCGCTGTATTAGGCATCACATCCCATGAACAGGGAAACTGAGGCTCAGATTTATAGTTTGCCCCAGGTTGTAGCTAGGAAATGGCAGAGCTGGGTTTTTAAACTTAGGTCGATCTAGTGGCCTATTTCCACAATCATATTGATGCAGACAATATTTGCCCTGACAGAGCTGCCTTATAGCTTCATTGCGGAGGCAAAATTGACTCCCATTAAACAGTGTTAGCAGAATGCCTGATAGAAGCCAGGACAGTCAGTGGGGTCTAAAAGAAGGCTGAGGAAAGCTCATGGTTGGGGTAGCCTGACAGGGCTTCAGGGGAGAGGCTTTGAAGGCAGGTGGAGTCCAGATAAGAGAAGGGGATGGAGTTCTCCAAACAGGGAAAATGTGGACAGCAGAGCAGAGGCTGAGTGGGAGCGGGGGAAATGGTGATAGATGAGAACAAGTAGAAGATGAAATGAAGGAAGTTACTAAGAACCAACTGTCAGCCAGGTCCTACTGGGAAAATTCTTATTTAATATCCCTAAACACCACATACAGCAGGCTCCGTTATTCTGACTTACACGTGAGGAAACAGATTCAAGAGAGGTGGAGCAATTGTCCAAAGTCAGAGAGCCACGGAACTGCACGGCGGAGGTGAAAACCTCAGACAGTGGTCTCTGCCCTGTACCACAACTGTTGAGTTATGGAGGGTTTTGCATCCAGGTCAGAAAGTTTGAACTATATCCCGAGGATCAGTGCTTTCAAATATTTTTGACCGTGATGTTACAGTAAGAAATAAAGTTGACATCATGTCTCAGTACTCACATGCACTTACAAAACTAAAACAGAAGTTTCACAAAATAATACTCTCACATACCATGTGCTGTACACTCTGATACGTTCCAGTCTATTCTATTCTATTTTTTTAAATGTGGATTGTGACCCACTAATACATTTTGAAAATCACTTCTACAGGCAAAGAATCATTATAGTTTTGAGAAATCAATCAGGGCCACATTTGCCTGTGGGAATGTAGTAATGTGGCTTCCATGTTGTATGACTTTGGTTTGGTTTTATGTAATAAGTTTACGGACATTTTGTCTTTCAGCTTACCAATAAAGCCTTAAGCAACAGCAGCCAGTCGGAGCTGGAAAGTCGACTCCATCAGCTGACAGAGACTCTCATCCAGAAGCAGACCATGCTGGAGAGTCTCAGCACAGAAAAGAACTCGCTCGTCTTCCAGCTGGAGCGCCTTGAGCAGCAGATAAAATCTGCCACTGGAAGTGGTAGTAATGGATCTTCCATTAATATGTCTGGAGTTGACAGTGGCGAAGGTGAAAAAAAAAGAATCTCAAAAGAATATTTTGTTGCCTTAATTTCCAGCCTTGCTAATTCAGACACAATTTTGAGATGTTAAATCACTGTTCTTTGAAAAAAAGTTTCATCCCATGAAGAACCCGCTTTTCTCTTGGTGTGAGGCCTGGGCCATGTGCTGTTTGATGTGATTGTTAGTGAATTGGGCTGTGGACTGATTAGCACCCGTCACTAGTGTGGGACCTGGAGAAAAGACACCTGAGGACCAATAGTCCTGTTGAAACATGTAGGACACTCACTCAGTAGAGAGGGACTTTTAGGAATCCTAAAGCAAGACTTGCTTTAATAATCTCCAGTCCATAATTATGAATATTAAAGCTCATACATAGTCACATAACTATATCCACGCTGTATAATTTTAATAGAGAAGTCTGTAGATTCCCAAAATACATAATCAAAAAGAACATTAAAGATTTTAGTATAAGCGTCAATAGATTTATCTTAGAAAGTCCTTTTAGACAATTTTGCTGTATGTTTGTAGTACCTGTTTTATTGATTTAATTTTTTTCATGTAAATAAATTTTTCTTAGAATAAATGATTAGACGTGGAATTGCTGGGTCAGTAGGTGTACACATTTGAAGGCTTTTGAATTTTGTTGCTAATTCAGCAAATTATTAAGTGCCTATTTAATACCAGGTATTGTTCTAGGCATTAGAGATACAGTGGTCAACAAAAGAGACCAAAATCTCTGCCGTGTGGATCTTACATTCTGGTATTGTGGGGTGAGGAATATAGGTGGAGGAGACAGGCAATAAATGAATTATGTGAGATGGTGATATGTGCTGCAGAGGAAAATTAAGCAGGGAAGGGAGACACTGGGTGGTAAGTATGGGGTTGGGATTGTAATTTAGGGTGGTCAGGGAAGACCTCATTGAAAAGGTGGCACTTGATGAAAGTCCCAAAGGAGGTACGATAACAGACTATGAGGAGATCTATAGAGAAAATGTGCAAAGGTGCAGGAACAGCAAGGAGACCAGAGCTACTGAGATAGACAGAATGATGGGCGAGTAGTGAAAGGTGAATTCAGAGAACTTGGCGAATACTGTTCAGGGCTGAATAAAGACTTTTCCTCTGAATGAAGGAGAAGCCATTGAAGGGTCTTGTGGGGGTGACTGATGTGACCTGCGTTTTAGCAAGATACCTGTGGCTGCTGTGTCCAGAACAGACTGCAGAGAGCTAAGAGTAAGGCAGGGGCCAGGGAGGAGCCGTTGTATTAGTCCATGTGAGAGGTGGTGGTGGTTCAGACCAGAGTGGGGATTGTGGGGGTTTATTTTAAAGGTGAGCTGACAGCACTGGCTGGCAGATTGGATGTAGAGTTTGACAGAAAGGAGTCAGGTTTTTGGCCTGAGCAGATGGAAGGATAGAGCTGTCATGTATTGAAATGGAGAAAACTGAGGGAGGAGTAGGTTGGTAGCAGTGGCAGGAAATCAGGATCATGGTTTTGGGCATGCTAAGTCTGAGATAGCTGTTAGCTCTCCAGGTGGAAGTGAGGTAGGCAATTGGACAGGTCTGGAGTGGAGACTGATTTGGGCTGGAGATGCAAATGCGGGAGCCATCAGCTTTGTGGGAAGGGTGTCTGGCCTCACTCACCAGCATAGGAATTAAGTGCTCATTAATAGTGACCATCGGCAGCACTTGGTGTTTGTAAACATGAGTTTTGGCTAATGTCATGGGAAAAATTTCCAAGTTTTAACATTTTGATATTTTGGGATATGGAAGTTTAAACATTTTATGTAACCAAATTTATCTGGGTGTGTTTTTTTGTGTGTTTTTTTTATGGTTTTATCTTCTTTGGATGTAATGCTTAGAAAGTTGGCCTTGAGAATTTCTTCCATATGTACTCTAATGCATATTCAACTATAATTTTGTTAGAAAGTTCATTTTGGTGTCTGTACATTAATTCATTATTTTCTTGTTTAAACAGGCACACGTCTACGAAATGTCCCTGTTCTTTTTAATGACACAGAAACTAATCTGGCAGGAATGTATGGAAAAGTCCGCAAAGCTGCTAGTTCAATTGACCAGTTTAGGTAAGCCATGCCAGTGACGATGAGTGATAGATCATCCACTATTCTTATAACCTTTTCCAGTGGTTTCAGTCATCGTGAGTCCCAGCAGGCAGAGCTAATTACTCCTTTCATGATATTTCAATGTCATGAGCTTGCTTTAAGAGGTCTGCCAGTGCTTCTGTTTTATTGCAGATGAGTAACCCTGACATTTCTCTTCTTTTTAAAACTCTATTTTAAAAACTCATTGAAAAAGTCTGTCTCATGTAAATGCATCCATGTGAATGTTTTATCTCATTACTTTATCATTTGATTAGAACAGGGGTGTCAAAACTGGCCCCGCGGGCCAATTGTGGTCCCAGTCCATTGTTAATTGGCCCGCAGCAAATTCCAAAAATATATTTAGTTTACTTAAATAAACCAGGGGAGGCAATATGTACTTCACCTCGAGTGAGTGGCCCGGCTGTTTGTGTGTTTTACCGCATATGGCCCTTGGTAAAAAACATTGAAAAAATTTTGGACACCCCTGGAGTAGAATAAAAGATGCTACTATATATAAATGAACAGTACAGGGGTGGCTAGTTAGCTCAGTTGGTTAGAGTGCGGTGCTGATAGCACCAGGGTTGCCGGTTCAATCCCCACATGGGCCACTGTGAGCTGCGCCCTCCTTAAAAACAAACCAACAAGCAAACAAATAAAGAGTACTCATATATATGGTTTATGTATACTACATAATTTATGTGTTACATATATTTATAAACTTTTTATACTAGCAGACATCTATCTTATAAAGAAAATGTTTCAACAGTTTATATATAGCCTTGATAAAGTTCATGTCTATCCTACTAAACTCTTCTGCCCTTTAGTGATTATAATTAAATACAGTTTTAATGAATCATGGTATAATAGAGCAATCTTTTCTTACCTTTTGTGTCAGAATGCAGTGCTGTTGTTAAAAAATACACGGAGTATGATTTACTAAGACTTCTGAAGCCACAGCCTAGGATGCCACCACAGTCATTATCTCAAAATGATTAGGCACATCTATGAGGTGTGATCTTAAAGTACGGTAATGTTTAAATAAAAAAATTTATCACACTAAAAGACACATTGCCATTAATCCTCCTCAAAATACTCCCCCACACTTTGAACACGCTTATTCCATCATTCCTGCCACTCTCTGAAGCAGTTCTGGAAGTCCTCATTCGTGGGTGTCTTTACTTCACCCTCCGTCATGACAATGCTCCATTTCACGCATCGCTTCTGGTACAGTGATTTCTGTCAAATGAAAACATAACAGTGTGTCCTCATCCACCTTATTCACTGGGTCTGGCACCATGTGACTTCTGTCTCTTCCCCAAAGTCAAAATGATTCAGGACATCAAGGCAGCCACCACAGCACAACTAAAGACACTCACAAAAGAGGATTTTTAAAACTGCTTCAGAAAGTGGCAAGAACCATGGGATAAGTGTGTTTGAAGAGAGGGGGAGTATTTTGAGGTAGATTAATTGCAATGTGTCCTTTATTGTAATTTTTTTTTTTTTAATTTGAACATTTCACCATAGTTTTTGATTACAACTCATATTTCTTTTTTTTTCCCCTTTCTTCCTTCCCCCTGCCCCACTCCAGTTCAAACCGTTGTTTCTCAGTCCAGTTGTGTAGGACACAGCTCCCTGTCCCACGCTGCTAGTATGTGCCTTGCGTTCCCCCGGCTGACGCAGTCGGTCGCCAGTCATCGGTCAGCTGCTCACGGCCACTCACGCTGGCTGCCGGCCACTCAGGCTGGCCACCGGCCGCTCATGGCAGCACACAGCAGTCCGTGGCAGCTCTCGCTGGCTGCCAGCCACTCAGGCTGCTGCTGGCTGGTCACGGCGGGCACACGGTAGCCTGCGGCAGCTCACGCCGAGCTCCGGCTGCTCACGGCAGCCCAACTCCAGGGAGAGCCGTTGTTCACAATCTTATTTGTAGAGGGCGCAGCTGGCTGGCCCATGTGGGAATCCAGCCAGCGACCTCGGTATTAGGAGCACGGCGCTCCAACCACCTGAGCCACAGGACCAGACCTACACCTCATATTTCAACTATTCATGTATTCAACATACATAAGTTTTTAGAGAACCTACATGCAAAGCATCGTGCTAGTGGCAATGAGAGAAGCAGAAAGACGTAGTAGCAAAGTGTATTTGCTTGTACATGTATCGATCTACATAGAGAAAAAATGTTGCAAAGAGGCACAAGTAATAAAGTCTGGACATCATATTGCTTCCTTCCCACATTTCATTTGTTTAAGTGTTTACTTGAATTTCTATAGTTTTGTGCCTTTTTAAAAGCATGTGTCCATGCAAAAACTTCCAGATAGATTAGCAATTTGCATGTGAATTCCAACCATTCTTTTTCCTATTCATGTGTTTACAGTTGCCTTATCTTTTGTAATTTCTTTGGTTCCTAAAAGAAAAATGACTCAGAGAAAGACCAAGTTTGCCTCCTACAGTTGTAGCTGAAGAAATAAGAGAAATAGCTTATGCTGCAGTGTAACAGCCAAGCCCCGAATAATAATGAAGTATTTGTTTACTACTATGACAGTTCCATACAGTTATTTCAAATAATCATTTGACAATCATCTATAAAAAAAAAAAATCTTATTTTATGGTGGCAACATAAATAGTTTAAATGAGTGAAACGTTTAAAAGCATTATTAGATATTACCACAGGAAGATTTGTTTTGAGTGTAACTCTCTTCTCTTTTCCTCTCCACCCGCACCACCATTTGCATAGTATCCGTCTGGGAATTTTTCTCCGAAGATATCCCATAGCACGAGTTTTTGTAATTATATATATGGTAAGTAAACTTGTTTGAAAAAACAATGCTGCACTTGATTTTTAATTAGTTTTTTTCAGCTACTGGTCTTTTTAACTAAAAATTTAGCAATCAATTTTGAAAGAGATAGAACTCATTTTTGGTATTTAATATTCTTTTTTCCTTAAAATATGCAAGTGAAGTTTACAGTTTATTATGTCTAAAATATAAATTGCTCAAAGCCTTTTCCTACAGTAAAATGAACTTTAGTGCAGTTTAGTAAGTTATGTCCGTTTTTAAGCTCCTCTGAATAAAAGTGCAATATAAAATAGTTGATTTCACTTTTGTCTTGATGTAAAGTTGCTTTAATTGTTTTCATGTGTTTTGCTTTATTTTCTAAAAGGAACTCAAGGTTGATTTATTTTGTTTCAGATTTCTTAGTGCTAATATAGTTACCGTAGTTAAAGATGTCATTTCATGTGTCCTGTGAGCCTAAAAAGCTTAGTAACTGTTCTGAATGGGGATGTTTAAAAGTAGTTCAGTTGAATTAAGACAGGCATTTTTCTTGAAAAGAAATAAAAGCTTACTTAGAAAGAAATTTCTCTGTGATCCACTAGAGGGAAGAGTTATTCCTTTAAATAAAATGTTTTTAAGAAGACGGGTGGGGAGAATGAAGAAGAAAAAATTGGCATCAGAAAGAATTCAGAATAAATCCACATCCAGGTTGACTTCCCAAGTGTTGGAGATGTGGAGAAACACATGCACCATCTGTGGGCATGAGAGGTGATGCTGCATCCACTAATGGCAGGGCCCTGAGGGAGGGCACCTCGGTCATCGCAGCACTGGCATGGGGGAGTTGGAGCAGGTCCTCTGTACCTGCCGCATCATTCCTGGCAAGAATGTCTTCCCATCCCCTCCTCACCAAAGCTGGCAAAACCCCCTTTCACAACACCAGCCATAACTGTCCTAAAAAGCCTTTCCAACCAACTTCGTGTACGTCTAGCAATTTTAGTCCCGCTGTCTACGTTGTAATCACGCGATCGGTGTGTATGTGTACGTGTGCGTAATGGGAATGCCTCGAGGGCTCGACTCCTCTTGACTAAGAACCTGTAGGTGTTGCAACTCTTGATGACCTTCCATTGATGGTTCGCACGTCTGTTTCCTCATTCTTAATCGTAAACGTGTCCCGAGCACGGACAGTGTTGCAGACCACTAAGGTACCCGCCACAGAAATACAAATAAGGATCCAAAAGATATGTTCCTGCCCTCAGTGCACTGGTGAAGATTGACTTAGTGACTAATTCATAAATTGTTTCTTCTCTCTTCAGGCTTTGCTTCACCTCTGGGTCATGATTGTTCTGCTGACTTACACACCGGAAATGCACCACGACCAACCACACGGCAAGTGAACTGAGCCCAGTTGTGCCAGTGATTGCTTGTCGTTTTCCAGACTTGGGGTCTGCAGAAGGGTCAGTTGCCTATAATTCCTAAGGAGGGCACAGGTTATTATATCACTACAGCTTTTAACTTTTTAAATTATTACACAAGTACTCTGCTACCTAAGGCCTCCTCTAATGTCCTTCAAATGGTAAGAGTTTCTGAAACAAAGACAGTAATTTAACAGGCTCAGCTCTGCTGCTTCTGAGGCTGGTGGTTCAGTGTACATATGTATACACAAGAGATGCTGGGTTGTTCACCGCTGCGCAGACCGTTCTGTGTTGTAGGTGACACTCAATATGGGCTATAATCAGGGAGACTAATTGTATTTAGTGATATAAATAAAATGTTTTCTTTTTTTGATAATTCAGTCTGCTTTTGTATTTTCATATATTTAACTTGGCAAATACAGATTTACTTTTACATGTTAAAGGCCTGGTTGGTATAAAGCTTTTTATAAACACATAAATAAAATTTACTGTGCATTTCTTTTTTTCAAAATGATACTTTGTCATCCCCATCAAACAAGACCTTTCTGGGTGGGCTTTAGTGATAGAGCCAGACAGCAGCAGCGGCTGTCACCGCGTCACTGCCCCTGTGCCCAGTGTGTGCGCTTCTTTCCTCTCTCCCCACCCCCACCGTGCCGTCTTCCTTGGTTCTCACTCAGTCACTGCCTTTGTTCCTTTTCTCCAGCTATACTTCGGTTTGGCTCAGGACACCTATAGCCCCTGCTTGGAGCATTTAGGAATCCAGTCTGTTTTAGCAACCTTTGCATTTGTAACACAGTCCAGTGCAGAGACGTTACAGAGTTATTCTTTGAAGAGAAACATTTTCTTTGCTTTGAGTCCAATGTAATGTCTGTTTTGGGTTTTCTTTCCATCTACATGTCTGGAGTCTTTGTCCTCTGGGCTCTGGTGTCCTCTTCATATGTGAGTAACATACATGAGTAGCATTGGGCTGTGCAAAGGTATAGTCGTCCTCCCGTCAGGAAAGTCTGAAGCCGCCTGCTGGTGCCTCGCTGAAAACCTGGCCAGAGTTTCTATTCTTTTCTTTTTTTATGGGGGAACATGGGGGACACTGTGTTTTTCCAAGACCGCTCAGCTCCAAGTCAAGTCATTGTTTTCAGTCTAGTGGAGGGCATAGCCCACTGGCCTATGTGGGAATCGAACCAGCTACCCAGGTGTTATGAACACTGCCCTCTAACCAACTGGCCACCCCAGAGTTTCTGTTCTTTTTTTTAATAAATTTTATTGGGGAACATTGGGGAACAGTGTGTTTCTCCAGGGCCCATCAGCTCCAAGTCAAGGTCCTTCAATCTAGTTGTGGAGGCGCAGCTCAGCTCCAAGTCCAGTTGCCGTTTTTAATCTTTAGTTGCAGGGGGTGCAGCTCACCATCCCATGTGGGAACTGAACTGGCAACCTTGTTTTTGAGCTCGTGCTCTAACCAACTGAGCCATCCGGCTGCCCCAAGAGTTCCTATTCTTGATATCGCTACTATGACTTTAATTGACCTATGACTTTAATTGACGTATAAACTCTTCTGAATTTTGGTACACTCGTAGATGTATATGTTTCTTATTTTTTCATTGGAAAATGAAGTTCTAAAGGTTATCTTAGGTTTATTTGGGTTTCTTTTCAACTTAACATGAATGAAAAAGGCAGAAAGTACCACAGCATTTAAAAGTGGCTATGAGATTGAGGGGTGGGGTGTAGACACAGTAAATCCGTATGTCACGGTCCTTATTCAAATACGACAGTCCATCAGAGTCTGGGCTCTAAGGTCAGGTCTGATCTCAAACAGAATGAAAAGTTTAGTCTGGTTAATACCTTTTAAAGCTTTCGTTTTTCCTCTCTTCCAATTTGGAAACATTTCTGGAAAATGATTAAAACCAGGTTACATACTGAAGATGGAAAACAGCACGTGCTTCATCATCGTGTACGGCCAGACTTCCGTCTCTGCGTGCCCTGGCTTTTGTTGGGATGGCTCTAAATCTTTTGTTCAGTTTTTACACATTCTTGGCTTTGGGAATAGTTTGACAAAGTGTTTCCGAGATGATTTTTCAGCAGTTACTTAAATCTTTCATTGAGTTTCAGTTTCAGTGTTCTTGACGGCTAACAAACACTTTGGGGGTCATTAAGGGTGTTCCCCTTCACTTGTCCTCAGATCACACAAGCCCTTCTTGACCTAATTAAAAGGATTGTGTGAGAGCCGGGTTGTTTTCCTTCTCAACCCAGTGTATTCATTTAAAGATGTTTACACACACACAAATACACACACACACACGTACACATATATTATCAGAGCTCTTCTGCTTTGTATTTATAACTTAATTTATAAAATACGATTATTCTAATTAGAAAATTTCCCTTTTTCTAGACTTTGCGCTTACCAAAAACTACCATTTCCATTGCCACAGAACAAAAACTTCAAAGGAAGAGCATGGGTTTTGTTAAAATGTGGTGGAACTAGGCCCACCCTGTTAGTTCTGTTGATGAGGCAGTAGAATGTCTGGGGCAGTCAGTCCGGCCTTAATTTAAGAAGCCTTACAGCCAGCTCTCCCTGTGCAGGCAAAGCAACTCCGCCAGGGTTCACTGGGCTCCAGCCCCTATTGCAAGAGGCCGCTGTACCAGGAAAGGTCAGTATGCGCATCTTGGTCGTGATGGAAGCAGCAGGAAAGAACTGGGAAAGCCGAAGGGGACGGTCAGGGACTGACTACAGGCCTGCAGCACTGGAGGCTGATGGGTCCAGAAGAAAGAAAGGACAGAGAAAAGTGTGGTTATTCTGAAACCGCTGGAGACTCGTATTCCTGTTAACTCCTGAGTGAGAACAGGGGTTAAATGGTGCTGAACTTCCACTTCGAATGGGTGACCTGCTTTCCAGACACAGATTCAAACACACAAACACCTCAAAATAAGTGCAACTGTTTCTTTGTAGGAACACTTGAGTGTCCAATGTGTTGCATGCAGAAGCCTCATTTCTAGACGATGTCTCAAAGAAAAAGAAAGTGGTAGTAAAATAATTTCAAATCATAACGAGACCCCAAAGTAATTCACATTATGGGCACCCTATGTGCTCGCGCCTTCTAGGAACTGGGAGTACAGTGGTGAACAAAAGTCCCTGCCCTCGCGCAGCTTACATTTAAGTAGGGAAGGCAGACTATAGACATACATAACATGTCACTTGGTGTTAAGTGCTGTGATTATAAAATGAGGGGAAGGTACGGAGAGATGGGGAAGGAGGACAGGCTGTCCCCTCTGCAGAGGTGACAACTCATGCAAGATGTGAATAAAGGGACGGGCCACGCAGACTATGGAGTGGGCGTTCTAGGCTGTAGGTTAAGTAGGTGCAAAGCCTCTGACACAGAAACCTGCTTGGTGTGTTCAAAGAGAAGAACAGCGAGGAGGCCAGCGTGTGGGGAACAGAATGAGGGAAGGGGCAGAAGGAAGGGCCAGTCGGGTAGGGAGCGTCGGCCGAGGTAAGGACTTGGAACTTGAAATCCCTTTTTGTTTCTCCTTAGTAACCCCCTCTGCCCTTGAACCACCACCTTTCAACAGGGAAAGCCTTTGAAATCCGTTTTAGAACAAATCTAGAGACCACTGTTGTTTCACCTGCAAACGCCAAGTCGTACGTAGCTTCTTTTGCTGAGGTGAGGACCTGAGGAGGTCATCTTGTACTTACAGAGAACTCTCCCTCAGTGAATTTGGACATTCCCCCATCACTTCTTAGTCTTCACTCCTTATCTTTGTTCAAGTCAAGGACAAATAGAAAAATGAAATGAAATCCTAGAGCAGAGCCCTTCACATCTGAAGGCAAACGCCCCCCACTCTGAATAACCAACCTTAGCACTGCCTGGTGGCACCACTGTCATGCCAGCAGAGCTCAGAAACTCATGTCTTGGGGCATTTCTGCTCTCCGAGGACAAAGGCAGTACTTTTTTATCCACTCAGTGCCTAGACTAGAGTCTGGCACATAAGTGGCCTTCAATTGATGTTCACTGAACTTGGCTGACAGAGGCAGGAAAAGCACTGAGCTCACGCACGGCTCCTCTGGAGCCCCCAGACCCCGTCTCCCCACTCAGCATCGAGCCCATTCGTGCAGCACACCGGGTTCCTGAAACCAGAGCAAAGAAGAGAAACTAAGCGGCCAGGTACATTGACAGAAGTGAGGACGTAGATGGGGCAGCTTGCCAGGATTTCCCCAAAGAGGGAATAGCCGTAAGAATGTACAATACAAAAGCAGGTGACTGAGGCTATTGCTGGTCCTAGATATTTATAGTGAAGACCTTTAATCACCAGGGAAAGTTCAGTCATGCTTAACGGATGCTGCCAAAAGACCGGCAAGATTGCCTGGCAGTGGAGAAGACTTATGAAAGCAATAAGGTGTTTAGGTTCCGTTCGTGGAGGTTCTGCAAAGCAACACCAAGATACAATTAGGTTCTTGACTAATAGCCAACTGTTACGTCTGTTCTCCACCCCACAGGATCTCTCCTCTAGCCGCTTATAAGCTTCTTGCCTCGCGGTGCTTGTTAAACTGAGTATAAAGTAGTGAGGTTTCTGTATGCAGACTTATCAACTACTAGCAATTTGCTTTAACTCACAAACATGGTTTAAGTCAGTTGAATTCAAGAATTAATTAAAGCCTTAAATGTGACCATGGGTAGAACGTGCTTTCTCAAAGGGGCTTAGATCACCACCAATGGGTGAATATTGGTTCTTAGGAGGGCAAAAATGTCTTTCTGTTTTTATCTATAAAGCCCAGATATGCCTTCAGTATATAACATCATATCTGTGACATTAAGATTTCACGGGTGGGGTGTAGTAATAATGGGAAAAAAAGGTTGGGACACACTGGGCTAGATGATATGGAGAGACTAGTTCCTGCCCTCATGGAGCCTCCACTCTTCCAAAGGAAACTGGGTTTCAGTCATGCACGAGCTGGCCTGCATTACCTCCTGAGCGTCCAGCCACTGCCCACCCGCATCTGATGGGACACTCCAGTCTCCTGTACAGCACTGCGCTGCTACTCTCCAGTTGCCCACTGCCTCTTCCTGTGGGAGGATTTTACTTCCTGTCCCACTGAGGTCAGCCTTGGCCATACGACCTGACTTGCTTTTGCCAGTGAAATGTGAGTGGAAGGGACATGTGCCAGTCCTGAGCAGAAACTTGTGGTTTGGCTCCCTAACGTGCCTCCTCTGTGAGCCAACACATTCTAGACAGGCTGCTCCTTCAGCCTCGGCCCTGGAATGAAGACGACACGGGGCAGAGCCAAAACGGAGCACGGACACGTAGCTTGAATGAAAAGTAAATCTTTGCTTTTGTGGGCCCCTGAGATTTGGGAGGTTGGTTATGACTGCCACGTAACCTAGCGATGTGACTAATGTACCCACCAAGGCACCATGCTTTGGCTCCACCTCCAGACCTCTGCTCTGCTTAGGACACTTCCCTTCTTGGCTCCTGTCCCCTCCTGGCATCAGCTTAGCTGCCACTTTCTCTATGAAGTCAGAATGCCTCCTCCCTCCCCTTCAAAAAGAGAAAAAAAAACAGGTATCTATAGAAGGCAGAATAACGACTGTCCCCAAGATGTCCATGTCCGAATCCCTGGAACCTGTGAATAATGTCAAAAGGGACACTGCAGATATGGTTAAGGATCGTAACACAAAGAGATTCTCCCGAATTACCCAGCTGTGCCCCAAGTAATCATAAGGGTCCTTAAAATGTGGAACAAGAAAGCCGAAGAGTCAGAGAAGGAGATGTGATGACAGCAGCAGAAATCAGAAGGATCCCGTTGCTGGCTTTGAACATGGAGGAAGGGGCCATAAGCCAATGAATGCCGGCAACCTCTAGAAGTTGGAAAAGGCAAGGAAACAGATTCCTAGAGCCTCCACAAAGGAATACGCTCTGTCAACACCTTGATTTTAGCGCCGTGAGACCCATTTCAGACTGCTACGGAAATGTAAGAGAATAAATTTATGTTGTTGTAAGCCACTTCATTTGGGGTAATTTGTTACAGCAGCAGTAGCCTACAAATACAGCGTCCCTTCCTGGTTATGAGCGCCCACAGCACACAGTAGCTCCCTAATTATGATACTTATGCTTAATTAAATTGCCTCTTCACTTTCCATCACTCCAGCTCGACTCTAAACTTGATATATCTACCTTGTCACAACTGTATGAGGTGTGATCAAACAATACGGTGAATGTTTAAATAAAAAAATGTATTACAGTAAAAAACACATTGCCATTAATCCCCCTCAAAATACCCCCCCTCACTTTGAACAGACTTATCCCATCGATCATGCCACTTTCTGAAGCAGTTCTGGAAGTCCTTTTTTGTGAGTGTCTTTAGTTACGCTGTCATGGCTGCCTAGATGTCCTGAATCATTTTGACTTTGGGGAAGAGCCAGAAGTGGATAAGGACACACTGTAATGTTTTTATTTGACAGAAATTGCCCTATACCAGAAGTGACATGTGACATGGAGTGTTGTCATGATGGAGGATGATTTACAGCACACTTTAAAACACACCTTCTCTCAACCGTAGCTCACACCCGACTGACTGCACTGAACAAGCTGAAACTTGTCACTCACTGTTACTAAGGTTCGATGCACCGCTTCCCATATTGAAGATCCCTGCCTTTCCATTGGATGGCACTTGGTAGCAGCATTCACTGTATTTTGTGATCACAATGGAAAGGTTCCATGTCATAAATCGCTTCTGGTACAGCAATTTCTGTCAAATAAAAACATTACGGTGTGTCCTCATCCACCTTATTCACCGAATCTAGCACTGTGTGACTTCTGGCTCTTCCCCAAAGTCAAAATGATCATGAAAGGAAAACGTTTTGAATCAATTCAGGACATCGAGGCAGCCATGACAGCGCAACTAAAGACACTCATGAAAGAGCACTTCCAGAACTGCTTCAGAAAGTGGCAAGAACAATAGGACACATGTCTTCAAAGTGAGGGGGGGAGGAATTTTGAGAGGGACTAATGGCAGTGTGTCTTTTACTGTAATAAATTCTTTTTAAATTTAAACATTCACCATATTTTGTGATCTTCTAAGCCTAGAAGAGTGCAAGTCACTTACTAAGAACTTAATGCAAATTTCTGGAATGAAAATCTTTGCAACTAGGACTAATGAGGAACAATGATGTATGACCACAAGGAACTATAAGCTTACAGCTGGTGGCTACTCGTTTCTGGCTTGCTTAGCTAGTTGTGATGCTGGGGAAGTCACTAACCAGCTCTGACACCAATTTCCTCACCTTTAAGAGTGGGGAAGCTGAAAAGGATCACAGAGTTTCCCCATAGATAAAAAGAGCATTTTTCTAAGCTGACTATATATTCAAATGTTAGTTTTTTATGGTATGGTGTGTTTATCTTAAAGTTGCATGGACTGAGGAAGAGGAAGCAGCCCTGCTGACAACCAACCATGGTCCCAACAGAACATAAACATACTCAAAACAAGACATTGACAAGGCCACTCTCGTGAGCACAGAAATTACTAAACACTCCCCTCCTCTAACCAGCATTGCTCTTTTCTGAGCAATTGCTGCTGTTCCATCAAGAACAACTCAAGACCCATTTTAACTCTCCTTCTAGAAGACAGCCATTGAGGAACTCAGTCACCCCATTGCCTCTGCTTCTTGACAGCACCCAACCCAGAACTGGCCCCTGACTCTTTAATGGCCCTCACAATCATCCAACACAAACACAAACCCTATAAGAAGCCCCTCTCATCTCCCCTACTGAGGTGCTCCTGAGGACATGTTTTTCCTCGCTGCAGCAAGCCTGAAAAACCTAACTTGGGGAGTCTGAGCTTTGCTTGTTTGTTTTGACTACAGGTGAGGTCTTGGTCAATTGGCTGTGATAGAAGCTCCTCATATTCAATTCTATCCTTTTACAGACAAGCAAACAAGTGGAGTGACCCATCAATGGCCTCCAATTAGCTCTAAAAATGAAATCAAATACATCTTTTGTTTGTTTGTTTTCATATACCCATGAGTTTGAGCAATTTGGTTCCTGAATGTGTCAGCCGACCAAATCTGTCTGGCAGAGTCTTCTATTTCTCATCTTGGCTAGAACCTTCCAGTAGCTTTTAGTCACTGGAGAAAACCTGCCATATTTTTTCAAATAACGCTTAGTCCTGGGGCAAAGCCAGATATGTTCTTATGAGAGTTAATTGTTCTTTATCAATGTGAGAGGAAGCAGGTGTGTGTTCCCTGCTGCCATCTGATTTATTTCTTCGAGTTCTGCGAAAAAACACTCCATCAGCCACCCAAGCAGGAAATTGCCTTTCTGCAGAAGGTAAACAAGAGGGTTTGCTTCATTTTTAGCCATAAAATTAGACCTAAAAACCATGTTAAATCATTTGTTGTTGTTGTTGTTGTTTTCTGATTATTAGAGTAATATTCCTTAATTGTGAAAAATACAAAATACAATAAAACATAAGAAGAAAATGTCATGCATCCATAGACCCACCAGTCCAAACTAATAAATCTTCACATGTGGCTTGTTTCCTTCCAGCCTTTTTTCCTCACTGTGTATGTGTATGTATGTAGAAAGGTCCAGAAGGGAAGAAAACGCAGCTTATAGTTGAAGTAATAGTGGATACAAGGTCTGACAACTTAGTTCGTGAACTTGTTGCAATGATGTTGCTAACATTTTTTTATATCAGGGGGATTATTCATTATTAATTTGTACCAACTGGACAAACAGTTCACCAAGTTTACTATTTGGAAGTGCTGAAAAGGCTGCGTGAAAAAGTTAGACGACCTGAACTTTTCGCCAACAATTCATGGCTCTTGTATCACGACAATGTACCAGCTCACATGGCACTGTCTGTGAGGGAGTTTTTAGCCAGTAAACAAATAACTGCATTGGAACACCCTCCCTACTCACCTGATCTGGCCCCCAATGACTTCTTTTTTTACCGGAAGTAAAGGAAATATTGAAAGGAAGATATTTTGATGACATTCAGAACATCAACGGTAACAGGATGACAGTTTCTGATGGCCATTCCAGAAAGAGTTCCAAAATTGCTTTGAAGGGTGGACTAGGTGCTGGCATCAGTGCATAGCTTCCTAAGGGGAGTACTTGGAAGGTGACCATAGTGATATTGGGCAATGAGGTATGTAGCATTTTTTCTAGGGTGAGTTCGTGAACTTAATTGTCTGACCTCGTATACCATTTTCAATTTTAATTGTATTTTTAAATGATGTAATACATGCTCATTGTAAAAATTCTAAGCATTACCATACACAGAGCAATAAGTTCTAGTGCCCTTGCAGCACCACCTCCCTATCCACTCCCTTCCCAGGGTTAACTAGGGTTAAATTAGGAAGAAATGAGCTTCAGTGCTCTATTGGAAGTAGTCAGTGTATAACTGTTTAGTGGTGGGTAGGGGTGGACGTGGCAGTTACTGAGTGGATTATTCATATCCCTTGTGGAAGGCAGATCCCCACTGATTTCCCACCACCAGGTGCCCATGCTTTGGTGTAATTCCCTCCTCATGAGTCAGGTAGGACCCATGACTTTCTTCTAATCTATAGAATATGGCAAATGTGATGGGACGTCTCTCTCTTGATTTGGTTACATTATAAGGTAAAGGTAATAGGATGTCAAACTGGTGATTACATTACATGATGTAAGAGTCCATCTTAGCAGACTGGATTCTCCTTGGCTTGATGAAGTGAGTGGCCATGTTGAGGAAGCCACGTGTCAGGGGACTGAGGTCTCTTGGACCTGACGGCAGCATCCAAGTGACAGCCAGCAAAAAACTGGGGCCCTCAGTAATACAATTGCAAGGAAATAAATTCTGCTGACAACTGGAATGAGCTTGGAAGCAGATTCTTCCCCATTCAAGCCTCCAGATGAGACCACAGCCCTGGCCAACATCTTGACTGCAGCTGTGTAAGACCCAGGACAGAAGACCCAGCTAAACCCAGACTCCTGATGAGAAAATAAATGGATGGGTTTTTTTTTAAGATGCTAGACTTGTGGTAATTTGTTATATCATGATAGGAAACTAACACAGCAGGTCCTCAAATAACATCGTTTTGTTCAATGTCATTTCATTATAACACTGATGAGATGCTGAAGGAACTTAACTCTTGTTTATATCAATTAGCCTATAATACAATTGGTTTCATTATACCTAGTTTCATTTAAAGCCACAGAACCTATCGACAACATTAAATGAGGACGTACTGTACACTTTTTCTATGCATTTCCACACTGTAGTGGTCAGAACTCCTTGGATGCAAGCACTAGGTACCACCTCAAACTCATGTAAGCAAAAAGGAAAGCTATAGGTTCACCTAACTTCAGGCATGTTTAAATCCAGGTGCTGAAACACTACACAGGTATCTTTCTTTCTCCTTCTTAGCTCTCCTGTGTCAGCTTGATTCATAGGCAGCTACTTCTCCAAAGATTTATCAGCTTGGGAACCTCTGTGGAAAATGATACTGCCAGCCACTACGGAAAACAGTATGGAGGTTCCTCCTAAAATTAAGAATTGAGCTACTGTATAACCCAGCAGTCCCTCTTCTGGATATCTACCTAAAAAATTTGAAACATTTATTTGTAAAGACATATGTACCCCTGTGTTCATTGCAGCATTATTCACAGTGGCCAAGACATGGAAACAACCTGTGTCTTTTGATGGATGATTGGATAAAAAACATGTGGGACATATATACAATGGAATATTACTCAGCCATAAGAAAGGAAGAAATACTGCCATTTGCGACAACATGGATGGATCTTGAGAGTATCGTGCTAAGCAAGGAAAGTCAGACAGAAGAAAAGAACCAGAACCATATGACTTCAATCATATGTGGGCTATAAAACAAGAAGCAACAAACAAACAAGCAAAACAAACTCATAGACACAGATAACATGTTGGTCAGCAGAGGCAAAGGGAGGTAAAGGGGTCAAATATATGGTGACGGAATAGTCTGGACTTTGGGTGGTGAGCACACAATGCAATATACAGATGCTGTATTATAGAATTATAACTTGAAACTTATATAACATTATTAACCAATATCATGCCAATGAATTTAATTAAATTTTTTTTTTTTTAATTTTCCCCATAGGTCCAGCAAAAGCCCTAGGGTTGATGTCACATTGCTCTGGTTGGACTAACCGAAGGCTTATGCCCACCAAACCCTGTGGCAGATGGCTGTGGTTCATATGTCCACATCCAAACCTCATAAACCAAAAGAGGGAGAGGCAAGTGCCAAAAGAAAATAAGGGTGCAGCTAGTTGAAAAATGTGAAATGGAAGAAGAAAGATAAAAACAACAGCTATCCACTTATGAGCACATGCATGTTTGCATATTCAAATGTATATGCAACTTTATATCCTACTTTGATGACATAACAGTATCTAACAATATTGTCATAAATAACTCCCATATAATTTTTGCCAATGTTTATGAAAACAAATACAGAAAAGTTGAAAAGAAGACACAATGAGTATTCATATGCCCTTCACCTAGGTGCTTTCATTGTTACCATGCTAACATTTGCCCCATCTGTTCTTCTCCCCTCACGCCTACCCCTCACTCTCTCTCTGTCTTTTCTGTATGACTTAAATTGTAGACCTCGTGACACTTCAACCCAGGTTATTTCAGCTAGGATCTAAGAAGAAATGCAGTCTCCTATATAACAACTATCCCATTAACACATCCAATAAGCTTCACGTTGTGCAAAGACATAATACCCAGTCCATATTCACATTTTTCTAATAGTCCAAAAGTGTTCTTTATAGACGGTTTAAAATTTTTTTCTGATCCAGAATCCAATCCAAGATTGCATTGGATTATCCTGTCTCCTCAGCCCCGTTAATCCAGAACTCTCCTCTTTCTCTTTTTGGTCCTCATACATTGATATTTTGAAAAGTGTGGGCCAGTTATCATGCAGAAGGACCCACAATATGGATTTGTCTGTTTCCTCATGATTAGATTCAGGTTTGATGCTTTTGGGAAGAAGATTATGTAGGTGACATTGGGTCAGCACATCAATTCAGAAGGCACACAAGGTCAGTGATGCTAAATTTGGTCACTTGGTTCAAACAGTTCCTGCCATATCTCTCCATCATAAAGGTACATTTTTCTTTTCTTTTTTTTTTTTTTTGTTAAATGTTTTGTGGGGTGATACTTTGAGACCATGCAAATATCCTGTTCCCTGACAAATTTTCAATGGTTTTAGAATGCACTTCCAATCCTTGCCTGAACTATTATGTTGGTAGTTACGAAGTGGTGATTTTCTAAATCTGTCATCATTTCTTCTACCATTGTTAGCTGGCCTTTCTCATTCTCTCCACTCATTTTTAATTTACACTATCACTCTATACTTACGGATTTTTAAAAATTCAATATGTTAAATTCCACTGTCCTAATAATCCTCGTTGATATTTAAATTGCTTAAGCAATTTAAATTGTTCAAGCCCCTTGAAGCCAGCTCCTGTGTGCTTTTGCCTGTCCACATCGTTTGGGGCACGTCTTTGCTTTCTGGTACACCAACATATTCCAGTCTACCCTGGGACTTTCCCTGCTCTGAACCTGGAATCAGCCATTTCTGCAAAAAGCCCCCTGGTTCCTTTTGGTAGAGAATGATACTTAGAAACCAACATCTCGACATTAGGACCTTCCATACAAGTTTTAAAGTTGCTAACCACCATTTTAAATTGTTTCATAAATTTCCATTAAGTGGTTGGACTACAACTTAACTATTCCATTAATACTGGGTATTTTGGAGAGAAAGAATTTTTCTCCGTTAAAAAATAACACTGTGATAAAAAGTTGTCTGCACAAATGTATGTGTACACACACATACACACACACCTTTTTTTGTTGTTAATTGAGAACGGGTGCCTTAGGATACATCCCAGAGTGGAATCACTGGGTTAAAGGGTAGAGACACCTTTCAGATGCTCCTTGCAAACCACCTAATTGCCCCCCAGAAAAATAGCATCAATTTACCCACCCACCAGAAGTGAATCAGATTCTTAGTACACTCTCACCAGCAGTATTGGAATAAAAAAGAGGGCAAGCTGTTCTGCAAGTCCAATAGAGAGCATGGCATGTCATTGGTTTAATATTCATTTGATTACTGGTCACGTTGGACGTAGTCAGGTAGAACCTTTTTCATGTTTATTATTTGACCATGTTTTATAAACTCAGGTCATTTAACAGGAAGACTTGGCAAAAAGAGGAACTAAGTAAATACTGTCAGTGTTGCCGTAATTTATAGACAGCGTGCAGCAGCATCAGAGAGTGGGAGGGAGACAGACTTTGCTGGAGCTACCCGGAAGCGAGGTTCAAAGGCTGGACGCCCACGAGCTTCCTGTCACTACCTGCACAGCACCCTGAGGGCGCCCAGGTGAAGCGTGCAGCCCCGCCCCCCCACAGCATGCTCAGCCAGGTGAGGAAACACAGCCACAACGGTTTCCCTTGATTTCCCTTGAATAGCCTCCCAGCCACAGGTGCTGGACCAGCATCCCACCTGCGACGCGCCCGAGTACTACGTTCCGAGAGCGTCAGGGCGGAAGGGTCAGGAGGAAGCAGCATTTGACCTGGGGTTTGACTCACTTCCTTCCATGGACTGATCAACAAATAATCATCAGTAGGGAATTCTGGGAAGCAAGGTAGAGAGCTAGGCCACCAACCTGAGAGCACGCATGCCACCATTTTGCCGCTGACCTAGGTACATAGTTGTCCAGGAACAGGCCATCTGCTTCAAACCAAGTATGTATAGACAGAAAGTCTCTGGTCACACGCAAAGTATCTAGTGATAGGTTTACTGCTAACGACCGCTGTTGCAAAGTCATGGATGAGTGCCAAGGATAATTCAAGATGTCTGCAACAACTGTAATGGGTAGGATATAAAACTATCTGTGACTTCTACTGGTAACAAATTCAGAAGTATACAATTGTGCCTTGTTATCTCTACTCATTGTTAAAGAAAAATGCTAATTTTTAGTTAGAGAATAAAGAAAATAATAATGTATTTTCCCCCATTTAAGTTAATGGGCCCCTTGAATTCTAGCCACGGACGTCTCAAGGGTCCAGCCATGGACCCTAGGTTAGCAACCCCCCCCCATAGATAAAAGGTGTCTGGGTCCCTGGGCCTCTGATCAGAGGAGAGTTGCTGGCAGACAACCTGAGGATCACCCCCTTGATTTGAGGGAACAATAAATGAACTCTTATTCTAGGCCATTGAGATTTGAAAGCTGTTACAGTGACTAGCATTACGTATTCTAACTAACACAGAAATCAAGCCTTAGATGCCTTAGATTCAAGAAGTCCCAGGAAGCCCAGAAGGATGAAGCAGGACTGAAAGCAGGCAGTCCAGCCCACCCCCTCCATTGCCTTCCTGGGAGTGGAAGGCCTGAGTGTGTGGCTGTGGGCACATCACCATTTCCTTGAGCTTCAGATACTTCAGCTTTTTGTTTTCTTAATAAACAAATATGAGACTAAACTGAAATATTGCTTAGAAATGCTTTGGAGAGAAAAAAAAACACACACAAGTTCAAGGTTAGAGCAAAAAATATCTTTAAGATCATTCCTCCAGCAATGAGTAGTGGAAATGTATGGGTCTGCGACTCAGACAGACCTGGTGTTACCAATTGCCTCGCAAGTCAGTGGTTTTGTCCGAGCCTCTGTTTCCTCATCTATCAAGTGGAGACCCAGCTCCTGCAGTGATTGCAAGGATTAGATGAGATGAAATATGCAACCACGTCTGGCTCTGCCTGGCATGCAGCAGGCACAGGACAACTGCGGGCTCCTTTCCCCAGTGTCTCCTTCTGTTTACTGGGAAAACCCTAGGGGCTTGGAGGGAAGACTTGGAACAGTTTTGCCAGGCCACCTGATGAGAAGAGGGCATCTTTGCAAGCTCTGTTTCCTCACTCATCCTGTGCCGATTGCTATTTCCTGCCAAGGCTTAATTAAATCCTGGAGCAGCGAGCGCAGATAATTAACAGTGAGGCTCGTTAGGCAGGATTTTGGTTAATGTCTATGACTGTGGAAGATTCCAGTCACGGGCAATTAGTATTTATCGTGTAATTAGGATGCTCACTTGGCAAGAAGGGGGTGAGCAGCTCGTCTGTCTGGACAGCAGATGGAGGTCCGGGCCTCGCCCGTGCATAGCAGGCCGGATGCGGGCCAGACAGGGGAAGGAGTCCAGGGAGGGGTTGTGGCCACGCTGCCCTCTGTGCGTGGAGGCTGCATGACCACTCGGACCCTGAGCAGCTCTGCCTTCAGCCGGCAGCTTTCAGGCCAGGGAGTCACCATCAGAAGACTGGATGGGGCATATTTGATTTGTAATAAAATGGAAGAAGGAAGCATTTAAGTTTTTGAACAGGTAATACATTCACATGTCTCTAACATCGAAATCTATGAAGAGACGAACTGTGGAAGTCTTCCTCCCAGCCTGACCCCCATCTGACCTTGGGTTTCTGTGGATCCTTTTCAGAAGTGGTGTTATACATATACAAGCAAATCCAAAGAAGAAGCCTCTCCCCTACTTTTTTAAAAAAACACAAATGTTAGAATTTAACTATATGGTTTTAATTGTTGGCTTTAAAAAAAAAAACAATAAAACTTTCTTTAGGGCAGTAAAACTACTCTGTATGATACTATAACGCTGGGTACATGTCATTATAAATTTGTCTAAACCATAGAATGCACAACACCAAGAGTGAACCCCAATGCAAACTCTGGACTTTGGGTGATGATGACGTGTCATTGAAGGTTCATCAATTATAATAAATGTTCCACTCTGGTGGTGGGGTGGGGGGGTGTTGATGGTGGGGGTGGCTATGCATGGGTCAGAGAGTACGTGGGAAATCTCTACCTTCAGCTCAGTTTTGCTGTGAACCAAAAAACTGCTCTAAAAAATGAAGTCATTAAAATTTTTTTAACTTCCTCATTTCTTTAACGACTGCATGGAATTCCACTGGACAGATGTAGCTCCATTTCTTTAACCAGTCAAATGCTAGTGGACATTTAGGTCATTTCCAATTTCTTGCTATTATGAACAACATCCCAGTGAATTACACTGAAGGAACAGCAATGTTCCTGCGTGGGGGTGTGTCCCTGTAGGGTTGAATTCTTTGGGGATGAGGCCAAATGCTACAACAAAGAGACCCTCCCGTAGGCCACTGTCTGTGCTGTTTGCAGGGCGGAGAAAGAGAGAAAGCCCAGGCAAACGCGTCCTTTAAACAGCTGAGAGCAGAGGTTGTGTGGGTCACTTCTGTCCTCATTTCTATGGCGAGAACACAGTGCCATGGCTGCAGCTGGCTGCTGGGAAATGTGTCTAGCTGGAAGCGTGACAGGAGGAAGGAAGCTCAGAACTGGGAAGACAGCTAGCAATCGGCCCCAGGGGGAATCCCCAGACTTGAACGCTGGACGAACGGGTAGAGACAGGAAAATAATGAATTCTCAGTAAACTGTGTTTAGTAGGCAAACATCTCTTGAAGCATCAGCTCAAAAGAAAGTCAGGAAGTTTGGGAACCACTGACTAGATGATCTTTTCTGGATCTTAAAAAGAAATCTAAAAAAAAAAAAAAAAAAAAAAACCCAGAAAATAGCAAGTGTTGGCGAGGATATGGAGAAATTGCAATACTTCTGCACTGTTGGTGGAATTGTAAAATGGTGTAACCACTATGGAAAACAGTATGGAAAATCCTCAAACAATTTCAAATAGAACTACCTTATGATCCAACAATCCCACTTCTAGGTATATACCCAAAAGAATTGAAAGCAGGGACTCAGACAGATATTGTTGGTATGTTCATTGCTATATGTTCACAGCAGCACTCTTCACAATAGACATGAGATGGAAGTGATTCAGGTGTCCATCAGTGGGTGAACGGATGGAAAAACAGTGGCATCTACGTACAAGGGAATATTACTCAGTCTCAAGAAGGAAGGAAGTTCTGACACACACTACAACATGGATGAATCTTGAGGGCATTATGCTAAGTGAAATTAAGGCAGTAACAACAACAAACAAACAAATACTGTATGATTGTATGATTCCACTTATATGAGGTTCCTAGAGCAGGCTAATTCGTAGAGACAGAAAGTAGAATGGTGCTTGCCAGGAGCTGGGGGAGGGAGGAATGGAGATTTGTTGTTCAATGGGGACAGAGCTTTAGATTTGCAAAGTTCTGAAAAAGTTCTGGAGATATTCCATAATATGTAAATATACTTAACACACTTAAACATGGGGCGGCCAGATGGCTCAGTTGGTTAGAGCACAAGCTCTGAACAACAGGGTTGCCGGTTCAATTCCCGCATGGGATGGTGAGCTGCACTCCCTGCAACTAAAGAGTGAAAACAGCGACTGGACTTGGAGCTGAGCTGCACCCTCCACAACTAGATTGAAGGACAACAACTTGGAGCTGATGGGCCCTGGAGACACACACTGTTCCCCAATATTCCCCAATAAAATTTTTTAAAAATACATTAAAAAGAAAGAAAGAAATCTCTGGGATATCTTTAGAATTCTCATGCTCTCTGACTCAGATACTCCACTTCTTAGCAAGTGAGGGGAAAACCTCTACAATGATTTAAGTGCTAACTGTTCAAGGTAGACTTATTTATATTCGTATGAAATTGAAAACAATACCTTTGTCCAGAAATAGAAGCATAGTTAAGAAATTGTGACATCCCCAGTCAAGGGAAAACACTGCAGACATATAAAACAATGCACAAGAAAAAAATGCTTATAGAAAATTTGCAACATGAGGGAGCTAAGTTATGATTTACCAAAAAAAAGAGGAATCAAATCTCTATGTACCATGCTGTCAATCCAACAAAGATATTTGCACACCACATACCCACGAAGGAAATGACAGCCCAATGCTAACAGCATGGTCTTCAGGTTTAGGATGACTAGGGACTGTGTTTCATTCTTTCCTCTTGGTTTTGCTCAGTTGCCAAATGTTAGCATATAATGTTTTTATCATGAGAAACTCCTCATTTGGGAGTAAACAACTGTAGTACACCCAGACAGTGGAATATTATTCAGTGCTAAAAAGAAATGACCTATCAAGCCAGGAAATGACCTGGAGAATTTTTAAATGTATATGCTAAGTAAAAGAAGCCAATCTGAAAATGCTGCATATTATAAGATTCCAATTCTATGACATTCTGGAAAAGGCAAAGCTATGGAGACAGTAAAAAGACTGTGGTTGCCAGGGGTTGAGCAGGAGGGGGAAGACTAGACAGAGTACAGAGGATGTTTAGGGCAGTGAAACTACTCTGTGTGCTACTGTAATGGTGGCTACATGTCATTATACATTTGTCCAAACACACAGAACGTGCACCACTGAGAGTGAATCCTACGGGAAGTTAGTGTTAATAGGTACAGAGTTTTGGTTTGGGAGTTGGATGGTGGTGATGGTTGCACAACAGTGTGAAAATGCTGTACGCCACTGAGCTATACACTTAAAAATGGTTAAAATGCTAAATTCTAAGTTACGTGTATTTTGCCACAACTCAAAAAAAAAGCGAACGCTGTAACTATGAACTTTAGATAATAAGAACAGAACAATACTGGCTCATTGATTGTAACAAATATGCCACACAAATGCAAGATGTTAATAGGGGAACCTGTGTTAATAGGGGAACTACATGGGAACTCTGTAATTTCTGCTCAATTTTTCTGTACACTTAAATTTGCCCTAAAATATAAGGCCCATTAATTTTAAAAAATTCTCACTTTGCATTTTATTAAAAACAAAGCCTGGATTTTAGGAGATCCAAGATAGCAAAGTAGGTAAATACTGAGCCTGCTTCCTTCCATGAACACTTTAAAATTACAACTAAATTATAGAACAACAATCAACCTGGAGAACATCTGAAGTCTAGCTGATCAGAAGCTTTATAACTAAGGATATAAAGAAGCAACAACGAGACTGGTAGGAGGGGCAGAGACGCAGAATGAGCCCCACACCTGTGTGTGGCAGCTGAGACTCAGGAGGGATATTTCGGCCACAGAGGTTTTCCCCAGTGGAGCGAGAGACACCAGCCCTTCACACCAGGCTCCCCAGCAGAGAGTACTGGTGCTGTAAAAAAAAGTGGGGATTCCAACCATTCGGGTAGGACTCAAAGCTGTGGGAAACCCAGACGTCCTCTTAAAAGGCCCACGTACAGACTCAGTCGCACTCGTAGGCACTTACCTTGGGCTCCAGCGGAGGGTCGGTAACTCGGGGGACATCAGAGGCAGATGGGGAGCAGACTGAGGTGTGTGGCTTCAGTATGAGGGCTGGAGGACAGTCGGCATTTTCCCTGAGTGGGGCTCTCCTACTGTTCAGCCAGCAGGCAGACACCATCTTTCCTGTGTTGAGCCCTCCCCCTACGGCCAAATTTGAATCTGATTGGCCTGTTAGCTCCGGCCCCGCCCCAACTAACTCCCGCAGTGCCGAAGGCACTTTCTTGAGAGCAGCAAGACCCGCCCACATTGTACTATTTCTTGGAAAAGTATCGGAGTCTGCAGGCCCCAGGCAGGTGGTGACTGGCCTCAGTGTGCTCTGAGATTTTTGTTGAGTTGCTCCAAACCAGAATCTACATTAACCTGGTGAACACAACTCTTCCTACTCTAGTGACTCCCTGAGACCCTGCCTCAGCCAACTTGCATACCACCCAAGGTTCTATCAGTGGCTGAACCTTACGGGAGCCAGCAGGTGGCAGCAGGCCTAGGGGGATTCTGGCTTTTTGTGGAGCTGCCCCAGGCCTGGTACTGGTGGCAGAAATCCTCAATTTGCAGTGTGGCCTCTCCCATGCTTCTCCAGGTCCAGCAAAGGCAGTGACCAACCATGGATCACATTATAGCTCCTACTAGATAGGCTCCAGATGTGCCTGAGCCCCTCCTAAGAGGCCCCAGAACCAACATACTTGGAGGTTGGCTCAGACCACAGCAAAGCACCACACAATTAGCCCACAAGTGGCACACCCAAAGGGTAGTCTCAACAGGCACAAGAGCCTGCTGAGGCAAATCCCACTCAGTGGGGTAAGCCCCCCACACAGCAGCTTATAAGCTGTGGACATAGCCAAACCCCACAGGCAGTCAGCCTGAGCATCACTCCCACCCACATGCCGATAGCAATCAAAGCTCAACTATAATAGGAGGGCACACACAACCAACACAAGGGACACTCCTGGAGCACCTGGCTCAGGTGACCAGGGAGCCTGTGCCAGAGCCCCACAGGGCACCTACGACATAACACCACCTGGCAAAAGACATAGCATATCTACCTAATAAATAGAAATAAACAGAGAGGAAGCAAAAATGAGGAAACAAAGAAATATGTTACATATGAAAGAACAGGAGAAAACTCCAGAAAAAGAGCTAAACAAAAGGGAGGCAAGCAACCTACCAGATACAGAGTTCAAAACAATTGTTATAAGGATGATCAAGAAACTCAGTGAGAACTTCAACAAAAAGACAGCAAGTGTAAAAAAGAACATAGACACCACTAAAAAAAAGTCAGAAGTGAAAAATACAATAACTGAAATGAAGAATGCACTAGAAGGAATCACCAGCAGTCTAGATGAAGCAGAGGATCGAATCAGCGATTTGGAAGAGAAGGTAGCAGAAAACACCCAATCAGAACGGCAAAAAGAAAAAGAATCCCCCCCAAAAGAGGATAGGTTAAGAGACCTCTGAGACAACATCAAGTGTACCAACAGTCGCACCATAGGGATACCAGGAGGAGAAGAAAGTAAGCAAGGGATTGAGAACCTATTTGAAAACTAATGACTGAAAACTTTCCTAACCTGGCAGAGGAAATAGACATACAGGTCCAGGAAGCACAGAGTCCCAAACAAGATGAACCAAAACAGGCCCACACTAGACACATTATAATTAAAGTGGCAAAGGTTAAAGACAAAGAGAGAGTCCTAAAAGCAGCAAGAAAAGGGCAACTAGTAACTTATAAGGGAGCTCCCATAAGACTGTCAGCTGATTTCTCAACAGAAACTTTGCAGGCCAGAAGGGATTGGCACAGAATATTCAACGTGATGAAAACCAGGGATGTACAACCAAGATTACTTTACCCAGAAAAGTTATCATTTAGAACTGAAGGACAGATAAAGAGCTTCCTAGACAAGAAAAAGCTAAAGGAGTTCATCACCACCAAACCAGTATTACAAGAAATGTTAGAGGGACTTCTTTAAGATGGACACACACACACAAAAGATCAAAATTATGAATAATAAAATGGCAATAGCTACATATCTATCAACAATTACTTTCAATGCAAATGGATTAAATGCTCCAATCGAAAGACACAGGCGGTCTGAATGGATAAGAAAACAAAACCCTTACATATGCTCCCTACAAGAGAATCACTTCAGATTGAAAGACAAACACACACAGAAAGTAAAGGGATGGAAAAAGACATTTCATGGAAATGAAATAAGAAAATCTGGTGTAGCAATACTTATACCAAACAAAATAAACTTTAAAATAAAGGCTATAACAAGAGACAAAGAAGGATCCTGTAATCCCACTCTGGGTATTTATGTGAAAAAACCCAAACTCTACTTTGAGGGGACATGTGTATCCATATGTTCATTGCAGTGTTGTTTACAATGGACAAGATGTGGAGGTAGCCTGGGTGTCTGTCAAGGGAAGAATGAACACAGAGGTGGTACATATACACAATGGAATATTGCTCAGCCATGCAAGGGAATGGGTGCTTGCTATGCTCAGTGGCATGGATGGACCTGGAGGGAATTGTGCTGAGTGGTGTATGTCAGACAGAGAAAGACAGATGCAATGTGATTTTGCTTATATGTGGAATCTAAAGAACAAAATAAACAAACAAAACAAACAAAGTCATAGATACAGAGAACATATTGATGGTTGCAGATGGGAGGGGGTTTGTGGCTGAGTGAAAAAGGGGGAAGGGATTAAGAAGTACAAATTAGTTGTTACACAGTAGTCATGGGGAGGTAGGGTATAGCATAAGGAATATAGTCAAGCATATTGAAATAACTATGTGTGCTGTCAGATGGGTAGGGTACTAGATTTGTTGGGGTGGTAGATGGAAGGGGGTAAGATGAAAAAGGTGAAGGGATTAAGAAGTAAAAACTGGTAGTTACAAAAACAGTCACGGGGATGTAAAGTAAAGCACAGGGAATATAGTCAATGATATGGTAATAACTACTATGTATAGTGCCAGGTGGGTACTAGACTAGTTAGGAGACCACTTCTTAAATTATATAAATGTCTAACCACTCTGCTGTACACTTGAAGTTAATATAAAATATTAATATCAACTGTAATTGAAAATTTTAAAAGTTGGGGAAAGGTAAAGCGGAGTAAGAGGTCCAAATCTCCAGGTATAAAACAAAGAAGTCATGGGGATGTGATGTACAGCATGGGGAATATAGTCACTAATACTGTGACAGCACAGTGTGGTGTCAGATGGTCACTGGGCTTATGGTGATCACTTCTTTAGGTATAAATGTTGAACAACTGTGGTGTACACCTGAAACTGATAGAATATTGTATGTTAGCTATATTTTAATAAAAATCTTAGAAAAAAAACAAAGCCTGGGTTTTGTCAACACCCATCTTGCAATGAGCAAACCACAGGCTGGGTCTCTTCCCGATGGCTCTGGACAGGCTCTTGTGCTGGGAGAGAGGGGTCAGCCATGAATCATTCCTTGGGTCAGAGAGGTGACAAGTCTCAGCCAGGACTTGAGAGCAGCCATTTATCATCCTGGCAGGACACTCTGCTCTCTTCAGGGACACTCACAGACAGGGAACACTTGTGAGTTTCACCTCCCAGGGACAGATCAATTTTCAAGTAGTGTCAGGATATCAACGCAGGGGTGGAAGGACAGAAACCATGAAAGTCAGCCCCCCTGGGTTCAGATGCCAGCCCCCAGACCTCAGCCACCTCATCTTCAAATGGAACAATAATCTTCACTTGCTCCCACTCCTGCCAGTTCTCCCAGGGTCCGTCGGGTGCTTGGAGGGGATGCTATCTGCCCAGCTCTGTGCCAAATGCTCCGCGCGTCCTCACCCTGCTCCTGAGGGAGAAAGGAGAGGCCACGGAGAGGGCCGGGGACTTGCTTCAGGTCACAGCCCCCTCCCAGCGCCATGTCACTGGGCTTTGGGAATACTGATGCACTTTGATGATTGGCTGGAATAATTTCCAGGGAGTTGAAAGTAACCTTGAACCTTTTTCCAGCCAGATCCTGTATTGAGTGGCCCTGAGATGAAGGTGACTTATTTCCTGCTTTGTGTTTACTGTTTTAAATAATCCACACTCATTTGAAGTAATAGTATGTATTGTCTGAAATAATTCACAATCGTTTTAAATAATTGCATTTATTGTTTGAAACAATTTACTGGAAAATTGATCAATGTTCTATGCAGAGCATTCAGACCGTATCTATAGACTGACAGCAAGGAGAACATTAAGAGCACCCATATTCACACCGCCTGGAAATACTGCTGTGGACAATTTGAAGTACGTCCTTGTGGTACTGTTTTGTTTTTTGGGTTTTTTAAATTTTTATTGGGGAATATGGGGGAACAGTGTGTTTTTCCAAGACCCATCAGCTCCAAGTCAAGTAGCTGTTTTCAATCTAGTTGTGGAGGGCGCAGCTCACTGGCCCATGTGGGAATCGAACAGGCGACCTTGGTGTTATGAGCACTGTGTTCTAACCAACTGAGCCAACTGGCCGCCCCCACCTTTTATTGTTAATTATGGCTCTTTATTCATTCATTAAACAAACTCTTATGACCACTTACTGGGTGTCAGGCGCTGTCCTGACACCCATTGGGACTACAATGAGAAAGAAGACTTGATTCCTGAACTTTAAATGGAGACACACACTCACACACTTACACACTCACAGTTTGGTTTGGTTTTGACTGATACTCAACACACTGATTATACTGAACAGGATGCCTTCGAGCCTTTTCTTTCCCACTTACTGTATCATGAACATTTAGTCATTTAAATGGGTGCATAGTGTTCCATTCCGTGACTGTGCCATCCTTTATTTAACCAAAGCATTGTGGAACATTTAGTGCTGGGGTGACGATCGTTGGAGGGCAATCTTTGTGCCATCTCTGGTTCTTCCCTCAGACTAACAACCTAGACGTGGAATTGCTGGGTCAAAAGTTGTGTAATTTATTGCCTAATTCTCCTCCGGAACACAGATGCCGGTTTCCTGTCCTTTTAGCAGGACAAGCCCTCTCATGCTCTACTCCCTGCCAGCACAGGGCACTGGAAGCTTTGTTTTTTTTTTCACTTTTGATATAATTTCAAATTTACAGGAAAATTGCAAGAATAGTACAAAGAACTCCCCCTTTACCCAGAGTTACCAAGGGCTAACATTTCCCCATTCGCTCTTCTTCTGCTCTTCTCCCTCATCTCCTTTTTTTTTTTCTTGAACAATTTGATAGTAAGTTGCAGGTATCCTGGCCCTTTACCCTCAGATATCTCACTCTGTGTTTCCCGACAACGTCTTGCATAACCGCTGTACAATTATAAAAATCAATAATTTAGCCTTGATACCATCCTACTGTTTTCTAATCCACAATCCATATTCAAATTTGACCATGGATTCCACTGATGTTCTCTATAGTTCCTCCACCACCGATATCCAAATGCAGGATTGCACATGGGGTTGAGTTGTCATGTCTCTTTGGTCACCTTTCGTCTGGAGCATGACACGTGTTTAAAACCTTTGCCAACTTGACGTACCCCAAATCGTACCGGGTTGTTATTTTCATGTCTCTGATTCCTGGAGACGCTGCACGTTCCTAGTGGTGTGGACTGTGCATGTATAGGTCTCCTTTTGTGTGTTGCTTGTTGGTGTCCTGCCTCTTGTGCCCGTGGGGGCAACCCTCTCTATCTCACGGATTTATACCAGCACCTTAGGAATCAGACAAGACCTTTCACAAGCAGCCCCTGGCCTTGAAAAATAAATGACCTGCTGCCCTTGGATCCTCCAGGCCCTCTGTCCCCCATCAGCCGCTTGGCCAGAGTTTTGAAATAGCCCAGTTGTCTGATCTGAGCACAGACGCCCCATCCATCCTCCCAAACTCCCGGGAGAATGAACGCGATTCCTGTTTGGGTTTGACGTTTCCTGTGGGACCTGACCCTCCGCCAACCTGATTCTGTTTCCGAGAGGCCACCTGCTGAGTGTCAGCGGCCCCCACAGTTGCTATTGATCACTGGTTCCTGGCATCTGCGTCCGGTCTGTGGGTCTGTGTTCCAGGAGAGGGGACTGTGTGCCATGGAAAGTTCCCCAGGACGTGCTGCAGGGATTCGACCCAGACCTACACTGGGCTTCACCTGCCCCACCTGGACAAGCCCCTCACCGCAGCTCAGCCCGTTTCCCCTTCTGCAAAAGCTGGCAAACGCTGAGTCTCATAGCCTCTGAGACACCAGCAGGGAAACAACCTGCCAGTGCCGCCAGGACACCATGTGATGGCTTATGATTATTGTTTTGTATGTAGGTTTTGTTAAATCAGTTATCAATCCGTTGTGCAGTCATCAAAAAGGGAACTATAAGAAAAAGAAACTTCAATATTCCCTCTCCACCCCCCTCCTGGGTTAGTGTAGAGGAAACTCCGGATGTCATCTACTGTCCTCTGTAAGTTTGCATGCAAAAGATGAGGTCCTTTTAAGTTTTTAAAAAATCATGCTAATATCATATCACACCTGAAAATAACATGATTTCTTAATACCATGAAAATATTGAGTCAATGTTACATGTCCTTATTTTTCTATAGTCGATTTGGTCACATCAGGATCCAGACGAGGTTCACACTTTGCATTGGGTTGTTATTTCTCTTAAGTCTCTCTGTTCTCCCTCCCTCCTTTATCCCCCTTGCAATTTATTTGTGGAAGAAACTGGGTCATTTGTCCTGTAGAAATTTCACACGTTGGATTTTTCTGATGGCATTTTGATAGTGTCATTTCATGCTCCTCGGTCCCCCGTATTTCTTGCATCCTGGTGGTTAGAGTTGACAACCAAGAGACTGTAACCCCGGTGCTTCTCTCAGTCAATGTGAATTTCCTTTAAAGAGGTTTGGAAAGGGGTTAGAAATGACCTGGGACATTGGGACAACAGGGTTGGGAGTCGACAGCTGTAACTTTGTCCCTGACCCGCTGGGTAAGCGTTTCCGGTGGGACAGGTACCTCATACCAGGAGGCCCCAGCTCCCTGTGCATCCAGCCACTGTTAGATCCTTGAACAGGGCGCCCAGGAGAGGGGCCTGAGCAGCTGGCCCCGTTTGCAGGTTTCCCAGTGGTGTTTAGCTCCACCAGCCTCCTGGTCACATTTACTGGAGCATGTATTCCTAAGGCCCCCAAGGAATGCTGGCTTTTCTTAAGTAACTGCAGAGATAGCCCCGCAGGTCTCCTCGTGCTCGAGTCACAGCTCCCAGAAATAGTTATAAATGTCTCTTCTTTTTCTTTTCTCTTTCCTTTCCTTTAATTCCTTTCTTCTCTCCCCCACCTCCTGCTCTCTGTTTTTGCCCCCCTTGCATGGTCAATTCAGTCTTTTTCAGTGCACTAGGGGGCGCTGCCACTTAACAAAACCTGCAGGGAACTTTCTGCACCATGAAGAGCTATCCTCAGATTTCCAGGGTGTAGGGAGGGACTGGGTTATGGCAGAGTTGCAGAAAGCGGGGCTCCACCTCTAAGAAATTGGCCTTATTACCCACAAAACACAGATGGGGTGTGGGAGGTCTGGGTCCTTCCTGTTCTGCCTCCACCAGCTAAGGATGAAAGAGCATCCTCCTCCTCGGGCCTCCAGTGGTTAGGCACATGGTCCTAAACCCTGATGCTGCCACTTCTCTGTGTAAACTTGGGCAAGTTGCCCAACCTCTCTGAGCTTTCCTCATGAGTGAAACAAGGCAGATAGTCCCTATGTCACAAGATTAAATAAGGTAACGCTGTTAGCACAGAGCCCAGTGCATCGTGAATACTCCATAGTATTATTTATAAAGGTGAGCTTGGCCCAGGTAACTGCTTTCCCTCTCAGGTCTGAGTCTGGGAAATTCTTGTCTATTACTGTTTACAACCTGTGAGTGTTCATGATTTGGGGATGTAGTTTAATTGTGTGTCGAGGTTGTATTTTCCCCAATGAAGTGACCACCCCCCTCCTCAGGGGACTGACCTAACTGGCCCCTGGGAGGTGGTTCTAATGTTCTGCTAGAGGTAGGATTATCTCAGGGTCTGCTCCACACATTGTCTCCACGGCAACTTCTCAGAATGGCCTCGCCCTGTCCACACGAGTCCCTGGCCTGGTCCTTTCAGCCGGGGGTGGGGGGAGTGAGCAGAGTGATGTGGCCTAGTGATGGCACCCAAGTCAAGGTCCCACCCCAAGTGTCTGAGGGAAACAGGAGGTGGTTTCCAGGCAGGCTTGTAGCACCTGAATGTGGGGTCTTCATGAGCTCCTGTGGCTGGGGGGTGAGGGCACGTGTTGGGGGAACAGTAGTGACAGCAAACAAACCAGCCTGAGTGCTTGGCCTGCCTTCAGTAGACGGAGAGGAACCAGTCTGTGTGGCCATGGCCTGTGTGTCACTGGGGGTCAAGGCAAATGGGTTCTGGATGTTTTCAGTAGTAAAGGAGGAAATGGCACTTGGGTGGCCTTCATCCTGTCACCAGAGAACTGTTTCCCCGTCTCTGCTGTGGCTGGGACCTGCTGAGCCCACCCTGCAGGCCCAGGCTTGTGGTAGCGTGGATGGAAGAAGGGGTCTTATGTCCTGCGTCTGGAGTCTTCCTCTGAACATCTTAATTTTAGCCCAGTGAGCCCCTTAAGACTTCTGCTCTCAGGGCTGTAAGGTATTAAGTTTGTGCTGATTGAAGCCACTAAGTGTGACAATTTGTTAAAGCAGCCAGACTGGTGCTGACCTAAGGATGGAAGGCAAGCACTAGATAGTGAGAAGTATAGAAAAGATTTTGTTCTCTAATGAGAAGGGGGCTGCCCTGGATTTCCTACGTGCAGCTTTTGCCTGAGAGAAATATTTACATCTTGTATAAGACATTATTTTTCAGGTCTTTAATTAATAACTTAACGCTTGATACAGGGAGAGGGTCACCTCTTCTTAAGCTTGATTTTAATGGGAATTCCTCTAGTGTTCCATTATAAAATGTGATACAAGCATATAAGTTGAGATACTTACTCTTTATTCTGTTAAGGCCGTCTCCTTACATTTTTAATTTTTAGAGTTTTTAAAATAAAGAGACATTTTATTGAATGCTTTTGGAGTATCTACTAAGGTCATTGTATGCTTTTTCTTATATGAATTTGTATTCTCCTTGATACTTTGTAAATTTTCATTCCTGGGATAAATCCCACTTGGTTATATCATATTATTCTTTAAATATACAATTGAATCCTAACTACTGAGAAATGTAGATATTTACTCCAGACATTAATGCGCTCAGCTAAAAATCAGGGCTCTATTGTTAAGAGTGGAGGGGAAAGGAATATATTTTTGTCTGTATTCAGGAACAGCCTATTGTTTTTGCTGTCTACTTTGGATATCATTGAGTGCTATGTTAGCTTTGTAAAATAAGTTGGGTAGCTCTGTATATTTTTCTATGTCCCCCCAAGTGTCAATATTCCTTGGGATTATTTGTTCCTTGACAGTTTGAAAAAATTCATCCATAAAAACATGGGATGGGAGCCTTTTTGATTTATAATAACTTTGCTAGTTTCTTTCTTGGCCATTGGTTCACTCAGTTTTTCTATTTCTTGAGTGGAAAGAATTGGGCTTGGAGTGCTAAGTTTGGGTCCAGACTTTACCACCTACTGTCTGTGTCTATTCATTCATTCATTCATTCATTCCATAACTGCCTGTTCACACTAACTAATGCCACGTGTGGAACTGAGTGCTGGAGATACAACGGTAAACAAGACAGACAGGGTCCCTGCCCTCAAGGCCCTGACATTTTCCAGGAAGTGAGACCACAAACAGGCAAAGAAACAAGAAAATAAAGCACAAATGGTTATTTGTAAGAAAGAAGAAGTAAGGGGCTGAGATTATGCATAAGGGGAAAGGCTCTCTGGATGGGTGGCTGAGGAGAGACTCTGAGGCACACGGTGTACCCACATGGCCTCAGATCCCTCAACTCGTTCTGTGGCCCGTCTCCCTCCTCGGCTCTGCTTCTTAGTGCTCACATGCTTTCTTCAGGGAACTGCCCTTGGGCCACTGGGTGGGAAGTGCCTGGGGTTTCGGTCCATCCCCCCAAGGGGCTTGTGGCCACTGACTGACTGGTGCAGGAGTACAAAGCTCAGACCCCTTGCCTGGAGTCAAGGTAAAGGCCACATTATAATTTACTCGCTAGGGCTCCTCGTGGTGGGGTCACACCTGAGATCACACACTTGCTTGGTGTCAACCCTTTGCTTATCCTGCTTCCCTGACTCCTTTCAGGCTCCCTTCCCCCCTCCAGCACTTCCTGAATTAATCAGTCAGCCATGCCACCTGTCATGCAGGGTGTCCCGCTCCCCACATAAGAACGCAGGATATGGTGAGGCCAAAAAGGAACACCGATAGAGCCATGGATAGGGGAGTCAGACCACTATAGTCTCGCTGGCGGCTGGGTTGGAGACACAGGAAGCAGGAGCCACACGATCTGCAATCTGCCATCCGTTTCTCTGCCAACCGACCCCACTTGCGAACTGCAATCCGCGCTTGCTGGCTTAGCCACGGCAGTTACATCAGTGGCTAATGGCTAACCGATAACAGCCGATGGCCAACTAGTCACGGCTGATGGCCATTTACTACCTGAGCCAGCACCTTTCCACGTGAGGCCAAGAGCCTGGAAACGGCTCTCTGAAGCTCTGTCCCTACACCACCCCATCTCAGGGTTTGCTTTGAATGAACTTGACTTAAGACCGTCTCTGTGAGGAGATGATCCTGAAGCCAAAACTTAAAGTGTAAGAAGTAGTCAGTCATGGTGGGGGGGACAGAGCCAGGAGTGCAGTTTCCAGCCTCTCGGCCTCACGTGGAAAGGTGCTGGCTCAGGTAGGAAATGGCCATCAACTGTGATTGGATAGCCATCAGCTGTGGCTAGTTGGCCGTCAGCTATAACCAACGAGCCATTGGCCACTAATATAACTGCTGTGGCTACACTAGCAGCAAATGGGAGCTAGAAAGAAGACGGTGGCTGAGCTAGCAAGCGCGGGTTGCAGTTAGCAAGGGGTTGCTTGGTTGGCAGAGAAGAGGATGGCAGGCTTCAGATCGTGTGGCTCCTACTTTCTGTGTCTCCAACCCAGCCGCCAGCGAGAATATAGTGGTATGACTCCCTTATCTCTGGCTCTGTGAATGTTCCTTTTTGGCCTCACCATGTCCTGTGTGCTTATGTAGGGAGCAGGAGCTGAGACCCGCCTGACACCCTGCATGACACATGGGAAGAGCCAGACAGAGTCAGGGCGAGGGGCTGGATGTGGGGGGAGAGGGCATAGCATGTGCGAAGTCCCTGAGGCACGAAGAGACTGGCTAAATTTGAGGCTTGACAGTGTGTGTTTTGTTTAGTTAATGCTGAGTGGGCCAGTTGGTGGGAGTGAAGACAGGGCAGAGTTGAAGAGTGAAGGGCTTTGAATCTGCACCATCGTCCTTAGATTTTTATCCTGTAGGTAGTGGCGGCTGAGGACAGATTCGGAGCAGAGGAGAATCAGGGCGAGGGCTGTGTGCTACACAGTGGGGGCTGAGTTCTAGAGTAAATCTGACAGAAAAGCAGTCCTGCTGCCTCCCTGGTCATTGTCACTTCTCCGTCCCTTGAGACCCCTGGGAAAGACTCCAGAGCTAGTGGGTGACAGTTTTCAGCAGAGGAGAGACTTGGCCAGATCCGCTTTTGAAAAAAGCCATAAGGCAGTTATGCAGCAGAAAAGTTAGAGGACATCAAGATTGGGGACGGAGAGGTCACAGGGGCGGAGTGCGGGTGGCAGTGATTCTGGCATGAAGTTATGTGGGCCTGAACTTGGTGGCCGTGGGGTGGGAAATGGAGCAAATTGCAGAGAGAGATTAGGAGATAAAATAGAGAAGATGCAGGAGGCTGAGTCGTGCAACGGAAAAGAAATGTAATCACAAAAGTAATGTGTGAAGATACGATTATTAAGAAATGATTCAAATGAATAGGACGTAAGGCTTGGGAATCAGACATTCTTGGATTTGAACTCAGGCGAGGAAGTTCACCTCTGAGTGGCAGTTGGAGCCTCTGTGGGATGAAGGTGTGCCCATGGCCGGGGGGTGGTTGGGAGAATAGATGAGAAAGAGAATTTATCAGGTACCTGCCCTCTGAGGTCTGCAAGATGAAAGCACTCACCGAGAAAGACATTCCCTAGCTGCCTTTCAGCTCTGACACTTGTTTTTTATCATCCTGCAAACACGGAGCTGAGCGCGGAGAAGCCCTGTGTTTGAAGAGGTGTGCTTTCCAGGTAAGCAGAGCAGGATTGCAGTCAAAGGCGTTAAGTGGTTTCTGAATGGCTGCAGCGTGATTAAATTCACCACTTAACCAAATTGCTTTCTATTGCCTTGATTGAATGCAATTGCAAGGAGATAAAGGGGCTTAACATGAAATGCTTGGCTGGCCTGCACGACTAATAAATTAACTGTTCCCTCCCCCTGTGCAGCTTCCTGCCTGCTGGCAGCCAGCCTGCTTGCCTGCTCCCTGTGCAGAGGTCACTGGTGTCACCGATCGCCACGAGGCTGGCCTGCATGGTATCCTCATTGCATGAAGTCCTGGCCCTAGCATTACCCCCCTTAGCGTTTTTTTTCCACAACTGACAATGGTCAGGCTAGTCTCTCAGGACAGAGACAGCATGGTGGGCTCAGAAGAATACTTACTCAGAGGTGGGGCTCTGGGGCCAGCTCCCCCACTTAAAAGGTTGGTGCTAAAGTAATTGCGGTTTAAAAAGTTTAAAAAAATTGCAAAACCGCAATTACTTTTGCAACCACCTAATACTAATGTGGAACCTCCAGCGAGTTACTTAATCATAGACAGAGCTCCGGCCCCTAAGCACTGACATGCACCGAGAGCCCGGCTGGGTGCTTCCTCACATTACCCCTTTACACTGCCCCTTCCTCAAGGCTGTCGGCTGCTTCAGGGGAGTAGATGTCTTGTTGATCTTTGTGTTCCCAGCTCCAAGCTCACAGCCCAGCATACAGCAGACCCTCAGGATATGATCTATGTAAAATGATAAATGTATGGAAGGATGAATCATTGGGAAGATGATTAGATAGACAGAGGGATGAATGATGAGATGAAAGATAGATGAGTAGAAGGATGGATGGACTGACAGATGGAAAGAAGGATGCATGAATAAAGCATGGAAAGATGAATGGATAATGGATAAAAGGATGAATGATGGTTGGTTGAAAGAATAGACGGATAGAAGGAAGAATGAAAAGATGTATAGATGGATGGAAGAAAGGATAAATGGATGGATAGAAGGATGGATGGAAGGATGGATGGATGGATGGATGGATGGATGGATGGAAGGAAGGATGGATGGATGGATGGATGGATGGATGGATGGATGGATGGATGGATGGATAGAAGGATGGATGGATGGATGGGAAAATAAAAGAATGGGTGGGAGGAGGAGTGGATTGAAAAATGGATGGATGCCTTGTTTCTCTGTTCCTCATAGGACGATACCAGTCTGAGAGGTCGGCCCAAACTTTTTTGTCCAAAGCCATCCAACATGTGCTTAGAAGTGACTCAGGACTCCTACACTCAATGCTCTCTTATTCCCACCTGTAAAATAATAGGTTAGACTAGTTGAGCTCTAAGGTCTTAATTTCAGTTCTTGTCCTGTGGGAAGTTAATCCTTAAGACTGGAGGGAAAATGACAATAGTCAACATTTATAGTTTAAAAGAACATTTACTCACAAACATCATTTCATATGAGCCTCAACCTGTGAGAGGGGCAGAGCAGCTATAGTATTATCTTTCCCATTTTACAGACTGGGACACTGAGGCTCAAAATAGCAGCACACGGTATTAAGAATGTATGCTCTGGAGTCAGGCTCCCCAGGTTCAAATCATGCTGGACTGGAGTGTCCATTGATGTGCTAACTAACCTCTGTGCTTCTTCCTCATTGTTCATTCATTTACATTTATAAGGAGCCGACTGTCTGCTGTGCCATGTTGTATTCACGGAAGATGCAGCAGGGGACAAAATCTCCAAACCCCACATGGAGCTTATATTCTAATGGAGGGAGACAGCAATATAGAAACCAATGGCTAAGTTATAAAGTGTGACAGTGGTGGTAAGTGCTATGGAGACAATGACGCAGGGAAGGAGGGAAGGGAGTGCTGTCAGTGGGGCTAGGGCTGCAATTTTACGGGTGACCATGGAAGGCCTCGTTAAGGTGACACTTGAGTCCAGACCTAAGGAGGTGAAGGATGGGCCAGGTCAGTGTCTGGAAGTACTGCATTCCAGGCAGAAGGAACCATAAGTGCAACTTCTGTGACCAAGAGCCAACCTGGTGTGTTTGAGGAGCAGTATGACAAGGAAAGACTAGTAGAGATGATGCTAGAGAAGTCAGGGGGGTGGGGGGTGGGGGGTGGGGTACAGATCAGGCAGGGCCTTAATGGCCACTGTGAGGACCTCACCTGCAACGCCAAATGAGACAAGAAGCCATTGGAAGGTTTTGCACAGAGAAGTGATGCGATCTGAACTAACTTTCAAATGGATCCCTCTGGCTGTTGGGTAGAGAATAGACCAGAGAGGGTCAAGGGCAGTAGTGGGAGGAATGGTTAGAAGGCAAAAGCTGGGGGTGGCCTGAGTCAGAGTGGTAGCTGTGAAGGAGGTGAGAAGTGGCTGAGTTCTGAATGTGTTTTGAAGGGAGACACGATGGGATAGTGACAAGTTGGATGTGGGTGAGTGAGAGGGAGAAGTCAAGGCTGAGGCCAAGATTTCTGGCCTGAGTGCCTGGAAGGATGGAGCTGCGGTTTCTTCAGGTGGGGAGGGTTGTGAGAGGATCACATTTTGGGGGGAAGGTAAGGAATTTGCCATGACACTAATGAAATCATCAAGGGAGATATACTAAATTGAGAAGGAGTCCAAGGTCAAGACTGGGAAGATAAGGAGGAGCCAAAAGGAGACTGAGAAGGAGCAGTAAACGGGGTAAGAGGAAAGCCAGGGGCGTAAGGTTCCTGGAAGCCAGGAGAACACTTCCAAAGAAAGGAGTGTGTCAAATGTTGTGGAAGGTCAACAAGCAGACGACAGACCTGACCGCTAGACTCCACATTCAGGAGGTCCTTGGCAGCCTTGTCCAACAGTTTCAGCAGAGCAGTGAAACCCTGATTTAGGGACTGTGACAGGAGAGGAAACCGAGAGACTGGTATAGTGGATGACTATTCTGAGGAGCTTTGACAGAAGAGGAAGAAGGAGGTGTAGAATTGAGGAGTTTTTCTGTTTTGTTTTTAAGACGAGAGACATTGCATGGTCATATATTGAAAGGAACAATGCAATCCATAATCCATCCATCCACACATCCATCCACTCATCCATCATCTATTCATCCATCCTCTCATCCATTCACCCACTCACCCATCCACTCATTCATCCATCCCTCCATCCATCCATCCCTCCATCCATCCATCCATCCATCCAACCAACCAACCATCATCCATCCATCCACCCTCTCACCCACAGTCACCCATCTATCCCACCAGCACTTCCTGGGCACTTCCATCTACCAGCCCTGAGCTGGGAGCTGGGAGAGATAAGCTATCTGCCTTCAAGAGCTCGCAAGCCGAGAATGGAGCACAGGCAAGTAAATATCAGTAATGGCGGAGTGTGATCAATGCTACGACCAGGAGTGTGCAAAGGATTATGGGAGCAAAAATTATGGGATGCATGGAGGATTTAGAAAGGCTTCACAGTGGAGGTTGATTTTTGGGCTGGGTGTTAAAGCAAAAATAGGAGTCTGTTTTATAGACAAAGGAAGGGTGGCATTGTGGAGAGAGAGAGAGACCCTTGTGCAAAGGCAAAGATGCATAGAAGGGGGATGGCTTGGATAGAGCCAGGTTTGAAGGACCTTCCATCCCTTTTTTTGCAGACATGAGGAAGCCCATGAAAGGTCTTGGACAAGGGGCAGACATGATCAAGAATAGCTTCCAGGAGGAGGGGGCAGTCTGGAGGATGGCACCAGGTATGGAGAGGAGGGCATGGTCCATGTCCAGGAGGTGGTTGAAGCCAAGAGCATGAGTGAGACCACCCAGTAAAGTGTAGAGTGACAAGCTAAGAGGGGACACAGCCTGGAGAGAGGGTGAGGAAGAAGAGTGGTCAAAGGAGGTGGGCTCCTCTGAGGCCCTTGACCCTGGTCCAGCTGGTCTCATGCCCACGCCTTACTTCTCCCTTCCTCTCAGTGAACTGGCCCAATCTTCCCCACTTCCTGGAAGGCACCTGGCCCCGCCTCCACCACGGCAGGGATCCCCTTCTCAGCATCCAGACCAAAGCAGGAGCTCACTACCTTGGAGGGCTCTCAAACCCCACTTGCCCCTCCAGGGCTCCTTGGCCCCCGGAATTAGAAGTCTCCATTTGCAAAAACAAATGACATTATTGTTTTCGCAGATTGAAAGCATAACACATGCTTGTTTTATTTTTTAAATCAGATAACCCAGAAAGATAGAAAGAAAATTAAAATAACTGACAATGCATTCCCCCGAGAAAATCATTGTGAACATTTTGCTGTGTATCTTTCCGGAATGTTTTCATTAATAGGCACACATGTGTGCCCCCACACACGTTTCTACTAAATAAAAACGGCATCACACCATACACAGTGTTCTGTGACATGCTTGTTATTTTCCGCGTACACTGTGAAAATGTTCCCGTCGGCACAGCTCCATCATTGGTTTTTACAGCTGAAGAATATTCTGTATTGAGAAAGCACCTTAATTCAATGACACCTTTCTGACAGACATTTAGGTTCGGCCCCTCCGAAAAACTTTTCCTGTGATAAATAATGCTCTCTATAAACCTTGTTCATAAATCTTTGAGCAATAAAATTGGACTGTTTAAATTGGGGGTTAATATGGCCCTCTGGCTCATGTCCCAAAGGAAATTGATTTTTCTTTTCAAAGTCAATGGCGATTAAATGAACAATGGTTGCCAGGCAACCTGTGAGTGGGGATTCAGAGCGGAAGCCCCAGCAAACAGCAACCACTACCTCCACCCCAGGAACCCAGGGTCTTAGGCCCTGAGTCTAGGGAATGAGCACCTTTTTACCACTCCCTACAGCCCCCAACCCCAGCGCACCCCCCACCCCAACCTGTTCCTCCAGCCCTGACCCCAGAGAAATGGCAGCCAAAGATTCAGCCATTCCAGGATTCCCTTCCAAATGTTTGCTGAGAATGTCCTGTGTGCCAGGCTGGTCGGGGTGGGACTAGGAGAGGCCACAACAGTCTCTGCCCCGGTCACAGGTGACGCTCATGCACGCTTGAGGGAGAGGCTTAGGAATTTGGGGGTGTTATCCTGTAGAGTCTACAGCGTACACCAGCAGTTTTCAATGTATTTTCTTTCTTTTCGTGCTTCAGGTTACCAGGTGGGTGGGACCCACTCCCACCAGTATAGGGTGTCAAAAGGGCAGTGTGTGGGGCAGGGTGAGAAGATGCAAACCTCTGAAGCGGCAAGTGGAGTTAGAAAAAGGCCCCTCCCCATCCCCACAGCGAGGAATCTGGTAGAGCTTCCTAAGGGAGGGGGCATGATTTGGACCAGGAGTAGCCACTGAAGGATTTCCAGCAGGGGAGGAACAGAAAAAAATCTATAATTTAGCACCTCTCCCTCCATGAAGCGGAGAGATTATTGCCAGGCCAGGAGCCCTGGTGCCCATCAGGAACAGGAACCTATGGGCTCTGGGAGTGGCATGGGGAGCAGAGAGAGCCAGGAGGCTGCAGGCACGGAGCAGACAGCACCCAGTGAGGAGGGGGGCACTGAGGGAGGAGACAAGGACCCCCCCTGCTGCCCCAGGGAACAGTGACTGAGAAAGAAGGAAGTGGGTCAACATCCTGCCTCAGTTACTTCCTCCCTCCCTGCTACATGGGAACTCCACTCCCTACCCTTCCTCTCATGGACATAAGCTTAACAACCATTGGTACAAGGACGTCACCTTCAGTGTCAGGTGTGTGCTGGGACATGACCCATGTTTTCACATTCAACACTAGAGGTAGGCACTATTATATATTATCCCCATTTTACAGCTGTGGAAACTTGAAGACCAGAACATTCAGTTGTCTTGGCCAAGGAAAAATAGTCAGTATTGAAGCCAAGATTTGAACCTGTCTGGTCCACAGCCCCTGCTCCCTCTTATTTTTAAAACAGCTCTGGTTACCGCACATTTAATGGTAGGAGTAGCTTTGTATTAGAAAAAGTAGCTTTGACCCATGTCCCATCATGGGGTCTCCTCCAACCCCATCCCTTTGGTCTAACCTGTCATCGTTCATAACACTCTGTCAGAGAAGAAAACCAAAGCATCCACCACAGTTCTAGTAACACCTCCAAGACAGCCATCATCATGCCGTCTGCATTCAAGGGGGGAGAGAAGTAGAAGAGCCCACTGTCCTCCTCAGGGCCTGGCAGCCCCATGGCTCTGGGGGAGGGGTTGGGACAGCCACCCACAGGGGTGCTATTATACTTCCTTTCTGGATGAGACTGACGCATGCAGAATGGGCTGGGGCAAGTCTTCGTCTCCAGGATGGCAGGAGAGCTAAGAAGGTGCCTTAGTCATGGCCACCTGGTTCTTCACCCCTCAAGATGGCCCCTGATAATCTTCACCTCCTGGTACTCACACCCCTGTGTAGTCCTCCCTACACTAAACAGGACTGGCCTCTGTGAACAAGAGGATATTGCAGAAGTGACAGTGAATGACTTCTGAGGCCAGGTCATAACTGGATCATTCTCTCTGAGGGAAGCCACTCAAGCAGCCCTATGAGAGGCCTGTGGAGTGAGGAATGGAGGCCTCCTGCCAACAGCCAGCACCAATTTTCTGTTCATGTGAGTAAGCCACCTCGAAAGCGGAGCCGCCAGCCCCAGTCGAACCTTCGGATGAGACTGCTGCCCTGGTCGCCATCTTGACCGCAACCTCATGAGAGACCCTCAGCCAGAAGCACACAGCAAAGCCACTCTGAGATTCCCAGCCCTCATAAACTGTGAGACAGTAAATGTTTACTGTTGTTTTAAGCCACAACAATTGGAGGTAATGTGTTACACAGTAATAGATAACTAATTCTAATAGACTACACCTAGAAACTGGGATAGCCTGGAGACTGTAAGTATCTGGGTGATTATGGAAAAATCTTTAAAACAAAGATTTCACATCAGTACTCAAGAAAAACACCCAAGAGACTTTAGCCGTAGGGTATGTATTAGTAAGAATTCTTTCCGTTAAAAAAGTCAGAAATTTATCTCATGAGCTTAAGCAAATTTTTTAAAATGTAAGAAAAGACTTGTCCTATAATTACAGCACATGATTTGGAAGGATGGTGTCGAGTTAGCTGTAGGCATGGTGGGATTCTGTTTTACACAAATCCAGGCTCCCAAAAGTTCAAGGGCATGAGTCATGGGGTTGGCCGGGGAGAGGGGCTGACAGTGAGCAGGGCCGGGAGTTTCCAGCACCCTTTGCACTCAGAACAGGAAGAAATGTTGGTGTCAGACATGTGTCTCTGGGGTCAGGAGAGCAGAGGATCCCAGCAGATCTGCGGGCTTGCCCTCTGCCTGTCCCTTAAATCTCAGTGTCCTAAAGTTTCTTTTCTCCACCCTCCACTCTCCTCACTCTACCCCATTCCCCTTTAGCATCAATACCTCAAGTGCTCGTCCAGCTCTTCTCCACCTGGCCCAGGGCCACTGGCCCTTACCCTCACCATGGCCAGCACTGCCCTCATTCACCCCACGCCTTCTGGATCGCAGCACTGGGCAGCACCATCCGCTAGACAATCTGAGTCTGAATCTTTACTTCATCCCCCACTCTTCCTTGTTCCTCCATCCCCACCCCTACCATCCCTAACAAACACCCAGATCCATCCACAATTCTCTGTTCCACTGCCTCACCTCTGCTGCAAGCCATCATCCCTTCTCCCCTGGATAACAGTAACCATCTCCCAATTGGTCTTCCTGCTCCCAGTCTTACCTCCCCTGTCTCTCCCCACTCCATGCCACCCAACATTCTGTCACCTCCTATTTCCACCTCCATCACTTAACTGGGGTTGTGCCCTCCCCTAAAATTTTTAATTTCCCACTCTCATCTGCCAACTGAGCTCCTTTTTTATCCCTTAGATCACTGTTTGGGTGTCACCTCTTCTAAGAAGTCCTCCTGGATGCCCCAGAGCTAATCACTCCCTCCTGATGAACCTTCCACATATTGGTTGTTCCACATATTGTAGAGTTGTTTTAAACATGATGACCAAGTCAGAGATGGGATCCCATCCCAGTCAGTCACCAGCTGTAGGATTTTGGGCAAAGCAGAACTCACTCTCCCAGCATCTGTAAAATACAGACAATTCCTACGTTGGTGCTAGTGGGAAGATCAAATAAGATGGAGCCTGTGGGCACCATGAAGACCATCCTGACTCATGGTCCCTGGAGACATTCAGTGGGGCACAGCCTGGGCAGCGACAGAGGTGGGGCTGGAAGTCAGGGAAAGCCTTGGCAACAGGGAAAGAGGGAGTCCCCCATGTCAGGCAACAGGGAAAGAGCTACAGGCATACTGTGAGTAGGTAGTGAAGCTGGCTCAGAGTGAAGGGGTCCAGGGAGTGAACTGACATTTGTGGAGCTCCTACCTGTGCCAAGCTCTGAACTAGACACTTTATCTATAGTACCTCATTTAATCTTTGCAACAAGAGGTAAGTATTATTGGCCACATTTTTACACATTTAGAAAGTGAAGCTCAGGAAGTTTGTGACTTGCCTAGTGTCACACAGCTACAAGAGAGGGAGGTGGGACCTGAACCCCATGTTTCCAAAGCCTTTCAGCTCTGGCACACTAAGCCTGTGCAGACCCAGGAACAGGTTTCCAGTCCCAGGAGAGCAAAGCAAGGGCTTAGTCAGCCTGGACCATGGTGGACAATCCCCTCCCTTGTATTGGGTGATAGACTTCTAGTTATACAACACAAGATGGCCCTGGCTTTTGGGTTTCCTCTTCCCAGTTGTGGAATCAGTCCAATCCTGCTTACCTCTAGGGCAAAGCAGGACACCTCTCCCCAACCTGAGTGCACACTCCATATCATAGCTTGAAATTGCAGTGCTTCCCAGTTCATCTCTCTCCTCCAGCTGGTGCCAACATAAGGATTGCCACAGCCAAGAGCTCGCAGATCATGGTGTTGGAAGAAGCTGTGGAATGGGGTTGGGGTGCACTTTCCTTCCTGGGGAGAACTTCCTTCTGTTTCTCTGCTCAGCTCAGCTCAGTTCAGAAAGCACCCACCTTTAACCTCCTCGGCTACTTAATCACCCACTTTCCATCAGCCCTGATTACATTTATCCAAGCCGCTCCCTGAGCAGCAAGAAGTCTGACTGGGACCCCAATTAAGAGAGGAAGTGGCTGTCTCAGAGGTAGATGGGGTACAGGGCAGAAGGGGTAGGGGTGCTGTGAGGGAGGCGGGGGAAAACCAGTGGCCTCTCTGCAACTCCCATCCCTTGGAAGCCAAACAGGACAAGTTTAATCATTCAACAAACATTTAGTGAGCAACTACTGTGTACCACCTCTGTTCTCAACATGGTGAACAAGATAAGACGCGGTCCCCACCCGTCTTTATGGGGCTGATGTTCTAGATAAACCAACAAAAAACATTGTTTCGTAGTGACAGTCGCTATGATGGAAAATGATGTCTAACCTACCCTCCTGTTAGTCTCATGGAGTCTTGAAGCCAGCTCTCATGCCTCCTCTGACTTTTCTCCTGCAGGCAAAAGCCCTACATTTCCCTCTTCCACTTTCTTTTATTATGGCCTATCACTGTTTATCAGTGTGCTGGCCTGGCTCTCAACTGTTTGGTATTATTCTTTTACAAAAAGGTAACTGACACTCAGAAAGAGGGTAATGGAACTGGGGATGGAGACGAAGTCTCCAGACCCCTGGTCCCATGTTCTTCCAACTGCATGTGGGGAGGGGGTGAAGCCGCCAGTTCAAGGTGAGCCTCTGGGTTTGGTTGAACTGAGCCAGGTGGCGATTTGATGGTTCACACACCCCAGACATACAGGCCATGCCCACAGAAAGTGTCCTCTTGGTACTGTTAACACCAGAGATCTGGGATGGTTGGGAGTCAGGGATGAACTTCACGTTGGGACAGAGTTGGGTGGGAGCAGATGAATTCAGGTGTCTGTAGATAAAATGCCCTCATCTTAAAGTCATAGATCATCCAGCCAGGTGTTTATCAAATTGCTATCAGTGGATCTTCTCTAATGTGAAATTCCCAAAATGCAAATAGATACGATAGGAGCTGTTCTGTTGGAAGGGGCAAGACAGGGAGCTCTGCCACCATCCACCAGTCCCCACCCACAACACTTCTATGGAACGAGGGGCCTCTGAAGAGGACAGTCTCAGAACCACTGATCTCATCCAACCTCTTCTTGTATAAATGGGTAAACTGGGATCAGGTGGTGGATTAGGGACAGAGCCTTTAGGGAGCTCACTTGAGATTGATTAATTGGAATAGAATAGAATGGCCACCCCTTTGGCCACACTGCCTTGCTTCCAAACAAAGGGAGATGATCAGAGGCCTCTATCAGACATAAGAGTTACCTGAACTGAGAGGAAATGCCCAGGTTCCAGGCTCCGCTCTGCCATCAGCTTGTGTATCAGTCAGGATGAGCTAAGTTATGCTGCACTAACAAGTAAGATCCTCCAAATCTCAGTGGAAATAAACAAAAGTTTATTTCTCCTCACTCTCTCACACACACAACAAAGAACCCATCGACAGTCCCAGAAACTCCAGGTTCACTGTCCCCTATGAGATGACTCAATTACCAAGCTCCTCCAAACTCTGGCACTTCCTTCTCAACACAGCTTCTAGGTTGGCCGGGGCAGGAAAGGAATGGGGAACATCTGGCTCTAAACTGCTTTCATCTGGAAGTGAAACATATCACTTCTCTTCATACCTCATTGCCAAAGAAAGTCATACGGCGGATAGAGACCCAAGATGGTAGAGTAGATACATGCTGTGCTTGCCTCATCCCGTGAACACATCAGAATTACAACTAAATTATAGAACAATCAACCTGGAGAACCATCTGAAGTCTAGCTGAACAAAAGTTTTATAACCAAGGATGTAAAGAAGCCACATAGAGACTAGTAGGAGGGGCCAAGATGTGAAACAGGCTGGTCCCACACCCAAGTGTAGCAGTTGATAATCGGGAGAGATATCTCAGCCTCAGAGGTTCCCCATGAAGGAGCAAGGGACCCCAGCCTCACACCAGGCTCCACAGCCTGAAGTACTGGTGCTGAGAAGAGGAACCCCCACAACTTCTGGCTGTGAAAAACAGTGGGGATTCCAACTATCCAGGTGGGACGGAAGGCTGCAGGAAACCCAGATAGCCTTTTAAAGGACCCGCACAGGCACTCACCCTGGGCTCCAGCAGAGGGATGGTGACTGGGGACATCAGAGACATATGGGGAGAGACTGAGTTGTGTAACTTCAGAGTGAGGAGTGGAGAGACAGTCCCCATTTCCCTTGTGTTGGGCCCTCTCCCATGCAGCCGGCAGGTGGGCGCCATCTTTCCTATGTTGAGCCTGCCCCCAAAGGCCAAATCTGAATCTGATTGGCCTTGTATGCTATGCTTGACCTACCCTATTGACTCACTGAGACCCTGCCTCAGCCATCCTGCACACTGCATGAGGCTTTATCAGGGGCTGAACCTTACGGGAGCCGGCAGGTGGCAGCAGGCCTCAGAGTGTCCTACATTTTTGCGGAGTTACCCCAGACCCGGTGCTGGTGGCAGCCATCCTCGGCGCACAGTGTAGCCTCTCCCGCATGCCTCTAGGAACAGCACAGGCAGCAACCAACCATAGATCACTTTGTAGCTCCTACCAGGTACTTCCTGACCAGTCACAGAAATTGGGCAGTGGGTGACCTGAGCCTGCACCAAAGCCCCTCCCAAGAGGCCCCAGAACCAACCTACTTGGAGGTTGGCTTCAGACCACAGCAAAGCACCACCCAATTAGTCCCACAAGCAGCAAACACAAAGGGCAGTCTCAATAAGCACCAGAGCCTGATGAGGTGAATCCCGCTCCATGGGGTAAGCCCTCTGCACAGCAGCCCATAAGCTGTGGATGTGGCCAAACCCCACAGCCAATCAGCCTGAGGGTCGATCCCACCCGCTGATGTGCCAATAGCAATCAAGGCTCAACTATAACAGGACAGCACACAACCCACACAAGGGACACTCCTGGAGCATCTGGAGCAGGTGACCAGTGAGACTGTGCCACTGGGCCCCACAGGACACCTACTACATAAGGCCACCCAGCAAGACTAGGAGATATAGCAGCACTACCTAATATGTAGAAACAAACAGAGAGGCAGCCAAAATGAGAAAACAAAGAAATACATCCCCCAAAAAATAACAGGAGAAAACTCCAGAAAAAGAACTAAACAAAACAGAGGCAAGTAACCTACCAGATACAGAGTTCAAAACAATGGTTATAAGGATGCTCAAGGAACTTGTGAGAACTTCAATAGAGATAGCAAGCATAAAAAAGAACACAGAAACCATAAAAAATAAAAACAGTCAGAAGTGAAGAATACAACAACTGAAATGAAGAACGCATAGGAGTCACTAGCAGACTAGATGAAGCAGGGGATTGAAACAGCAATTTGGAAGATAAGCTAGCAGAAAACACCCAATCAGAACAGCAGAAAGAAAAAATAATCCCAAAAAATGAGGATAGTTTAAGAAACCTCTGGGACAACATCAAGCGTAACAACATTTGCATCATAAGAGTACCAGGAGGAGAAGAGAGAAAGCAATGGATTGAGAATCTATTTGAAGAAATAATGGCTGAAAACTTTCCTAACCAGGTAAAGGAAATAGACATACAGGCCCAGGAAGTGCGGAGTCCCAAACAAGAGGAAGCCCAAAGAGGCCCACACCAAGACACATTATAATTAAAATGGCAAAGGTTAAAGACAAAGGAAGAATCTTAAAGGCATCAAGAGAAAAGCAATTAATTACCTGCAAGGGCGCCCCCATAAGACTGTCAGCTGATTTCTCAACAGAAACTTTGCAGGCCAGAAGGGAGTGGTGCAAAATATTCAATGTGATGATAAGCAAGGACCTTCAACCAAGCCTTCTCTACCCAGCAAAGCTATCATTTAGAATTGAAGGACAGATAAAGAGATTCCCAGACAAGAAAAATCTAAAGGAGCTCATCACCACCAAACCAGTATTACAAGGAATGTTAGAGGGACTTCTTCAAGAAGGAAAAAATAAAGATCAAATATATGAATAATAAATATGGCAATAACCTCATATCTATCAACAATTGATTTCAATGTAAGTGGATTAAATGTTCCAATCAAAAACATAGGGTGGCTGAATGGATAAGAAAACAAACAAACCCTTACATATGCTGCCTACAAGAGACTCACTTCAGATTGAAAGACACACACACAGACTGAAAAGAAAGGGATGGAAAAAGTCATTTTATGAAAATGGAGATGAAAAAAAAAAAAAAATGCTGGGGGAGAAATACTTATACCAGACAAAATAGACTTTAAAACCAAGGCTACAAGAAGAGACAATGAAAGACTCAGTAATCCTACTTCAGGGTAATTTTTTATCTGAAGAAACCCAACACTACTTTCAGGGAACGTGTGCATCATATATTCATTGCAGCTCTGTTTACAGTGGCCAAGATGTGGAGGCGGCCTGGGTGTCCATCGATGGAAGAACGGATAAAGAGGGGTGGTACATATATACAATGGAATCTTGCTCAGCCAGGGAAGGGAATGGGTTCTTGCCATCTGTGGCAGCATGGATGGACCTGGAGGGACCTTCCGTTGCGCTGACTGGAGTATGTCAGACAGTGAAAGACAGATGCAATGTGATTTCGCTTATAAGTGGAATCTAAAGAAAAAAAATAAACAAATAAAACAGAAAAACAGAACCAGACCTAGATATATTTTGATGGTTTCCAGATGGGACGGGGTGGGGGACAGTACAAACTAGTTGTTACAGAGTAGTTATGGGGATGTAGGGTACAGCATAAGGAATATTGTCAATAATATTGTGATAACTATGTGTGGTGTCAGACGGGTACTAGATTTATTGGAGTGATAGATGGGAGGGGAATTGGGGGACAGGGTGAAAAAGGCAAAGGGATTGAGAAGTACAAGTTGGTAGTTACAAAATAGTCATGGGGATGTAAAGCATAGGGAATATAGTTAATAATATGGTAATAACTATGTATAGTGCCAGGTGGGTACTAGACTGGTCAGGGGGATCACTTCTTAGATTATATAAATGTCTAACCATAGGCTGTACACCTGAAATTAATATAAAATAATATTAAATATCAATTGTAATTGAAAAACGTAAAAAGTGGGGAAAAAGTAAAGGGGAGTAAGAGGTTCAAATCTCCAGGTATAAACAAGTAAGTCACGGGGATGTAATGTACAGCACAGGGAATATAGTCAATATTGTGACAGCACAGTGTGGTGTCAGATGGTCGCTGGGCTTAGGGTGATCACTTCCTTAGGTATATAAATGTTGAATAACTATTGTGTACACCTGAAACTAGTATAATATTGTATGTAAGTATATTTTTAATAAAAATCTTTAAAAAAAAAAGAAAGTCATATGGTCACCCTTAATTCAAAATGTAGGAGCTGGTACCATCGGAGGATGACGCTGTATGTCTAAAAACTGTCAGTGAACCCTAAAAACGCCACCACAGATTCCGAATCTGCAAAGTAAGCAGAATAGTATATGCCACCCTTCCTGCACTCATTCATTCACATGGTCAACTCACTAATTTTTATTGTGCAAGGTGCTGGTGAAAGAGCGATGCAGGATTGGAACTCAGGTCTTCTGCCTCCTAAGCCAAGACTTTAGCCTCCTCCTATTCACGCTCTCCGCCAGCCTCGTTCACGTTTTGGTCTTAGTTTGGCTTCTCCCTAAAGCAGAGCCTGGAACAAAGCCTTGGGTGCAGGGAGTTTACTTGGGAGGTGAGCCCCGGAGGCTACAGTGAGGGAATGAGAGAAGGAGACAGGTGAGGAGGGAGCGCCAACCACGTATGCATTAGCGAGACCGTCACCAGCCTGGGCCACAAGGCTCCATCCCACCAGGGACCCTCTGAGGAACCAGGTGAAATACAGCTCAGAACTGTCCTGAACATTGGGGCGCTACTGACAGAGGGCTGTTCCTGGAGCAGTAAACTCCCCACACCTCACTGGGGACAGTGCTGCCGCTGATGTCCGACGTGGGCTGAGGGGACGAAGTGCACCAGAAGCATCCACTCTCGATGCTGAAGGAGAAGCCACACCTGTCACAAAACCATGTGGAAGGAAACCCAACACAAGCAGCCCTGCACTGGCTGAAGGGGCACATGCCTCGTGCCTCGGACCAGCTGCAGAGCTCGTGTCATCTAACCTCCTGTCCCAATTGGGAAGGAAGTAATTGCTTGGCCTGAAAATGAGGGGACACTGCAGCACTGCGGTGCCAACTGATTCAGGCGCGGAACAGGGGGTGGGCAGCCAGAGACGCCAGAAAGGGTCGGCGTCGTGCTCGGGCACAGCCTGTCCAGAAGTCAGGAAAATGTGCGTGGGACACACAAGGACATAGAAATAGGTCTATTAGGCAGGGCTCCTCCTGTGTCCAGGATTCTAGGTGACAGAAGACGTCAACCTGTGTTTGGAGCCTCCAGCCTCTCTGAGAACCTTCCATAGCAAGAGGCAGCGAGGTGAGTGGGGAAGAGGCTCAGCCTTGGAAGCAGATGGTGGGCTTGTCACCACCACAAACTGCACACCCACCAAGGCTGACAGAGGGATCAGAATAGTGAGCATGAAGAGGCCGGCTGAGAGCCACCGTCAGAGGTGTCACTTGCCACAGTTACATTCAGTTCCCACTGTACCCGAAATCAGAGGTAAGGTCCAGGTCTTGCCCCTCAAAGCATCAGACCCCAGATTTGGATCAGACCCCAGATTTGGAACAGACCCCTCGGTGCCCCCTGAGTCCCAAGCTCCTCTGATCCCACGTTTCTGGAAAAACCCAAAGGTCATTCTCCACATGAAGACACCCTCAGGGAGACCTCTCCACTCGCAATATGAGGGGAGGAGGGACAGGTAAAAGCAGGCAGGTGGCAGGACCACATGACCAGGAAAGTGTATAAAATTTATAGGGTTTAGAAGGAGCCAGGACGTGAAGGTCAGGGCCAGAGGGCATGAGGAGTCACGTGCTGAGGGCTCTGTTCTCAGGCTGGTCCTGGTTTTCCCATCGAGGTGATCTTTAGGGTCCCTTTGGAGTCCATGAAATATGGTCAGCAAGGTCTGAGAGGTCAGTGAGGGCTTCCTAGGGGAGCTGACCTCTGTGGTTGGATGGGGTGGGTGAGGAAGGCATCCCCGTCCCCAGGGTTCTAGTAAAACGGTAGCACATGGATATAGTCCACTCCTATTTCAGCAAGGAGACCCTGTACCTCTGGATCAGAAGCGAGCTTTCATGGCAGCCTGTCCTGCTCAAATCCCGTGACATTCGCATCCAGCCCAGCACCTGCCTTCCACACAATCATGTACAAGGGAAGAGACGTGTGGGGTGGTGGGAAGAGGCCGGAAGGGGAAAGGAGTCACATGTCTACCCCCACTGCTTCGCAGATTCCTCTTTCTGTCCTCGAGGTGGGTCCCATACGCCTTGATTCTGAGTTCAGTCTACCAAGGACTGTGTCTTGAAGCCAGGCTGCAGGGCCCAAGCCTGTGGACCTCTGCTTATTTTAACAGAGCCTTACATAAAAAGCGCAAGCATGTGCAAGATTGATGATGAAATCAGGAACCAGGGAGAGGAAGAGATGGCCAGCTCCCGGGCAGGGTCTTAACTCTCAGAGCTGATTCTATTTAGTTCACCCAGAAACTGGATGACTGATACCTGCCCAATACCATTTTTAGTGGGCAAAATCCTTACTTTTTCTGTCTCAGTTTCCTCATCCTGTACAGGAAACAATAACAGTTTCTTCCTCAACAGGTTGTTGTAGGGTATATGAATTAATACGTGTCAATTGCTTAGAACAGTGCCTGGCACAAAATAAGTTCTCCATAAATGCTAGTTTGGGGGTGGGGGTTGGTGGTGGTGGTCGTCACGATGATTATTAACTTCTTCATTCAACCACAGAGCCTTATAGGTATTTGGTTAATGTTGAATGAACGATTGACATAAATGCAAGGGGATAAAAGGCTGAAAGCAGATGATATCAAAGATTGAAATAGACACTTGGTTTGCACTTGATTTGGTCTAATTAGTCATTATGATCTGGTATCCATGGAAACTGCTGAATAGCAAGACTCAGAACAGTTTTCCTCTGTACGGAGCACACCAAGGTACAAGCAGGGCTCCTGCGCGTTGCAACCCACGCAGGGGGCAGGTTTCTCACCCACCTTGCTCTTCTCTCCTCACCAGACGGTGAACTCTTCCAAGGCAGGGACCAGGTCTACATGGTTGCTGGGTGGCAGCAAGTGCCCATGCATTTTTGTTGAGTGAGTGAAGGATGAATAAATGTTGTCTGATTGGCTCCGAAAACGGTAGGACTGAACCTTCAGTGAAGGACCTCAGAGCCTCCTCTGGGAGGGGCTGCAGAAGGCAGGGGTTAACTATCGCCTCTTGCATTAGATTAGATGTTATATAGAACGCTTAACACCACTCATTGAAATAGGATTAGACCTTGTTCAAGTTCAATTCCAAAGTGGTGAAGAGCTTGGGCTTTGGGAACCATCAAATCTGGGAACCACACCTGAGCTTTGTAAAATGATTTCATTTCTCTGGGCCTGTGTCAGCCTCTATAAATTAGGCCTGACGATATTCGCTTTTCAGGGATGATAGGCAGAGAAAAGGATCCAATGTGTGTAAAGCCATTGGCTCCTTTAAAAGGGAGCCACACCACCTTCATTTTAGAGTCTATGAAGTGGGGATAGTAGCAGCCCTTCCCTCTCCCAAGGGATTTGGAAACTCTAATGGTGCACGTGATAGGAGAGTCCTTTGTAAGCTGTAGAGTGCTGTGCACACATGCGGGATCATAGGGATGGCTTGAGAAGTAGAAAGAACCTGAACCTGGAGCCCTGCTGGAACAAGCCTCCCAGCCAGGGGGGCAGGACTCAGAAACCCCACGGGGAGCTTCTCAAGGCCATGGACTTGGGAACCTACCTCTGCCTCGCTCTACTTTCTGTGACCTTGGGAAAGTGATAATCTCAAGAGACCACAATGTCCTTGTTGGTGAAGTGGTGTGACAGTAAGTCACGGGTTGTTGTGGGGTTAAATGAGATTCGGCCTGTGAAGTATTCAGTCCAGCACCCAGTAAAGGTGTCGCCCCCATTTCTCTACAACCTCACCCTCCTGCCCCCTCTTAAGGGACAGGGAGTTCTTCCTCCGCTTGTCCAGTCTTTGGTTTGCACAGTATGAGGAGAAAATAAACCAGAAGGAAAGCAAGGGGAGGGGAAGCAGGGTGCTCAGCCTTATGGGAAAGGCCATTATCATGAGGCAAGGACCATCACTGCCCCCATTTCCCAGGTGGGGTCACTGAGGCCCAGCTGGCACAGCACGTCACATCCAGGTCTGTCCACGCACAAAGGTGGAGCTCACTCCTCGTATCCAGGATCCCTCGCTGGCTCTGTGGGGGTCCCCGGGGCTGGGGAAGAGCAGATGGACAGAAGCCAAGTGGGTGCTTGGCCCAGCCCGGCACCCCCATTCCTATCCCACCCCTAAGTCCTATCCATCCCTCCCACTCCCTAACTATGACCCTTTGCCCCTGGGCACTCTCCTGGGCTGTGTGGCCCTGTCAGCCTCTCCAGATGCTGGATCCGGAGCAGGTATCACCAGCATGGCCTGTGCCCTTCTCTGCCAGAGATAACAGTCATTAGGTAATTGCATTTGTCCCTTATCTCACTTTCACTCTTTATTACTTCCCTGGGGAGATGCTGTAACCATGGCCTCTCTCTGCAAATTAAGTCAGTCTCCATGGCTGCAAGCACAAGCCACAGGACTGCTTTCAGGGGGAGTGTGGTGTGGGGGAGAGATTACATCTTCAGGTGGCAAGGACACCATGTCCCTCAGCTCAGGGCGTGCTGACAGGCCCTGGGTGACTCCTGGGAGCACAGCCAGTGCCCACAGAAACAAGCAGAGATCTTGCTCTAGGCTTGCTGTGTGACCTCAGGCCCAGCACTTAACCTCTCTGAGTCCCAGGTCTCATGGGTCAGATGGGGACAATAACTCTTTCCTCCATGATAATCAAGACAGCTTGGGGCTGAGGGAAATCTACAGCTGCATGTATTGTCCATGTATTCTAGATTCTGTGGCAGCTCTTTTTTTTTTTTTTAAGGTATGTAGTAGTAGCTCATTGTGTGTTTTTAAAATTAAAGTATAGTAGACATACAATATTATATTAGTTTCAGGTGTACAACATAGTGATTCAACATTATGGCAGCTCTTTAAAAAAAAAGAGCTTTACTGACGTACATTTGCACATATTTAAAATGTACAACGGATAAGTTTTGACATATGTATACCTCTGTGAAGCCATCGCTACTATAAGATAGTGAACACATCCATCACCTCCCAGAATTTCCTCTTGGCTCTTTGTAACCCCTTCATTACTTCCCCACCTCCACACCCCAGGCAACCACTAATCTGATCACTGTCACTATAGATTCATTTGCATGTCCTAGAATTTCATGTAAATGGAATGATACAGTATGTACTCTTTTTGTCTGGCTTCTACTCTGAGAGTCACCCATTGTGATGGGTGTATCGGAAGTTCACTTCTTCTTATGGCTAAGTCACAGCCCACTATATGGAGATGCTACAACTTTCTAATTCATTTATCTGTTGATAGATATTTGGGTCGTTTCCAGTTTGGGGCTATTACAAATAAAGCTGCTATGAATATTCACGTACAAGTGCCGAATGCTTTCATTTCTCTTTGGTAAACAACTAGGAGTGGAATGGCTGGATCATACGGCAAGTCTATGTTTAATTTTTAAAGAAATGACAAATTGTTTTCCAAAGTAATTGTGTCATTTCACATTCCCACCAGCAGTGCACAAGTTCAAGTTCCTTTACATCTTCACAATACTTGGTACAAATAGTCTTTTTAATTTCAGTCATTCTAATAGGCGTGTGATGGTATCTCCTTGTACAGTGAGCTCTGCTCAGAGAAGCACCTGGGTTCCCAGGCCCCCTGCCCAGGGCCAGGTTGTCCCTCTCAGTTAGGTGAGGCAGGGCTTGGAGCCCTTGGAGTTCTCAGTGTGTGTTTTTCATGCTCCCCTGCTGCTATTGGAGAGGCTGTGGAGGTCACAAGATGACCTCCCAAGGACCTTACCTGCCTTGTGATTCTGGGACAAACACATTTGAGGCTCAGCTCTCACCTTTGGTGAAAATTCTCTGGCCTCTCAGTGTCATGGTCCTGTGTTCACTTTGGCAGTTATTGTTTACTGGCACTCAATGCCTCAGGAAGAAGACCCCTCACGGGGATCCTAGGATGAGGTGGATTCTAGGATGGTCCTGGCCTCAGCGAGAGCCTCATCTAACCACTGGCCTGAACCACCTGTCCTGGAGCTGGGAGCCAAGAGGACTAGGAGCCAGGGTGGGGTGGGGGCTGTGGTTTCATCAGGGGTATGACAGCAGCTCAAGGCCGCTGAAGTCCTCCAAACTGGAGGGTCTTCTTGGGCAGGGAGATAAAGCTGAGGATACCAGGTCAGCACCCGGACTTCCTTAGGTCTCAGGCAGGAGGGAGGTCCATGATTAAAGCCCACCTGGTCCAGAATTCTCTGCCCGCTCCTGTAGGGTGAGGAGGCAGGAGGAGACACGTAACCCAGATGGCTGACTCTCTGAGCTGCGGTGCTGAGAGAGGTGAGAGAATGGCTTGTTCTTTGGGGGAGAAGACTGCTCAGCTAATGGGCTCTGAAATATCATTTGTCAGGAGATAAGAGGCTCATGCACTGCCTTGCAGACCCCGGCCATGCAGGAGCTCCCTGTGCCTGCCTCCAGGCCGGAGCTCCCCAAAGGCTCCTCTGCCTACACCCCTGACCCCCATCCCTGGCTGGTTGGGGAGGGGCAGAACTGAGGGCAAGGGGACCAGCTCATCACCTGCCCCTCTGTGGAGAGCAGAACAGGTCAGGGCCCTCCAACATCCCTCTTCCAGGGCTCCACTTTACAGGGCACTAGAGACAGCTGTGGGGTGCTCCATCGCCTTGGAGATGAGAGATACTCAGTCACCTGAAGGAAAATCACATCCTAAAGATACTATAACAATAGGTAGGTGTTGGCATGGACTCAGCACTCAGTGTGGGCCAGAACACCTGACACATAGTGACTCCGTAAGTCCTCACAAGAGCCCTGGGAGGTAGGTACTAGCAGCAACATCCCATTTTACAGATGAGAAAACTGAGGCTCTCTCAGAAGTTAAGGGGCCCAGCCCTGCTGAGGCTGAAGTTGAAAGAAGTGGCTCATATAGCCAGTCAGTCAACTGAAAAAACTACAACCAAACAAACCAGTGCTCCACCAGAGGACAGAACCCGAGGAAGAGGGAAGGGAGGGAGTTATGACAGCTACATGGGACACAGGACAGGCAGTGGCACCTGCTGAGCACCCAGGAACTGTGCTGGGGCTTTCCCTCCTGTTATCAGCACCCTGCGTCGCCCCAGACATAGTATGGACTGACAGATGGTGGTGACTGAATTCTCTCAGTTAAATTCACAGAAATCACACAAGGAATTATTGTGGCCATTTTGTGGAACAAGAAACAGAGTCCCAGCTGCCTGGCTCCATCCCAGAAGCACCTGTGTTACTCTGACTCTGTTCTTAGGACAGGGGTGCCTCCCCCTCACTCCCTACCACATGCCTTGGCCAAGGGGTCAGACCAGCCCCTCTACTCTCCTCCACTTTGAACCTCACTTTCACAGTCATCTTTCCCCAAGACCTAGTTTCCAAAGTTCTTGGCCTTGGCGTGACTTTGGGGGTTGCACCTTGCTAAGCAATTCTTCCACAGCGCCTCTCTATGGAGTTTCCGCAGCTCCACCTCCCAAGAGCTCTCCCCATAGATACAGAATTTTCTGATCCAGAGGTATTTCCCAGAAGACATCCTGCTCGGGAGTTAGGCCCTGGGGGACTCCTGTGGGAATATGGCCGTAGTTAGGAAGAAGAGATGGGGCAAGGGGAAGACTTCTCGCATCCCAGACCTGGTCCTTCTTTCCAACCTACTGTGCCCCATGCCCTGAGTAGCCAGCCTGGGCACCCAGCGCATGGTGCTTAAGAGGCCCTTCTTCCACCTTTCCCACCATCTTCCTGAGCTGGGCCCCCCAAAGCCCTCCTCCACCCATTGAGGCCTGTAAACCACTTTATTAGATTAAAATAAACATGTGCCTAAGAAGAAAAGCAAAACCTTAATTGGAAGCCTCTGGAGATGTTTGCAGAGACAGATGGGAGAGGATCTAATGCAATCACCTCGTACTGGCCTCTGTGCAGACCTCACAGATAAGACAACATTGCCCAGCAACAGGGCTTTGCCACCTGGAGGCCTGATAAGGGGCTGTGTGCTTGGAAAACATGATTTTGTAAGCGAGGCCAAAGGCGTGTTGACTCTGCTGCCCAGTGCCCTGGCTCCCCTGTCAGATAAGCAGCTGCCACTTTCCCTGGGGGCCAAGCAGAAAGCTGCTCCCAAGGACCCCCTGGCAGAGACGCCCCACATGAAGATGTCCTGAGCCCCAGCCAGTCACTCCCTGGGATCTGGTGCTCACCAAAGGGGACGTTGCTGGCTACCTGGGGCAGGTGGTGGCAATAGCTTCCCCTCTCCTCTCCCTGGCTGCTGGTTCAGAATCATCTCTGCAGCCTGGCATGGGATGGAATAGGGTGTTAGGGCTTCTGGGCGCTAGCTAGGTCTGATGGGCACATCCATGCAATGACTCCTGTCTACCTCAAAGTGAAAGCCAAAATCCTTCCCAAGGCCCCTGATTTCCCACCTGCATGATCTGGCCCAATACTGCCTTACCTGCTACTGCCCCCTTACTCACTCTTCCAGACATCTGGCCTTTTTGATCTGCCTCAGACCTGCCAGGTATACTCCTACCCCAGGGCCTTTGCACTGGCTGTTCATTCAGCCTCGCATGCTTTTCTCCCAGATACCCAGATGGCTCTCTTCCTCGAGTCCTTCAAGCCCTCACTCAAGTTACTGTCTCAGCAAGGCCTACACTGTTCGCCTGTGTGATGAGGCCACACCCTCCCACCCTACTATTCCCAAGCCCCTAACCCTGCTCTGCTCTTTCTTTTTTCACAGCATCACCACCTTCTAACATACTATGGAATGTACTTATTTAGTATGGCTTATTGTTTATCACCTGTCACCTCAGCCTAGAGTACAAGCGCCAAGAAGCTCTTTCCGTCACTGGCATATTCCAAGCATCCAGAACAGAGCCTGGAACAGAGTAGGTGCTCAGTAAATGTTTGTTGAATGAAAGAAAATGCCTCTTCTTCTCAGCCCCCTAACAGCTCTGGTAGAGCTGGTGAAAAAGAGGCTGGGTAACTGGGCATCCCTGAGAAAGGCCAGGAGCAGCCGTCCCCCCACAGCCCACCACGGGGACCTCCAGAGGAAGTCGGCCTTATCCAGGAAGGAAATCCTAAGACTGGGTGCCAGGAGAGTGTGGCTCCCATCGCAGCCCTGTGATTGGTTTGCTGTGTGACTTGGGACAAAGTGCTGTTATCTCTGCATCTCAATTTTCCTCAGATGATGTTATTATTTACCGTCTTCATCTACGAGCAATAAATTTCCACATTATCACTTTCTGCCCTGCAGCCTGAGGTCAAACCCTGCTTCTGTCACTTAACTTACTAGGCAGTTTAGGCAACTTCTCTGAACCTCCGCCTCCAATCAATCTACTAATGAGGAAAATGGTAGCACTTCATCACAGGTGCGGGAAGAGTAAAACAGCCAATACACGCAAAAGGGTCAGCTACTACGGTTCAGATCCGTTACACTCTTTGAGCACGCGTGCCCTGTATCCTCACAGCCATGTTTCAGGTGCGGACACTGAGGCACAGAGTGAGACAGTGGCTAGCCAGGGTCACTTGGTGTGGCGATGGCAGCTCCAGGGCAGACTATGTCCAGCTGACCCTGGAGCCCAGGGCTCTCCCCACCCCCTCATTCCGGCTTGGCTGATGCAAAGCCTGCTCATCCTCAGCCTTTGGGCCTCACCTTGGTCAGAGGCCCTGAAGTGGCTCGTGTTGACAAGACACTTCCTATTAAGTAGGACAGGAGTCTAAAGGGTCACACTCCACATTAATTCAAATGTGGAGACAATCAAGCCCCAGAATTAGGGATGGAGGGAAATCCATCAAGGCCCGAGAAGGGGTGAGGCTTGAGGGGCACTGAGCTCTATGTGGTTGCAGGACCAAGGACCGTGGAGGGAACAGGACGCTGTCGGACCGCCCACACCCCAGACAGAGCCGGCGGGGGTCAGCGTCTTGTCTGGGGTTCTCCGAGTCAAGCATGTGAATGCACGTGGTTAGCCAGGAATTCCGGGCAGAGAAGTGGGGAAGGAAGATGAGGGAGAGGGTAGAGGGTGGACAGGTGAGGAGAGGAAAGAAAGTCAATCGTGTGTTAGCAATAGTGTGTGCTATCGAGCAGGACACCGCGGTGAGAAACGGAGCTTAATTCCTCAAGGAGCTGTTGGGAAATGATACAAAAAACCCTCCTTGGAATTCTCCCACCAGGGGTGAGGAAGTTGGGATATTTCTAAATGAACACCTGAGATGCACTGGCTGACAGCAAGTCTCTGAACTCTCAGCTTCCGGTGAATGAGAGCAGAACAGGTTTCTGGGTTTCTGTAAAAAGCCTCTGGGCCCCGAGGGGTGGACCCTGCCAGTGGGAGGGGAGCCAGGAGCCTGAAAGGTCTGCGAGACACGAGCAGGCCTCGGACTACGTCTCATAGAGTCAGACTCGGCTGGCTGCTGGGCAGCAGTGGGGGCTCCGGCCGGCCCTGAGCCTGCACGTCTGTGAGAACCAGCTCTGGAGCCCTGGGATACCAGCTCCAGCAGGGACTCTGCTGCCCCCCCCCACCGTGGGCACCCCTAGCTGGGCTTCTATTCTCTCAGCTGAGTGCCTGGAGTGCTCCCAGGTTTGCAGGCTGGATTGACAGCTTCTGGCCCATACAGAGACCAGGACACCAGTTCTGTCCCCTGCTCTCCCTTCAGGCTAAGAGGCAGCCACCTTCCTGCACCCAACATTCCCACATGGTAGTGGGCAGAGTGGGATTTTTTTTTTTATTGTGGCAAAATATGCATAACATAAAATTTTCCATTTTTACCATTTTTAGGTGCACAGTTCAGGGGCGTTTAGGACATTCACATTGTTGGGAGACCATCAGCACCATCCATGCCCAGAACGTTTTCACCTTCCCAGACTGAAACGCTGTTCCCGTTAAGCCATAACTCCCATCCCACCTCCCGCCTGCTCCTAGCAACCACCGTTCCTTTCTCTGTCTCTCTGAATTTGACCAAAGAGTGACTTTTTAAAAAAGCATTTCAATGTCCTCACTGCACAGATTTGCCTCCTTTTTCCCCCTCCCCACCCCAGGTTGGCGCTTGGACTCTAGAGTCAGGAAGTAGTATTTTGACTGCCAGTCCTATACCTCCCTCCCTCATTCGTTTCTTCATTCTTCTTTCACTCCCTGGCTGGGGATCAGGGCAAGCGATTCTGGCTCTCACAACTTCCTGTGCCTGGGTAAATCCCTTCCCACCGCTGAACCTCAGGAGTGAGACTAGAATCTCGGCAATATCAAGATTCACTGCATTTCTTATGCTCCTGGGAGCTGATTGTTCTACCCCATTAATTCAGACAACTGCCCGTTACCTAGGAGGGTTCTCGCCCCATGATGAACCCCGGCATGGTTTGTCTGAATTGGAAGCAGCGTCGTCTGAGACAGGGAAATAAATGGCGGCTGGCACGGAGCAGTCCCTTCCCTTCAACATACCGACAGGGGTCTGTAAGCACATCCCCCGCCAGCAGCCTAGTCACTCGCATCCTCCACCCCAGGCTTGCTGGTTTGTTGTCAGAACAACTCGCTGTTCTTACAGCTATTTCCTTGTTTCAGTTGGAGTTCCGTTTCAGAAAACAGGATATTAAGTGGCTTACAGAATCACTGGAAGGACTGAAGACGTTGACTAGAGTGTGTTTCCAGAAACAGCTGGCAAAACCACACCTTAGAACTGAGCTGCTATGGGAGCTGCTGCCCCCGTGCTATGATCAGGAAACTGCCCGTCAAGTCAGGAAGCTGACACCACAACCTCTGTCACCAGAACCACCTACCTCTGTCATGTCCACACTGGTAACATGGTGGCTCTGCATCCTGTCTCTCTCCATAAATGACTCCAAATCCAGTTCCTACGTAAGTTCCTCTGATTGGTAGAGCCTAAATCACATCCCAGTCCTTAGTGGCAAGGGTTTCTGGGAAATGTAGTTTTTAGCTTTCCTGCTTCTGCCCAAAGAGGAAGGTTGGAATGGACACTGAGCAATCTAATTAATAGTGCCCTGCACAGACTCACAATGCAAAGAGCTCCTGGCTTTGCTTTGTCCCCTGCCTGCTCCTCCTCTCAGTGAGCTATGCTGCATCTCCACCACCCACTCAGCTCAGTGCTTTATCTAACATACAAAAGCAAGGCAGTCTATATACTAGGTTGGTGCAAAAGCAATTACTGTTTTTGCAATTATTTTTAACCTTTTAAACTGCAGTTACTTTTGCACCAACCTAATATATTGAGCTATAATCAAAACACATTTTGTGCATGGATCAACATTTGGCAGCAGATCTGGGAACCTGTCGGGGGGAACAAGTGGGCAGTAAGTAGGTTGAGACCTACTGGTCCCTTGGTGTTCTAACATGATTCTAAGATGAGCTGCTAAGCTCACCTTCAAAGCAGACCATATTCTTCTCTGATTCCCTCTTACTGCGTAAGTAATGGAGAGTTAACCACATCTTGGCTGTCTGTGCCAGGCCTTCATGTTTCAGTAGGTGTGATTCCCAGTAAGAACATCTGTTCTGTGGAGAACAAACGAGACCATTAGCACTGGATAAGAGGTACTTGTTATAACCAGAGGCAGTTGCAGAATGTCAAGGTAAGAGGACTTTAGCAGCTGCCACTTGATAAGAAATGAGGGCTAGAGCACTTGTCCAAAACTGCACATACAAGGTAAGAATGTGACTTTGATGGAGATTGCACGTATAGACTTAAGGCAATAAAAATAGCCTTTCTCCATCCTTCATCTCTCAAAGGTTGGAAAAAATATCAACTGTCGTTCTCAAAGAATGAGAAGCCCCAAAAAGCCTGAGGGTAGTCGTTTTGGGTGGGGGGTGCTGATGGTGACCAGTTAAAACATTAGGCTGACAGAGGGCTTAGGACTTGGGAAGGGGAGTATGGAGTGACACAAGACAGATGGCTGGGCCCCAGATGCCACCATTTCCTAGCTGTGTGACCTTGGGAGAGTTACTCCATCTCTCTGAGCTTTGGCTTCTACGTATGAGAAGCAGAGGTGTTGCTAACTTAGTTATAAGTTTATTTGTAAGGATGAAATGAAATTAACAGGTATAAAGCCTTGCAGCAGATGTCAATGTCCCATCTATGTCCCCTTGGGCCACCTTGGAGGTTACCTGTAGACAGTGCCCATACACACCAACAGCTTCCAGTGTTCTCTGCCTGAGGGTGTTCTCTGGCAAGTGGGGCTTTGCTTGGCCCTTTCACCAAGCAGACCAGAGTGTTGGTAAATCCATGCCTCCAGGAGAGACCCCCAATGAGGGAAACGAATCAGCAGATACGTAGCCCAGCTTGCTTTCCCCAGTGGAACAATTCTGAAGTTATGTTCTACAGTTTCTCAACAAGTCCCAGCTAGTGAGTCTCCACTGCCCTCAGTGGTGATTCGCTCATCAACACACTCTTCACTGGCTTTTCTCTTTTCCTCATCTCACCTTCCTACTCCCTTACTGTGCTTCCTGGAATCACTTCCAAATGAACTCTTTGCCCTCCCAAACCCTTGTGTTAGCGTCTGCTTTTGGGGAACCCGAACAAAAACAAGCGCCAAACCCAGTGCCTGGTGCCTTGAAAGGGACCCATCAACAGTCCCACACAGGGTTCCTCATCAAAATCGCACAACACAGAAATTATTTGAGTGACTATTTTCTCAATTCTCCCAACAATAGTGCATAATTAGTACCATTCTAGATGCATGCAAGAGACAGTAACTCATTCCATATGATGAATGCCTAAGTGCATTTGGGCTTAATTCGCTTGCAGAACTCCATCTGTAAACAAGTATAATAATGGCACCTACCTCAGAGGGCTGTAATGTAAAACTCTTAAGAGTGCCTGGCTCTCAGTAAGTCTTCCACAAGGGTCAGTGCTTGTCATCATCCCCATGGGTTGTGTAGTACAGAATGCTCATTGTCCTCCAGTATCCCCTCTTCCGTGAGGAATCAGAACCACCCCCAGTGGCTGCCTACTCCCTTACAACGAGGTGTGTCCCTGTGCCCAAGTTCTGGCCAACGGGTTGTGGGAACGGATGCATGCAAGTTACCCATCATGCCCTTACGAAGAAGCTGCTTGGCTTGCATCTACCCTTTGCCCCCTAGGTGATGATTGAGAAATGGTGGCAATGGGGCAGCTGCCTTGATATCAAATATGGAGCTCTCATGTGGAGTCCATGAGTCTGGACTGTTCACTTCGGGGCTGTTGTGAGAGAGAGAAACCAGACCCATCTTATTCCACTGTATTTTAGGGTCTTCTGTTCCAGAAGCTTATCCTTACCTAACCGATCCAGCCCAAAGCCCAAAGATGGGATCAAGGGATGTGAGTTTCTTCCTTCTTTCTTTTTTCCATTATGCCTATCATATGCCCAGCACTGTGCCAGAAACTGAAGTCCCCAGATGGGGAGGAGGCAGACCAAACACCAAGGAGCTCAAAGTGTCATGAGCTAGAAGGCTCAAAAAGCAAATAATTTAAACCTTCTGTGCTAAATGCTCAAATAACGGTTCTGGAGGCAGACAAGAAAGCAATTACCTCAGGTCCTAAAAGGTATGAAAGTTTGCCAGGCCGTAGGGGAGGGAGTGGGATGGTAATTGAAAGGTGTTTCAGGGAGGTAACAGCATGTGAGAAGTCATGAAATGGCAGAAAACATGGGGCATTTGGGCAAGACAAACTCTAGGTCCAACTTTCCCATTCACTTGCCATGTGGTACCTTGGTTGCTCACGTTAGCATCCTGGATTTCTGTAGTTGGTATCTCTGCAAATCAGCCTCAAAATTCCTCTCTAATTTAGGCCTAGGGGTGCTGTAAGGGGTTAACGATGGAATGCTTTGAACAGCTATAAAGCATGGTGCAAATGCTAGTTACTGGCACTGTCATTTGCAAAGCCTAGTTTGGGACATTTTTGCTGGTTGGTTATGCTCGGTTTCATGACAAAGCTCCTGGAGAAATGGCACTCCTGGGAGGATGGCAATGGTTCTGAAACTCCCCGTGAGAAAAGCCCACTCACCATAGACGGTGGTTCACCTTTCTTCATGGCTTTTGGGCAATGCATATCAAGTGCCTTAAAAATGTCCATTTTCTTGGACCCAGGAGTTCACCTTCTATTAAGCGAAATCATTGCAGACAATGCAGAAGTCTGTGTACGAGACTGTTCTTTATAATAGAAACTTATCTGTGCATTACAAATTGTGGCGGGCAGACCACTATGCTGATGACATGGGTCAATCTTCATGAGATGACGCTGCAGAGGAGGCATGTGGCAAATCTGTGCAGCACACTCAGGATGGCCCCACAGCAGACGGGCCCGGGCCACTTCAGCGCTGCACTGAAGTCTTTCACTGGGGACTGCCCTTTATGAAGGGAGCCATCTCAACAAAGACTATAGAACACACATTTTTAAATTACCGATGCTTATCTCTGGGTGGAGTGAGTCCAGGTGCATTTCTGTGCATTTCCAAGTTTTCGATATGGACTATGTGTTATTGTTCAGCTATATATTCCAGGTCCTTTCCACTCTATCTCCTCGCTATTCCTACACCAGGCACATTCTTTCCTCGGGCATTTGCACTTGCCTTTCGTTCCCTCTACCTGGAGCCTTCTTCTCCTAGACACATGCAACCACCCCCCACCGCCACCACCAAATTCAGGTCTTTGCTGAAATGTTCCCTCCTGGGTGAGCCCTCCTCAGATCCACCCTGTTTAAAATATAATTTAAAATACAACACCCATCACCCCAGCACACCCAACCCGTTCCCTGCTTCATGTTTGCCCATAGCACTTGTTCCTACCTCACACACTGAGCATTTTACTTCTTTACTTGTTCATTGCCTGTCTTCACCCTTTAGAATGTAAAATCCATAAGAACTGAGCTTTTGTCTGTTTTGTTCGCTGCTGCATCCTCAGCACCTAGAACAGCTGAGTGATGTTCTAAGGCATTCTGAGCATGTAGTAGGCGCTTAACAAATAGTTCAAGAAATGAATAAATGTATGAACAGACCATTTCATTTCTGAGCTCCTGCCAGGTTCTCTTTTAGGGGTAGAAGAGGGTACAGGTGTGGGGCAGGAAGTAGGAAACAGCAGCAGGAGATGGGGTGTCCCCAGGAAAGAGGGGCTCTGGATGATGCCAGCCTATGCCGAACAGTAGCCCAGATACCAGGTTCTCTATGACATTAGGGTCAGGTGGCAAAAGGTTTCCGATGTGGCCCCCAGGTCGAGAGCAGCAATGTGGCCGAGCATGGGCAGAGGGAAACAAAAGCAAGAAACCAACCTTTCACACAAAACACCCAGGTTTTGAGAACACTCAGAAAGGTGAAAACTGTTCTCAAATACGCGATGAGTTACCAGCCACAAGAAAGTGGTCCTAAGGGGTTGAACTAGGGCCAATGAAAAGTTATAAGCACTCCTATTTTGGTTTGATATCAAGAACTGTCCCCTACTCCTCTCTCATTGGCCCCACGAGAGCTGTCCAACAATGGCCAGAGTCCACGATTCACTTACCCATGGGTTAAACATCCAATCAGTGTATTCAACAGTTATCTATTAACTGTGTTTAACTCTGTGCCAGGGGCCGTGCTCAGCACTGTGAAAGCAATGGAGACTAAACATGATTCAAATAAATAAATACGTACATATACGATACAATTACAAATTGTGAAGACACAAACTGGATTAGAGAGGCTTTACTCAGACAGGGTCAGGAGGCCTCTCTAGGGCCTCCTAGATATTTGAGGGAGCCCTGAATGGTGAGCACACCAGCAGCCTGTGAGATCGGGGGTTAGCGCCCAGAGCAGAGAGAGCACGGAACGGTGCGCTAGGATTGGCAGGGACCTCAGGTACACTGGAGAAACACAAGGCCCGGAGACCGGGAGTGACCTGACCACCCGACACACAGCAAGTCGGTGGAGCCGTCGAGGGGTGGAGGAGCAGCCGAGCCTCCCATGGCACCTCCTGGAAGCCAAATACGCGCCTCATAACCTGACCCACTAGGTGCGAGCCGCCGGGACCAGAAGCAAGAGAGGTAAGGCTGCCGATGGAGCGAAGTGCGGCGGGACCCTCAGCGGGGTGGAGAAAAGGGCCAGGGGCGGCCCGATGACGTCATTTCCGGGGTTGGGGGCGGTATATAAGCCAGGCGCGCGCGAGCGCGGCTACTGCTGCTGCTGAAGTATCCGAACTCAGTGCAGCGAGGCTGGTGGGCGGACCGACGGACGGACGTACACAGGGACGCTGCGACCCCCATCCCCGCACAAACGCCGCGGTAACCCGCCTTGCCCCGCCGGTCCAGCCACTCCTCGCTCGCCTGCCCGCCGTGCCCAGCCCCAGACCGCCAGCTGCTCGGCGCCCCGGGTTCGCCATGCGCTCCGCCGCTGTCCTGGCGCTTCTGCTCTGCGCCGGGCAAGGTGAGCGAGCGCGGAGTCTCGGGGGACAGGGCCCTGGGTCCCACTGCCCATCCGTGCCTGCTCTTGTCCCGCCCGCGCTGAGGTCCAGGCACCACGCCGCGCCGCGAGCCCCTCCACACCTCCCCTCCAGCACGGCGAGTTTTCAGCACCGCGGACAGCGCCTCCTCCTAATTCCTGGCCCCACAAAACGTCCTCCGCCCAGCACCTGCAGACCGGACTCTTTGGGCACGACTCCCAACCCCGCGAGGCAGGGCCCCTTGGTGCCTGCACCTCATGTTGGGTTCGGCGTCTGAGCTGCATCAGGGCCAACGCCGGCTCCTTGCCGTGGCTGGCCAAGGTCATTGGGGGAGATGGGAGGGCTGCTGCTGGCTCCCCCTCTCACCTCTATCCCTTTTCCATCCTCCCGCTCTCCGTGTCTTTCTGCTCTTGACTTCTGCCTCTCAGTATCACCTCTCACAATTCTCCTCCATCTCTTTTTCCTTTTTCCTCACCTCTGGGATCTCTCCCTGCATTCTCCCCAACCCCAATCCTATTCAGCCCTTGGCCTTGTTTTCACAACACTTGCCTTCAGCTCCCACAGCCCCTCCAGAGCAGACACTTTCCCAAAGGGGAGGGTTAAGGCTTTCAGTGAAGCCTCTGGGAGACACCCCTTGGGAGCAGCAGTCGGGGAATAGAAACAAAATTAGCTCTGGCATCTAATTTGGGTGGGGGCAGTTTTGAGGGGGAGCACAGAGGTGAATAGACCCCCGATGAACCTGGTCGGGAAGGGCTGGGCTCTCCCCTGAGAGCAGAGAAGTGACCCCAGGTCTCTCTCTTTTTCTTCCCAGTCACTGCCCTCCCTGTGAACAGCCCTATGAATAAAGGGGACACCGAGGTAAGGAGGGGTGCGGAGATGTCCCGGGATGGGGGGTAGGAGGCCCCAGTGGATGCCTCACATCCTGTTCTTGGGCAGCTGCAGGAGTGAGTTTGGCATAAAGCCAAGAGCCAGCACTGCGGCTGCTGAGCCTGGGGACAGCTTGCAAAAGAAGATATCAAAGATTGCTTGATTGCCCTGCTGTCCTGCTGGGGGGACTTCCCCAGCTTCCTCTGAGCTGAGTCTGCAGCCCAACGGGGCCTGTGTCTTGCTTGCTGGGCTGAGGTGCCAGGTCCACCGTCTTGAACATTCTGAATCTGGCATGACCACTGAGGGCTGCTGGCCGTGGCTTCCCTGTGGTCGTAGTTGTCCATAGACCTTTGAGGATGGTCTTCACCTGCCTGGTTCTGGCCTCCCCCTTTGCTGCCATTCCCCTCCCCCCACGGATCTGCCAGTGATGCTCCACCCCCACCCACAGGCACTCAAGCTCCAGCTGTCCCAAAGGGCCACAAGGAAAAACATTCTTGGTCATGGCCTCTGCACCCAGGGTCCCGGCCAGTTAGCAGTGATGGTGGATGTCACCCAGGAAAGAGACTTAGGAGACACCAGTGGAGGGGTTCTTAGCCAGCAAGAGACACTCCATGTTGGGTGTATACTTGAAATTTGTTCATGTCTGTGGCGAGGCTGTGTTTCTAGTCTCTGGTGCTCACAGATAGCTCCATTTGAGAGTCAGAGAAAGTTCTACTCCCCACCTTTCCAGGAGCTGTTTTCTTCCATTCCAGAGAGGCTATGGTTAAAAACCAAAGCCTCAAAGCAATTTCAACCTCAATTTACTTAATTATATTTCCTATTCGATAGTTGCAGACAGGCCTGTATTTAAACCTCTACCATTCATTGTAGCTGTGTGGTCTTGGAGAAATTCCTTAACTTCTCTGAGCTTCTCCTTTTCCCATCTCTAATATTTCCCTCGAGGGGAGTTGTGAGGAGTAGGAATCATAGATGTGCGGTGCCCGGTACATAGTAAGTCCTCAGTAAATGGGCACTTATTTCTAGAGCTTCCCTTCTTGATCTCCCCATTGTTCTTGGGACCCATATCCAATTCCTCTCTCCCACAATCCATCCTCATGGACAGGTGGTTATTCTGATATTCCCATTGCAAGGTCTGGGGTTGCATGGAGATATAAGGTACAGGCTGCAGGGCCCTCCTTGCCAGATCCCTTAGGGGAGACGCTTTGGTTACCATGTAGTACTCACAGCCTGGGGTTAGGGGCACCGGAACAGCTGGTTAGGACCTGAATGTTCCATCCTAGGATGCTCTGACAACTGTAGAGCTTATTTGCCAGTCTGCCATCCTGGATCCTTGGACAGGTTGCCTTGGCATCCCATAGGCAGCCTTCCACCCCCTCCCTCCCTCCCAGTATTGCCGGATGCATGTCTGACACCTCCTGCTCCTCCTGGCTCTAGACAGCTGAAGCAGGTTAGGAGTTGTGTATCCCTCCCTGGGTGTGTGTGGCACTTCACGTTTTATAGTGTTTTCTCATTTGTGCCTTATCGCCCTGGGAGGGGAGTTAGGAAGTTCTTCTCACTCCCATTTTACAGATAAGGAAACTGAGGCTCAAAGAGGTCAAGTCACATACCCAAGACAACACAGCTAGGATACCACACTACAATTGGCACCATCTTCAAATATCTATTTATCAGGTGCCTGGTTACTCACAGCACCTTGCTGGGCAGTGGGCAAGACTGTCAGGATATGGCTGCTGTTGGCCTGGAATGGACACCCAGATGTAGCTGATGTGTCCCCATATCCAGCCAGGGGATTTATCCCGAGTGAATATGGAGCCAGACCATGAGGCTGTCACTTCCTACATGTGACAACACCGGGGATGTTAAAAGACTGATCCAAGTCCGGTTTCCAGACAGGGTAGAGCCAGGGAAGGTCTTTGTTCTCCTCTGGGCAGTCCAGAAAGGCTTCCTGGAGACGGCTAACCTTTGAGGCATCTGCAAGACTGAAGTACTTTTGCAAGACATGTGTCTGATGCCCAGGAGCAGCTTCCCCATCTATAGAGAAGCACTTGGGGATGAAACGGTCTATTTCTCTCTGATGCTCAGTTATTTTCTTTCAATTAGAGAATGGAAAGGTGGGGTCCTCCATGTCACCTGGTCCAATCTGCCATGGATATTGTTAAAGAGATCAAGGCCCAGAGAGGTTCAGTGTCTTGCCCAATGTCACACAGTGAGTTACGAACATGCTGAGATGAGCTGCAGCTCTCCTAATACTCTGTGGTACCCACCTAGAGGGGCACCTGCTAGCCAGGTGATGGGAGTGCCTGGCACATGATTAGCACCATATAAGGCTTTTCTCTTCTCATTGCTATTATTGTCTGGCTGAGGAAGCAGAGCTGTGCCCCTGAGCCAGGCCTCCATGGACTCCTGAAGAGAAAGCTAACACCCTTATGTTCTCATTAGAAATTTGCTCTGGAGCCTCCAGGGCCTGAGTCCCATGCCCAAGCCGGCCCCAACCTGCCCTACTTTCTTCCCAGGTGATGAAGTGCATCGTTGAGGTCATCTCTGACACACTGTCCAAGCCCAGCCCCATGCCTGTGAGCCAGGAGTGTGTGGAGACACTCCGAGGAGGTACGGGCCAGGCTGGGGGTGAGGGGCTGGGGGTGAGGAGCTGGGGGTGGGGGGGTGGGGGGTGAGGGGCTGGGGGTGTGGGGGTGGGGGGAGGGGCTGGGGGTGAGGAGCTGGGGTGAGGAGCTGGGGTGGGGGCTGGGGGTGAGGGGCTGGGGTGAGGAGCTGGGGTGAGGAGCTGGGGTGAGGAGCTGGGGTGGGGACTGGGGTGTGAGGGGCTGGGGTGAGGGGCTGGGGGTGAGGGGCTGGGGGTGAGGGGCTGGGGTGAGGGGCTGGGGGTGAGGAGCTGGGGTGGGGGCTGGGGTGTGAGGGGCTGGGGGTGAGGGGCTGGGGTGAGGATTTGTGGGTGAGGGGCTTGGGGTGAGGGGCTGGGGTGAGGATTTGGGGTGAGGGGCTGGGGTGAGGATTTGTGGGTGAGGGGCTTGGGGTGAGGGGCTGGGGGAGAGGATTTGGGGGTGAGGGGCTGGGGGGTGAGGAGCTGGGGGTGAGGGGCTGGGGGTGAGGAGCTGCTGCCTGCTGGGCTGAGTGGTTAGGACATGGGTTTGATGGAATTGAACAGTTTAATCCAATGGCCACTGACCAAGTTCCTGCTGTGTCCATGCCTGTGCTACAGTCTGAGGGGCACAGGGAGATGAAGGGGTCACAGGCCCCATGCGCTTGGAGCTTACAGACTAGCAGAGGGAACAAATATGAACACAATTAGCTGGGATTTGGGGCAAAATGAAACTGGGGCTGGAACAGCAAGCCACCAGAATGTGAGCTCCCTATGACAAGGATTTTGTGTGCTATATCCCCCATGCCAGGAACAGCTGCTGGCACCTGGTAGATACCCTGTAGATATGTGATGAATGTAGGAGCATCATGGGTGGGCAGGAGGAGGAAAAAGCTTTGCCAAGCAGGCAGTCAAGTTTGACCAGCTGTTGGGTGGAGCCAACATTAGCATTGGGGTTGGGTGTTCGAGGAAAGTTGGAAACCCACAGGGAGAAAAAGGATGAAAGGGGACTCTAGGTGGAGCCGACAGCACGAGCAAAGGCATGGAGATGGGGAGACGTGTTGTGTTTGGAGACACTCCTACCTCACCTGAGGGCTGCCATCTCCGCCCAGGTCTGGGTGCTGGGACAGTGACTGACCTTTCTGAAGTAGTAGAAAACTGATTGACACCTTGGAAAGGAGGTCATTTCAAAAGTGTTAATCTCAAGACCCAATCTCACAGCTGCCACCCAGGCTTTGAGTTTCCAGAATAAAATCCTTGTGCTCAGCTGAAAATATGGATGACAATCTTTCTCTTCTGTTCTTTGGAAATAAACCATAATCATTCTCCTTCACCACAGATGAACGGATCCTCTCAATCCTGCGACATCAGAATTTGCTGAAAGAGCTCCAAGACCTTGCTCTCCAAGGTATTTCCAGGCACTGCACATGAATCGGGATAAATTCCAGTGACTGACAGTCAGGAAATCAGGGTGGAAGGTCGAGCAGGTCCTGTTTCTCTCTGATGCTCAGTTAGTGCCTTTCAACTACAGAGTGGAAAGGTGGGGTCCTCCACACCACCTGGTCCAATGTGCCATTGATATTGTTAAAGCGATCAAGGCCCAGAGAGGTTGAGTGTCTTGCCCAAGGTCACACAGTGAGTTAGGGACATGCCAAGATGAGCTGCAGCTCTCCTAATACACTGTGGTCTCGGGAGTTCAGCCACTGCAGTGAGGGCACTTTTAAGACTAGGTGGCAGGGAGGATATTTTTCCTCTGGGCATACTCCCTGGCGCACAGCCACTGTGTCGGGCTCCTCTGGCCATTCCACAGACTCATTATGATGGAAAAACATCATGACCAGCCGCAAGTTGGCCTGGGCAAGAGGCCGTCATCTGGTGGGTGGGGACAGTCAGAGGAGGCAGCAGCAGCCTCAGGCTGATGCAGGGAGAGGGGTCTCTGTATCATGGCAGCAGGTGCCAACCCTGGGCGTGGACTCAGGCATGTGCTTGGCTTTCTCCCAAGGGCCTGGATTTAGGGGTTCCAGGGGGAGCAGGGGTTGCCTGAATCAAGATCCCCCATGAGGGGATAAGCAGTCGCTGTTTTCCTCCCTTAGCTATCAGCCAGGTTCTGAGGGGCCCCTTCTGTGCCTCTGCCTCTGGGACCGTCAGCTCCCTCTGAGCCTTTGTTGCTCTGGGAGGCAGCAGGGAAGGCTTCTTCTCATTTCCTAGGTGAGGCACTGAGTCTGCAGAGGGGGTATGGCTGCCTGATGGACCCCAGCTAGGAGGGGGCAGGAGCAACCACGTCTCCCCCATCCCCGAGTTCTCACCCCCTCAGTCTGTCATCGGGAAGGGGGGTGGGAACGTGATGTGCACAGTGTACAGATAAGGAGCTGCAGGGGTTCCCTCTCACAGACACAGGCCGGCTCAGACCAAAAGGGGCTTTTCTCTCCGTCTCTCATACCAGGTGCCAAGGAGAGGGCCCATGAGCAGAAGAAACACAGCAGTTTTGAAGATGAACTCTCAGAGGTTCTTGAGAAGCACAACAGCCAGGCCGAGCTAAAGGGTCAGTGCTGGCCCGTCTGGCCAGAGACCAGGGGAGGGAGGAGATAATAACAGCACTTAGGATAAATGGAGGATTCCTAGGAGGCAGGAGGCCCCACCTTTTCGCCCTATAAGGTCGCTATTATTTCCTTCCATTTACACATGGGGGAAACTGAGGCTCAGAGAAGGGAAGTACCTTATCCAAGGCATAATAGGAGATGTGAAGCTAGGTCTGTCTCACTGTCCCATCTGCTCCCCACAGAGGCCGACACTCCAGGGCTGGGATCTCAATGTCTTCCACCTGGGGCTGAGAGGGAAGCCTGCCCAAGTACCCTCATATTGGCCGGGGCTGTTGCCCCAGTGGCTCCTTGGGGCATGGTGTGGAATCCCACATGCTGGCGCCATGAGAAAGTGTCAGGATAACTGTGGATGTCTGCCATGGGCTGCGGGAGGGGGAACAGCGTGTGTGTGCGCGCGCTTCAATGAGGGAAGCAGCCACGTGTCAGCACAAAGAGTACCCTGCACTTGGCCTTCGGAAGCTTGCGTTCAAGGCTCAGCCCTACAGACTACGTGAGCACGGATGGGTCTCCTGACCTTTGTGAGGATCAGTTTGAGTTTCTGTAAATGGGATGGGAGAACTTCCACCTGGAGTCCTGGAGTCAAATGGTGGGATGTTGTAGGTAGTGCTTTGTTCTACAGTAGCCATTCTAGGGACGGGAAAGTCTTTTACAGTCGCAATACCTTTTAATGAAACCCTACAAATATTGAGGAATTGAGCACCGTCACAGGACACTCAAGACAGAGAAGCCCCATGTGGAAGGGAGAATGGAGTCACAGTTAATGGTGCCTCTTACACAGAGAGGTTAAGGAACTTGCCCAAGATCACACAGCAATTCAGCTGATGTCCTAATTTTCAATTCAGAGCTCAATCTTGGGTCATTTTTTTTTTAAATCACACCCTTCTTTAAGAGGTAGAATTACAAAGAAACACAATCCAGTTGTGCTCAGGTCAAACCCAGGCATGGAGAGGGTAATCCTAATTCTCCATGGATGTCTTAGGTTGGGCTTGTGGGCAGTGAAGCGAGAGAAGGACTAAGATCTGAAATTGGGCTCTGGGGAGACTCCGCGTGCAGCCTGGTCCTCAGGGCCTGACTTGGCTCTGTTGTTTCTGTAGAGGGGACAGAAGAGGTGCCCTCCAAAGATGCTGCGGAGAAAAGAGGAGATGCTAATGAGGTGGAGACGAACGCCGAAGATACAGATGGAGCCAGGCCCCAGGTCTCCCCAGAGCCCGGGCAGGGGTCCGAGGTGGAGGAGGAAGCTGCCAACACTCACCCTCCAGCCAGCCTCCCCAGCCAGAGACACCCAGGCCCACAGGTCGAGGGGGCCAGCGAGGGCCCCTCCCAGGGTCTGGTGGACAAAGAGAAGAGCCTGGGTGCAGAGCAAGGGCAGCAGGCCAGGAGAGAAGAGGACGAGGAGGCCGCAGAGGCTGGAGAGAAGGTCGTCCCCGAGGAAGACGGCCCTACCGCCGTCCTTAACCCCCACCCGAGCCTCGGCTACAAGGAGACCCAGAGCGGTGAGAGTACATACTGTCTGAGACCTCAACAGATATGTGGGAGGGGGGCACAGATGGGAGGGGAACCTCACCCATAATCTCATTCCACTTTCACAACAACCCTGAAAGTAAGTATTACCTCCATTTTCAGATGGGAAACTAAGGCTCAGAGAGGTTAGGTAATTTGCCCAAGGTCACATAGCTAAATTACAGTAAAAGCTAATAGTCCAACCCAGGTTTGTCAGACTCCAAAACTATGCATCTCCAGTGTTCCACATAGACCCTCCCCCCTAAATCCAGGAAGCTAGAAGGCTTTGTAGGGTAGGTGAGTAGGCTTTGGGAATAGAGGGACAGCATGACAGGTGGGAACAGGCTTGTCTGGGGACAATTGTCAGCTTCAACCAGGGTTTAGAAGGGACCCTGGCTCCTCCTGAGGGCCTTTTCAGGGTCTTTCCTCCCTGCCTAGCTAGGTGACCCCGGAATCATGGGCTTCAGAGGTGAGAGAGCTAAAGGAAGAGGCAGGCTCCAGCCAACCCACCCCTCTGAGCTCTGAGAGGGTCTTGCAAAGCGTGGTGTCGAGATGGCTTTTTCCAAGCAGAACTCATCGTGAAGAAGCTGAGCTGGACCTAGAGCGCAGGGTCTGTGGTCCAACACAGAGGTCCCTGGGGAGTGGCCGGGGCGGGGAGGGCGGCAATCCCTCCCTCATCTGCTCTTGTCCACCACCTGCTCCAGGTTGGTCCGAGGCTATGGCTGTGGATGGAGCCGGGAAGACTGGGGCTGAGGAAGCTCAGCCCCCCGAAGGGAAGGGGGAGCGGGAGCGGTCCCGGCAGGAGGAGGAGGAGATGGCAGAGGCCCCTCAAGGCCCCTTCCGGGGCGGGAAGAGCGGGCCGCTGGCGCAGGAGGAGGAGGAGCGACTCTCCGAGGAGTGGGAAGATGCCAAGCGATGGAGCAAGATGGACCAGCTGGCCAACGAGCTGACGGCCGAGAAGCGGCTGGACAGGGAGGACGAGGAGGACGACCCTGACCGCTCCATGAAGCTCTCCTTCCGGGATCAGGGCTACGGCTTCAGGGGCCCAGGGATGCAGCTGCGACGAGGCTGGAGGCCGTCCTCCCGCGAGGACAGTGTGGAGGCAGGCCTGCCCCTCCAGGCGCGTGGCTACCCAGAGGAGAAGAAAGAGGAGGAGGGCAGCGCCAACCGCAGACCAGAGGTTGGTATGGAGCGGGAGCCGGCCCCAGGGGTGTTGGCCCAGCTGGGGGAGGAGGGCCAGCTGCACTCAGATGTGTGGCCCCTGCCCCACTGGGAGGACACAGTCCCCTTGGAGCCTGGGACTGGAGAGACACTCAGACAGGGGGTTCTTGGACGCTCCCCAAAGGCCTGGGCTTGGGGCAGAGCTGGGAAGGGGTAGGAGACAGGGCATATCAGGCAGGGCGGGGAGTGAACCCCAGCTCAAGGAGGGCACCCAGTCAAGCTGGAGGGCAGGCAGACAGGAGACAGGAAGTGTTCAGATCAGTGCATGGAAGCAGGAGAGGTGGTAAGCTGAGCCAACCCCCCGAGGTGCTGGGTGGGGACTCCATCCTGAAGGCAACAGGGAGCCCCTGCAGGTTTGGGAGCAGGACACGGGAGTAATGGGTGCAGCTTGGAGCTTTGGATGGAGAGCTTGGAAACTAAAGGACCTGGCAGGGACTGGCCTGAAGAGGACCGTCTACTGCCTGGGGGACCCAAGCCCAGGGTACCATTGGCCCAAGAGCTGGGAGGGCATGAGAGGAGAGGACACTAAGGGAGAGCTGGCATCCCAGGGAGACCCTGCATTTGGTCCAGCCAGGTCCTCTCCTGGACCCCAGGCAGCCCAGGCACACCCTCCTCGCCCAGGTTCAGGCCCTGCCTCCCAACCCGAAGAGGGTGGGAGCAGGGCCAGCTGGACCTCCGGGCCTGGTCATGAATGGGAGGGGAAAGCAGGTGGGTGCCACAAAACCTGGGTTCTGCCTCCTCCTAGCTGTGTGACCTTGGGCAGGTGATTCTCCTTCTCTGAGTCTCAACACTTCCCCATTTCTGGAATGGGGGTAAGGCATCCTTTCTGCTCACCTCATTATCATGATCAGGACACACGCAAGACTGGGAAACCTGGCCATGCCCAGGGCCTCTTGGGAAGCACAATGGGGTGCACTGACACAGCCCCATAGGAGGGATGGCATGGGAGTTGGGGTCCCTGGCAGGCCTGCAACACAACCTTAGAGCTGAAGGAGGTCTTGGGGGGTCTGTGGTTCCAGCCTCTGTGCCCAGTTGGGAATTGGGGCCCTGCGGGGGGCTGGGACCTGTCCGAGGCCCTGGCTCCAGTGCTCTTCTCTGCCCACCCAGAAGAGGAGGTGGCCCCTTCATCAGATTCCCACCCCGCTCTGTGGGTCTGGGACCAGGGTCTGGGCAGCCTGAGAGGGAGACAGCTCTTTCTCGGCAGCTGGAGCTAGAAGCGGTCATGTGCCTATGTCCTCAGGAGACGGAGGGTATGGGGTACAGGAAACAGCAACATGTTCCCCACCCCTAGCTTTTGGACCCAGAGCAAGGCTGGGCACTTTTGATCACGCCCTTCCGCACCCACAGCAGCTGTAGAGTGAGGTGCCCTGAGACGCCTGCCAGCTTCCCTTCACAAGCAGAGGGAGCCCTGGACGGCAGGGTGGATAAACGGGGACCATAGAGCAGTGTGGGCCTCCCCCACCCAGCCCAAGGGTCTCAGAAAACAGCCCCAGCGTCACAGAGCTCATGCCCCAGGGGCTACTCCAACACAGAAGGCTCTGAGGTCCCTACGTCCATGGCAACCACTGTCCATCTGCTTGAACTGAGCCCCAGCTGTAGCTCAGTGCTGTTCTAGGGGTGGGGGTGGCTTCCGCAGACTGGCATCCAGCAGGGACCCCGGGAAGACCACCCCTTCCAGGTCAAGGCCAGGAAGCGGCCTTCCCCGACTCGTGTTGTGAGTCCAAAGGCACACTCTTGTGGGCAGCAGTCCCAGCTCCGGGGCTGGAAGCTTCCCAAGGCTAGAGCACAGAACACGGCTCACAGAATATGCCCCGACCACCCTGTCAACCAGAGCTCACCCCCCACCCGCCCACTGGGGCCCAGGATTGAGGCCCAGACGTACATCGGCAGGTAGATGCGGGGCAGCTCTCACAGCCTCCAGCCTGCGTTACAGGCTCATGCTGCCCAGGTAGAGAGGCCTGCAGCAGACCGGAAACCCAGGCCTGGCCTCACCTGGGAGCCATCGTTAGTCTAGGCCTGGGTGGGGGGTGAGGGTAGCGGGTACTGAGGAACTCTGAAGGGTACCAGAGGCCTTGTTTTCCACATACCGTGTTTCCCCGAAAATAAGACCCAGCCGGACCATCAGCTCTAATGCGTCTTTTGGAGCAAAAATTAATATAAGACTCAGTCTTATTTTACTGTAAGACCGGATCTTATGTAAGACCGAGTTTTATGTTAATTTTTGCTCTGAAGATGCATTAGAGCTGATGGTCTGGCTAGGTCTTATCATTCCGGAGGCAGCGGGCCTGGAGAAGAGGCCACCAGGGACAGTGTGGGGTCAGGGCCCCCGTTCCCCCCACATTCTCGTGCACCATAGTCCGGCAGGCCGGCATCACTGTCCCCATGGCACGCAGAGGCCCCCCAGGCTCAGGGAAGCAAAGCTACGCGTCCAAGGCCATACAGCTAGTCTGGCTGCACAATCCACGATGGTGGCCCAGGCTCCTGGGCCAGTCCCTCTATGACCCTGGTGTTCTTTCCTAGGACCAGGAACTGGAGAGCCTGTCGGCCATAGAGGCAGAGCTGGAGAAGGTGGCCCACCAGCTACAGGCCCTTAGGCAGGGCTGAGACGCCAGCTGGCCCTACCAGCCAGGACCCCGAGGCACCCTGTGGTCCTGGCTCTGTTGTCCCCTTTGCAGGTCCTGGCCAGCCGGCATGGGCGCTGCTTCCGGTAGGGCGGTTGCCCCAGCCCGCCCAAGCCCAGGCCACCCTGTTGCCCCCACGCTCCTTTCCTCCTGCCCTGGACCCCAGTATACGCCTCTGACGGGCAGACCCCCACAACTTTAAACGATTATCCTCTCTCTCAACACAGGAAGCTTTCTAGAAGTTTCCCTTCCACCATCAGAACCATTGGGCATAACTGTTAAATAACTTCTGGTCTTTTGGTGAAAGCTGAGAACTCCTGATGTAATATATTCTGTACAAAATTTATCGAAGGAAAAATAAACCTGCTCTGGGCTCTTTCTTGTTTCTTTGAACTTTCCCCCCTCTTGACTCAGAGTGGGGTAGGATGGATTGGATTCAGGCAGAAGGACCAGGGGAGGCTCAGGGCCCTGGGTGACGCCTTTCTGGGCCACTTCCCAGCCATGGGATCTTGGGCAAGTCACTTTGCACCTCTGAGCATCATTTTTCTCATCTGTAAAGTGGGGTGCTGATATGTGCCTCAAAGTGTGTGGGAGTTAAACATGCAAAGAGCCCCCAGGTTCCAGGTCTTCCCCAGATCCCAGCACAGCTGAGCTTTGCATGGCCCGTTTGGGAAATGGCCTCTGCCCTGTGGTGCTGGGGGAGGGGACCTGATAGTCCTGGGATAATACCTGCCCCCAAGGCCACAGCGCCCCTTGGCACACAGCTGCCACCCCCGACCTGGTACGTGCACAGGACTCTGGGGCAGCTGAAGTTCTTGCTCATGTAACGGTTCACTAGAGCGCGGCAGGTCTGTCTCAGCTTTGGGGAAACTGAGGCTCACAAGCTGAAATGACTCATCAGTCACAGGGAGGGATGATACCCAAAACATTTAACCATTGGGGCCTGCAGAATCACAGTCAGAACGGACTGGGCTGGTGCACTGGACCGGTGTGGACCAGCTGAATGCCAGGGCCAGTCAGTGAGGCTGCTTTGGACCCAGCGGGCCTGGGCACGCAGAGACGGCTGGGACAGAGCCCAACTTCAAGCCCACTGCCCAGAAATGTGGGTTTTGACGTAAGATTGGAGTTGGAACCCCCAGCCTATGTGGAGCTTGGGCAAGCGTTCCTGGCTTTCTCGGAGCCCGTTTCCTCATCTGTAAAATGGGGATGACACTTACTACCTCCTCACCAGATCACGATGAGGATTGGAGGGCTCAGACGGCCTGGATCCAAAAACCATTCTGATGACATGAGTTGTTTGAGGGTTCTTGGTAAGTCTGGGCCTCTCATGTGAGGGGCGAGGGGACTGCCCACTGCTGCTGATGCCCGACCCCCAGAGCACAGAGGGACACCCTCCAAGGAGCTGGTGCTATTAGGTGTTTCTTTTTTCACATTTCAGAGACAGGTTTGCACTCCATCCCTGCCAGTTGTAAAAGCAAACACAACGCTGTGTTCCACCAGTTGGTAAGGTATCAAATATCCGCTACCAACACTAGTTAGCAAATAGAACTTGGGTCATCTTGTCCCTGAAATAACCCATCCCAAACACAGGCCACCTGCGCTGTCATAACCCCATGGAGCAAACACACAACCAATTCAAGAGCCAGTGGACAAAGCTTCTTGGGTTTTGCAGAAGCCACACTTTTATATAGTGTGTTTGCGTGTGTATTCATATAAACATTATGTATGTGCATGTACACAGCTTCTGCTAAACTGCTCATGAACAGGATTGAAGCAAATAGTACTTGTCACAAAGCACTGGTGTCGACACTAAAACTGGAACTGCCAACGTGGTGGTGAATCCACTATGTAAGCAGCTTTTCGAGAGAGCAAGTTTCAGAGCAGTCTGATCCCTGCCCGCACAGCCCCAGCAAAGGGAACGTCCCTCCAAGCTGCCAGGTCATGGACAACTCCGGAAGTAAAGCGGGAAATGCAACCAGTCTTGGAAAAGGCCCCTGGTGGTCTGGGTGGGGCCCAGCGGTCAGAACAGAAGGACGAGGGCCCAGGCCCGTCTGTGAGAAGAGTCAGCTCCCCCTGAACAGTGTGTCTGGAGGTCACCTCATCTCAGACTCAGACGCGGGCAGGGTGGTGTGTGCGGCTTCAGGGCATGGGCAGGCTGACGAAGAGGGAGAAGCCCAGGCCCTTGTCAAGGATGTGTACTTCTTTGCCTGGTGGTGAGCAATGGTGGGGGGGGCCAAGCTCCTGCACAACAGGCAGCACCTAGCTCGCGGTGTCTGCAGCTCAGGCCCTTGAGCCTCGACTCAGGAGGGAGCGGGGCTGTCAGGGATCTTGCCAGGTTAGGGATCAGCTCCTAGGGGCAAAGTCCTTCAACCTTCCATAAAGCCCACTTGGCAGCCCTCTGGGTAGAAGAACTCATTTCCAAGGTTTTCTCCATTGATAAGATTAAAGACACAGGCAGGCCCACTTAAAGGATGCCCAGCCGATTCCTCGGAAAGTCAGTGGGATCTGCCTTCTGCAGGTGAGACTGGGCGCTTCGGGCCCAGCCTGACCCACCACGCCCTGCGAACCCGGACTCCTGCACGCCGACAGCAGGGCCCACCCTCAGGAGACGGCGTGAGAGCTCCTGGTGAGGACAGACACCCAGCCTGCACACAGTTGGGGCTCGCTGTCTGTGGAACCACATCATTACACAATCAAAGCCCCTGCACGTAGAACTGGGCCCAAAGCCTCTGCCCAGCTGCCCAGGGCACAGACCTCATACATGACCCTCTGGCGCTGCCACCTGCCACCACCAAGACAGATGCTGCAGGGTCACAGACCCCAACATGCCCTGGAGTGCAGATGGGCCCTTCCCACCACCTGACAGCTCCCAGCCTTTGTGAAGCTCAACTTCCCCCTCAGTTTCCACTCCTGGAAAAAGCAACTGGTAAAAGGGGGGGCTTGGGAACAAGAGTCCCAACTCCCTGCAGGATGCCGGCAGGGCTGGCTCTGGGTATCACACCTGCTCACCATCTCCCGTGGATGCAGACCCTTCCCATGGGCCCACGAAGATTCCAGAGACTCTGTGCCAGAGGCAGCACCACCTGCCCTGGGGAAGAAAAGGCTTCAAAGGCTAAGTGTGTTTAAATGGGTCTTTCCCCAAGGCCAGTGACAATGGGCCTACGGGGAAATCAACCCTATGGACCCAAATAGGTCAGTGTGACCCAGGTGACGTGGGGGCTGGTGCTCACTGGTGTCTCATCCCTGCACAGGCCATCTCCTCGAGTGTGCTCCGACACAGGTCCCTAAACCCCATCAAGAGACGGCCATTGTCTGGTGCACATGATCACCAGCCCAGGGGGGAAGGAGCAGCCCACACAGGCCCTGGAGTGCGGGCTGGGCCCCTTCCCTCCACCTGACAGCTGCCGGCCTTTGTGAAGCTCAACTTCCCCATTTCCGCTCCTGGAAAAGCAACTATTGTGCTCGCCACCCGCATGGAGGCCAGTGGAAAACGCCACATCACGGGAAAACAGTTACCTGATATCTGGGCCTGGATGCTGACATGTGCAACTCTGAGGGGTGACGCAAATCATACAGGAACACGACATGGCCAGGGGCCCCGCAAGGCGTCAGGGGTCACACCGCACTCCCTACCTGTTCGCGGAGGCAAATCGGGATTGGAATTTTATTCAAAAAGGTAAAGCCATTTTATTAAAAGACTGGGAGAATGACAAATTTTTAGCAACACTGTGTAAACACGTGTGAAATGCAGTTTGATTTCAGTAGTTTATTTTGGAGACAAAGCAGTGCAAGAGGCCGGCCACACTTTCCGGCTTCCCCGGGGCTCAGGGTTAGACAAGGAAAGGTGACAGTACAGACATTTTAATCGGGATTCAACACTCAAGTCGTGTAAACGCGGTTAGTCGGTGGGCCTGCAGTATCCAGGACAGCTGGGCAGTTCTGATGGCATCCACCCCGCACCCCAGGCCCAAAGCCAGACAACACCCCCAACCCCGCTGAGCCAGGCCTGAAGGTACCTCCAAGTGCGCAGCTCGGCCGGCCTCCTCCCTGACCACTCAGGTCAGGCCAGAGGCCTTTTCCTTTCTCAAAGTGAACTGAAATCTTAAGACACAGGCCATGCTCGGGGTCCGATGCATCTCGCCCAGCATTCACATTGTCCCAGGGCAGACAAAGCCCTTCACTGGCCTCCTTCTCGGAGGGGCTGCCAGCCTGCCTGGACCTCAGCTGGTGGTCTGTGTGCTGCCACCAGGGGCTGGAGTGACTGTAATTGGGGAGGGATTATCGTGTTTTCTCACCCCCGGGGGCTGCTCCTCCCTTGCAGTGAACATGGATCGGCCTACTGGCTAAGGGTGGGCCAGGCAGGTGTGAACATGAGTGAAGCGTCTGGGAAGCCTCCTTCTGCGTGGGAAGAGGGCCCGCATCGCCTCGATGCCAGGGGGTGGCTCATCCGGGTGATTTGCAGAGAGGCAGGCTGCATGGCAGGGGCTGGGGCGTCACGTCCGCCCTTCGGAGTTCTCTGGTCTCAACTGCCCATCAGAGACGAGGACATGGAGGTCCGGCGACTCTCGGAATGATTTGCCCAAAGTCACAGCACAAATCCTTGGCACAGGTGGGATCAGCCCGGGGACCCCAAACCTGGCAGCCTCCTCCCGAGTCCCGGGAGCAGCAGCGCTTGGTCAGGGAAGGACGCCCTCTTCAGGGCTGATGGGGCACATCGTGAGGGGCTGGGTGGACCCCAGGGCGCTGGATGTGGAGAGGGGGCCAACCAAGGGCCTTGGCCTCCCCTGAGAAGCTTCTTTCTCCTTCCCTTCAGGACTGGGCAGGAGGCCACAGCCGGCCCCTGGCATAGAACCCAAGAAAATGGTAGCTGCGGCCTCTCGCCTCCTTGGCTCACGCTTTCAGGATGGGCAGCTGCACACCTGGTGGGGTCTCAGGCTCCGCTCCTCACAAAGCTATGGAGGCGGCCAGCAGAAGGGGAGATGGCTAGGGGGCCGGCCTGGGGGAGGGGCTCGGAGAGAAGAGAGAGAAGGGGAACCGTCCACTTGCTCTGTTCAGCATCAACAGCCTAACCAGGGGTGGCCCCCTCCAGGGTCCCCAAGGCCTGGTCCACAGCAGCCATCGAGACCAACAGACATGGATGTGCACACACACTCGCTCACGCACAGCAACCACACACGCACACATACACCCCTCCTCACATTCAGACCTAGTGTTGAAAACACGGCGTGTGTAAACTCAGTGAAGAGATCTGCACAGCAGGAATCAGGCAGGATGTCCTCTTGCCGTGAGGCTGGACCCCTGGGGTTCTTTTCCATCTTCCCCCCCATCCCTCATTTAGATCATGACATCAGAAAATCAGGTTAAAAATTAAAAAAACAAAAAAAACAAACGATCAGACCGTTGGGAATTCTTAGTAGGTTGTCACCATCGGGAGCTGCTTGCCCAGTGGGCGTGCTCCGTGGCCCACGCCGCCCTCTGGGTCCTGGGCTCCGTGGCTATTGGGAGGAGGCCTTGGTGGCCAGCGAGGCCACACAATGCTGCTGGAAGCTGGGGGACACGGCAGTGGTGCAGCCGAGTCTCTGGTGGGGCAGCTTGGCGGTGCTGCTCGCACCCACGCCGGCCCCGTCGGACTCCGCCGTCCAAGGCGGGTCTTGGCCCATCATGCTGCTGCAGCAGCCAGGGCTGGCGCTGCACGTCCGCTCGCCCGCCAGGCTGTCCTCCTGCTCCGCCAGGAGCCTGCTGTGCCTCAGGGGGGCCACGTCCCCCACGGCGGCTGTGGCTGCGCTCTGGCCCTGCAGGACGGTGGCGATGTGGTTCAGGAGGTCTGTGAAGAACTCACTCACGCCCTCATAGCCTGGGGGTAGGACGGACAGAGAGTGCAGGCACTTAGCCGGGCGGCAGTGGAGACAGGCCATGGGCACGGGGACACTAAGTGGCCCACGGGACCCAATGTGACGCTTTCATGATCCCACTGACAGAAAAGCAAGGCTTCGCCGATAATGAGGGTGGATGGAAGTCACACAGCCTGGACTCACAGCGGGGCACATGTGGTCACACAGGGATGGGCCTTGAATTCTCTGCCTCCAGGTGTGAGGAGCTGTAGAACTTGAGCTGATGAGAAAACAGCCCGCACCCAAGTCCCTTTGGGCACAACCTTGGGGACTCATTTAATCACCCGCCCAACATGGTACGATGCCATCGAGTGGGTGACGAGCCATGGCTGGAGGTGGCAGTACCAAAGGCCTACTCCTCACGTTCTGAACGACAATCACCCCTCGCTGCCATGGGGCCCGGCCTCGACTTCCTCATGTATCAGCTGAGAAATCCCGGGGACGCTGCCGTGGGCACAACCGAGGGGGGCTGGAACCCCAGTGGGTGATGCCTCAACAGCAGCTGCTCCCAGAACGGGCGCCCTCCTCACCTCCCCAAAATACCTGCAGGGTATTGCTTGTGCCACATGCTCTGAGCACCAGAGCCAAGGGGCAGAGACGGGGCACCCCCAACAAGGCCATGACACACTGACACCCACTCCCCCTAACAAGTGGGGCCTTGCTCTCCTGAACAGAAACTGCTGGTGCCTGGCCGGGGCCTGCATTTCCCACCATAGATGTGACAGCAGCTGTCAGCAAATAAGTCCCTGGGAGCCGCCCACCAAGCAGGGCAAGGATCTGGGGCGAGGGTTTTGCTGACTCCCACAAACTGCTTGGAAAGAAACGCGACAGCGGGTGGGTGCCCCCATCTGCCTGCACCGGTTTGGAGGAATGAGAACCAGGCACACAGCTGCAAGAACAAGGGTCAGGACACAAAGCATGTCCTTGAAAAGGACCAGTGTGCCCCCTTTGGGAGGGGATGGGGCACTGTGACCCCACCACCACTGGCCTGGTGCTGAAGTGACTAAAACCCTATGTCCTCAGGAAGGTCTTTGCAGCGGTCGGCACACGCTGGGTGAGAACGAAGGTTCAGGAATGGCAGGGTGTGTTACCTTCTACAGAGAAGCCGGCCCAGCGCAGGGGGCTGGGCTGCCTCATTTATTCAGACTCTTATTTGTTCAGCAAACAACTGCTTTGGTTTTGAGGGAGCCCGAGGCTGAGAGGGGGAAGCAGAGGTCCCCGCAGTAAAAATAAAACTGGTGGGAGTAGCTGGCACACACAGTGCTCCCACGTGTACAACATCCCTTCACTTAATCTTCACAACTCTATCCCCATTTTACAGATGAAGAAACAAGACATGGCGAGTTAAGTAACTGGCCCCAAAGACAAACAGAACTGTCACCAGGTGGACGTGTGACTATTCACGAGAGTGAAGACGGTGCTGACGTCCACAGTTGGTGTTCACCTGGGCTCACAAAGCCCTGGCCCCGGCTTCACATGCCTGCTCAGGACATCCTTGCAACCCCCGTGCAAGGGGCCCTAGGATGACCCCATTTTACAGATGAGGACACAGAGTTCCTATGTGGCAGAGCCTGGTTTTAACCAGGCCCTCTGGCCCTGCCTGTCCCTTCAATACCCATGTGGTGCTGGACACCCCATCCTCGGACTCGGCTTCTCTCAGCCCTGGGACTGGGGGACAGGGGCAGGAAGGATCTGGGCCCCTTGGGGGCCCCCAGAAGGCGTTGCTGGGTTTCCAGGGCAGAGAGACAAGCAGGGGAGGAGACCTGGAATCTGCGTCAGGCCAACACCAGGGAACGTAAGCTGTTCCCTCAGCAACCACTGTGCAGTGCTGAGACAAGGGCCGGCGTGTGTGTGTGTGCGCGCGCGCTTCCTGGTGAGGTAAGTAGGCTTGGGGTGTGTGTGTGTGTGTGTGTGTGTGTGTGTGTGTGTGTGTGTGTGTGTGTGTGTGTGCGCTTCCTGGTGAGGTACGTAGGCTTGGGGTGTGTGTGTGTGTGTGTGTGTGTGTGTGTGTGTGTGTGTGCACGCTTCCTGGTGAGGTACGTAGGCATGTGTGTGTGTGTGTGCTTCCTGATGAGGTGGGTAGGCCTGAGGGTGGACAGGAGGCCGGGGAAGGCCCCTCAGGTCCGCCAGACCTGGCCAAAAGCTGTGTAGGCCACTCGGTGCCCAGAGTTCTATGTCGGCCAGAAGAGTGTGTCTGAGAGGTGAACTAGCTGTGTGGGGCACCCCTTAGGGCTAGGCTTTGAAAACGCTATCTCCTCTCTCTGGGAGGTAGGGAACGCCGGCCGTACCCATTGAGCAGAAGTGAATACTGAGACTGTCCCATTAGGTGGCTTGTCTTACCACAGACCATGAAGGCAGAGCCAGGATTTGAACCCACAGGTGCAGGGTGCTTGGGGCTCACTCCTCAGGTTGGGCCCCAGGAGTGCTCTAGACCCAGGCTACAAACCACGCAGGAAGAGGCCAGGGAGAGGTGTCGCCCTGCCCATGGGAGCTGTCTCCTGGTACCACCTCCTCTGGGGCCTATGCGTGGCACGCACTCCTCTTGTGCCTTCCCTCAGCGTCCACTGGGCTCAGCCTCCTTGGCTATGAATTGTTATGCTGGCGGGTCTGACTTGCATGCTCTCTGAGGAGGGGTTGGGGGGTGGGACTGGACACACAACACATGCATCAAGCACGCTGCAAACACCCCCTGAGCAGTCCCATGTGCCGGTGTCTCCCAGAGCCCCTTGACGAGGTGACATGGTAGGCGCACTCGGCAGAGCCAGGTTGTGCCAGCAGGCCACAAGGACCCAGCACGTGCTTCCCCCACTTCACGGCCTCAGCAGAGAGTGAGAAGCACTGTGGCTCGGGGAGGGCAAGAAGCACGGCCCTGCCACCAACCTGCAGTGTGACCTGGGACAATTTCTCCCTCTCTGACGGTCTCAGTACCCTACAGGTAAACCTGTGGGGGCTGCATTCCCTCCAGTGTCCTTTCAGCTCTTTAAATCTACAAAGGCCCAAGAGTCGGCTGAGATTTGGCCAATAACGGCCAACGCGGATGGTGCAGGGTCAGGAGAGGAAGGTGCAGGGTCAGGAGAGGAAGGTGCAGGGTCAGGAGAGGAAGGTGCAGGGTCAGGAGAGGATGGTGCAGGGTCAGGAGAGGAAGGTGCAGGGTCAGGAGAGGAAGGTGCAGGACCGCTATGCTGCTCCCTGGCTGGAAGTACCGACCTCCGTCACTCCTCCCCACACCCCGTAACCCCATCAGCAGGCTTAGTGGGGGCCTCACCGAGAGCCAGGGGTGGGGAGCCTGCCCCCTGGCCTGCCCAGGGACATCGGTCCCCGTCGCTCACCTGGGAAGGCATTGATGTCGATGACAGCATGCTGTCCCGTCTGGTTGTTGATGATGATATCAATTCCAAAAAGTGACACGCCCAGCGCCTGCCGTAAGGCCCGCGAGAGCTCCCGGATGACCTCGTCACTTGGCCGCTCAAACACACCCTCGATCTTGTCCAGCTGCCGACACATGACACACATGGGCGTCAGGCCACGGGCAGGGAGGTCAATGCCACAGCACAGAGACCCCCAGTGAGGGGCCCAAGCCGGCCTTAGCCTCTGGCAAGGAGGCAGCGCAGACCCACCGTGGTCAGCACTGGGACGGCCATCGCTCAAGACCTGCGGACGGGCCAGGTCCCAGCTGCATAGTGCCCATCACCTCCCCCACTGCTCATAACAACCTGGGAGGCAGGTGTCATTACCAGCACTTCACACAGGGCAGCTGAACCTCAGAGGGTCAGGAGCTGGTCCAGGGCTGCACAGCACAAAAGTTCGGGGCTGGATTTGTACCCCGGTTTGTTAGCCTCTAAAACCCAACCGACTTAGCAGGGAGGAAGGAGATGGAGTCTGCTGTGAACCCAGGAAGACTTTATGGGGCAGAGAGCATGAGCCGGACCTTGAAGAAAGGAAGGATCTGGGCGCCAGGTGAGGGCACAGCAGAGGCAAAGAACCTGCCAGAGAGAGCTGTGAGCTGGGACAGTCAGAGCAGAGCTGAGGGGTGGGGGAAGCTTCGTCAGGCACTGGCCCACCATTGCCAGAGCCTCAAGACCGTGAAGTGGAGGGGTCCACGGACCGGTCATCATGTATCACCCAGTACTGGGGGTCGTGAGGCTCAATCTCCCAGTGGCAACAAGTGGCTAACTGGTGTTTCCACACGAACTCACATCCACATGAATGGGCTTCCCGAAAGAGGCTGCTCTGCTCCCACCAGATTCCTGGGTCCGAGTTCAGCTTTCAGTGAAGCCTCCATGGGGCTAGTGGACTGTCCCCGAACTCCCCCCACACACTGTTCATTTTCTGCTCCAGTCATAGCAGGCCTGGGACAGGCACACAAGTCCTCATGGGCTCAACCCTGGTCCCTGGCCAGGGTCTCCAAGGAGGTGGAAGGTTGTACTGGGAAGGATTCAGAGTCAGAGGTACCTGGATTGGAATCCTGACAGTGACTTCCTAGCTCTGTGGTTTTAGGGAAAAGTACTTGGCCTCTCTATGCCTCAGTTTGCTCATCTGCAAAATGGGACCAATGAGGCTTCCATCCCAGACTGCTGGGAGGAACCATGAGGACATTGATGTGGTGGGGACAGCACATGGCTGGCTGGGAGGAGGGGCTCCACCTGCATTCCAGGACAAGGATGGCACCTATCACTGGTGTCAACCAGAAGAGGGCTCACAGGAGGGGCTCCATAAAGGCTAAGAGTCCTGAAAGCATGGGCTCAGGAGCCAAAGGGGAAGAAGAATGGCTGATCTAGCAGAAATAAAAGTAAAGCCAGGTCAAAAAGTTAAGTACAGAATTATGATATAAGCCAGCAATTCCACTCCTAGGTATGTACCCAAAAAAACTGAAAATAAATTCAGTTCTTGCACACGGATGTTCACAGCAACATTATTCACAGGAGCGAAAAGGCAGACACACCCAAATGTCCATCAACAGATGTACAAATACTATAAATGGTATTATTCAGCCATACAATACAATGTGGGTTAACTGAAAACATTAGGCCAAGTGAAAAACCCAGACACAATAGGTCACACACATGAAAGGTCCAGAAGAAGTAAAGCCAGAGACAAAAAGCAGCCTGGGGCTGGGAGGAACGGGGAATGGGGAGTGACTGCTAAATGCGGAGGGGGTCTCCTTTTGGGGTGATGAAAATGTTTTGGAATTAGACAGAGATGGTGATTGGGCAACACGGCAAACATACTTAATACCGTGAACTGTTCACTTAAAAATAGCTAATAGGATGTTTTGCGAATTTCACCTCAATTTTATTTTTCAAAGTGAGGCTGGGTCAGGAGGGCCGGGGACAGAGCCCTGGGCATCAAGGACAAATGACCTTTATCCCAGCACAGGAAACTGCAATGGCCCATGAGGAAGTTATGGACACATACAGAGCAGGGACCTCCCACGTGGGCAGCACCCGTGCTCCATGTGACCCCCACCGGCGCCAGGCAGGGACCCTCACACTTAAGACCATGCTGCCTTGGCACTTTATGGGAGAAATACTTTCTAAGGGGCAGTGCCAGTCTGGCTGTGACAGGCATTCATCACTTAGCACCTGCCCATGTCTCTAGTCACTCTCACCTGTGAGGAGTCAGAGGCTCGGCCCACAACAACAGCTTGGCCACTGGTCCTTGGCCCAGGTCCCTCCCAACTCAGAGACCTGGGTGGGTGGATGCCTCGGCTCTGAGCCGTAAGGCACCCTTCTGGGTCTTGTTTTCTCGCCTGGTAAATGGGGTACACCGAGGGTCCAGGAAGCTTAGGTTTGAGGCTTGCAGTGCAGGCCCAGCAGTGAGGAGAGCTGCTTCATACAAGGTCTTGTGACATGCTGTTTACAAAAGCACCTTCTCAGCTCAGCTAAGGAATCTCAGAAATCCTTCAGAAGCCCTTAGATTATCTGAAACCAAATAGCCAACCTAGGACAAGATAAAGGCATGGAAACCCTGCCCGTGGGCGTAAACAGAAAGGAGGGGTGAGCGGTGTTCCTGTGGCTCGCCCGTCACAGCTGACATTGCACACCTGGCACTGTCCTAGCAACTCCCTGAATCCCACAACCCCACTGTGGGGCAGGATGCAGACACCAAGGCTCAGAGAGGCAAATGGACTCTGCCAAGGACACACACAGGGGACACTGGAGAGCTTGGGTCTGACCCCAGTCAGTCTTGACAGCGCCCACTCACTGATTAATACGCTATACAGTGTTTGGGGCCTGCAAGCTGCGTGGGAGCTGGGTCCACCCTCAGGCCACCCAGCCGGGGAGGGAGGGGGGTTTCAGGCCAGGGCAGGGCTCCCCGCAGGAGACTGAGATGGGGACTTGAGGGACCCCCAGTGGGTCGGAGGATTATAAGGGACTGGAATGGAGCTGCCTGTGCCAGGCTGGCCTGCAGGTGTGCAGCAGGGCTCTTGTCCTAAATGGAGAGGGCACAGCTGACTGCCATTTCTCTTTTCTCTTTTCACATCTTGTCCTGCGAGATTCCTGAACAGCAGTGATGAGGTGGGGGGGGCTGGGAAGGGGGTATGATGGCACACCTTAGAGGTGGAGAGAAGGCCCCGGAAGTAACCCTAGGCTGACTCTTTCCCATTTCACAGATTAAAAAACAGGTCATATGGAGGATAGGTGATTAGCCAAGGTCACTTTCGGGTGGGTCATTTTGCTCACAGCCCTCACAGAGACCCTCTGGCATCAGTTAACAGCCCCAGTGGCCTCTAGTCCCACACTCTGTGCAAGGGATTGGCCGGGACAGCATCTTAGGAAGTCTGGGGAACGCCAACTGCCCTCTGTTGTCTCTGAGAGGCAGTCCTGTGGCACTGAGCTCACCTGAAGTGTCTCAAGCTTAGAAAACTGGAAAACCTCTCCTTACACAGGACACCTACTTACATCTTATAAGGCGCACAGCCAGGTGCCGAGAAACGCCTGTGAAACCTGGTTGTGCCCCATGCTTCCCCGACTGTGAAACTTGTCCCTGGGACACGTCTACCACCATCTCGAGGGCACTGGTGTTCCCTCCAGGTCCCTGCCCATGCCTGTGGTCTGGCAAACCCTCAGCACACAGCTCGCTCCTTGAAGGAACCAGAAACAAATAGGAAATGGGTAGGTAGCCTGGGGCAGGGGCAGAAGTAATAATAAGGCAACCCCTGAGGTAAAACAGAGGCAGTGAGGCCAGGCCAGGGTCTGTTCCGGGTCTTGCTGGTGAGGCCGGCGCAGGGCAGGGAGGGGGACACAGGCACATAGTCCCAGGACAGCTAGGACATCTGGGACTCAGGGGCGTGGGAGACCCAGCAGAGGGCTCCCAGTTCAGGGGAAGTGGCAATAGAGGCTGCCGGTTCTCTGGACTTGGAGGAACAGCAGAGGGTGACCTCATGGCAATTTTTAACTGCTCCACAGAGAGATAAGAAGTCCTAAATTTCTGGAATCGGATGGATCTGGGCGAACAGCCCTGTGAACACGAAGCAGCTCCTCAGCCTCACTGAGCATAGCCTTACCCCTCGGGAAAGTGGAGTTGCCCACCTGCCCCTGCGTGGCCTGTTTGGGGCCTGGGTGTGATGCCGCAAGGCAGCCAGGAGGAAGCCTGACACACAGCAACCCTGAGCCCGGCCCCCGTGAGCCGTCCCAGCACCCACAGAAGTAACAGCAGGCTCGTAATAAATGCTTACTGCACTCCCATGGACGAGGCAAGTAAATGGGAAACACGATGGTGCTGCCTCCCACCCCTTTATTTAAGTCAGTAAAAAGCAGGTCCCCCAATTCCTCCTGATTGGGGGATTTCCTCATGCTGGGAGAAGTCAGAAAACCTCCCATCTGGAGTAACCTAGTGGTGAGTGGGCGTGGCCATGACGGTTATCAGCACGAAAGCCCGATGCAAGCAACGAGGAGGGGTCTTTGGGACCTCCCAGGGCCCTGAGATGGGGCCGAGGTCCCTCCCACCCTGCCCTGTTGGAGAGCTCAGCCCTGTCAGCACCCCCACAACAGGCTTACACCAGGCCACCGCGGTGGGAAAGGCATACCTCAGTCAGGACCGATGATGACTCCGGCTTGGACACGTTGTGGCTGTTGAAGAAGATGGATTCACGGTCTGAAAAGGCAAACAGAGAAGCCAGTTAGGATCCCAAAGAAAGGATGGCGACTCCACCGCCCGACACCAGGGGGCAGCACCTCCCCAGCCACCGGTGACGGCAGCCACGGCTGCCTTCAGGCTCAGTGTCCAGCAGCAGACACCTGGGGCCCCAGTGAGCTGGGCACCCCCACCCCAAAGAGACACTATACCGTGGTCGGACCCATGCCCAATCAGGGCTGCTGCTTCAATTCTTCTTCCCGTATAAAAGTGATTGGCTTAATGAGCCTTAGCAGATCTGGTTTCCCCCAATACCTAAGGCTCCTTTCCCAAAGTGTGTCTAGTGTTTTATGGACATGGCAGCACCAAGGGGGCTGGGGTGTGTGGCTAAGTGAGAAGGAAATGCTGCGGACCCAAGTAGCAACGGTCTAGGATGAAGAGGTCCAGTGATTCCATTTTACCCAAACCCTCCCGCTGTCTACCCATGGACTCCTTTCCAGGGGGGCACTTGAGAAATGGCCTGGTTACCACTTGGCACGTGAGTATTTAAAAATACAAAGGGTTCTGCTGTTTCCCAACTATTTAAGGAAAAAATAGGAAATAAGGACATGGGCTTCCATAGGAAACATCCAAGAAGGCACACAGAATAATCCGTTTGGCTTTGAAAGCTGGCACAGCCCCCTGAATACCCTCCACTCCTCCCACCACATACTCCTGATCCGTGCCAGCCTCCACCGCGCTCCGTGTCCCCCAACCTCATGGGGGCACCCGGAGAGCAGACAGAACCCAAGAATAATGGGAGCGATGAGCGCTCGGTTTGTTCATTCATCCCTTACAGAGGAAAGGCCGGCCGGCCAGCCGGTAGGAAACATGTCCTTGAGCACTTGGAGGTGTGGACACACGAATGCAAGAGTCGCAAAACCAGGAGCCTCAGGCCGGATTCTGGAGAAGGCTGCCCATCACCATCCCATGCTCCGCCCCCAAGCGTGGCCTGGGCCACGAGCCCTCAGGTGGCCCGACCCCCAGGGCACTTTGCTCATCCCTGGGACCCAGGTCCCTGAGTGCAGGACCGAGAGGGCCCTAGCTGAGCACCACCGTGTGCCGGGCGGGCACTTCCTCTGGTTGCCAACGACCCTCGCCAACTCTAGGACTACAGCGACGCAACAATCATGCACGAGGAGGTGACGTGGCGGAGGACAAGCAGGCCGGCGCTGAGGTGTACCTGGCGTCCTTCCCGCTAGCGGGGCACACAGGCCCCTTGCTGCCCTGGTGTGCCCGACAGGCCTCCCGCAGCTCCGACCAGAGCCAGTCCAGACCGGGGGAACGAGAGATGGTCCTGGGGAGGAGCCTGGGGAAAATAAACACCCTGCAGGACTTGCGCCAAGCAGCTCCACCGATCTCTACTCTGGGAGCCGCCTGGCAAGAAGAGTGAGCCTTGGGGGCGGCAAGCCCCGTGGACCACAGGCCGGAGCTGGGCTCGAGGTGGTGGGATGGGCATTCTGGCCGTCTGCAGGTACTGACCCTGAACCCCAGCCTGGCCCAGCCCCACGGAGCTCAGGGCACCTCCCTCCCACACCAGGGGTGGCCAAGGGCAGTGTCCAGCATGGCAGAGTGGCCTTGGGGGTGAAAGGCCAGCCAGAGCAGGAGGACGCAAGTTCAGGCAGACTGGAAAGCCTGCCGGAGCCACAAGGGGACACCATGGGTGCTTAGTCGCACCATGTCCCGCAACAGCTTCTTGTGGCAACAAGATCCATCCAAAGTGTGGCTCATTTCAAAGGGAACTCGTCTCCTCTTGGCTAACCCCGCCCTGGGGCTATGGCCGGAGGACTGTTCAGGGCAGGCCAGGAGAGCCGCCGTCTGCTCACCTGCCCCACAGGCAGGCTGAGCAGGGGCCGGAGGGAGTGGCAATGGTTGGAAGCTGCTGACCCAGGAGACTGGGAAGCCGAGATGGGTCAGAGTGACCCTTGACGCCAGCTCCTTGGGCAGCTGTAAGATACCCAGACCTTCTAAAAATAGACCTGGCCAGGCCCTTGCACTCTGATTGCAGGAACTCCCCGGATTTGGAGGACCCCATCTACTCTGTTCCTGGACTGGTCCCGAGACACACAGAGCCCGGGTGAAGGACCATCACCACCTTCCTGCAGGGGAGGGAGGGCAATGAGAGGAATATGCATGTTTTTGTCCCCAATTTACAAATGAGAACAGGTTTAAAACAAGAAGAGTAGATGACAGGATTAGCCCCCGAATATCCAGTAACGCAGTGGTGCAGCCATGAGCTACAGCCACACTTTCTTTCGCCCCTTTTGCCTAATCTTCATGTCTCTCTCTGGGGCAAGGGGTGGGGAGATGTCACAGTGCTGCCGACGGTGGCCCAGGTCTTGTTTCAGTCCCCATATACGTGTCACCTCTGCACTGGGGCCAGACAAAGGGACAAGGCCTCTGTCAGTCCACCATCCCTCCTGGCCGCCCTGTCCAAGTAGCTCCCCTCACCCAGCGATGCCCTAGGATTACTTGTGCCACAAGTAATCCTTTTATTATTTCTTCCCTGGTGTGTGGTTTCTCACACTAACATATAAGTACATGAGGGCAAGACATGTGGCTGACTAGTGCCATGCTGGGTCCCACACACAGGGCTGGGCGCATGGCAGGTTTAAGGGAATATGGCATTTATCAAACCTCAGAGGCGCTAAGTGAGAGCATGGCTAACTAGAGACTGCAGATCAGATCTGGCCTGCCACCTGCGTTTGTGAATAAAGTTTTATTGAAACACAGCCATGCCCGTTCATTTACACAGTATCTACAGTATTTTATGCTACAACTGCGGTATTAAATAACTGTGGTAGAGCTGAAAATATTTACTATCTGGGCTTTTGCAGAAAAAGCCTGCCGACCCTGCTCTGTGTGGTCAGTATAGTACCCTTCTTTTATGTACCCCTAAGGCTAAAGGGCCCAGGATGTGAGAGGTGCTGTGTCTGCAGAGTAAAGAAAACAAGAAAAACCACTGCACAGAAGGAGGAGCAGAGAAAGGGGCCCATCTTGACCATGGCATTGGGTGGAGAGAGGGGTGCAGTCTCCCCAAGACTGAACCAGAGGCAGAGAATACAAGTGTTCTCGGTGGCTGGCACAGGCCGGCATCAACCCCTCTGTAAGAACCTGACTTCAGTTCCAGCAGAGGCAACTGCAGGATGCCGCTGGCTGTGGGACACATCTGACTTCTGAGACAGTAACACATCAAAACCAAAGTGCACCTGAGAATCCAAAGAGCAGGGCAGCTGTGGAGGGAAGGCTGCTGCCCCTCCACCCTGGGTCCAGAAGAATCCTGCTCAGCATCAAAGCGGAAGCCAGGGCCGCCACACTGGGCAACGGGCACCAGGAAACTGGGCGGGGAGGGGGCTGGAAAGAGCCCAGAGCCCCAAGGCTCCTGCTCAATCGGTCAAGCTTAAAGGGCCGCTGTCAGGTTGAGCTTCTCCTCTGGAAAGAGGATGCACGTGTAAAAAGAACAAAGACCATGCCAGCTCCCTGGACGGTGTCCTGAAGATGGCAGACATGCAAGTAGCTTTAGGGATGGATAATGGACATGCTGAAAGTTACTCAGCTCTCCTGAGCAAAATAAACATTTCTCCGTCATCTCAGTGTGTTTATCTGCTCATTTATTCAGCCCAGGTCTGCATTTTATGGCAAATTGACAACCTGGAAACGGCCACGGGAAGACACACAGTACAGAGGCCCCGTCCTGAGACACAGGACACAGAGCCTGGTCCTGCCGGAAACTGGCCTAGCATTTTGCATCCGGGAGAAAAAAGAAAAAAAAAGGAACACCTTTTATGTGGAAAGGAAGCAAATCATGGTAAATTTCTTTAAAAGGTGGAGTGATTTTTGGTAATGAATAAATAAGTAAATAAATAAACAGAAAGGAGACTACATATGGTGTAAGTACTCTTAATCTAGTGTAGTTCCCAAAGATTTAAAGCACATTTCTTTTAAAAATAAGGAAAATAATAGAGAATTTAAAAAAAAATAGCCTCTTCCGGCCCACAATTTATAAGAATGCCTCTTGCCAATAAATAGTCACATACAAAAGGACCCCTGCAGACATTCGTCCCCTACCCCCAGGTGATCCTCGTGGGCGGGGGCTGGGACCAGGGTGAAGAGGGGCATGTCCCAAACCCTGAAAATAGCCTCACGTCCTGGAGCCCCACTCCTGGCTGGAAGACCGCCTGCACCCCAAAGGGAAGTGAAAACAGACACACATTTCCAAAGTGTCTGCTCTCTGTGTTGTGCTGCGCTAGTAGAACAGCTGAGAGGACGGTAAGAACAGCTGAACTTCATTTAAGACAGTGGCCTGAAGCCATGAAGAGCGGATGGTGACAGGCAGTCCCAACAGAGGGATTTTCAGAAGACACATCTGTTTGCTCGGCTCAGAGGGAGATTATGCAGCCTGCGTATACCCTGTAGTGACGGCGGGTTTCCCCTGCAGAGATCAGTGCACAGTGAGCTTGTGCGAACCACACTAGGGCAGTCCAGCGTCCTCCAAGGGGCCTGTTGCAAACCATGCCTATTCCACAGACGCTGCCACTGTTCCCAAGGTGCCCTCAATGTGCCTTGGAGATGCCTCTGGAACCACTAGGACATTCTTTTGAGCAGCCACATTACCAGCAAGTCCCTTCTCTTAGTGCCACATTACCAGCAAGTCCCTTCTCTTAGTGTCAATTTTGAAATGGCAAAAGGTCACCAGGTCTCAGGTGAGCAGCTGAAGAAAAGCTGAACTTGTGCAGCCACCAGCCTCCCTAGAAGACTCCTCACATGCCCCAAATGACAGCAGCAACCTGCAAATGCCATCACCTTGTGACATCAGAGCGACATAGGACCATCATCGCCCACTGATCTGACACACTCGCTGATGCGGCCCTCACCCGTGAGGGGGCATACTGGGGCTGACCGTGCCCCCTCTGGCCTGCCCGAGGTCCCACAGCTAGGAAGCCCCGTGGCCCTGCGTGCTGACCGGTAATGGAATACGCATTTACCTCACTGGCTGCAAAAGCACCCAGTAACTCGGTGTTTCCCCACTTGGAAAAAGGAGAAGTCACAAAGCTGTCAGTGCTCTGGCCCTCAAAATACAAGCCCACCCCCCTTTCCCAAAAGGTCAATCGTCCATTCCAGCGTGTCCCTCCTGAGTCTCATTGCACAGGGCCCTGGGAAATGACCTGGGTACAGATTTTCAGGGGCTTCCTCGAGTTTACAGTGGTTCAGATGGATGGAGCCCCTACATCGACCTGATGGACGAGGTTTTCTACTCGTTCTCCAAGACCTCTTTACCGCACACAATTCTTCAGCCTTCAGACCATCGCTTCCCCCTCCAGAGACAACTCGGGTGGCAGGGGTTAGTGCCATGTCCCCGCTGGGCCCCAAGCTCGGGGCAGCCTGAGCCGGTTCTAGTTTGCTTACCTGATGTCCCCGCGGAGAAGTTCTTGAGCGATGGCCTCTGGACCACTGTGTAGGACTCGCCGACCACAAACACTTTGTACAGGACGGCATTGTGGTTGATGAAATTCTGGACCACGCAGGGCGGCTGGATGGCGCTCAGGCCCTCCTGGTTGAACACGATGGCCATCTGGGAAGACAAGGGGCCAAGGCCGCTGTCAGGCCACCATCCCTCCTGCCTCAGACACAGGGGTGTACCACCTGTCACTGCCACCAAGACCGAGCCCTGGTCCCAGGGTATGAGGACTCCCCAGGAAGAGTCTCAAGCCAGGGTGAGTGGAGTGGGACTCGGGAAGAACCCTGGGGGTCAATGTACTCCTGCTGTAGGGGTTTGGAAACATGCACGTCAGCCTTGCCATGTAGGGGTGAGCTGGCTGTGCTATTCGCACTGCAGTCCAGGGCACGGGACCCCCTGGTTGTGCACTACTCAACCCTTGTGACATCCTTAGATGTTTCTCCACAAAGACCCAGGAGGGGGAGGCAGGAAGCAGAAGACTATGGATCAGGAGTTGGGAGGCCTGGGATCAAGGCCTCTGGTTGAGCACTTGTGACGTGTTTATGTGAGTCACCTTGTGTCGTCCCCACAATGCACCTCTGAGGTGGGCACTGTTACGCCCCTTTTACAGATGAGGAAACTGAGGCCCTGAGAAGCTCAGTGGCTTGCTGGCAAGTGACAGCCTGAAATGGGACTGGGTATGCCCAGCACACAGCCCTGACCTCTTACACACTGAGTGAGTCACACTGACACCTGGAAAACAGGAACATGCGACTCTAGTCCCTGACTCCTCTGGGGACAAAGGTCCCCAACAAGCAAGTCCGGTAGGAAGGAGACTGAGGTAGGGAGGGCAGGGGGACTGCTAGAGAAAGCCTCTCCACTTTGGCTGAGGCTGGGTCTGCCCAGGGCCCACTCAAGCCAGCCAGTAGTGCTGGGGGCACAGCTCATGCCCCAGCCCACAGGCCCCAGGAAGGGGCCACCAGATGCCTGGGGCTGCTGGGAGGGGATAACAGGGCCTGGACAGCTGGCTGCCTGCACCGGCTGCTGCCCCTCACGTCAACTGTCACTGAATGACACCCCAATGTGCCTGGTGGATCAGCTGGACAGGGCAGAAGTAAAGACCCAGGCTACATGGGGAAACAGTGTGAGTGTGTGTGTGTGTCCCCTACAGTGACTGTCTCCTTAGTCTGCTGATGACAGTAACAGACAGTAAGAGAGGCCGATATGAGTTCAAGCCCCAGCTCCAGCCTCACTGCATAAGTGCAGGCGGGGGTCTTGGCTGTTTAAGCTCCGTTTTCCTCACCTGTAAAGTAGCATCAACCATCAGGGGGCGGCAGCAGGGGGGCTTTGAGCGTTGGTTCAGTGGTTTAAAAAGAGTGGGGGGATAGTTCACTGTGGAACAAACCAGTGTGCTTGCACTGGTTAAAAACATAACAAAAACCCAAACAGTGCCATGAACATACCGGTCACGTGCACAGGTGCCTGTGGAGGTTGAATAGGACACAACCAGGGGGTCCTCCTCGCGGCACTCAGCATCCCCAAGCACCCCTGAATAGGTGAGGGGCCTGGACCCCCGCCCCAGGCTCATGCTGTGGAGAGCCTCCCACGCTGTGGAGCCCCCTGGGGGTCTCCAACTCTCCAGCTCCCCTACTCAGGAGGACAGGAGCCCCTCCCTCAAACGGGACACGGGGTGGGGGTGGGGAACACGTGTGCATGTCGTGAAGCTAGGCTTGACAGCTGGACCGTGGGGTGAAATGACCTCTATTGAAGGTGCCGGCCCCACACCTGAGGGTCGAGACTCCCCCCAAGGAGGGAGCTCACCTGGATTCAGCCCCCTTCTGCAATGACCCAGCAGGTGTAGCGAACACTTCCTGTGCCAGGCCCCACGCAGGACATGCAGCAACTCCCTTATCCTTCATCACCCCCATCATAGCCCCAGTTACAGTGAGGGACAGACATTCAGAGAGGCTGGGTAATCTGCCCAAAGTCACACAGCTGACAGTGCACAGAGCCAGGCCGAGTCCCAGGTCTGTGTGATTCCTACATTCCTGTGTAAATGGCAGCAGTGGCTCCCTCCCCGGAGGCGGACCTGTTCTGATCAGCCTGGTCTATCTAATGACACTGATGACTGGGGTCACCCTTCCATCCTGGCACCGCCAGGCCCTGACAAACAGAGGAAGTGCTTGGTGGTGAAAAGGGCCAGGTGGAGGTTGGCAGGTGGGTGCTGGTGTCCGTGAGGGCAGTGTGGGATCTGGGGACACCATCTGGCTGCTCCCTCCTGGAACCTGGCACGGAGCCCAGGCAGGCCTAGACGGGGAAGGCTCCACGGGGAGGAAGGCTCCAGCCTTAGGAGACAGCTGACCTTTGCGGCAGGCCATGATTTCCTGTCCCCAAATTCCTTCCCACGAGCAGAGGTGCCCCTCGGCCTTACAGTGCCATCACGGCATGTACCACAGCATACATACAAGGTCTGTTTACAGATGTTTCCTCACACATACATGCCAGGGAGAAAGGGCACTGCCTAAACCTTCTACAGGGCCCAGCTGCCAGATTGTCCATGTTTAGTCATAAGGTCTTGGGAGCATTTCTGCCAGTGGGGCTGCGAGGGTCAGGCTCTCTCTCCCACAGGGCCTTCTCGGTGGCGCACACGTCTATGGCCCAGTGTGTCTTCCCTCCCACGTGCCTAACAGGGAGGTCATCAGGCTGGGTGGGCTCCTGAAGGCATCAAAGGCAGGTGGGGGTGGCGTTGAAATCCATGTCCTAGGTGTGGGTCCCAAGGGCATGAGGGCAACAGACCCAGTGGGGCCCCTGCCTGGGAGTCTACTCCTCTCGCCCCAGGAGGCCCCCTTGCTCACCTCCTGCACTACATCTCACTGGCGCTCTCTGCCTCTGGGACTCTGTCCCCCCGGCTAGGGCAGGACTCGCGTCTCATGCATCCTTTCCCCTGGCACCCAAGGCAGGGTCAGGAATGACCGTGGGTGAATGAAAGAATGGATGAGGGGGTGGACGACCAGTGCGTACTGCGGGTAGGGTACCCTTTCTTCCTCCCTCCCCTTTGCTAAATTCCGTAGGAATGGCAGATCCTTGCGGCAGTGACAGGAGTTCTTCAGTCAATAGCCGTCAGTGGGGCCCAGCCCGGTGCCTGGCACAAAACAGGCACCCAGGGAGTAATGACCGACGGGCCCAAGGATGGAAAGCTGTGGACAGGTCAGACAGGGGCGCGAGTCCCTCAGGCTCAGACAGGGGCAGGCCCACCCATCCCAGCCTTGGGGACAAGGACGGGCACAGGGCCAAGGTTGGAGGCAGAGCACACAGCCATAGCCAGAAGCAGGTCAGGGAGCGGAGCAGCGGGTACGGGATCCTGCAGAGACTCCATCGTGGCCGGCGGGAGGGCAGAGAAACTGTCATCGAATCTTCCACTCACCTCGTGAGAGTTGGTGCCATGAGCCACTCTGGTTTTGCAAACTGTGGGGTGGTGGGGGAGAGAAAAGCAGAGAAGAATCAGTGAGGTTATTCATCCACAAAGCCCGACCTGGCAGATACAGGGAGAAACTCAAAACTGCAGACCGTCAGGGGAAGGTGCAGGTGGGACCAGAGAGCTGCTGACCGACAGCGACCAGCACCCACACTCAGGGTGAACTGGACGGACGCTGCCAGGCCAGGCAGAAGAGCCTCTCTGTCCACACCCTCCCAGCACCCACGTCCACAGTGTGCGTGGGGGCGCGACCCATGGCCACGCCTTCCCCAGCAGCCAAGGCCGTCCTGCATCCTCTAAGAGTGTGAGGCCAGGGGTGCCGTAGACAGCCCCGCCAGGCGATGGCCCACCCTGTACGCCCACATGCCCGCCCGCCCAGCGGAGCCCTGGGTGCGGTACATACTGAATGGGAACTCCAGGCCGTTCTTCTCCAGGAGCCGCATGGTGTCATCCCCGCACAGGCTCGTGAGCTCCATGAAGGGCGGTGAGCAGATCCTGTCATCTGGGGACAGAGGAGAACCCGTGTCAGCACACCTGCCTGCTAGCCGCCCATGGCCGCTTCCTGGGACAGACCCACCTCCCTGGGGACCCCCTCAGTGCCCCTTGCTCTGCTGATCCAACGCCCCAAACTCCAGTCATGTGTGAACCCAAACACGCACACACACACACACACACACACACGAGAATAGCAGCATATTCTTGAACTATATTTTCTAATAACATTTCTGTAACTAGAAACCAATATGACAACTGTGCAACCCGAACATCAAAGAAAAGTAAAAGCCACACCCAATCTCGCCACCTCCTTGGCCTTCAGGGTGGCACATACACATTTACACACACAGGGCCTTACAACAGGACACTGTTTTGTAAGCTGAATTTTCACTCAATAAACTAAGACTCATTAAAGACTTTTCCCCACCACAGGCTGTACCGGCTTAACAGTCATCGCAGGAGCGAGGCTGCATGCTGAGCTCTTACCACGCACCTAGCACTGAGCTGAGATCTTTGCACGCGCCACCTCTCAAGTCTGCAAAGTAATCCCAGGAGGGTAAGCCAAGGCCGGGAGATTAAAGAGCGTGCTGTGGCTACACAGCCATTCCTCCCATGGCGAGGCCAGCCCTCACCCCCTCGCCACCTGAAGGAAGGTGGGAAACAGAACAGAGCTCTCGATACATCTACTCAGTCACCCGCCTGCTTGGCATCGCCTCCTAGTACCTAGTACCTAGTGCCTAACACCTAGCACCTAGTGCCTAGCACCTAGTACCTAGTACCTTAGTACCTAGTACCTAGTGCCTAACACCTAGTACCTAGTGCCTAGCACCTAGTACCTAGTACCTAGCACCTAGTAGCTGCTCTCAGGCACACCCACCACCCTTCTCCAGCCCCAGTCCACCCCTGCCCCCTCTCCACGCTTTCCTTCTGGCCTGGCACACCTGGGCGCTCCTGAGCCCCCATCTCACAGGGTGCCCGCCTCCTCTCGGCGCCAATCCAGTGGGTTCCAGGCGTGTTTGGTTTTCTGAAAAGCTCTGGGAGCTGAGCCTGCTCTGTTCATCAGAATGCCCCAGCGTCAGGCACCGAGTGAGGGCCAAGTTGTGGGATGACAGTGTAGCCTGACTCTCTCCTGATGGTTAAATTGCGTTACTGGCTTGTTACTGCCACTTCTTGTCTAGTCACCTTTCCCGACCGGACCACCAGCTCCTCAGGAAGTGGGGCCACCCTGCACTTCTGGGCGCAGGGGCCAGGAAAGGCTGCGCGTCAGTGGGGTCAGGGCGGCCTCCCACCCACAAACCTGGAAGCCAAACCAAAGTAAACAAGCAAAGTGGCTTGTCTCCAACAGCTCCCCGCTACCCGGCTGGCTAGGAGGCCGTTACAGGAACACAGACAGAGGAAGGTGCAGGCTCCTACGTCTCATAAAAACGAAGGCCAAGAATCACTCAGGGCACATGAAGGTGTTTTAATCTCCCACCCCGCCCCTGCTCTCCACAAAGTCCAAATCCCAAATAGGCAAGAGTGTTGGCAGATTTGGGGGTTGCAGAGCTTCTGGAGGACCCCAGGAGGGTGGACTGGAGCCAGTGTAGGCCGAGCTCTGGCAGACGGCGCTGCAAGCCCTCAGCACAGAGCACCCACCGGGTCCTCAAAGTGCTGTGACTGTCTCCACGGACAGATGCTGAAACAGAGGTCCAGAGGGAGCCGGTGCCCAAAGTCACCTGATGGTCAATGACTGAGCCAGGCTCACCAGCAGGCTGTGAAAAGATTAGTCAGGAAAACCAGGGTGGGGTACGTCCTGGCTCTCAGCTACAAACCATTATCCAGACAAGACCCCATTTCTGCACCCCCAGGCCAGAGTCAGAGCTGGGGCACAAATAATGGTGAGGGGCTGGCAGGCCCTTCCATGACTGTGGAGGGAGGAAGCACCTGTGCAAAGGCTCTTGCTGCCGGCACAGCCCCTGTAGTCCAGCCCCAACGGACGTGACGCTCAGGCCTGGACAGCTGGGATGCTGTGGCAGGCAGGCTTAGGACAGCAGGACATGTACTCACCTGGCCTGGCAGGGGCCCGCCCGGACACCCAACACACATGTAGATTCAGAGATTGCTGGAGGCAAACAGGCCATCTCCCGGAAGAGCTTCCAGACTCCCTACCACCAGATTTTTCAGAGCCTGAATCAGCCTGGCTTTTAGGTTTGCCTTGCAATGCTCACCTGAACTCCCCTCCCACCCCGGCCCATCAAATCTTTCACATGTCACTGCTAATAGCCAACGACTCAATAAACCACACTTGCTATGTGTCAGCCCGTGTTCCACAGAGTCTAAAAGCACCTCACGTACCCTAGCAAGAACACCATGAGGAAGTACTGTCACCCCCATTTTACAGATGAGGAAAAGAGGGGCACAGAGAGGTGAAGTGCCCTGCACAGAGTTAGTAAGTAAGTAAGTGGTACAACTTGGGGGCTCATAACTGGGCAGCTGGCTCCAAGTCGATGCCCCCAACCATGGGCTACCTAGTAGCAAAGTACCCACTCCATATGAACAGACGAAAACTACACAATCCTATCAACAGACACAGAAAAAAAAGCATTTGAAAAAATCCAACACCCTCTCGTGATTAAAAAAAATAACAACACTCAACCAACTAGGAATTAAAAGGAATATCTTCAACTTGATTAAAGGGCATCTCTACAAGCCCAAAGAAACACTCTACTTATGGTAAAAGAAAAGACCAGACGCTTCCCCTGAGACCAAGAACAAGATAAGGATGTCTGTTCCCACTACTTGTATTCAACACTGCACTGGAGGTTCCAGCCAGGGCAATTAGGCCAGAACATGAAACAAACAGCATCCGACTGGAAAGGAAGGAGTAAAACTACTTCTATTTGCAGGTAACATAATCTTGTGTATAGAAAATCCCAAGGAATCCACGCATACAAAAACCCCAAAATGAGTAGAGTTAATACACAAGTTCAACAAGATTGCAGGATATAAGATCAATATTCAAAACAGCAATTACATTTCTGTATCTTAGCAATGAACAATCCAAACATGAAATTAAGAAAATAATTCCACTTCAATAGCATCAAAAAATACTTTGAAGTAAATTTAACAAAGAGTTAAACACTAAAAATAGCAGACTGTTGAAATTAAAGAAGACTTCAATAAATGGAAAGACATGCCATGCTCATGGATAGGAGATTTCACATTATTTAGCCGGCAATATTCCCACATTCATCTACAGACTCAATGCATCCCCCATTAAAATCTCAGCCATCTTTTTGCAGGAACTGACAAAGTGATCCTAAGAGTCATGAGAATTCAATGGACCCAAACAGCCAAAACAACCTTGAAAAAGAACAAAGTTAGAGGATTCACACTTCCCAGTCTCAAAACTTAACTATAAAACTACAGTAATTAAGACAGTGTGATCCTGGCATAAGGACAAACAGATCAATGGAATTGAACTGAGAGTTTAGAAATAGACCATATATCTATAGTCAACTGATTTTTCACAAGGTGCCAAGGGGACAAACGTTCTTTTCAGCAAATGGTGCTGGGACAACTGGAAATCCACAGGCAAAAGGATGAAGTTGGACCCTTACCTCACACCGCATACAAAAATTGATGCAAAGTGGATTGTGATCTAAATATAAGATTTAAAACAGTAAAATTCTGAGAGGAAAACAAAGGTATAAATCTTCATGATCTTAGATTAGGCAATGGTTTCTGAGACACTAAAACCACAAGCAACCAAAGTAAAAATAGATAATTTTGATATCATCAAAATTAAAAACTTTTGTGCTTCAAAGGACAATATCAAGAAAGTGAAAAGACCACCCATAGAATGGGGGGAATACTTTCAAATCACATACATGATAAGTGTCTAGTATCCAAACTATGTTAAGTACTATTAATAAACAAACAATAAAAAGACAGCCTGAATTTAAAATGGGCAAAGGACATGAACAGAGTTCTCAAAAGAAGACGTACGAATGGCCAGTAAGCACATGAAAAGACGATCAACACATTAGCCATCAGGGAAACGCACATCAAAACCATAATGAGACGTTACTTCACACCTAGAAGAGTGGGCATAATCCAAAGACAGACAGTAACAAGTATTGATATTGTTGATGTAGTTACTTTGGCAAACAAAGTTCCTCCAACATTTAAACAGTTGTCATATGAACCAGCAATTCCACTCCTAGATATATAACCAAGAAAACAGAAACATAATGTCCACACAAAAACCTGTCCAGGAATGTTCATGAAGCATTATTTGTAGCCAAAACGTAGCAACCACGCAAGCAAACGATGAGGAGGTAAAACAAAATGTGGTCTACCCACAGGTATCACTCAGCCATAAATAGACACAAAGTGCTGGTACCGGTTACAACATGGATGAACCTTGGAAACATTACACTGAGAGAAGGAAGCTAGTCACAATAGGTACATATGCTATGACTTCAATGACCCGAAATGTCCAGAACAGGCAAATCCAGAGACAGGAAGGAGCCAGCTGGTTGCCAGGGGCTGGGAGGTGGGGGGACGGGGAGTGACTGCTAATGGGTGCATTTCTTTTTGAAGTGATGAAAATGTTCTGGAATTAGATGGAGGTGGTGGTGGTGATGGCTCCGCTTTGCAAACATACTCAAAACTAATAAATTGTATGTACACTTGAAAAAGGTGGATTTTATATGAATTATATCAATTTAAAAAATAAGAAAAAAAAACACAGCAGCAGCAGCCACTGCCAGCCATCAAGTGCTTGCTTTCTGCGGGACACCAGGCTAATAAGTAAATGCTTCACGGAGTGTCTCCTTCAATCCTCTAGCAAACCTGCAGAGCTGTCACCTGTCCCACCCTCTACCAGGTCCAGGGTGAGGTCAGAGAAGGACAAGGGGAGCCCTCCCCTAGAGATGCTAGGGGTCCTTCCAGTGAATGGGCCACACCCAGCATTAGGCGAGATACCCTATCTTTCCAAAATCTCTGGCTCTGGTGTGTGAGGTGGCAGAGGACTGCTTACCACAGTCCTGTCCCAGGGGTGGCCTGGGACTGAGACCGCCCCAACCCACGACCAGGAAGGGCCCATCGCCCAAGCTCGGTCACTCCCATGGGGCCAGCCTTGGGTGAAGGTGGCCCTGAGCCTACGGGGCAGAGGCCTGAGGGGACCCATGATCCTCACTCAGCCACATCTGCTCAGGCCTCAGGGAAAGCAGACCATGATGCTTTAAATGCTTGGGCCACTTTCTGGCTACCTGCAGCCACAATCATCCTGACATGCCTGTGAAATCAGTCAATTAGAAAATACTACTGTTCCTATTTTGGTTTCAACAATCATTCACGGGCAAAAGAAAAAGTGTTGAGACTTCAAATAAATCCTAGGAGCTAGGGATATAGCGATGAACACCCCTGCCCTCAGGGAGCTTCCATTCCAGGTGAATGGATAGCTAGACAGGTGCTGACAGGAAACACAAAACAGGGAGCAAAGGGGGTGCCAATGCAGGTGGGGGGTGCCATCGGGAGGTGAGCGAACAGGCCACGCACGTGGGGGAGGCATGTTCCAAGCAGAGGGGCCGGTCTAGGCTGCTGTCCTGACACAACCTGGACCAGCCTCTGAGATGAGGAGGGTGGTGACATCAGTCTAGCTTGGGGACGGAGGGCTGGTGGGAGGTCCAGGGAAGGACACATGGGCCCCGTGTAGGGATCGTGACAGCAGAGGTTCCTCCAGCCCAAGCCTGGGAACCTCACAACAAAGCCAGCAGCTCTTCTCCCCAAATAGAGGCAGAATCCAGACTCTTTCTACAAGGAAGCACTGGAGACCCGGGAGGCTATTTCTGGTTCCCCGAAAAAGGCTTTTGTTGCTTATTTATCTACTGTCTTTATTTCTGGATGGGAGTTGGAAAGAGGCTTTTTTTAGTTAGACGGTGGGCTGTGTTCTGTTCAGAGCTGAAACACTAGCCCCTGGGAAACTGAAACACCCTTGTCTTCCCTCTCTGCCACTGTCATCAGAGACTGTGACGCTGGAGGCCCGTGGAGCTGGGCAAGTCCCGACCACGCCCACGAGGCCAGGGAGTGGAAGAGAATAGTTCAAGTCCACACAAGTTACTGGCAGGCCCAGGTGAGAACCTACGTGTCCTGAGTCACACACCACTGCCCTGTCCATTCCGGCAGGTGGCCACACTCTTGTCCAACTGGTGGCAGCTGCTACACGACTAGCAAGAAGGAAAAAGACGAATGACAAACAGGCGATGAATACAAGAGGACAACTGGAGGTGGGGGAGAAGGGCAGATGGCATGTCGAAGATGCAGCTTCGAAGCCTGACTTTGAACCTGGGGTCAACTACTCACTGGCTGTAACCTTTGGCAAATGACCGAACTCTGCTGGACCTTGCTCTCCTCATCTGTAAAATGGGAGCTGTACCCCCCTCGACGGTGGTTGGGAGGCCTGGTAGCTAACAGATACCCAGCAGTGGCAGCTGCAGTTTTTAGCATCACACTGGGCAGGGCCAGCTGGGGGCCCCCCACAGGACAGTGAGCAGATTCTACATAGTGGCTACTGATCAACGTCCAGCTTCCTGGGAGTGTTGGCTGCCAGGCCTCACCCTCACTGGCTTTCTCCCTGTGCCCAGCATGGACTGGCAGGGCAGGGCAGGGTGAAGGAAGCCTTGTGGGGGCACTGGCACTGTTGGGTCTGGGGACAACTGTGACGAGACTCTGCCTCGGGTCCCTTCTCTCAGACAGGGGGAACTTGTTCACCCAGACACCCAGACAACAGCTGATGAGAACAAGCCCCGGGACAGGGACAGTCCCTGAGGCTATAAAGAGATGGAATCCTCTAAAGCAGGGGTGTCCAAACTTTTTTCAACGGTTTTCACCAAGGGCCATATGCGGTAAAATACACAAACAGCCGGGCCACTCACTCAAGGTGAAGTACGTATTGCCTCACCTCGTTTATTTAAGTAAACTAAATATATTTTTGGAATTTGCTGCGGGCCAATTAACAATGGATTGCGGGCCAGTTGGCCCATGGGCCGCAGTTTGGACAACCCTGCTCTAAAGCCTCTGTGATAAGCAGGGCCCCAGAAGGAGGGAATGACACCTGTGACTTAGGGCTTGCTAAGGGGACAAGGGCTGGGAGACAGATCAGGGAGGGGGCCCAGGTGGGTGACATCTCATCTGGGACCCTCCCTCTCCAGAACGTCAGAATTTAGCTAACTACTGCAGGCGCAGTGCCTGGAGCAACGCCTGGCACCGCAGGTGTGAACCGACCTGTTGAGGAAAGCGGCTGACACCGCCCAGGGCAAAGGCTGGCTCCTCTGGCATCTGGGCTACATCTGGATGGATGCAGGCTTGCAGTCAGCATGTCTGTGCCACCTGACCCACATTCCAGGCCCTCACACCACTGTTACGGGGTCTCTCCCCAGCCCCCGAGGCCTGCCTTGCCCAGGTTTGCTCCATGTGAAAATGAGACAGCGGTACATTCGTCCCCTCTCAGCCTGGCCTTTCGTTTCTCTTTCCCTGGCACAAACATCTTCTTTATCTGCTTCGCTATGATTGTGACTCAACTATGCCTTTTAATCCTGTTTTAACTGAACATGCCATCAGTATTCCCCCATGATTTTGCCTGTCCTGGTCACCGGCTGGTGACATTTCCCCTGAAGTCAGACATTTATGTTTGTGCCAATGTCCCTCTCCCACAGACGGGGTTTCGATGAGCATCTCTCAGCATAAGGTTGTGTGCTTGTGGTAAATTATTTCCACAGACCAAGTTCCCAGAAGTGGGTTTCAGAGGCCATGGGAATCGACATTTCTATCTTGCCACACGTGTCATGCTGTTTCCCAAAGGCCCGCAGTACTTTGCCGAGGCCCCAGCAATGAATGGTCATGACTACACCTTACCAGCCGTGGGTCCACTTCAGACCTGGGCAGTAGTTTTATGAGGTAGGATGACAGGTGACATGTGAATGATCCCATCGGCACATAAGGTCACTCTGCGTCCAGCGGGCCCCCAGCATAGCAAGCGAGGCATGAAGACGCTGAGGCAGGTCTGGGGGCTGGGGGCAAGGCACCTGCGTAACACAGTGAGCAAAAGCCCTGGACCTGGGCCCGAGACCAGCAGGCAATCCCAGCAGTTCCCCTGGGCCCTGGCAAACCGGGTGGCCTTTCGGGTCTTGGGTTCCTGACCAGGAGAACGGGGGTCACAGTAAGTCAGTCCTGTCCACTTGCTGGAGTTGCAGTGAGAACCAGGGATGATGAAAAAGTATTGCAGAATCTGTGAAATGCCAGATAAAGAAGCCTGCCCTGCCCAGGGGCACAGACAAGGGCTGATGCTGCCATCCGTTCACCATCTCCTCATACAGCATGGGGAGGGTCTGGGCCCAGGTGCCACCCTGAGCTGGGCAGTGGCAAGGGGCATGCAGGGGCTGAAGCGGAGACCAACGGGAGGCACCTCCACCCCGTACGTGTTGGAGACAGGGCCAGGAGGGAGTGTGTGGCTCAGACCTGGGCTCCCTGACCCCCAGGAGGGCTGGGATGCCGGGTGACAGGAGCCCCAGGCCTGGCGCTAGGGAGTGAGTGGTTCAGGAGGGCAGGCTTCTACCTGCATCCTGGAAAGACCAGGGAGGGAGGGCTCCACGGGAGAAGGCGACATCACAGCGGGCCTTGGTGAAGGTGAGAAGTTTCAATCTGTTCAAACCCGTTCTCCAGAGCCAGAGAGCTGCTGCACAAACTTGGGTCTCCTCCTTTCAGGTAGAATGTAGGCTCCATGAAGCAGGGGACTTTTCTGCCGTGTTCAAGGCCGAATCCCCGAAAAACGAGTGAATGAACTAAACACTGGCCTGGGCTCCCACCTTGCCTGGCCCAAGGGAGGTGGCCCAAAAAGCAGGTTCCCACAGGGCCAGCAGCATGTCAGCACCGGGCACCCACGGGGGGTCCCAGACGTTACCTCTCAGGGCTGGGCTGGGTCCTGCTTTCCTGGGCCACCCCTCCCTGTTCCCAGGGGCCCATGCTGAATGGCAGGAAACAGCCTTATTCAGGAGGGGTGAGGAGATCCATTGTGTCAGTGACAGAGCAGGCAGTGAGGGGGTGGGGGGCAGGAGGCAGGTTCCCAGTCATACTCTTCTGAGGGCTGGGGGAAAACACGTGCCTTGATCCGTGAGCCCTGAGCCCTTGCACGGGATGGTCCCTCGGCCCTGCACCCCTGCTTCCATTCCAGCCCTGTCTTGGCCTGGGAAACTCGTTTTCCTCCAAGCCTCGGGTCACGCCGTCTCCCTCCTCTGAGCAGCCCCTTCCCGCAGATTTAGGGGCAGGCCCCTTCTGCTGGGCTCGACCAGGGTCCTACGCTGCTCAGCTCAGGGACTAAGGATGTGTCCGCCCCCATTCAGACTGGGTACCCCTGGGGGTCTGTGGGGACTAGGTTTATATCCCCACTCCACCTCATGTCGGCTGCATGATCCTGGCCGAGTAACTTCATCTGCTCCAGTTTCCTCACTGGAAAATGGTTGTCCCCCACTCCCCCACAATTAGAAGACGTATTTTTAAATTATGACATAGGTCCTGAATACAGCTCCTTCTGGGACGGGCGGCTCCACCCAGGGCCTGGGCGGCTGCGGTGACCCCAGCCTGCCCAGCACAACCATCGCCTCAGCCTGTCCTCCTGTGTCACGTACAGGACAAGTGCTGTGGCCCAGCGCTGGGGCTGCTTCCCAGCTGCCTGCCTAAATGCTCTTGGAGTAGAAGCAAAAAACCCCCTTCTTGGCACCCTTACCCCATAACCACCTCCCCACAAACCACCAGGTTGCTGGCACCCTGCCCATCTTACCCACCACCTAACCCAAACTACACACAGCTGGTGGATCCTGGGTTGTCTTTCTAAAGCTCCCACCTATATAATGAGGCAACTCTCAGCTCAAGAATTGTCCACAGCCAGCTCGAGTGAAGAAAGCCTTTCCAGGCCTCTGCAACCCGATCCTGTTTACTTTCCTGCTACGGGCTGCACTGTGTCCCCCAAATTCATATGCTGAACTTACAAACCCCAGTACCTCAGAATGTGGCTGTATTTGGAGATAGGACCTTTTTAAAGAGGTGATTACGTAAAAATGAGTCAGTTATGGTGCGCTCTGATCCAATCTGACTAGGCTCCTTATGAGAAGAGAATAGAACACAGATACATGCAGAGGGACAACCACGAGAAGACACATGGGGGAAAAACCACCTACAAGCCAAGGAGAAAGGCCTCAGAAGGAACCCCGCTGCCGACACTTTGATCTTGGACTTGCAGCCTCCAGAAGTGTGAACGCATCAATGTCTGTTGTTTAAGCCGCCCAGCCTCGGGGGCTTTGTCACAGTAGCCTGAGGCCAGCCCACTTCCCAGCTCCTCTCGGAATACAGAACCCAAGGTCGCTCATGACCAGCCAAACCCTGGCTCCAAGCGGAGAGGCGCCCTCACCAACCCCCAGGACAGTGCTGGGGCTCCCGCCTCCACGGCAACGGCCCCCGTGTCCCCACACTGCTCAAGCTCCCCGAAGCTCTCGAGAACATTGCCGCCTCCCGACAGCACCTCTCCAGGCATCTCCTACTAGCAGTCTTGGTTGTTCTAGTAGCATCTCTCTCGTGCGTCGCTACCCTGTTTGGTTGCTCAGCTCCTACACCCTATTAAATGTCCACATGTTTGGGTTCTAACTCAGCAACCAGACAGTATTCCTTGGGGTCGGGACCGGGCCTTACCCCTGGCTCAGCACTGCTCAGAGGAAGCAGATGTCACCAAAAACCATCTCTCTGACAAGTGTATATGTGCGAGATAAATTGAGAGACTAAATAAAAGTGACTTGTAAGCACCGGAAACAATAGAAGGGGAAGCATGGAGCCAGCGCAACCAATCCCGACAGAGCAAGAAAGGAGGCCTGCTACTCCTCAACTGGCCACCGGGCGGCGCTGTTGATCTGGCACAGCCCTGATGACTGCAGCCACGGACTTGAACAAAGCCCTGAGAGCCGGCCCACCAACCTGCAGGCTCCCCGTTCATGCCTCACTTAGTACCTGTCCAAAGTCACCTTTCCTCTGCCTTTACACTATTAGGGGGCAGGAGCCATAGGATTTTGATTCCGGACAGAGAAAGACATCCTGTACATTCTGGGTAAGCCAAGTTTCAGCTTGACAGCAGCTCTGAAAACCCAAATGGCTTTTTGGCTCATGACGACGGCAACCAATGAGTAATTCAGAACAGTCGAGTAGGGGGCGGAAAGCAGCTACAGACCTGAGCCCGGAGGAGGAACCCAGGAAGGGCCTGGATGAAATGGCAGTTGGAACTGTCTCCAGTCTAGAGCCGGGCCAGCAGAGGGCATCCCGTCCTCACCACGACTCCTGCTCCCATTGTCCGCCATGCAAGGTGCCGTCCACTGGCCTGGCCAGGGGGGCCCAGCATCCCATCACAGTAAGTCTTGTGCCCTCCCCACTCGGTGCTGCACCCTCGCCTTACCGCCTCGCTCTGGGGGACAGAGAGGGGGCGTCCTCTCCTGGGACACCCTCACTCCCTCCTTCAGACAAGTTAGAATATCTGCTCTCGGTTGCTGATTCCCCGTTACACGTAGGATTTGTCCCTTGCTCTGTCCCCATGTGTCCCCTAACACCTACTTCCACAGTCATTCTGCATTCCCTTTACAGTAGATGACTCGTGTCTCCCTGTAGCCAGAGGCTCCCCCAGACTCACTGGCTGGATTGGGGGGTGGCAGTTGTGTGGGGCTTCAAAAGGGTGGCAACAACTGGATAACAGGTTGTGTGTATCTTCATACCCAGTCATAGCCCCAGATGAGATGAAATTGAAATAACACATTTTATTTTAAGACATGAAAAGCTCCAGCCCTTGGAGTCAGCATGCCGTGGGGATGTGGGGTGTGGGGTCTGGGGAAGCTGACTCATGGAAACCACTTGGAAATCTGAAGGCGCTTTCGGTGGGTCCCCGGGGACGCAGATCCTCCCACACACACCCCCGTCGTATGCCCCCCCTTGTAGGCTATGGGTGAGCGCAGTTGTGGGCTAAATGGCCTGGATTCTAATCCCAGGTCCTGTCTCACTCTGGACTGGCTGTCTCTCTGTGCCTCAGTTTCTACACCTGCAAGATGGGGATAACAGCAGCACCTACTACCTAGGATCGTTGTGAGGACTAAACAGTCACCCTGAGTCCCTACCTGTGTGCTAGGACTGCGTGTGATATGCAGTAATACACACTAGGTGAGGCTGAGTGGCTGTCAGTTGGAGTTGGGTTGCTCCCTCTTGTTCACTGAGGTCCTGCCAACAAGCCAGGGGACCATTCTGAACCTACAATGGGGCCAAGGGCTGCTCAGGGGCTGGGACTGTCTCTCATGAGTGTCAGCCGCAGGACACTGGTGCGTTTTCAGGCCCCTCCTGTGGAACAAGGGAGGAGAGAAGGCACTGCCTGCACTGCTCAGGCATGAGGTCAGACAGAGCTGGGGCCCCAGGGGTTCTCAAGGCTGACGGAACGGCCCACTGGGAACTGGCTTCCTGAAAGGCAGCCGGGGGCAAACTGGACTTGCGGGCAGGACTGGGCACTGCTCATCCACGGGCGGAAACGGAGGGCTTGAGACGTTAAGTTCTGTCTTCAAGGTCAAAACGCAGTACGTGGCAGAGTGGGCGTCGCTCACGGCAGCCTGGTTCCACCGCCATGCCTTTCACCTTGAGGCTGAACCTCGCTTGTCCCCCCTCTCATGGTCCCACTGAAGTCTCGGGGCCTGGACTGGGTGGGTTAAGGAAGATTCCGTCCCCATCTCGGAGACCTGGAGTCAGGGGCATAGAGGTGGCTGTGTAGCCCCAACACTGGTGGCTGGACACTCTGGCTGCCTAAGTTTGAGCAACCTTGAGAAAATTACTTCATCTCTCGATGCCTTAGTTTCCCGATCTTTAAAATGGGAAGAACTGCCCGCAGGGCTGCTGTGAGGATCCAATGAGTTAACATATAAAACACCTAAAACAAACTGGCACATAGCCGGTTTCCCCTCCATCATCACCATCACTGGTATCATTATTCAAAGGTCCACCCATTATAATAGGCCAGGATCACCTTAGAGAGCCCAGCCGCTCTGCACGGAGACAGGAGGAATGCAGAGTGGACACGAAGCAACGCGCTTGCTTTTTCCTGCCCAGAGACAACGCTCTTGACTGAGAGGGAGACGGAGCGGAGCCTTCTTGTCCATCCCGAACTCGGACTCTTCAAGCGGATCAGCAGCAAACGTCCACGTCACCTCCAAAGGCCACCACTCAGCTCTCGGCAGAGAGCACAGCTTTGAGGCAGCACCCCACGCGTAGAATGTGAGGTCAGCGCTGGGCTCTTGGTCCCCAGCAGGGCCAGAGAAATGGAAATGGCAGCGATGGGTGAGAAAACACATTGGGCACCGAGCGTTCACCGGCCCGTGACCTTGGCCCTGGTGGGAGCCCTCTAAGGCAGAGGGGTGAGAATTCCATGGCAGAGTCTCCCTCAAAAGCTCGAGGGGCGGGGCCCTGAACCAGGTCCCTGACTCTACAGAGTGGCGGCAGGAACGGCTGAGACGGCCTGATCGCAAGCCTGCACCCAAGAACCAACGGGGCTCTCCCCAGAGGGACTGTTCTCTGTTCCTGGAGGTGGGTAACCTGTTGTCTTAGCTGCCTGGCCTCTGTCTCTGCTGTACCTGCCCCCAGGAAAGCCTTCCCTTCACATCTCTGCTGCTGTACCTGGAGTCTGGCCCGCTGGAGGCTTGTTGTGTTGGTTGACTCCCAGCCCCCTCCATCCTGGCCTTTCTCGCAGCTGAGGAGACATCCGCTCCCCTCTGAGCCCCACAGCACGGTCCTGCCCTGTAGTCTGACACGTGCACTATGGCTGTGGCTTGCACCACGTTTCCTTCTCCTGACCGTATCCTTCACGCACCCCAGACATGAGGCCTGTCACCAATGCCCGTCAATGCCCCCCCCCCAACCTCTCTGGGCTCTGTTCCCTCCACTCCTGCCCCCTGCCACCACGCTCACACTCCCCAGGTCCTCAGCCTCTCTCCCAACACTGCAGCGGCCTCCCTGCCTCCATCCACAGGCTAAGTCCAAACCGACACGTGAGGCCCTCGGCACGAGACCCCCTCCAGCAGCACAGGACGCCCTGCTCGCCCTCCCTGGAATGGCAGCCCACCTTTCCAGCCAGGCCCCGTTTCAGACCCGCTTCAAACATGCGCCCCCCCCCCCCCCAACAGCCTGTTACCACAGATGACCAGGGACACCCTCTCCTCACAGGTCAACCCCCACCACAGGACTTCCACATCAGACAGTTCCCCAGGGTGCCTGCTTCTTATGCATCTAATTCTTGGGAACATCCTTCCTTCATTGGCACATTCAGTGCCTACCAGTTCCAGGCCCTGCCCTGGGTATTTAAGGTTCCTAAAGATACACTTTCTGTCCTTAGGGCCCTTGGTTGGATGGAGAAGAGAGCAGTGAGCAGACATGATAACACTGTAGCACTTGGGCTGTGACTGAGGACAGCAGGGGTCTGGGAGCAGAGAGGGCCGGCACTGGAGCCCAACAGGAAAGGGAGTGTGCAGCAAGCAGGGCTACCTGGAGGCGGCTGCCTGAGCCAAATCCCGCAGCCAGAACTCGTAAGGGCATTTCAGGAACAGGAAACCAAGGACAAAGGTCAAGGGCCAAGAGGGGTCAGCCCATGAGGTCTGCCATGGCTGCAATGAGAAGAGTGAGGGCTGACATGGCAAGAGATGTGACCAGGTGAGGGGGTGGGCAGGGGCCATATGCTCCCAAGAGGCCCAACACGGGCCACAGGGCATAAAGATTCTTCACATCAACTAAATTCAACTTAACTTAGAAGTGTGCACAGAAAAACTATTGTGTTTGCTCAGTGTGACAGGCAGAACCCTAACATGCATGCACCCCAGGACTCTGTCCCCTGCTGTGCAAACCCTGCCATAACCCCAGGCGCGGTGAATATGATGGGTTTTACTCCACGACTAGGTCATGTCCCATGGTTGACCGTGGAACAGGGAGACTCTCTGCGTGGCCTGACTGAATTACATGGACTCCTGAAAAGCAGAGTGTTTTCTCTGAAGGGGCCGCCAGGAATCTGAAGCAGGGGAGGACCGATACACTGCTGCTGGGGCCCCAGGAGAGGGAACTGGGGGGCTGCAGGAGCTGAGAGCAGCTCCTGGCTGACAGCCAACAGAGAAATGGGGACCTCGGTCCTACAGCCACGAGAAACTGCCTTCTGCCAACAAGCATGAGCTCGGGAATGGATTCTTCCTCGGGGCCTCTGGCCATGCCAGGTAGACTTGAGACAGAACTGTGAGATAATAAATGGAGGTTGTGGAAAGCCACTTGATTTGCAGCCATCTGGTATGTAGCAAGAGGAAACTAACAGACTTGGTTACTATGAGTTTTTCAGAAGGAACCTTAATTGTAGTCATTGGAGACACTGGATGGGGGTGACATTTCACCAGTGGCTGCAGCCCCTACCGGACTCCCTGGTGGCAGCTGCTCCCTCCCTGCCAGCAGCTTGATCCTCAGCTCCCAGCTACAGGTGACCTGTCAGGGGGAAAACACTGGAAGATGGGGAACCAGCCTGAAGTTGGGGAGGGGTTGCTTTGGGGCAGGCACAGAGAGAAACAAATGCCACAGGTCTGACATTCCCCAGTCCCTGGTCAGCTGGACGAGCAGTGGTACCCTGTCTAATTTAGCGAATGACCTATTTCATCTCGAGAGGTCAGAGTGCCATTTGTACCAGCGTGTTCTCAGGAACCAGACACAAGCCCAGGTGGACACATGGCTATTCCTGAGCCCCATTCCAGCTTATGGAAACGGTTGCTAGAAACGTGGATTAACTCCGTGACAGCTGTTCCCACTGATTTACAGCCCCTTCCGGACCCAGACAGGTCCAACTCTCAAAACGCAGCAGCCTTTTTGGTGTCCAAGACATTTTAAAAATAATATTTGAAGTGCTCTCTCTGGCAGTACATATTCTAAAAGCAGAACAGAAAATGTTAGGTTGGCCCAAGCACAAAGATAAAACTTCCATAGACAAAACAGTCCATATTTTTAAACAATGAGACAATTTCCTTAATCCAAAAAGGGCTCTAACCAATCAGTAAGAAAAAGACCACCAACCTAAAAGAAAACGGGCAGATGACACAAAAAGATTCACCAAGAAGAAATGCGAAAGGCTAGGAAACACGTGAAGAGATGCTCAATTTTGCCAATAATGGAAGAAATGCAAATTAGTAGCAAAATTTGTTCAAACTTCTTGAAGAACAATCGAGTAATATCTGCCAACCCGGGAAATGTTTATAATAATCTTTGACTGAGAAATATTACTTTTGGGGAGTTTTACAGAACTACGCAAAGGTCTAGGTTTATTGCAGCCCAGTTTAAAAACCCAAATCAAACTGGAATGACCTCATGAGCCCTGTAACATAATCAAGTAAATTTTTACCCTTTCATTCACATGCTGAAATATGTTGCCATCGAAAAGGACAGAGCAAACCTGATATCCATCATCTTTATGGGATGACATGGAAAGGAGCCAAGCTATCTATTAAGTGAGAGAGAGAGAAAAAAACAAACAAACAAGTTTTACGAGAACATACGTAATATGACCCGTTGCTATTTTTTTAAAAAACACATATACATTTGTTTGTGTCTGAGAAGGCTCCAGAAAGATGGATTCCACACTGTTGGGAGGGGCTGCCTCTGGGAAGTGAGGTTGAGGTTAAGCATGTTTGAGTCACCAGCAATCAGGTCCCTGTGCGTCCACAGAGGGAATTCAAGGTCAGATCTGTGCAGCCCGCAGGAGGCGTGCAGTCCAGGAATGCCGAAAGTGTGCTCAGCGGAGCCAGCCTCTTCCAGAGCAGGCAGGGGACCCATACAGGTTAGGCGGAAATGGCAAACTATTGCTCTATTCCACTTATTCTAAGACGGCTTTTTTCTTCTTTTTTTCTTTTCCATTTTCCAGCTCTGAAATGTTTCATTATCGTTGGTGTGTCACAATTTAATCAGCGCTTTCCCCCCAGGGCAGGGCTGGGATTTAGGCCCAGAAGCCTCCAAATAGAGGCTTGGCCCACAGCCAGTCCTCAACATGCCCGGGGGTTGGGGCTTTAAAGAGGGGCCCAAAGCACCATCCTGCTCTGCGGACCCTCCACCTCCACCTGAACATGGGGTCTCTGTCTGGATGGCTAGAAGCGGCTGACGTGAAAACCAGGACACACGCCAAAGTCCAGCAGGGGAAGCAAGTGCTGAGCATCCACCCAAAGGCCCCACCACCCCATAGCTCATGGGCTCACGTCACTTACACAGCCCCTGCTCCAGGAGTCTGTCCTCACCTGGTGCCCCATCCTCCCTCACACCAGAACGCTGGATGGGACAACATGGTCCCTGCAGCCTCAGCCCCAAGGGTAGGGCAGCCGACCCGCACGCAGGCACGGCAGGCAGGCACCTGAGGGCCAGCTCCTCAGAAGCCCACTGAAGGTTGAAGCATTTTCTGGGCAGGCTGATCCCAAACTCCAGCCTCCTACACAGAACCAGGGCTAGAAGCTGGCCCTGACTGGGGAGCGGCAGTCCTCGGCGGGCACACCCCTGTCCTGTTTGTCCTCTTTGACTCCAGGCCCCGCTGCCCACTGCCGGCTCTGCCACATGCCTCCCACCCCAAATCTGAGTGCCTGGCGAGACCAAGGAGAGGGAGCCGACAGCATCACAGCGCCTCACTATGGGCCACCCTCGCTGCAGGGAATGGGGCCAGACCTGCACACCTCCCCTCAGAGAGGTGATGGTAACCTTGGCCTTCCAGGCGAGCAAACGACCTAGGGAGGGCCAGTCACTGCCCAGGCCACACAAGGGGGGGCTGAGATTTGAGCCCAGGCCTGTCAGCACCACAGCTCTGTTCTTTTCCACCCCATATGTGTTGCTGCCCTCAAAAAGGAACAGGCAAGATTTCTGTTTCCTCCATAGACACAAGGGGCAGAGACTCAACTAAACAGAGCTGCTAGTCTCTCTTCACTGGACACCAGAGGGCGCCCGGGAGCAGTGCCCGTTGTGTGGACGGTACCAAGAGGCTCAGGGATCACTGGCCCCAGGCTGCAGGGCCCCCAACTGTATCCATCACGGCCTCGGTGCTGCCCACACCAACCCGGTCAGGCTCAGGGACAGTGGGGTGGAGGAGGCAGCACACAGGAGGAGTGGGAGGCAGATTCAGGCCAGAGGCGTGGATTCCGATCCCAACTCAGCCCCCTAGAAGCTCTATGGCCCTAACAGACAACGCTGAATGCTCTTGTTAACAGTAATACTTTTCTCGCAGGGTCACTGGGAAGATTAAATTAGCCAATACATGTCAAGTGCTTCCAACAGTGCCTGGCATGTAGCTGCCCTCCTGAGCAATGACAAAGCAAGCTCCGAGGAAAAGGGACCTGCACAGGCCACACAATGCAGGGGGACTAGATGGATCGCGGACTCGGGCCTTGACCCCCAGTCCCGCTCCCACCATTGCCTCTCCCACCCAGAGTCCCTTGCAGCTGACCAAGGGGAAACAGGACAGCTAACCTCCACCTCTGAATAAGAGGCCCCCGCAAATCAACACATATCCCCGGTGGTCCTCCCCACCCCCCGGGCAGATGCTCTGTGGGGCATTATTTCTCCCAGGCCCCGAGGAATGTTATTTTCTCTTCCCTTGGTGTCTAGATTACTCCATTTCAATCCAGCCTCCAAACAGCCTCCAAGATGAGCACTGATTAAATTCCCATAAAACCACAAGCAGAAACACTCGATCTGTGGTTTGCACACCCCTCCCCAGGGAGGCTTGGCGTCAGATGGCCATCTGTCACCTCCAGAACACATGTGGGGAGGCTGTGGGAAAAGGAGAACAGGAGAGCCACCACTCACCTACAGCCTTCGCTGGCTCAGCAGAGGCTCTCAAGCACTTTGCTATGTGGCCTGCAACCCTTCCCCAGCTGCTGCCCCCAGGGCCGACGGGACAAACTGGTGTTATCCAATCACAGCCCCAGTGCTTTCCCACACATCGCTTCAGCCAGTTCAGGCGCTGGCTAGAAACTTGCCCAGAATGGCTCAACCTGCGGAGGCAGAGCCAGGCCTTGGTCTAGGGGCTTTCATCTCCAAATCCCAGGCCTGGGCGGCAAAGCAGGCACCAGTGAGAAAGGCCTACAGAGGTGTGAGTGTGGCAACCTTGGCCTGTGGACACAGTCCCCTCCCCTGCTCCCCCCTTGCCTGTAGAAGGCCATGTGTAATTTCTGGGAGGCTCCTGCACTTGGTTTGAATTAGATCCAGGTTCAGTGCCATCTGTGCCTCTGGCTAAGGGGTGTGGGTGCAGCCCTGCCCAGAAGCTGTCATCTACTAGGGAAACCTGTGGCCCAGGCTCCCTGGAATAAGTCACTCTGCAAGCCTACTGACCTCATGCTGCTATGCGGAAGGGACCTACTGCTCAGGTCACAAACTGAAGCCACATCCCCTGGCCAGCAGGACAGCAAATGGTCATTTCAAGTCATTCACCCAGGCAGGAACCCACTTCTAGGAGGGTGGGGTGACCACTAATTGACCCCCAAAACTTATTCTCCCTCTTCTTCCATGGTGACAAAGCTTCTAAGTCTTAGCTGGGCACATAGCTGCACACAACAGAGACCACAATCCCCCGCTCCCTTGCAGCTCAGTACGAGACTCAGTTCTGGCCAATAATGTGTGAACAACACCACGCTGTAGCTTCCAGAACCGTTCCTCCAGGTAACGAGGGCTGCTTCCTTTACTTCCTTTCTCCCACGGCCCCTCTCCATGCTGATGTCTAGACCTTGGTTGGATGTGACGGCTGGAGTTTCAGCACGACCTCGGGCCAGGAGGGCCACACCACACAATGAGCTGGAAGAAGACGGGAAGAAACCGGAAGGTACCAAGGGACCTTCCTCTGGGCTTGTACATGAGAGAGAAATGAAGTTCTATCTCATTTAAACCACCGTGATTTCAGGGCTCTGTTGTTGACGCAACTTCGGTACTAACCGAATCAGTGGGTTTGAGACTGACGGGTTTGAGGCAGAGAAAGGGCCCTGCTTCCCCTCCAGACTCTGAATTAGAGTATGCGCTCAGGGAACATGGAAGTGAGATGGCACCGACCACAGCAAGGCTGCCCAGATGCTCAGACAGGTGGGGCTGGGAGCTCCAGGCAGCAGGCCTCAAGTGTCTCCCACAGCTGATGCTCTGCATGGAGACAGATGGCCCGCCCTATTTCTCTGCAGGCGTCCAGGCTCTCTGAGGACAGGGAGAGCTGCCTCAGCATGGGGGTTAGTTTCCGCCAAGCCCCTTCTCCCAACACAAAAGCAGTGTCACTTGCTATAATTGTCCGAGGAACTTAAAGGGTAATTATGGCCATTTACAGTATGCACCACCAGGAACAGCAGGACGGGTGGAGGAGAGCCGGGGACGTGCTTCCCAGAGGTTCTCTGCGTCTGAACGGAGGAGCCCGGCTTCTGGGAGGGAGGATGGGAGGTGGGAGCCAACAATGCTTTTACATGAACAGCTCCCGGGTGGGCAAGAAAAGGCTCTAGGAAGTCCCAGCCTCTGACCACCCTCCTGGCAGAATACCAGGCCGGCTCGGAATGCACGAGAAGGAAAACCCAGGGTGCAGCGGTCACGGCCCACCCACACAATTCCTGCTGGCCTAGTCCCAAGTCTGTCTTTAGGGTTTGGTTCACAAGCTCTTGCTGCGCCCAGAGGGGGTGTCCCCCTTAGCAGGCATCTCCTGAGTTGATGCCACCTGGGTTTGCAGATTCTTGGAGCCAGCAGAGTGGGGTCTGATTCTCTCTCCACTGGAGCCGGTCACCAGCCCCTCACGCCTGTGGCTGGGTGTATGTCACCCTCACAACAGGCCATTAGAATCTGTCTCCAGGCCATGTCTGCACTGGTCTGTCTAAAATGTATTCTCATCTCCTCACAGGCCGGTGCACAGGCCTTCAATGGCTGCCCACGAATAAAGTCCCACCCAACAGCATGAGGTGTTCCAAGTGCCCCACTCTGAGCTCTCCCACACAAGCACCTCACACGTCAGCTCTCTCGGCTTTGCTCACACCGCTGCCCTGCCTCGGAGGTCCAGACTGTTACTGCCTCAGTACTTGCCCACCAGGGACAGTCCTGCTTGCTGTGCACCCTGCGGTCCAGCCCACAGCCGCTCCCCTGCTCCCCGGACCGTGCACGCTCATACTTCAAGCCCAGGTTCACCCTTGACCCCCAGCCCTGATTCTCTGCCCATAAAAATCAAGACAGGCTCCAAGACCCAACCCAGATGTCTCAGCCCCTTTCATCGTAATGGCAGCTGCCATTCCTGGGTGACCCCAATGGGCCGGGACCCGTGCTAGGTGCTCATCAGACCTCATCCCAGTTATCCCCACCCCGGACCCCGTGGATATTATCCACACCTTACAGAAAACCACAGGGCCGGGTCAAGGGACTTAGCCAAAAACCACAGACACCGAGAGCCCAGATTTGGACACAATCTCAGTCTGCCTCCCTCCCAAAGCCTGTGCTCTCTGCTCTGAAACAGTCTTCTTCGAGGTACCCTCCACAATCCCATCAGAGCCGTCACCAGTGGGCGTGGCAAGGACATGAGACGTGGCTGCTGACCTGCACCTCCTCCCACTCATCAGGACGTCTCGTCTTTTAATACGATCTCCTGTCCCTTTACACAGTCCCGACACACACACACCCTGGGAAGAGGTGGATTTCCTTTCCAGAACCAACGTTCAGCCAAAACATAATAGATCTTACTTCTCATCTAGGGGTTCTGGTTGGACCCACAAAGGGAAGGGAAGTTGACATCATCACTGACCACTCCAGATCTAAGGAGGGAAGGATGCTGGCATGCTGCAAAAGTCTGCTCCCTTGAGGGTCCCCCAGGAAGTCAGGTCCATGCTCCACACCACTGGATGAACACTAGGCAGCCAGGACCTTGAGACCCCTTTCCAGGAAGGCCAGGTCCAGCACCTAGCTCTTCGCAGGACACATTCCTTAGAGAACCAAGGACTCACCAACTCTCTCAGGGCCCATGGCTGCACCCATGCCAGGTGCTGGCTAGATCCAGGGCCCTCTGGCCACGGACATGAAAGCCAAGCTCCGGGGTTAGGAGCTGGGGAGCCGGAGTCGGACAGACCTGGCTGGATGCTGGCTCTGCCACTTACAGGCTAGATGATGTCGGCATGTCTGCTAACCTCTCCAAGCCTCCAGCACTCAGCTATGAAACTTGCCCCTTTATGAGCACCAGAAGAGAGACTGTAAGGCGAAAACTTAACCCAATGCCAGGCACCTGGCAACATACCCAATAAACGCTGTTCTCCTTATTCCCATAATGGTCCTGTGAGCCAAACTATCCACTGACACCACTGTCACACGAAAAGAGGCCTGGGCGCAAGTCACCCCCAGGTCAGGTGTGGGCCACACTCAGGGTCTGGATGGCAGAAGCAGTGGCTGCCCCTCCTGCTCCTAACACGAATCCTTACACAGCCCCAGGGCACAGGCAAAGCACATCTCCTTAAAATTAAACAAGCGCTCTCGGCAAGGAATGCTTGGACCAAGCAGAGAAAAGTAGGAGGTTACTGTTAACATGAATATTTCCAAAAAGCCCTTCTCACATAAACAAACACCTTGGAAAGGCAGCCTGACTTCTCCGGAGCTGCCCTGCCCAGGAGATGGAGAGGGTGAGTCCTCAGGGACACAAGCCTGCAGCTGGCAGGAGAAGCTCCTGCAGCTCAGAGGGAGGCTCCTGCCTGTGCCCACGAGAACACAGCGTACCCGCGAGGTCCAGCCGCCACACTACAGATCGCCATGTGTTTGATTAACGGCCCTTGAATCTCCCCGTCTCCTTCGCCCAGTTACATAACTCCCCTGGCCCGCCTGCTGCTGCTCTCCAAACACTGTGTTATGGGGACACTTCATCGCCACTCTGTGGCTTCAAGACAAGAAAACAAAACTGTCTTGAAGTGGTCGGAGCCACTCTCCCAAGTAGCACTCTCGGAGCTTTATTTCCTCACTCTGCTGGCCCTCCCCCCAGAATATGTGCCCCCTGGAATTCAATTGCTTCCTGTCCCAAAGTGCTTCTTAAAAAGACCAGAACCCCTCCTCCCACCCCATTCAACGACTGTCCCATGACCACAGAGGTGTGCCACCTGCCACAGGGCCCATACCTTTCATGTAGGCCTCAATCTTCCGGATGAGCTCATAGGACTTGGAGCGGTCCAGCAGAGTCCTGATGGCAGGCAGGGGGTCCAGGACAATGGTCTCAGGGTGGGCGTCAATGTATTCCTGAAAGGAAAGCACACCCCTTCCAGTTAGAGGGGAGACTGATGATGAAACGAGGGTGACAAGCTGCACTTCATCCCACGTGCCGCCCCCCAATCCATCCCTCTCTTCTCACTCCCCCACCAGTCCTCATTTCTGTTTGGTGTTATCACGGGGTCTTGTGAACCTGCCGACACCCACTCACATGACCAGAGATCACATGACTCTGGTTAGACCAATCAGGTCACTCTGTCCTCCTAGGGCCCACTGGCTCAGGAGAGGACATGTGTCCTGAGTCGCGGCAATCAGAGGCAGGCTCAGCGCTCTTGCTGAGAATGCTGGGGAAAAAAACACTCTCCTCACGGAGAAGAGGAAGCACAGAAACTGGGCAGCTAAGAGCAGTCACCTTGGGATCTGAAGGAGAGGCCTGATGGAGCCAAAACTCAAAATGGAGCCCAAATTGAAAAAACAGAGCAAAGAAGAAGGGAGAGCAAGCAGGGTCTGGTCTGCTCGTGTGACCCTTGGATAAAGCCTCACCTGAAACCAGATCTGCTCCCTGTGTGGGTCACACACACGCAGTGAGAGTGGCCCAGCACGCTGCTCTGATAAGGACTCTGAGCAGGGCCAGCGGGGAGTGGGATGCCAGGATTCGTTAGGTCTGTGGAAGGCGTGGCAGTGAGACGCATGCCATGGGGCGACACTTATCATTAAATAAGTGCTCGTTTACTACCAACTAGCTCCATGGTAGACTCTGGAAATGCAGGAGGAAGTGTGACCAAATCGGTCTTCACGGAAGTTAGTCTTCTTGGGAAAATAACACTAATGCACATGGTGAACAAGAAACTATTCTCAGGAACAGAATTCAACCAAAGACAGAGCAAAATGTTTCTAGGAAAAGAACACAGGGACCCTGACCCTATCACTCGTCATCTTGGTGACTACAGGAGCCCCAAGCCACATGAGTGGGCTAGAGCAGCACGTCAGGCAGACACAGCAAGTGAGACAGACCATTTCTCTGGCTCTATTAAAATCTACAATTCTGAGGACAGAAATGTGGAATGCTGGAGTAACGAGAGAAGGGCTCAGACAGAAGACTGCGCGTACGGAAGGCCATTTAGCAGCTGTTGTTATTGTGGATGGAATTGTGTGCCCCCCCCCACCCCATATACAGATCTGTTCAAGTCCCAAACCGTGGTCCTGTGAACCTGACCTTATTTGGAAATACTGTCTTCAGAGATGCAATCAAGTTAACATGAGGTCATATTGGATTAGGATGGATCCTGAGCCATGGACTGAGGTCTTCAAGACAAGGAACATTTGGACAGAGACACAGAAAGGAAGAAGGCCATGTGAAGAAATCACCGGAAGTCATGCAGCTACCAGGCAAGGAGAAGGCCACGGACCGCAGGCCCCCAGCAGCAGCTCGGAGAGGCACGGACAGAGTGTCACTGGTGCCTCCAGAAGGAGCGGGCCCTGCAGATGACTCGATGTTAGCCTTCCAGCTACCTTAACTGTGACAGGATGAACTTCTGTTGTTTTAAGCCGCTCGGTTTGTGGTACTTGGTTATGGCCGCCCCGGGGAGGAATTATACCAGCTGAACCCACCCCCACGGCCCCCGGTTTGCCTGATTTCATAGTATCAGCCTGTGAGATCTGCAAAGGCCACGAGAAAAGCCGTAATGCTGATTTTCTAATAAACCTTACCAATGAAAATAAAGCTCCATTTAGAATTATTCTTTACAGTGAACCTATTTTGGTTCCTAGTACTCATTTTTAAGAGCTCTCAAACACAAAAGCCACAGATTCATATCTACTCTCCTCTGAAATCTGCTCTCCACTGTGTTTCATGCCAGGGGATCTGGTTATGGGCTCACTTTTGTCTTTTCCTCTGAATGTTTAAAAAAGTTCCTCGGGCCCTAAAGGGTGGCCAGTGCACAGATGTGGGGAGGCCTTCCTTCCATCCATCCCCACGCCTGTGAAGTCCACGGGGCCTACACGCTGTCACCCCCCAGAAGGCCCACACCCGCACACACATTCTGTGCTGGAGGCCGAAACGCACAACAGAAGCCACCATCACTGCTTCCGCCTCCTCCTGAGAGACATGACTATCAGCAAGTCAGCCCAGCGACTGGCCCCCTGCCCTGCTCAGAAAAAGCCCAGCCGCTGATGTGGGAGAGCCCACATCTGCCACTCCCAGGAAACATGGGGACAAGCTGCAAGGTGTCCTTAAGGAAGGGACCGTGCCCAGTTCCTCCGTCCCATGCCTCAGCCTCCCGAGTGCCTGCACCTCCCCACTGCAGGCTCCCCATCGGCTCCATTCCTTCATCAGAGCCCTTTCCTTTGAACAGGTCTACACTGTCATAAGGGCGTGTCGTTCAGGAGACACCAAGATTCACACTCTTGAAATCACGTTAATGTCCTCATGTTAAAAGGTCGTCTACTCAGCAAACTTCATCACATCATCAACAGCGCTCAGGACATCGTGTGAGGCGCAGCAGACACGTGGATGAATGAAAGCCTTCCAGGCTTCGCTCTAGTGGATCCGTAATCCTGGCCGAGGAATTCATGTTCGGGGTTATGAACTAAAAGCACTGAACTGCCCTTCCCCCGCCCTGGACACACTGGGAAGCAGCTGGGTGTGGAGGAGAGAGGAAGGGACCAAGGATCAAGACAGCCAGGCCCCCAGGGTTATCACCTCTTGGTGTCAACTGGGGCGAGCCACTTGGTTTCTCTGGGCCTCGCTGGCCTCCTCCCTGACTTGAGTCTAAATTAGAGGAAAGTGAAGACCAGTGTTTATTGAGGGAGACTTTCGGGCCACATGTGGGGCTGCTTTAGAACAGGACAGACAGCCACTTGCTGGCGGCATTACAGGTAAGGGAAGGGACACACATGCTCAGAGATGCTGGCCCAATTCTCCCCCAACAGCTTAGTCACATGCAACATGAACCTGCTCCTTCCTCCCCCTCAAAAATCTACACGTCCCCACCCCCAGTTCCAGAAGGGTATCCACGTAGTTGCTGGTTCTGGTTCCACTTTTATGCATTAGGGCATTGACCTTTAAAGAGGGAACTCAGAATCATTAAGACATGAACTTCAGCCAAACTCATGAGGCAAAGAAGCTAGAAGAAACCAAAAGGGCAAATATCTGACAAGCAGGCGCCAACAAGCTTTTGACCCAGGATGAAAGCCTCGGTATTAAGAGAAGAATTATTCCTAAACATGATCTCTTTTGGGACAAGGACAGAGAGGGCAAAGAAAGAGTTTTTCCAATCGCCCCACTATCCATCCACAAGTGGATTTTCTTCCAAGCTTTTCAGCTTATCTATTGTATCGCAGGCCTCATGCATTTTTCACAAGTCTCTTAGAATTACCAAACAAATTGTTGGAAGGGTGAGTGCCCTGGACCATTTAATCACCACTCCGAGGAAGAAAGGCCCAAACTGTCTCCATGGCAAATGGTAAACACATGTTCCCTTAGAGGCCCGGCCACAGAACACCTAGGAAGGGATCCTGGAAGTTAACAAGGGGCGCCCAGCTTTCAGCAAACTGAAAAGAGGAAAAAGCAGAAACACACAGCCCTGGCTCAGCAGGACCAGACGGTGGTCTAGACCATGCTGATTGCTTGTTGAGGGGACAAAGGGGCAGCGACCAGCCAGATGCCCCCCCCATGCCCCGGCCCATGGGATGAAGGTGCCAAAAGGGGCACTGGGCCCTCTGCTGGGCTGGGGGGCACTGAGGTTTCCCCACTGAGAATCAAAGCCAAAGAAGAGGACTGGGATGAACATCAGAGATACGATTCCCTTTGCAGTTGCACTGATGGGTAGGAAATGAGCAAGGAGTGAGGCACAAGGATTTGCATTTATCTAATAGAAAATGCAGACAGAAGTCCTGAGTTCAAATCCTGCCTCTGTCACTTAGTCCATGTCTGTGAAGAGGAAACTGCAGCTAATCTCTGAGATGGTTTCCTTGTACATAAAAGGTGTGTTTTGAATAAAACCTACCTCAGGGAGCGCTAAGGGCAACAGGGAGATCATGGATATGAAAGGAGTTGGCAGATATAAAAACGAAAAGTATTCCCATGATTCTGCAACATGTGGACTCTCAGGGCCAATCTGACACCAGGTCTCTGAGCTCACCTTGCCCTGGCCCATCCCGCAGACCAAGCAAGGGACGTGCCAGCTCTGCACCTGGGACGAGGCCCCGAGCTGCTCTGGCCGGGCTAATCCGCCTGCGGATGCCCGGAGCACAGCACTGTCCCTGGCCCCACGGCACCCCAGGCTTCGGGGCGCGCCCCTCCCCTGGCAACTCAGGTCCTGGCACGGCCAGCTACGGCAGCTGTGCCAGCCGGCCTGCTCCCTACAGAGGAGGAGAGCCACGCGGTTCCTGCCTCTCCATTCTTAGGTGGTAATGAGGGCTCTCCCCCAAAATACCGCAAATCCCTTTTTAGAAAGCGGTGATTTGTTTTTTAGAGATACACACGGAAATGATTTACAGATTAAATATAATGTCTGGGATTTGCTTCAAAATCACCCAGCTCAGGGGGTGGGCAGAGAACTAGGTGAGGCGTAGATGAAACGCGGGTAAGCCTAAGTTGCTAACTCGTGAAGCTGGGAGATGGCTACGTGGGAGAGCATTGCAGCCTTCTCTCTTCTCAAGTATTTTTAAATGTTCCGTAACAACAAGTTTGCAGGAAAATGGAGGGAGGCGGGTAAGTCATCAGATCCTCCTTGCCTTCAACCCCCACGTATCCCTAGTTGTACCAGAAATGGGTTCAGACACTGACACTATCTTTCAGGAGGGAACATGACACAGCTCCCCAGATGAGAATCACGGTAAAGATGAAAATAAGTAACAAAATAATCCTAATTGATAACAACATTTAGATAACAGCAGCTACCATTTACCTGGGACTAGCTCCATGCAAACCATCCTGAGATAAGAGCTAAAACTGTAGAACTCTTAGAAGAAAACACTGGTGTAAATCTTCATGACCTTGAATTCTACAATGGTTTCTTAGACGTGATACCAAAAGCATACAAGAAAAAAAAAAAAAAGATAAAGCAGAAGCATCATTTGGAGGTTTTGTGACTCAAGGACAGCACTTGCCTCAGACCTGGGGCTCTGGAGTGAGGACCTGTGCCCACCACACCCCTGCCCGCCAGGCTGCATGCCCGAGAGCCCAGCCGGGCACAGTCTAGCCTCTAACCTCTGTGGCAGGACCGGCAGGTTCAGCTCAATGGATGGCTCCGGAATGTCCCTGTGGGGTTGAGGGACCTGGGCTGGAGGAAGTGGCACCAGAGTGCTCGAAGCCCCACAGCTTCCTCCTCTGCCCAGTGAGGCCAAGGCTATGAAGAGGTTACAGCACAGGAGCTGGAGGCCACCAGGCCTGGGGTAAAATCCTGCCTTCCCCGCTGGGGACACCGAGCCTCTGTAACCTCAGTCCTCACCTGTACAGGCCGGTGTGGAGGAGGAAAGAGGAGCGAAGCCTGGGGCCACCGACTGGTGGGAGGAGAAGGAAGAGGCTGGGGACCAGCAGAGGCTCCCCCTGGGTCTCTGGGTGGCCGGCGGTTAGAATGACCACTCACTGGAGAAAATCCATCTTCTGCCTCCTTCCTACCAGCGTCCCTTGTCCCCTACCCCGCGAAAGACAATGCAGGAGGACAGGAAGCCACACAGGGAGCTGAAGGAGAGGGCAGGGCAGGGCAGGGCGCCGTGAGGGCCTCTGGGGAGCAGCACGGCCCTCCCGCTGGATCTGGTGCTGGGTTTGCGAAAACTCTTCAAGCTGCTCGTGTATGATATATGCAGAGTTTTTAATGTGTACATTATACTTCAATTTTAAAAACAAAAGGAAGAAAGCAAGCAAGCACTGGCCTAAAGAGCAAGGCCCTGGATTCCAGTCCCTGCCGCGCGTTTCCCCCCTGGGACTCCAGCCTGTATGTGGACCAAGGATGGAAAAACGGGCACAATTCAAGGTGCCTCCCCCACGGCCGCAGCTGCCACCTGGGGCTTATAGCAGCAGCCTTTTGTGCGAACCCCAGTGGGACTTTAGAGTCCTGATCACCACTTGGTTCTAGAACAAATGAGCGTCGGCGCTCGTGGCGAACCCCACATGCCACCCACAGAAGAAACTCCCCAGGTGGGCTCCCGGGACCCGCAAGTCAGGGTGTGTGTTTGTCAGTTAACACTCAGCCGCCACACAAATGCTGGGGAAAACCAAAACTGCCTCCTCACGGCTGTTCAAATTTACTCACCGGGCGTCTATGGGAAAGAAGGTGACCTTGGGCTCACTAGCCCAATCTCCCTCCGGATGCTTCCTGGGAGCTCAGCAGCTCAGACCTTCCAGCTGATGGCCACACAGGCTGGCCTTTCCACTAGCCCCTTGCACACCAAGTGGGGCCTGAAAGCCAGAAGCTTCTAGTTCCTAAAATCCTGACAACATGATATCCTCGCAAGATTCTAGGATGGGTGACTATTAATAGTCACAGTAAAATGGTGCTGACGGCACCTAACCCTTCTTTGCTAAGCACAGGGTAGCATCTACACACTTTGCAGGAAACGACACACTTATTCCTCACAACAACCCTATGCAGTAGGTCCTATTAGCAGCCCATTTGAGGAGCAGAGAAACTGAGGTTCAGAGCACCTCAGTACCTTGCCCAGGCTCCTCCAGCTAGGAAGTAGCCACGACGGGACTTGAACCCAAGCAGTTTGGTTCCAGAGCCCTCAAGCCCGCAAAACAAGGCATGGGAAGGCCTGGTGAAAGGAACAGCATCTCAAGTCTAACACGGCCAGGATCGCCCAGGGGCATCCTTTTAAAATTTACGTTAAAGAGAGAAAAGTGGGCCTTTATCATGTTCTGCCAGCCGAAGGCTACCTAGGCCTTTAGTTTAGCCAGTGAGACCAGGCACAACTATATGATATCAGCACAAGCCAAAGCAAGAAAGAAAAAAAACGCACAGAGTTCACAACGCCCTCTCCCAGAGGCAGAGTTCCAGATGGTCAGACTTGCAAGGCCTAAGGGTCCCTCAGTACAGCCTGTCTTTTCAGAAAGGAGAAAGGGAGTGGAAACTAGTCCAGGGTCACAAAGTAAAGTGGCAGAGCTGACACTGGGGCCCCATCTGCTCCTCCTACCACCCCAAGGGGCCACCACACTGGGCCAGAGTCTGTGCATCTGTTCCCAGCCCTGGATCAAGACAAACTAACACAATGGAAGCCAGACACCTCTCAGCAGAGTAAACAAATGACATGACTGGAGGCCAAGAGTCCACAGTGGCCACTGGGATGACGATCCAGGTGGAGCCCCAGGAGGGTGGTGCAGGAGCCTCGGCCGAACGTGCTGGACACACAGAGGGTCACAGCGGACACCTGCTGACTGACGGAGTGGCCCCGTGCAGGGAGGACTAACAGATCACAGTAGTGTCACCTGCCATCGCACCTTCAAAGGCACAGGATGCTTCTGCAGAAAGTGAAACCTGTTCCCGGGAGATCAGCTCCACATCACATGAGGATGATGTCGTGAGCCACGGTGAGCAAAGCTTTCTGGGGAGGACAACGAATGAAGCCTCTGGGCAGACCACTGACGCCATGAACTCAACCGCTGTGCGTGGACATGAAATCAACGGAGGCCAGGGCCAAATGTCCGCCAGGCAAAGCCTTCTTGGCGCCACCCGCCTGCTCATTATAACCTACAGAAACCAGACAGTCCTGAGGGATCCACGCCAGGCGCAGGTGCCCTGATGTCACAGAATGTGCCAGGCAGCCAGCCATGGCCCTCGCTGAAACCTGGCACCCAGGGGTCTGTCTGCAGGGCAACCAGGTCTGGCACAGGGCTGGGGCTGGACATTCATGCAGCTCAAGCTTGACACTGGGCTCCCAGAAGCCAAGGTTGTGGCAGCAACTAGTACCTGCTGGGGCAGGATTCCAAGTCCAGCCACGCAAGGGGCCATTCGCAGAGTACACACTGAGCTGTACAGCACACCACCTGGCAGCCAAGGCTTTGGTCTCGCCATCACTGGCAGGTCACCGCTTTCAGCCCAGCCACCTGGCCAGTCCCAATCCCAGCACTATGGACATTAAGGCAAAGGCAGCGTCATGAAATCTGGGTTCAAGTTCTTAGAACCGCCACGAACTTTATGTGCTTCTGAAACTCACTTAAGGTACTTGTATCTCAGTTTTCCCACGTATAACACGAGAGTCAGAATAACACGTTATTTACATCCTTTCCGACTTTTAAGTCCTAGGATGCTTTGATTCTATGATGTGATGAACAAACAACAAAAGCTCTTAGGCCCCTGCACGAGGCCAGACTGTCACCTTAGGCCCAGGACATGCCGACACAGGAGCCCAGGACCTGTGCCCGTGAGCATACGCATAGCAAGCAGCACAGTGACTGCAGGGGACCCTCTCCCGGCAGGGCAGGGAGACACATGCCCACCAGGGAAGCGTGAACAGGACGAGGGCACGAGTGACAGACAATGGCTCCAGGTCAGGGACAGACACCTGCTCATTAGCAAGACCTTCCCGTCTTTCTGTGTAGTCACTACGATGACCCTCCGTGTCTCGCAGACTCTGCCCTGGCATGTAGAGGGCATCACCTCACGCGCTGCTTCTCTAACGTCTACAATGGCTCCTTGGGAGGGTGGGCTTCCCCAACAGCAGACACCTTGGGCTTCATCAACCTTTGTTTGTATTAGAGAGAAGTCTATTGCCTCAGCACCCAGCCTGAGAGCCTTGAAGGAGAGTGTGTGTGTGTGTGTGTGTGTGTGTGTGTGTGTGTGTGTAGAGGGGGCGGGGGAAGAACCTCTACAGCCACAGAGCAGCCACATTCCGCTCACCCTCAGGGGGTCCTCAGTGGGCACAGGCCTAGCTGACAGGTGATAAGTAAGTAGGGGAGTGTTGCCCTATGGGAGGGCACAGGAATATTGGTGAGGAGGAGGGAAGAGAAAGGGCTTCCAGAGGCCAGTTAACGCCGAGCCACCAAGGGCCACAGGCGTGGGCTGAGAAGGAAAGGCATTCCAAGAGGAGGGGACAGCAGAGGCAAAGGCATGAGGTGAGGGAGCCAAGGGTGGCTGGGTGGACGCAGGTCTCTCGGGGAGGTTCCGTTAACGCAGAGGCCAGGAGAGACAGCCAGAGACAGCCCAGCCGAGGAATCTGGACTGGATCCTAAAGCAATAGGGTCCCGAGCCGGGGAGTGACGAGGCCAGCTCTGAGGTCTGCAGTGACCAGTCCAGCCCTGTGTGAGGCCCAGGGACCCAGCTTAAAGGGTCGAGGCCAGAGCAGGCGTGTGACACAGTGCTGGCCTCAGGGACATGAGTGCAGGACTTCCCCAGTCGGGAAGGACTGAGCTGCTGTCTGACCTTTGCACACAGTATTATCTCTAGGATTTGGCAGAGCCGGTGAAAGGAAAATTACGATGCACTTTGCCCCTCAGGTCCACTATTTAAACCCACTGAACTACAGGCCCTTACAGCACAGGGACTGCAGGAGACAAAGGTGGAGTGTGAGCACACGAGCACCAGACAGAAGCAGGGTGGCCCGGGTTCGAGGTCCAAACAGGTTGTGTGAGCCTGGCACAGACGCTGCCCTGCCCAGGGCCCTAGAACAACAGGCCGAGGAGGTGATCGCTAGCATCCTGGCACTGTCCGATCCTCTGCGACTCCATGCCAAACTAAACTGATTAGAAAACACCTCCCAAAGTGGTGGAACACACACCAGCACTTGGCTGGTTGTAGTTTCACTGGTAGCACTTCTATGGAGAAACTGGGCGACGGCCAAAATTATGAATGCGTAAGCTCAGCACTTCTATTTCTAGGTATTCATCACACAGAATTCCCCACATGTGCACAAAGATGTACATGTAACGGCGTTTCAATCACTGGAGCGAGTCTCTAAAGCACGATCAGAAATGTCCTAAACATCTACCAGTAGAGAACTGCCTAAGAAAAGTTTGTTGGGGCAGCCGGATGGCTCAGTTGGTTACAGCTCAAGCTCTGCGGGTTCGATTCCCACATGGGCCAGTGAGCTGCGCCCTCCAGAACCAGACTGAAGACAACGAGCTGCCGCTGAGCTGCTGCTGGGACGGCCGGATGGCTCAGTTGGTCAGAGTGAGAGCTCTTAACAAAGTTGCCGGTTCAATTCCCGCATGGGATGGTGGGCTGGGCCCCCTGCAACTAGATTGAAGACGGAGATTGGACTTGGAGCTGAGCTGCGCCCTTCACAACTAAATTGATTGGACTTGGAGCTGACGGGCCCTGGAGAAACACACCGTTCCCCAATATTCACCAATAAAAATTTTTTTAAAAAGGTTATTAAGGTCATTTAATGGAATACCACACAGCCATTCAAAAGGAGGAGGCCGCCTGAAGAATCAATATGAAAATCATTTCCAAGGTATACTGTACAGAACAATGGTCTGCATAGGACAGGAAGACCATCTTTGTTCACATACACAGAACCCCCTGAAAAGGTTCAAGGCCACTGGAACTAACAGCTGCCCCGACACAGGAACCGGGAGGACACTCTTCTCGAATTTGTTCTGTACGCACATGTTACCTATTACCAAAATAAGTCAGTTGGGATGGCTGGGAGCCATGCAGAGACGGCATAGGGGAAATTCACTGCCCCAGGCTGGGCTTGAGATGGGAGAAACTGGAGCACCGGGGAGGGGGCGGGGGGGGGGCAGAGCAAGCGTCCTTGGAGCAGATGACCAGCAATAACCCCCCACCCCTCGCTGCTGGTGGACAACAGGGTCACTCAAAGAACAGGGGTTTAGAAAGGACAAGCAAGGTCGGAGCACCCAGGCCCCAGCTTCCAGGACACGCACCACCGACAGAGCAAAAGAGACCCCTTCCCAGATGGGGGAATGTGCAAAGAGAGCGCCTGTGTGGGGCAGGTTGGGCCTGAGCACCCAGAAAGACAACCGGTTCTCCTGCGTGTGTCTCTGCACACCTGCCTCAGTGTGCCTGTGGTGGCCTCCGGGTCACGGTCACCCCCACCTGAAGGCAGACACCCCCCACAACTATCCATTCACCTGGGTCATCTTCCCAGGCCATCTGAGGCGTCACAAGCCTCGCTCAGCCATCTATCTGGCCAGTAGTGTGAGCAGGAATGGGAGAAACCGTGGTCCTCATGGGGGAGAAACTCTGCTGTTCAGAGGTGACAGGAAAGTCCATGAAAAACAATGTAGTCCCTGCCAAAATACAAGCCAGAATGCTGCAGGAGGGCTGGACGCAAACTGAACACTATTATCTGAGACGGCAAATACCTTCTCCCCCCTTTCCCAGGCCCCCCACTGAAAACAATACCTCCCTTTCTGTCCCCAGATTTCAGCACCAAACCTCTAAGTACCAACTTATAAGCATTCTCCATCTCCTATCAATGGGAAGCTGGCAAGGAGCCCAGCCAGGCTGTTCACCTGACAAATGTCACATGCCCTGTCACATGCCACAGCACTACTCAGGTTCTCTAGGCAAACAGAAACACCAGGGCCACATACAGCCTGGGAGCTGGGAAAGGGAAGTGAAGGGCTGAGCGGTGGTCCCGAGAAGGCATCTCCTCACAGGCTGACAGTAAACCAGGACAGGCTGGCATTTGCACTCTGGGATCACTGTCTCCCTGGTCATCTGGCCCGACCATCACAGCTGACAGCTGAGCAAAGTGAGGACCAGAAAGGGTTGCCTGGTCCCAGGTCATAGGAACTTGCTTCCACCCCAGCTCAGCAGCAAACCCTTCACTCCTTAAGCGCCTGTCTTAACCCCTATGTACCTTCTCCACACACCTGCTCAGGTGGGCCTGTGGAGCAGCCCCTGCTCTCAGGTGGCTTCCCAGGATGCAGGCCTGCTCGGCCTACCCCACCCAACAGCCCTCCAGCCAGAGTCCCACTCTCAGTTCCCAGAACCAGCCAAGGCCTCCCTACGGCCCATAGGCTCCAGCCTGCATCGATGCATGTGTAAGCATTACAGCCAGAACTGGGGACACGGACACTGCTGTCAGCAGAGTGAGAGGCCCCATCTGGAACCAGAGCAGAGTTTGCAGTAAGCTGCTGAACTCTCCAACAACCAAGGGCCGCTCAGGCCAGAGACCACCTGGGCCCCTCACCTCTGCACTCAGCCACAACAGCCTTCCCAGCTTCTGGCTGCATAAGGACACAGGAAGCTACTGCTGGCAAGGGGGTGACCCCGGCAACGACCCCTGGCACTGCAGACCCCTGTCCTACTTCCTGCTACACACCTCAGCCCTCCTCTAACCCAGGCCACCAGGCATGTGCAGTGTGCACACACTCCCCCAACCACTGTGCTCTGGCTGCACCAGCTCATTCCAGGTCCTCAGGTCCCTGTGCCCATCCTGCAGGGGGGCTGAGGCAGACGCTGCCCCTTCGGCCTGCTCCCCTGTCTCCCTTTGCTTATCAGGCCTTTCAGGCCTCAGCTCAAGTGTCACCTCCTCAGAGAGGCTGCAGGACAAGGTGACAAGAACCTCCCGGTTATCACAAGCCTGGCTTTTACTTCTTCCTAGAATTTCCCATAGTCAGAGACTATGTTACTTTCTCCATTTACTTTTCTTTTGTTGGCATCACCCTTAGACCCTCCCTCCTCCCACAAACAAGCACAAATACAACTCTGTGCGGCAGGAGCTGCTTCCACCTCATCTGTCTATTGGATCTGCAATGTCTTTTATGATTCCTGGCACACAGTAAGTGCTAAGTAAGACTTGCTGAGTGAATGACAATAATTATTTGATGAATGATCTCACAGATCAATGGAGAAACTGCGAGGTATGGGCCAGGTCAGGAGCGGGAAGCCAGGGGACATGGGAGGCCCGAGGCGGGGGGTACAAGACCCTGTCAGCATGGGCTGTGCAGGGCGGGGCTCAGAGAAGGCCCTTGTGCCTGGTTCTGTGCAACCCCGGGGACCGAGGTCAGCAGAGGCCAGCACATGGCTACCTGGGCAGCTTTCCTCTTGGCCAGTAAGAGGCTTTGTGATTTATGACACGAGGTCAAAGGAAGCCACACGGGGCTTTATCGTGGGCACACAGCCCACATGGGCAGCACGGAAGCAAATTAGGATACATGGTCCCAACACAGGGCAGGAGAAGAAATTGAAGAGGGTGACATTTCTGCCGCAGGTGTTACTGAAGAACCCACAAGACAACAGACCTCTGGTCAGAGACCCCGATCTCCAAAATCCAGGTGCTCTGCCTGATGAGCTCCGTGCCCACGCTCTGAAAACGGGAGCGGCTTTACCGACCGAGTGCTGCTCTGCTCCCAGAAATGCAGGGGGTCTGAGCGAGAGCGAATTTGCCCCCCAGGGGACATTCAGCAGTGTCTGGAGACATTTTTGGTTGTCACAAGGGGTGGGGGTGCTACTGGCATCTAGTGGGTGGAGCTGCAGAACTTCCCACTATGCACAGGACAGCCCCCCCACAATACAGAATTCTCTGGCCCAAAATGTCAACAGTGCCAGGGATAACGAACCCTGAAACAATATATGCAGCAATTCTTTCTACAACGTTGGGAAAATGTATTATTAATAAACATTAGTATTAAAACCCAACATACCTCAAACTCTACGCTGTAAAACACTGACTGTACACACACACACACACACACACACACACGGGCCCCCGCCAGTGCGCTGGGTCAGAGCTCAGGCTTCTGGGGAGGCTGTCCCCACCACCACCACCACCACCACCACCCCCACCCCCCCACCCCCCCCCAACCCCCCACCACCCCCCACCCCCCCCCCCCCCCACCACCCAGGGCTGTGCAAAGTCCAGCTCTGCTCCAGGCTGGTAACAGGGTCATAAAGTCGCGGGTCTGCCTGGGGGGCCAGCCTTCCTCTCCACACAGGAAAAGGCCCTAAGACTGCTAATGGCACTAAATGGCACCAACACCCCGGGGCAGAAAGAACGGTTCCCAGCCACTGCCTGCCTGGCCTGGGCACACAATGGACAGATTGTGTGCCATCTCCTCCATGGGAGGGAGTGGCCTTGTGACTGAGGGCTGCAGTCATTCAGAGGCTGACCTCACGGCCACCCCAGGACAGGGTCTGTCCTCTGGGGCCAGGGCCACCAGATATGCCCAGCTCTGCCTCCCCTGGCATCAGCCGGCCAACATTTCATCACGTGGCCCCAGCTATGTCAGACGCAACCCCAGATGGTGACCTTTTCCTCGGATGACCCTGAATCACTGGCCCTCGCCCCCCCCAGGGGTCTATCAGCTGCCAGCCAAAAACCCCCTGAGGCCTATTTGAAAAAAGCAGCAGAGTTCTGACTGCGTGAACCCACACAAAGTGACTTAACTTCCTTGGCCCTTAGTTTCCTCGCCCAAAAAATGGGGAAGCAATTCCATCTTCTCAAGGACTGACAAAAGCACCAAGTCAGATAAGACATGTGGAGTGTCCAAACCAGAGAGGGTCACCTGGGGCGTACTCGGGAAAGAGTGGCCTCTCCACGGCTCCATGGTGACCACCTGTATCGTTCGCTGGCACCAGTTCTTACACTGACCCCACCAAGCAGGAGGCCCACACACTGCCAGGCTCTGCCCTCAAAAGGAACAGAAACTCACGTACCTTCTGATAGCTCTAGATGTTATCTTCCTACTCAGATCAGAACACCTAGGACAACAAAAACTTCTGTCTCCTCTACTTGCGTTCCATCCCTGCCATCACAACACGGAGCCTGTGCTGCTGGACCGCGGTTCAATAAACATCTGAGGTTGACACGGCTTGATTCCGTGCAGTTGGGAAATCATTTCTGAGCCCCGGGGCCCGGAGCGAAGTGGAGTGGTGGCCCGGGAGGTGCTCCCCACTGCTCACAGCAGCCGCCTTTTGAGCGACATACCACTGCCCTCAATGCCACCATCGTACACTGCCATCCTGGCATGTTCCTTGTGGGGCAGACGGGGCAAGCAAGGCCCAGGTGGGTCAGCTGGTGACGGGTGGAGCCTGCACAGCGCCCAGGACCCAATACCCACCCGGTCCTGCCTCGTAAGCTAAAATCACTCTGCTCCCCTGTCACAGAGCACAGCTCCCATTTGGGGACACTTTCATAATCGCCGCCTCGTTGACTCCCATTACAACGAACTCTCCAGTTGGCTAGGAGCGACGGCCACAGACAAGACAGCTGGAGCAGGACTCCTGTTGTGGCTTGATAATAATAACACAGTGACATAATGAGTGGTCACAAGTGCTACACCTGGGCCGAGGGCTTCCCGCGTCATCACCACTAAAAGGCAAGTGGTCCGGGCACTGTTCTCAGGGCGACGTGAGTGTTCATTTGGTTCCTCCCCACAACAACCCCGCGGGGCAGTTTAATTATCTGCTTCATTTTTTCAGAAGAAAAGAGCCCTGTGCGGCTGCTGTAAAATTGTTCCCCCGTGTGGCTCCCTGTCCTGCAGGTGGGTCCTGCTCCCCCAACGCCCCGATGCAGTCACAGCCTTCGGGATCCGTGTGGCCACTGAAATGTGGGAGTCCAGGGCACGGGGCACTTTGGGGCAGAAAGTAAGAGCCAGAACAAGCTTCCCTGCGTTTTCTTCCCTTTGTCACGATGACCTGTCAGCCTGGGCTACTAAAGGTTGATTCAACGGTTTCCTTTTGGGTAAAACAATGCAAAGAACAGCAGGCAAAGTGTGAGTTCTCTGCCTCCCATAAAGAGCTTCCGACCCAGCTCCATTGCATACAGACAGCTGAGAGGAACCCGTGAGGTGAGTGGGGCATCGTCCTGTGTGGGCCTTTGTATGCCAGGCCCAGGCTACTCAAAGGCTGGCCTGTCACCGCTGAGAGAGGGCGCTCAGGACCAGGAGGCATGGGGTGTGCAGGGGGCACTGCGGTGCCTCCAGTGGCACGAGTGCCCTTTGCATCTTAGAAACTGCCAGGCTCCAATGACTGGTGTCCTCAGGGCTCAGAGTTCATCTTGCACTGGCAATTCCCCCCACCAAGCAGGGCCTCTCTCATTCCAATCCAATCTGATCTTATCACCCCACCCCCACCCAGCCTACAGGATGAAGTCCCAGCTCCACAGGGGGCCTGAAAGCCCTGCTCCAGCCTTATCGTCCTGCTGTTCACGACAGAGCCAGGCCACACGCACCCAATGGCAGCGCTGTGGCCTCCTGAGCCCTGAGCGGCCTCCCGCTCACGCCTGCTCCCCACTGCCCGCTGGAGCCACTCCGTCCCTCCAAGGACCAACAACCACAAGGCTCTTTCACGCCACAGACACGCAGGCCCAATTCCTACGCACCAGGCACCAATGAGGCCACGGGGATGCCAGGTGGGCTTGAAGCAGATGCAATCCCCACCCCTGGGAGCGAACCCCTAAGTGGAGAGACTGGCAGTAGCAACCAATAAACAATTACGACCTTGCAAAAGGAGGAAGGGAACAGTAGCGTTATGAGGGTGTAGGTGGGGGGTATGTCCTTAGATAATCAGGGAGACATCCCTGAGGAAGGGGTATGTGACCTCAGAGCTGGGGTGGGAATGGAATTCCAAGCAAGGGAATGGCTTGTGCAAAGGCGTGGAGGTGGCCAAGAGCTCAGAGCGTGAGGAGCTGCAGTGGGAGGGCCAGCACAGCAAGGAAGGGGTGGGTGGGACACGGTGAGGCTCGGGAGAAAGGTGGGGGCCAGACTGTGCAGCCCCCACAGGCCACGTTAGAGATTACATTCTTGATTATGACCTCAACGAGAGGGCACTGACAGGTTTCAAGCCAAGATGTGTGTGTTTCTCCTAACTCATCACTCTGGGGCTCCTGGTGTCCGTCTCGGCCTCCACTGGGCCAGCAGCTCACGCGGATGCTACTCGGGAAACTGTGTGCCCCTGCAGAGGAAGTGCCCTGTGTTCAGATTAGGGATCCAGTGACCACTTGGGGGACACTTGATACCCTTCCTGCTAATCAAGATGGGGAGAAGAGGTGACAGTTTAGACTCAAACGTTCCCTTCAAAGCTTATTTGGGAGAACCCCAGGAAGACCCATCCAGGCCGTTCCACATGCCTCGTGGGACACAGTCACTGAAGCCCTGCTGGGCAATTCTGGAGCTGGAAGGGGCAGCAGAAGGGGACCACCCCTGCCCACACCTCACAGGTGGCCTTGAATACCACAGTGACGATTCTTGTTCCCCTGAGGAAGCAGCTTAAGAGGCCAGGAGACCCCTAAGCCCTGGGACAGGGGCCTTCCCACTGCCCCAGCCCCACGGGCCCACGTGAGCACAGCACTCGAGGGACCACTGCCCAGGTCTGTTCATTGATAACTGCATCTCAGGCAGAGCCGTGGCGGCACCAGGCTGCTAGCTCCACATGAACTTGGCACAGAAAAAAAACTGAATCATCCCGATGGTTCCCCTAGCCAAGACCTCGAGGCCAGTATTAAAAAAATAATAATTTAAAAAGCTTAAGGGCGATTTCTGTGACAACCAGCCACGCCCACACCCTTCCACCTATCCAGAAGGGCAGCCAGAATAAAAGCTTAACTTCTGAGAATTCCAATCCACCCTGGGGCCCTGGAGGCTTAATGCAGGGGGGTGGGGTGGGGGGGCCAGAGTGCTTTAGGGCCATCAGAAACTCATCTATCTCAACCCATCCCCAACCACTTCCCCAGGGGCCTGAACATGGCCTCTGGAAAAGGCCCTTTGAGCTAAGCCCCTTCTGGGGCAAACCACCATACTGTTCTCTTACAACAAAATGCGGAAAGAGGGCCGGCCCGGTGGCTCAGGCTGTTAGAGCTCCGCGCTCCTAACTCCGAAGGCTGCCGGTTCGATTCCCACATGGGCCAGTGGGCTCTCAACCACAAGGTTGCCAGTTCAATTCCTCGGGTCCCGCAAGGGATGGTGGGCTCTGCCCCCTGCAACTAAGATTGAACACGGCACCTTGAGCTGAGCTGCCTCCCGGATGGCTCAGTTGTTGGAGCGCGGGCTCTCAACCACAAGGTTGCCAGTTCAATTCCTCGACTCCCGCAAGGGATGGTGGGCAGCGCCCCCTGCAACTAAAATTGAACACGGCACCTTAAGCTGAGCTGCCGCTGAGCTCCCAGATGGCTCAGTTGGTTGGAGCCGGTTCGACTCCCGCAAGGGATGGTGGACTGTGCCCCTGCAACTAGCAACGGCAACTGGACCTGGAGCTGAGCTGCGCCCTCCACAACTAAGACTGAAAGGACAACAATTTGACCATTGTTCCCCAATAAAGTCCTATTCCCCTTCCCTAATAAAATCTTAAAAAAAAAAAAAAAAAATGCGGAAAGGCCAGCTTTGCAAACCCAAGCCCTGGGCGTTGCTTCCCACCTCTGAAACCGACTTTCCTCAGCCTCTGCCCTCCCTATGCCCCTCCTAAGCCAATGCCTCCTTGCTAATGTCTCAAAAATATTATCACAGGAATCTGAAAACAACATGTGATCAAGGTCAAGTGTCAGTCCACCTGGTCTGGCCCTGGACTTGACTCTCCTATCTTAGGCAGAACAGAGTGACAGGTCGACGGTGCCTGGGGGAAAGACAGCCTGCGGGCTGCTGACCCGGCCTCTTCCCTGTCCCTCACCAGGCGACCCTTGGTCCTTCTCTACACCAGCCCCCGCCTGTCTCCTCTATTCCTGGGGCCTCTGGAAAGTGCAGCCTGTCACCCTTTTCCCCAAAGGATTGTTCTTTTCACAAAGGAGGAAACGTCCTAGCCTTATCAGATATCCGGCTTTATGCAGAACAGACTGCAGTGAAAATTTATCCCAGAAATTCCAAGGCTGGAAGGTTATCCTGAGGTCACTTCAGTCAGCTGAGGACTGGCTTGGGGAGGTGTGCCTTGGGTGGGACAGACTCCAGGGACCCAGCCAAGACCTCCGTGGGAAAAGCACCCAGTGGCTGAAACCCTTACAAGATATGATCAAAAAATACAGTGAATGTTTACGGTGAAAATTTATTATAGTAAAAGATACTGCCATTAATCCCCCTCAAAATGCATCCCCTCACCTCAAACACACTTATCCCATAGCTCTTGCCACTTTCTGAAGCAGTTCTGGAAGTCCTCTTTCATGAGTGTCTTTAGTTGCACTGTCATGGCTGCCTCCATGTCCTGAATCAATTCAAAATGTTTACCTTTCATGGTCATTTTGACTTTGGGGAAGAGCCAGAAGTTGCAAGGTATCAAATCAGATGAGTAAGGTGGATGAGGACACATCGTAATGTTTTTATTTGACAGAAATTGCTGTACCAAAAGCGATGTGTGACACGGAGCCTTTCCGTTGTGATCAGAAAATACGGTGAAGGCTGCTGCCGAGTGCCATCCAACAGAAAGGCAGGGATCTTCAATATGAGAAGTGGCACGTCCTACCTTAGTAACAGTGTGTGGCAGATTTCAATTTGTTCTGTGCAGTCAGTCGGGTGTGAGCTATGGTTGAGAGAAGGTGTATTTTAAAGTGTGCCGTAAATTATCCTCCATCATGACAACACTCCGTGTCACACATCATTTCTGGTACGTCAATTTCTGTCAAATAAAATCATTACAGTGTGTCCTCATCCACCTTATTTACCAGATCTGGCACCGTGCAACTTCTGGCTCTTCCCTAAGTCAAAATGATTCAGGACATGGAGGCAGCCACGACAGCACAACTAAAGACACTCACAGAAGATGACTTCTAGAGCTGCTTCCGAAAGTGGCAAGAACGATGGGATAAGTGTGTTCGAAGCGAGGGGGAGTATTTTAAGTTGGACTAATGGCAATGTGTCTTTCACTATAATAAATTTTTAAAATTTAAACATTCACCATATTCTTTGATCACACCTCGTATGCTATACGTCCCCATATCCCCCTGGCATGTTCTCTCTGTGACCTTTTCTGTCAAGACCAGGAACACAGGGGACCTCGTTCCTCTTTACTGTTCAGTGATCACCTGCCATGCGCTGTGAGGGGTGTGTGTGTGTGTGTGTGTGTGTGCTTGGGGGGAGGAGGGCATTGCAGTCACGGAGGGTAGTTGTTCCCTAAGTTCCAGGGCACAGGGCTGGCTGGGGGCTGTAGTCCTTTATCTCAGAGGATAGTAGGAACATAAGCAATGATGGTGGCCATACCAGAAGTCATCAGAGCAGGAGCAACTGGAAGCACTCGGCAAACATTAGGCACTTTAATGTACCAGAACACTACTCCTCAAAGCAATGTGCCCACCCTGAAAAGTAGGAACAATCAGCATGCCCATTTTACAGAAGAGGAAGCTAAGGCTGAGGGAGGTCATGTGATCAAATGGCATCGACCTCCTACTAACTACTCACTGGGGCCAGAGCACTGTGTGAAGCGCTTTATGTGCATTGTGTCCCTTATTCCTCCCAACGTTGTGTGAGGATTTCCCGGCACTAACATCATTTTTACAGTAAGAAAACCGAGGCTAGGTGAGGTCACAGAGGAGCCCGAACACGCCTCTTCCCCATGGCTTCCAGCCGTCGGGAGACACTCAGACTGCTAGCAAGGCAAAGGTGCTGGAGGGCACCACACGGGGACAGCACACCCTCCTCCAGGCAGAGGACCACAAACAGGCCTTAAGTGCATTTGGGGCCACGTACACGCAGAAGCGGGAATCAGTGGCAGAGTCCGCAGGAGGGGAGAGCCACGGTGGAGAAAGGGAGGCTGAGGTCACAGTCCCTGAACACAGGGGAGGAAAAAAAGGTTGTCAGAAGGAGGGCTAGCTACTGTGTGGCACTGACAGTCCCCTTTGTCCTGATCAAGAAAGACGGGAGGTCAGGTCTCTAATTATCACACCCTGAAAAGTGCTGGCTCAAGCGTCCGCTCCCACGAGGGAGGCCCTCTATTTCAGTTGCATTTTCACTGATAATATGATCTTGTTTTTCATGACCATGGAGCCACTTTCCAGGGGAATGAGTCACATTCTTGTCCACAACAGAGAAAACACAGGGCAAGTAGGTGGTGGCAAAGGCCACGCCTCCCAAGGGGGCAGGAGGGTCACCATGGGGTCATGACCCAGGCCGCGGGGGAAATGGGGCCCACAGAGGGGGGGGGGGTCGAAGTAATGAGCACAGACAAGGGTTCTCCACTGAGGCAGGACTCGGGGGCCCAATGTAGCTGTTCCAAGTCAAAAGACCTCAAGTGCCCCTTTCTGCCAGCATGGCAAGAGGTTCCAGCCCTTGTGCCAAGTCAGAACCACTGGCTGTGGCTGTGTGTGTGCACGTGTGCGTGTGTGTGTGTGTGTGCAGGTGTGTGTGTGTGTGCGCATGTGTGCACGTGTGTGGTGTGTGTGTGTGTGTGTGTGCACGCGCTGAGGATGTGGGCCCACATCTGGACTCGGCAGTGCCCTGAGGAGTAAATCATGTCTGTACAGGTAGAGGGCGGGGTGTGCCAAGCATGCCCTGGTTCAATCCCATTTCACACCCAACGAGATGGAGGCCCTGGCAGGGCGGTGCCTGGCCTGGCAGAGCCACTGCTGTGGAGGGCACTGCCAGAAACACACAGAGCCATTCCCGGGCCTTCCCTCCTCACCGCCCTCACTCACTCACCTGGAACCTGTGCACCAGCTCCAGGGACTGGCTGTCGTTCTGGTCGGCTTCGAGGATGACATCGGTCAGCTTGTGGATGATGACATCCAGGGGGCCCTGCTCCTCGATTGGCTGGCTAAGGTTCAGCTGTGAGGGAGGCGGACACAGAGAAGAACTTCAGCACCTGTGTCCACTGTCCCATTCTATCCCCCTCCCCCCGCATGTCCCTGGAGCACTGAGAGAGGGAGCAGGACAACTGGCACTCATGGGACATAGACAGGACACACGAGATGAGCCCGCTAAGATCCTACAACTCCATCAGATCAGACCCCGTGTTTGTACCTCTTTGTCCCCAAGCCCTTGGGGTACAGAAGACACATACACGAAATCAAGGTGACCAAGTACCTACAGGGCAGGCGAGCACTGCTGTGAAATCACTTTACAGAGAAAGCATTTACTGAACACATATGTCCAACAACATACATTTTTCAGGAAAGGAAAGCAGGGCTCAATGAGGTGAAGTCACACGGCCAGATCTGTACTGAGATCCAAGAGGACACTCCGCAAACCACACAAAAGTCTCAGCAAAGCTATGAGCTCCATGAACTTGGGAGCTGCTGCTTTGAGAGGCCAGCAGCTTGTACCTCACACTGAAGTTGGGGCTTATGACACTGAAACAGTGAAGGAGCAAGGGCTGCCTGGGATCGGTGAGGCATCGTTCACTCTGCTCCACTAGCAACGAACGTGTTTATTTTTTCAAGAGCATAAGGTTAGGAAGCTCAGGCCCGCGGGAGCCAGAGCTGCTGGCTGGCAGCCGGCATCACCTGACCCCCAGGCAGGAGCACCTGCCAACAGTCGGGGCAGCCTGACCCCACGCTTCCTGACCCGCCAGGTGTCTGCCGGCCGGCACGCGGCCACCACCACCTGCAAGGCCAGGTCTTTTGGAGGCAGCAGGCGCCAGCCTGGCACCTGGCTGACCCCCCAGATGGCCTCAATAGAGGCCAGATGAGGCCACCAGCCCCACCCCCAAGTGGGACTCCCTCTGGGATTCAAGGCTGACTGGTTCAAAGTTGTTAGTAAAGAAATCACAATGACAGCTACGAACAACAGCTCTAGGAGGCACCATGCTAAAAAGTTAGCGCGCATTTTTTTCATTTTATTTTCCAACCAAGCGATGAGAAGCGATTTCACAGATGAGGAGGATGGATGGAGAACAGAGACTTCGGAAACCGGCCAAGGGTCTCGTGGTGAGAAAGCGGTGGAGATGGAATGCAAACCCAGATATGAAACTGTGCTTGTTATTTAGTGCCCCCATCCTGATGCCCATGCCCTGGGAAGCTGTCCTCTAGAGCCACAACCACCTGCCTGTCCTGTGGCTTTTGACGGAATGTGGCCAACTGGCGGCGCCAGCAGAAGATGGGAGAGAGCAGGAGAGAAGTCGGGGAGTTTGCTAACCGTCCACACTCCCCCGCCACACTACTGGCAGCAGCCAGTCCCCCTCTCCCAGGCCACTGCTGTTTCTAGGGCTCCCGTACCACCCTCTCTTTGTCGCCTTAGGCCTGGGGTGGCGACAGCTCGCCACTCCCGGGTACCTCACCACCTGCTGCTGGCTCCTGTGACCCTGCCCAGACCTTGTCGTCTTCCTTATTTAAACTCTTTTTCAGTTAAACCTTCAGAATGTACCAGCTCTTTCCTGCTGATAGCCTTAACTCCTCTTTTTTGTTGTCTGCCAGGAAAGATGTTAAGGGATTTCCCCTATTAAAAAAATAATAAATCCATGGACCTCACAAATGAAGATTTCCCTTGCCGTGGTGACTAGCCTGTGTGCAAAACAAAACAAAAGGCAGACCAGCTGAGAAGGCGACCAGCTCTTCTAGGGCTCCTGGACGGGGAAAGAAAGCAGCACTTGTCCTCACAGCAAGCCCAGGAGCTGGGGATGACATCCCACTTTCAATCCCACTTTCGCAGACCAGGACACCAAAAGCCCAGATGGGGAAATGACCAGGCAAGGCCACACAGCTAGAAAGTGGCCTAGCTGGGGCTTGGACAGACGCCAACCACAACACCCATCGGCTCAGCCCCCCAGCCAGGCAGCCAGGTGCCCTGGGGCTGTGCAAAAGCCCAGCTCATCATCCCCTGTGCCTCAGTATCCCCTTCGATCACAACAGGAAACTGCAAGGGACTGTCTCGTTCTGTTTGTGGATTCGGTATTACATTCCCGTCCAACTCTACTTCCCAGAAAGAAGCAGAATTTGGAAGAAGGTAGAGAAGCCGGTGAGAAATGGTAATACAGGCAAAGAACAGCAAATTCTCAAAAGGTGCCACAGACACAAACCCACTTTTGCTGTACCCTGGGGTTCCACAAACAAGAGGCCAATACTTTCAGACCAAGATAGACGACCAAGAGGAAGAGCGTCAGGCCACACGAGCGGAGCTGGGCAGTGCGTCCTGGGGCTGGGCACAAACTCCATCACCGTCAGCACGCACATCTCCAAAGAGAGCCGTCCAGCTGTCCCGTGGCGTCCCAGTGGGTCTGGGGAAGGAGGTGGCAGAAGAGATGGCCCTGCCTTGTCCTTGCCTGGCATTAGCCAAAGCCCGTAGACCTGACAACCATGGGCTGTTTGGAAAATAAGCTCTCCGTGTTCCTGGCTGCTCCACTGAAGGTAAACAGTTGAATCCTGGAAGCCAGCCACCTTCCTTTGTGTATTTTCCAAGCATTTTTATGCCAGTATAACCCTTCCACGGTAACAGCAACTTGGGACTCACATCAGGCCTGGTCTGGTCCCCGCTCAGCCATCTCTCACTACTCCATCTTTGCTGAGGCCCTAAGTGGAGCTGTCGGCATCTCCAAAAGGCTCTCCAGCACAGCTTTCCTCAGGGGGAGACAAGCCTTGATCCCCCTGCTAATGCCTCCTGGGGGCTTCAGTCTCTCCCCATGGGCTGGGAAGGAGGAGACAGGCTTCTCCGTCAGGAGGGGCCTCAGGCAGGCTCTAGGAGCACCATGGGGAGCAAGCTGGCCCCTGAGAACCCAGGAAACCTCAGGAGGGTCCTGCAGAGGGCCTGGGGGGGGGGACACCATAAGGGGACCCTCAGGGAGGATGCCCCAGAGGAGGGACGTTTAAAGGGAGACACACCTCAAAGGAGGGGACCGTTGGGAGGGAATGGGGGTGGGGCGACACACCTCAGAGTCTTTATTTCCCAGATGGGGTGGGAATAGGGGCTCAGGCGGAAGTGAACTCACTCAATTGTGTCATTTTGTTTTTCTGACCACTCTGCCCCCAGGAAAAGGAACTTTCCCGGGGACTTGCTGTTCTATTCCATGGGAGGGGTCTAACTGGTCCCCCTCAGTGAGTAACAAGGTGTCTCAATGAAAGGGCCGCCCGCTGTGGCCAGCAGAGGTCTGCGGGAACCTCGCTTCCAAGTCACGCCATTCTGGGCGGCCAATGCTGGATGCTGTCTGTGCAGCGCTCAGAGCACAGAAACCAGAGAAACAAGGGCCCACTGTTCCCTCAGCGGCTAAGCAGCAAGGCTGACTAGAGGTGGGGGAGGGCCGGGAGGAGCTGAAACAAAGGCCTGCAAACCCCATCGGCCCCAAAGTCACCTCTAACTTTGAAATGGGCAACCCAACGATGCCCAGGCCAGCAGCCAAGGCAAGCCAGGTTGTGACTCTCGTCCCCACCACCTGGTGAAGGGAGGACAGGCAAAGCAGATGCCTGGAAACCCATCGCAGCTCAGCTGCTTCTGGGCTGGAGCAGGCTGGGTTATGATACAGAGAGACTTGGTCAGGGTCCAGTGCTGTGCCTCAGTTTCCCCGTTCACACAGGGAGGATGCTGTTAGGTTTCCCGTGCCCCCACAGCACCATTTTGGTGCGTTAGAACATTCCGTTTACAGATGTGACACAGGGTGGACATTCGGCCCACGCAGGGCTCTGAGCTCAGGACAACGCTTCTGCTTGCCCCCTCAGTAACTGGACAAGCACCTCCAGGGTGCCGGGCAGGGACAGCCCTGCCCTCTCCTCTCAGGCAGCCGTGTGAGCATGTCTGTTCACTCTGGAAGCAGACTCAGGCAAGGGACACGGCCACATGCTGTGCCAGATCCTACAGGATGATGTGCCCTCTGCCTGGAACGTCCCCCTCCCGCTCCATCCCCCAGCGACCCTGTCCATACACTGAGCCCTCACTTGTTTTTCAAGTCCCAACTCAAAAGTTCAATCCTTTTTCAGACTTCTCAACTCACCCCACCCCAAGCAGGAAGAATCAGGGGCTCCCTGGTCTCCCCCATATCCCCAGGATCCTTTGCATACCCCCCCAAGATTGTACCATAACTTCAGATTATAAAGTTATTTCTTTAATGCTGACTCCTATACAAGACCTTGGGAACCCCAACGACCAGGGCTGAAGCCTGGCATTCCCAGGACCTAGAACACAGGCCCCCAAGGTGAGACTTGGCAAATGTGTGTTAAATGCAACGGATGCTTTAAAGAACAAAGTGAACCTTGCAGACCAACTAGAAGGGAGGTTCTGCGAAGCGGGGTGACCTTCTTGCTCCGTGGGTTAGAAACAGCCTCCTGGAGGAGGAGGTGTCTAGGCCAAGCCATGGAGGATGGAGAGGGACGAATGGGACCTCCAGAGATGGGTGGGGAAGGAAGGTGTGATCCAGGGAGAGGGGCGGCTGCAGGGACACAGAATTTGTCGGCATCACGTACACCTTGTATTTGTCAATTCCAAATGGCTTGGGTGCCGCAGACTACCACCTCTGCAGAAAAGGGCTTGTCCTATAGCACTGACCCCAGACTGGCATCTGGGCACGGGTGGCCCGTGACGGCCCCTCTCTCATGCCTCCTCTGCAGGCAGGCGGCAGAGTACCCGACAGAAGATGCCAAGGCCTTAGGGACCAGACACCTTCCATGAGCGGGCTTCTGTATGGTACGAACAACTCCTACATCTTCAGTGTGTTAAGCCAGAACTTGGGTGGTGTATGCAATAGCTGTTAGCCCACTGTGGCTAACACCGTCCCCAAAGGGGAGAAGGGGGTGGGGCGAGGCAAGGGTGAGCAGCGATGAGATCAGAGGCAGAGGGTCCCCGAGGCTGTACTTCCAGCTCTCCCTTCCCTCTCAAACTTCCACACGGCTCCCTGACATGCTCAATAACCAGCTAGATAGCAAAGAAACGGAAAACCATCCCTGGGGCTTCTCAGAGAGCCTGGGGACTCAGGAAAACTGACTCCCACCCCCACGTCGGGGGCTGCTCATCCTCTCTGGATGAAAAAGCAAAGTATCATGTGACTGCAGAGGCCACGGGCTGCTGGAAACAATCTACACCTCCCTGAACAGCCCAACGGGCTGCAACTGTCTTCCCGGCTCTGAAGGCTGCAAGAGAAGCCAGTGTGGGAGTCAGGCAGGTGTAGCCCAGCCTGTGTGGTCTCCACTCTCTCAGTTTCAATCCTACTAGCACTAGTGCTCACCTCTTGCACACTCGCTCTGTGCCGGGCTCTGTTCTCAACACTTTACACACGTTAACTCATTCAATTCTCACAACAGCTTGACATGGGGACCCAGGAGAGAGGCACAAGGGTTAAATAACCTGCCATGGTCTCACGGCTTGAAATCTACTCTTAACAAGATCCAGCCAACGAGTACAGTTGTCAAATAACCAGCCCTTGGAATTTCCTGGGTGATGGGAGCGGCTTTTGTTCTATCTAGTGAGGCAAAGTTTGGTGGGCTCCTGGATGGGGACTGGTCACCAGAAAGACCAAGCCATGATCAGAAGGTTTCAGTCCCACCCCCATTCTCCAGGAAGGGGACAGGGGCTGGAAATTGAGTTCACTCACGGATCATGCCTATGTGATGAAACCACCATAAAAATCCCAAAGGTACAGGGTTCGGGGAACTTCTGGTTTGGGAAACACATGGAGGTAAGCGGCTCGCTGCGAGAGAGCACGGACGCTCTGCACCCTGTCCCACATTCTCATACCCTTTTCTAATAAACTGGTAAACAGTAAGTGAACTGTTAGTTTCCTGAGTTCTGTGAGCCGCTCTAGCAAATTAATCGAACCGGAGGAAACCCTCCCGTTTTCAGCTGGTTGCTCAGAAGTTCCAGTAATGATCTGGACTTGAGATTGGCAGGGGGCTGGGGGAGGCAGTGTTGTGGGACCGAGCCTTTAACCTGTGGCATCTAACGCTAGCTCCAGGTAGGTAGTGTCAGAATTGCATTACACTGTGGGACACCCAGCTGGCATCACAGAATTGCCTGGTGTGAGAAAAACTCCCACACCTCTGGTGTCAGAAGTGTTGAGTGTGTGAAAGTGAGTGTAAAGGAGAAACACACGAGGTATGTTTTTCCTACTTAATCATGCACTCGATCAACGTCAGCTATTCTATTTCCTTATTCTTACCATTCACATTACTGACCAGCGGAAATGTCCCTGACTTCTGTCAGTAAGAGCTCAAGTACAGGCCCGAATTTGAGTTTTGCAAAGCTCGGCCACTTGTACTGGCTCATATTAGACTCCTCGAAGTGTTTATTGCCACAATAAAATTCACTGTCGTTGTTAATGATGATTAACATTTATAAAACTCTCACTGGGCCACACACTAAGCTAACAAGCGCTTAGCGCATGAGGGGCAGATGAAGACACTGAGTCACAGGGAGGCTGAGGAACTTTTCCAAGGTCATAGTTACAGCTGCGTGGGAACCCAGGTCTCTCTCCTGCCAATGCCAGACAATTAATCTCTAGACCGAAAGGTGTCCTGGGTGCCTGGGGCTTTCCTTCCATCCCCTTTCCTCAATTCACACCCCGGAGTGGTGTGTTTTCAGCTGTGACTTCAAATGGAAGTCACGAGATCAGAAGTTTGGTCTCAACCAAGGTCCAGACCAAACAGCTCAGATTAAGGCAAGTGGCATAGGTCTGATTTATTCTCTGCACTCTCCACAGATCTGAGGATCGGGGACAGACCTGCCACCTCCAATGTTTACAGGCTTCGCCACACAGAAGCAGGTCTCTCTTGAAGGAAAAGTTGGGTCTGGCACCTCATGGACGGGCTTCAACAGGGAGCCTGGCCTCGGAGAATGCAGCATCATTGTGTGCTTTTCGGTGGGGCTGGTTTCAAAAGATGGCTTAGGGAAAGCAGGCGGAAGGCCTTTCCCTGGCAAGCGCAACTCTCACTACCAAGGGACCTCAAAGTGACCCTCTGAGAGGTCAGGAGCTAGAGGTCACGTGTGGCTGGCCCCCCTCCCCCCGCAGCCGCTGCCCCAGGCAGGGAAGGGGAGCTGTCACCAATGCTCCTTCACTCAATTCCCCAATTTCTTAGTAACCGGTGTCCAATTACCGGGTTAATGAGAAGAAACAGCAATCTGGGCGGAAGAGTAGATAACCTTTCTCCCCTGGAGGATAAGGGGCCAAGTGGACTAAATGGTCTCACGATGAAGGTACTTTGCAGCTCCCAAGTTCTGGAAACTTGCAAGCTGAATTTATTTCAAAGAGCCAGAGAAGTTACACCCACTCAGCAAGTACGGCTCCTTAAGAACAGGCTTCACCCTGAATTCTCAAGAGCTAAGAAAGCCCTGGCCTGTGTCCAGTCCTAGGGAGCCAGATTCAAGCGCAGATTAAAAGGATAAACACGTCCGTGCCCCTTGACCTAGTAAGCCCACTCCTGGGATGCTGGGACTAAGGAAAAAATCAACAGGCAGAAACCACTCCCGACCCAGAGAGATTCACTAAGGCCATATAAACAAAGGAGAAGACGCAGAGTACACATCCCAAAACGGGGGCCTGGCTAAGCCATGACGGGCACATCCACACCAGGGGATATTAAAGAGCTACTGGGATGACCCAAAGCGGTCCAGCAGAGACAGGCGTGGGTGCATATATCACAACCATGTGACACCATATCTGACACCATGTGGACAACGCTGGAAAGGAAATGCTAACCTAAAAGTGGGAGGATTCTGGGCATAGTAGTCATTACGGGTATAGCAGCACCTTTCAGGACACATGGCGGGGCTGTACTTCCTGATTCCCTTGCTACTGAGTGTGATCACGTGACTAGTTCTGGCCAATGAGCTGTGAGAGACGGTGAAACATGTCACTTCCCTCATACCTAGTGTCCCCACAGCTTTTCCTTCTCCCATGTGTTTAAATGAAGGAAGTGAGGACGGGAAAGGGGTGGGGGAGGAGAGCAAATGAAAGCAAATGGACCCCAGCAGGTAACTTAACAGGATGGGGCTGGGTGTGTTTTCTTTTTCAGTGATAATTTAGTATTAGGATGAAATAGGACGACAGGAATTTATCTCATCCCTTAGGATCAGAAGGCAGATATCTTGAAGAGAGCTAAACCATCACCGTGGCTGCTTTCCAGCACCCCAGAAAAGCCTGTCCAAAAGACCCCTCAATCTGCCAGATGAGTCCCTCCACCCTGGGAGGCTTGGCCACATGGGCTGCTTCCAACCTGATACTGTTCACAGCAGTGCCTGCGGCCGGAGTCAGGGCGCCGGAAACCAAACGCTCCTGCCATGTGCCGGGCAGCAGTCCGGGCCCGTCCTGAGTGGAAAACACAAACCACAGGCTCAAAAGAAGAAAGAAAAGGAACGTGGAAAGGGCTGGCACTCTAGACCCGCACAGAGAAGCGAATCAAAGGTCACGGAACAAAAGCTGTCTGGACTGGATATGTGTATGGGGGTGTCCCCCGCTTGGTAATATCCTGTCCCCAGGCTAGGAGGAAACCCACAGAGTCCTCCTGCCCTCGGCACCCCCTTTTCCGCGCAGACCAGTTCTCCTCTTCCACAGGCACAGTGCTGCCCCTCCCCAGGCAGAAAGGTGCGGAGGGCAGGGCAGACTCTCCAGCCCTGGGGAAGGCACCTCCCTCCCCTCCGTAAGCCTGTTTCATCACCTGCAGCGTGAGGGCAAAGAGACATCCTTCCTGTAGTCATCACCAGCATGCAGCGAGGGAGGGGACAGGCACGAGGTCCCCATGTGAACTGAGCCATGCATGCCGCACAGATGTCAGCAATTAGGACTGTATTCCTTATGTGAGGCTGAATTTTCTTGAGCTTCAGTGTAAAGCCTCTCTCGCTCTGTTTGGCTCTCCGCCAACACGACCCTAATAATCACCTCCACCAGCACCACCGGGATGTGTAGGACGCCCAGATGTCCTGCTGAGCACATTTCGTGCCTTATTTCATCTAATCCACATAACGTCCCTGGGAGGCACAGGTGGTTGTTGCCATCTCAGAGCTGAGGCAGGAAGATTCTGGGAGGCAAAACAACTGGGGGTGGGGGGATGTATAAACAGTAAGCTGGGGAGACAGGTCCCCACACACAAACCCCCAGGTCCCTCTGACTCCAGGACAGGCGTTCCTCGGCCCTTTGCTTTCTTTGGGGCAGCCACCCTTCCCTGAGGTGACAGGAGAGGGGCTGGGACGGCTCGGTGTGGTCTGAGAATTGGTCTAAAGGTCTGCTCCCACCCAGGGCAGAGGCAGGCGTCGGCCTGGGAGCACCACAGCCACAGGGTCGCCTCCAGTGCAGTCTTGCCCACGGCTCCAGGGGAAGGCGGTTCTGAAATCCCAGCTGAGGAGCCCAAAGTTTTCAACCAGAACGCCACCTTCCGAGAATAACTGTGTGGGGAAGTGCCGCGTAGCACGCTGAGGCCCTGGACTCTGGGTCTTTCCGTCCTGCTTGCTGCCAGCGCAGCAGCCCACTATCAGCTCAGCTGGAGCTCCCTGAGCTGAGGGCCCTGACACCGTACCCCCACCCAGCAAGCCCAGCAGGAACAAGGGCTTTGGGAAGCACAGGCACCCAGAGCATGCGGTGCTAACAGCTGCTAAACATCTCCCACTTTGCCGTCTTTTCTCTTGGCTAATGGTGGCTTTGCCAAGCAGAAAACCTTTACTTTTCTACATTTCCAATGTATCATGTTCTGATTTTTTGTTTCTTCACTCCCAAGATTATTTTTTTAATTATCCAACTCCAAGTATTTCTATGTTTTGCATTTTTATAATTAAGTCTTTGCTCCATCTGGAATTTATTTTGGTGGAAGATAAGAGGTATGTTTCTCTGTATATTTTTTTCCAGATGGGTTCTTAAGTGTCCCAAGGCTATTTATTAATAATCCATCTTTTATCCACTGTTTCCAAATGCCACCACTTTCATATGTTAACTCCTATATTTATTTTGCTTTTTTTTTTTTTTTGAACTTTCCATTAATTTGTTCGGTCTTGCACCAATACCACATGGCTTTTGTTTTTGTTTTTTTCCCTACATTGTTTTCATGACAGTAGCTGTATGATATGGTTTAATACCTAGAAAAGCTAGTTCTCTCTCCTAATTCTTCTTTTTCAGAATCTTCCTGACAGTCACACTCATTTATTTTTTCTACGTGCCTTTTAGAATAGGACTGGGAGTGGGGATGAGTTATACTTAAGAGACAATTTGGGGAAAGCTTATGGTTTGATTTTGATATTGAATCTTCCTAATCAAGAACATGGTATATTATATTGGCAGCTCATATCAGAAATGGCTAACTTTTTCACACATGAATCCCTCCTACAAATTGATAAGAAAAAGACAACACAACAGAAATAAAAATACGTTCAGATATAAACACAGAAAAAGAAATAAAAATGGCTCCAAACATATATATTAGAAAATGCTCAATGTCACACATAAGACAAAAGCAAGTTATGACTACATTAAGATACCAGTTTTCGTATACCAGATTGGCTGTAATGTGAGAAAGCGATAAAACACTATGTCAGCCAGGCTGTGGGGAAACAGACACTCAAACACATGGCTGGGGGCGGGGGGGTGGATACAAATTCCCAAATTCGAATCATCTCAACAGGAAGCAAGTCGGTAATATCCATCTTGATTTTAAATCACACATTCTCTAGTTCAGCAGCTCCACTTCTGGGAACTGATCTCAGCTGAACTCGCATGTACGTAGAAGTACAAGGACAGCCATCGCTAAGAATTGCTGTTGCATCTGCTGTGCACCGCCTCACAGCGAAAGGAGGGCGGGAGGGCGGGAGGAAGGCAGGAGAACAGGAAGGAAGGAAAGAAAAGTCCGTCAAGAGGGACTGACTAGCTCACCCATGGTAACCCCCTAAGGAACATCACACGGCCATAAAAAAGAACGGGGAAGTGTTGTCTATACTGATAAGGAGAGAGGTAAGGAGCAAGGTACACTGAGTGCAGAATGCTATCGCGTGTACAGGGAGGAAAACGCTTTTACACACACATTTCCTTAGGACAGCGTATCTTAGATGTTCACAAAAAATGGCTCCAAGTGGTGGCCTCCAGGAAGGAAAGGCAGGGGTGTGGGGACCCGGTGAGAGGAGCACCGTGTGTGTGCTTCTGAATTTCCAGCCAGTGCGATGCATGAATTACACAGATGTTTAAGGTACCAGACGAGCATAAAGAGCCCATGTTTGAAGTCAGATAGACCCGGATGCAAATCCAGCCCATATCTAACACACACTGAGCCCTGCTGTATGCCAGGCCCTGCTCTAAGCATCTAACACACACTCTCATTAGCCATCACAACCACCCTGTGAGGCAGGACAATTAGGACTTCTGCAAAAGTTCCAAGTGGCCTCGGGCATAAGCTGCAGACACTCTGAGCCTCGCAGGGTAAGCAAGTCAAGGGAGCCTCTGGGCCACAGAGCAAGCCAGGACACGCCAGCCCAGGGGATGGGCTGCATGACGCAGACGCCCCAGTGCAGGCCATGCACCTTGCAGAGAGGCCTGGGGGCTTTACAGGCATCTGTGTTCTCAGCCAAGCCAGCAGGCCACGACCCCTGGGGGATAGAGACCCCAGGGCTCCAACCACAGCTAAGACAAAGGGAGGAGCCACCACCTCTCAGGTGCAGGCACGCGTCCTGAGGGCCCCTGCCTCTGGGTGTCTGTATACAGACAAGCATAATGCAGGGTGGGAGAGTCACCAGACACTGACCTCAGGGACGCAGGTGCATGGAAGAGGAAAGAAAGCGCAGGGACAACAGTCCCCAGGGACAGGCACCTGCTCACCAATTCTGAGCTAAAAACCCTGAGCTGCGACAAGGTATGGACCTCCATCTGAGCTCTCAGCCAGATGAGTTCTAAGGCCACCGCGCTGTTCCAGGAACCCCTGTTCCTGGTTTTCACCTTTGTCCCTGCACTTCCTAGAGGATTTGAAATCGAGCACTGACAGGCCTGGATCCCCACTCCTTTCCTAGATGGTAAACTTGAAGTTGGTACGCAATGCATGCCATATCCTCCACCGGACCCACCCGGTCTCACACAAACCACGTGCTCGGCCACATGGAGACGGGTGTGAGACGAGAGCACCCTGCAGGCTAAAGGGCTGAATATTTGCAGTTAGCAGAAACTAACTGGAGAATGTGCAAAACTCAAACGAGGTGAGGGTGGCCAGTTAGCTCAGTGGGTTAGAGCGTGGCGCTGGTAGCACCAAGCTTGCGGGTTTAATCCCCGCATGGGCCACGTGAGCTGTGCCCTCCTTAAAAAAAATAATAAAATTAAAAATAAAAATAAAACGAGATGAGATGTGTCCCATCTGACAAACTCTCAAAACATTAAGAATGCAGTAATACTAGGTTGATGCAAAAGTAATTGCAGCCAGATGGCTCAGTGGGTTAGAGCGCGAGCTCTTAACAAGGTTGCCGGTTCAATTCCCACATGGGATGGTGGGCTGTGCGCCCTGCAACTAAGGTTGAAAACGGCAACTGAACTTGGAGCTGAGCTGCACCCTCCATAACTAGATTGAAGGACAACGACTTGGAGCTGATGGGCCCTGGAGAAACACACTGTTCCCCAATATTCCCCAATTAAAAAAAAAAAAAAAAACGCAATTACTTTTGCACCAACCTAATAGCAGGCCTTGCTATTACTTGTCATTTAAATCCAGTCAAGATTTCAGTGACAGAAACTGCAACTGCTTCACGTATCATACACAAAAGACTGTCCTTTATTCTGTTCTTGTTTTCTCTAAATCTCGGTTGGTGTGGGTGGTAAATGGGGGTGACAAGAGTTACCTGCTTCATAGGACTTGGTTTTCAGTCATTCGTTCATTCATTCATTCACTCATTCCTGTAAGTGAACAGTTTGTGCCTGGCACTGCTTAAGCACTGAAGACACGACAGTGGAAAAGATGGATGGCACAGTCCCTGTTCTTGGGACCTTATACTCTAGTGGGGGATGATGGACAATAATCAAATAAAGAAAATAAGTTCGGGTGACCATCAAGCATCACAACATCAATAAAATCAGTGCAGAGGGCATGATGGGAAGGACGGGCGGGGGCAAGAATCAGAAAATACCTATTATGGGTGGAGCTGTGCTCCCCCAAAACATGACATGGAACTCCGAACCCCCAGGCCCTAAGAATGTGACCTTATTTGGGAATAGGGTCATTGCAGAGGTAATTAGTTCAGATGAGGTCACAATGGAGTAGGGTGGTTCCTTAATCTCTATAAAAAAATTTCCCCTTTTATGACATCAGTCGGACACACACACACGCACTCAGGGAGAATGTCATGTGAAGATGAAGGCAGAGATCAGGGTCACGCATCTACAAGCCACGGGGCACTAAAGCTGACCAGCAACACCAGGCCCTGGGGGAGAACAGCAGGGGCCCCTCCCAGCCTCAGAAGGAGTCCACCCTGCTGACACCTGCATCTCGGACTTCCGGCCTCCAGAGCTGTGAGAGAATCAACTTCTGTTGTGTAAGCTGCCCAACTGGAAAATCTGTCATGGCAGCCCAGGGAACTAATACAAGGCCTCCCTAAGGAAGCACCATCTGAGCTGAGACCTGAACGAGGAGGACGCTGAACAATCTGGGGGAAGAGAGTTCCAAGGAATGGGGAAAGCCAGTGCAGGACCCCCCCACCGGAGGCAGCCTTTAGTGGGCCTCGGGGGAGGGAGACACGGTGATAAGGCAGGTGTGCCAAGCCTCCCAGGGCAGGCTCAGGAGTCGGGAATGTGTTCCCGGCCACTGGAGGGCGTCGGGCAGGGAGTCATGCTTCCGGTCCCTTTGAAGAGACCCCTCTGGAAGCTAACGCACGTGAGGCATCAACATCCTGCCTAGTATATGCTGTCAACACGTAATACTTGGCAGTTGTCATTTTTATGGCCCCACGGAACAGGGGGCGTAGGAAAGAACTTGAAAAGGATGATGCCTAGAAGAGAGCAGGGGGTGGTGGGTCAGGGCCTGGCACTGACACTGTGTGACTTGGGGCCATCAAGTTCTTTGTCTGTAACCTGGGATCTAGTCTGTAACATGAGGGCTACAGACCCATCTGAGGGCCCCCAGGACTGGCGCCGAGAGCTCCTGGTCTGAGACCAGCCGCCCACTCCCAGCTGGGATGCCCACTTCCTGTCCCAAATCTGCCTTCCTTCTTCCCCGCCCCGCCCTGGCTCCCAGCCCTGGATACTTTTTTCTGCTGACAACGGAAAACATATCTCAATGTTTCCTTTATCTCCAGTTTGCTCCTAGAATGGCAACTGGCAGTCCAGGCCACAAGCATTGTCCAAGCCAAAAATACGTCCTCTGTGCATCCTCTTTAACAATAAGGAAGGGAAACTTTTGAGTCAAATTTCTACAAAGCCTGCATAGATGATGTGTTAAGCCCCAAAGCCAGTCCTCTTTCTATATTCATTTATTTCCCATCCAAAGAGAGTGCTCCCTGGGGCAGTTTCCAAGCTGGTGTTTGATACAATGTTAGTGAAGGAGTTTTTGAAAAAAATCAGACATATTCCACGGGAAAAACAAAACAGAAAAGTTCATTACTCAAAGTCCCTTGAAAAAGCGCTGGATTGTGTCAAGTTGAAACAGGCGTCTTTAGTGAAGGACTTCTCAGGTACTGGGGCTCATATGCGCTGGAGATGGACGACGGGGGAAGAAGCTCATGCTGAAACCCTTTCCGAACTCACCTGGGAGAAACCTAGAGAATAATGCCACGTCACAGAAATTTAGACACTTGATGGAATCGGCATGCGAAAGCCTAGAATATGCGTCTGACCCACCTTTGCCCGCGATGGGAGGAAGCGCCCAGGGACTGGGCACACAGCCCACCCAGCAGGGCAGCTCGGTACCCTTGGGTACCTTCAGGGTGGCGATGTTCTGAAGCAGCGGCACGTGGTGACGGAGGGGAGTCACTGATGGAGACTAATACACTACGCCTCTGAGCAGCCGCTTCTCAGCTCAGCTTGTAAGTCAGGTCAACGGGTGACAATGGCCACGAGAGCTCATGTCCCCTGTGAAACCAGTCTGGGGCGGGGCGTGGAGCTGGGCCTTCTGCAAACCCTGGTCGGTTTCATGTCACTGGGGCAGCAGCTGCTCAGAAGACACTTGGAAAGCCTCGACACAGAGACACCCAGAGGAGACTCAGAGCGAAAGCAGACATGTGAAAACACCCGCCTGGTGTGTGAAAGGTGCTGCATTCGGTGGAATGAAATCAGGCATGGGTTTTTCCCAGGGCCTACAAATTAAATCAGCAAAGTTAAATTTACTGTGTCACAGATTCTGCGCGGAGGCCTGTGACTAAGTTTAATTTGCGTATTACTGCAATCCTATAGGTGAGAGGAGAACCCAAGGTCATCTGAACCAAGCCTGGGGGTGGGGGCGGGGGACAGGGTCAGGGACGTGGATGATGTCAAGTTTAAACTAACAGTGACTTAGCACCACTGCACCTCAGAGGAACGGGAAGAAACTGCCATTGTACCAACTGGCAGGGTTACCTGTCCTAACGCAGTTACTTTTTCTCATCTTAGCAGGAGACTTCACAATGTCCCATGGCAGTGGCCAAGCCCACTCTGCCCCGTCAACTATCCCCAGCACCTCCTCTGGGCCAGGCCCCACTCTGGGCCAAGGCATAAGGACCGGGGCTGAACAGAGAGAGAAGCCAACCACTCATCAGCAAACAGTGACCAGTGGGGTGGCCAGGGCACGGCGGGGGTGGAGGCTGTCCACGTGTGAGAGGCTCAGGTCAGACAAGAGGTGGGAGCCCGCCAGGACGGACGAGAGTAGCAGAAGAAAAGCTAGAAAGGGTCCACACAGATCCCCAGGAAGCTCCGGCGCCAGGGGGGGTCTGCGATGGGAGAGAACAGCCAGGTGTGTGTGTAACAGCCTGGGACCCGAGCGCAGGATGGCTCCTGGGTAGCACAGGGGTGCACGGCGTAAACAGAAAGGTCTAGAGCTAGGGCAGTAATTCGGAGAGGGCGAAGAGGCAGGAACACACAAGGCTGAGGATGCGTGGGCTACACACACAGGACAGAATCCTGTTGAGGAATCGGGGCGGGGGGAGCTGGCCGGCAGCCTTTCTCCAAAGCCAGGCACGGGGAGAAGAGAGGGCCGAAAAGCAGCCTAAGATTCTCCCGAGCCAGCCTTCCCGCTGCTCTCCCTCCCTCAGCGTCCTGCCCCAGCACAGTCCCCAGAGGCTGGCTGATGTAGGAGGACGCTGCCCTGCACACAGGTGCCGGCAGCAACCCATGGTTCCTATGGCAACCACCCACCTCTGCAGGAGGGGGAAGACTCTGGAAAACCCACACCAACCAAAGGATCGCCACTGGGTTTATTAGAATGCAAAGAGGCGCTTGAGTTCCTTGATCCTTTGACCCAGAAAACTCACCTTCCCTCTGGGCATCCTATATGCCTTGTCAAAAGGTAACTCCGTCCCTCTGCCCAGTTACGCCTTTACTCATTTATCTGTGTGCTTTTCTAGAACCTTCCTTCCACAAGGAATGGAAATAGGAGGTGGGCTCTGCCACACCTCTGACCATCTTGGGTTGGGATGATCTGTCTGCTATGTTGCCCCCACAGAGGGTAGGGAGTGCCCTCACCACCTGGGTACGCCTGAGACCTCGAACCTATGTGAGGTGGGGAATTGGTGAGCGGTCTGTGGCTGGCTGAATGGATGCAAGACGACCCACCAAGCAAGGGTCAAGCCAGAAACTGAGACAAGTGAACCACACTCACTGATGGTGGAATGGACGAGTCACTCCTGCAGCGAGGAGGCAGGCATGGCTCCTGCACCAGGGGCCCACACCCGGCGCGTCTTCACACTGGCCCAGGCACCTGTGGCTCCCTCCACCGTGCCCCAGCCCTCCTGCCGGCCCCCTCACCTCTCGGACCTGCCAGTGAGGGACAGGCTTCTCTTTCCCACCCCACTCCGGGCAGCAACTCGACTCTGCAGCTGATGATCTCGGGGATCCTGGTCACCTCACTTCACAGTCACTCATTCAACACAGAAACCAAGCACAGCAGTGTAACCCCAACGCCAGGACCAAAGGGGGGGCCTATGAGGGCAGACAGAGTCACCATAGAATGAGGCAAAGAGAACAGGGGCTCCTCCAGAATGAACGCAAAAGAAGGTGGGGAGAACACAGAGGAAGGTGCGAGGGCTCAGGAAGTCGACCCAGCGGAGGTGGCCGGTGAACTGAGTGTGAAGATGATGGGTGTGCAAATCTGCACCCAGGTACCAGGTCATCACAAATAAACCACACAGACCAAAGCGCTACGGAGATTCTGTATCACGAGTCCAGGGGGAAATGGGAGGTCAGCAGATGGCCACAGAGGCAGCATTGCTCCAGAAACAAGGTTTGGAGAGCAGGACTCTTAGAAAGGGTTGACTTGGGGCAGCAGAAACCCGCATGGCTGGTCCCCACACTGGCGAACGGCAAGCAGTAGCCTACCAGGCACTGCTGATGCCATCCAGGATGGTCATCACCACTGGGTGACCAGTAAGCAGCGCCCTGGCAGCACGCACTATACCTGTCAAACCCTCCTCAGTACGAGGGCAGAGCAGATCCAGGATCCCACCAACCCCAGGCCGGCATGGGATGTGAAGGGCAGGATGTGGCCAAGGGTCCATAAAGACCTGAGGCCTAAGGCTCCTTCGGACCACGGGCCTGGACGGGCCAGGTAAGACCCGTGGAGATGGGTATGTATGTAGTGCCAGGCGGCCGCCCCTCACCAGCCCTGACTTGAGCACTCTGCTGACTAATTCATGGTTTTCTCATTCCTAAGGCGCATCCTTAGAGAGGATTGGAACAGGTGAGGGGTATTCACCAAGGCCACCCCTTCCCAAGAAACAGGCATAGCTAAAAGCATCAATTATGCAGTCAGCAAAATCTGCCCCCTCCCCAAGGAGCCCAAGATTGGCAACGTGGGGGGCCAGGGGGAGATGGTGTCCCCGCCTGCTGTGTGAGCACCCCAGTGCAGTGAGCCCTGCTCCGGGATGCAGGGGAGCAGGGGGCTGAAACATCCAAAGGCACGTGGTCAAGGCCACAACGGCCAGCCCCTCTGTGACAGTGTGAGAAAAACTGCAAATGTCCTGTTGAGGTTTAAGACAAAACCACACACTGAGAACAAACAGAAACATGACTTAGGCTCCGCGATATACGCCGTTGATTTCACGGTCTTCTGACATCTCTGGTAACGAATGAGCATGACTTCCTGGGCACTGGCAGGGGCACAGGCCCACATGACCCTCGAGGGTCTTGCTCTGCTTGGGGAGCACCCTCCCCATTGCAACCCCCAGCCGCCTGGCTCACTGGTTTCAGCCCGCAGCCGGGCGCTGGGCTCTCCCATCCAGCTCCCATAAACTTTCAGAGGCACAGACCCATCGCCTGGGAACACTGACCTATTCTCTCAGCTCTGGGATCACGACCAAAACTGACCCAAACCACGCGCTGCCTCCTCTCCCTCTCATCTCAGTACCAGGGGCAGCGGGAGGATGGGCTAAGGCAAGTCTCACAGAAGCAGAGCGAGGAGGGGCTGGGAGAGACAGCCTGGCAGCTGCCAAAGCAAAGATGACCGTAAAGAATAAGGAACTACCCGCAGGGGGGGCAGCCCAGATCACAGTGCCCCGCGGCTGTTGGGGAGCTGGGAACCCCACAGAACAGAGCCTCCCTAACAGTGAGGACCCTGCTGTTCTCCCCACCCCCATCCACTCAACAAGGCTCCCTTTTTCTTGGGCAGTGACCCCACTTGTCAGGCCTGTTCTCTAACCAGGTCACCCTGCGGGCTTGTTCCCTGCTCCAGGGGTGGCCCCCTGCTCTGGGGCACAGCCCAGTGGGGCAGTCCCAATCCCTGGGGGCCGCACAGGAACCCCCTGACCAGAGCCCACCTCCCTGCCAACACTCTGACCCCAGGGCAAAGCTGCCTGTGGGTCCCTTGTGTGGCTGACGGGAAGGAGAGCACCTCCTCACTCAGGCAGATCCCACCTGCCTGCTCTGCCAACGGCAGGCGGGGTGTCTGCCTGTATTTCAGACATGGCCACGGGTTCAATTCGCACTGACTTCTAACAGAAACTCCAATTTTAGTAAGGATTATTAGGTATTTCAAGAACCACGAAGGATGGGTCTGACTGTTGGAATGGAATGGCCACCACGGGTAAAGGCCCAGCCAGGCTCTGATCTAACCCCGGGGCAGAGCAGCCTGACCAGAGACACACCTGCAGGCTCTGCCCCCACTTCACCAGGGGAGCCAGGCCCCAGGCTCACGAACACCCAACTGAAGATCTGAAGATCGAGAGGCTCGGACACCCACTAGGCTTCCAGAAGGGTGCGGTCTGAAAACCCAAGACAGGGAAATGCCACTTGACACCCCACAGAAACCCCAAATGGGAGCCGGGCAGCCTCTGTCACCAGATTCGACAGTGTTCCACGGTGGAAACTGTGAGAGTCAGGCAGACTGGAAACATGTCAGACGTGGCCATAAAGTAAAGCAGCTTAAAAAAAAAACTGATCGAGTCAATGTCTGTTCATCGCTAAGAGATGTTTAAATTCCAAGTTACTTATTCACACCAGACAATTCTTCCCTGATCTCAGAAATAACCAATAATATTTTACTACACATCCCTCCAATGTTTATGTATATTTTCCCCAGAATTTGAATCATCCTACATAAACAGATTTGGCTCTCACTTTTCAATTAAACATGCTACAATGAACATTCCCTATATCATTACATATTCTCCTAAATCACTGTCATTTAAAGATCAATACAGCATGATTTATTTAACCATCTCCCTATCACTGAGCATATGGTGGTTTCCACTTGTACAGTAATAACATGGAAAAAAGGATTAAATTCCATCTCATATGCTTCTTCAAAAGGGGGAAAGAAGAGGAGGATTTACGTGTAAGCCTGGACAACGATTTTTCTGAAGGCAAAGAGGTAAGGTCCTAGCAACTACCTAAAAACGCATTTGGTGGGAAGCCTCGTCTCCGGGTCCTGCCAGAAAGCAAGTGCGCTGTAACTACCCCGAAAACCTGTGACCTACTTCTTGCTCAATTCCCCTCCAAACTGAGCCCTAAAAGAAAACATCCTCTGAGTTCTGGAGTGCGTTCCCTGTGCTGATGCCATGGATCGTGGACCCCCGCTGCACCGAGCCCGCGTGGGGGCACTGCCATATCAAGGCCTGCCACAGGCTCCTCTGGTCCTACGAGTTCCTGTGTCTCTGCCCCTCATACAATCTGGTCCCAACCTGCCTTTGGCTCCCCCTGCCCCACTTCACTCCATGTACCTGCCAGCCACGCACGACTCCTGCTCACTGCTCCCCAGAAATGCCCTGCACCCCCACCTCCTTATTCCAAGGAGGCTTTCCGTAATCGAGCATCTTCTTCCTTCATTCTGCGCCTGCATCTTCACAAACCTAAGGCACTGGTGTCAGACCCACAGACCCTGCCTGGCCCACGGTGCTTTAGTTACCACTGAACTGGGCGAGAGGAGGCACCGGCACCGCCCCCCCCCCCCCAACTGGAAGCTGTGAAGTAGCTCCTGACAGATGGCAGCCTCTGGGGGTCCAACCCTGCCCTCCCGGCTTGGCACCCCAGCCAACTGACAGTGTGACAGGCAGGTATGCAGCCTTGATGCCACTTGATGTGCTGACCGCCCCAGTTCTCCTCAGCGTGCACAGCTGCAGGCCACAAAGGCCAGGGTTTGAAGGGAACAAGGGGCATTTTCACTTCTCCTCCACGGCCTCCCCCGCTGGGCGACACCCCTGCTCCACAGACTCATCAACACTCCATCCAACTCCGCAGATTCCTAACGTTCCCTGGATGAGGTCAGAGAGCATACTGTGGTCCCCGACCAACAGTCGTCCATGCTGGGAGGTACCCCACCTCCAACGCAGGCTACAGAAAGACACCCAGTGCATCGTGTATTGATTCAGGCAACATTTTGTTCCTTTTGGGTAAAACTGCCTTAATTTCAAACCTGGCAACCTGGCAGGCTCTTCATCTTCATCATTTCCCTGGAAAGAGGGAACAATCAGGTGATTTCACACCCATTTTACAGACCAGAGAACTGAAGACCGAGGGCCTGTGTGAGGGCAGACAGGAGCGAGCCTGGGGCCCCTCCTCGGGGCTCACAAAGCAAGGCTTGCTTCCTGCTACAAAAGCCTCTGCCCCGGGTCCTTGGCCGGGGCCCTACGAAATGATGACAACAGCAGTGGTGGCCTGTTGCATACCTGCCATGTGCAGGCACCTGCATATCCCATCTCAATCCTCATGACACCCACCGCCACCGCGGTGGGAGCAACAGAAGTCATTTTACACGTTAAGGACATTAACCTTCTAGAGCACAAGTAACAGAGCTGTCCTGGTCTCACGGTAACAGATCCAGGATTCAAACGGGTCTGAGAAATGAAACACAGGACTTTTCCCACTCTGCGGCCCAATGTGCTGATAAACATTCACCGAATGAACACAAAGTGATGCTAAGAACAAAAACCAGTCCTCCCTCCTCGGCCGGGTAGCTTCCATCTGACTCCCTGGCTGGGCCTGCGTGCTGGGGCTTTTGGAAAATACCTGATACTTTTTCAAGTCGCTGAAACCCCGACATGCAGCCATTTGGCGAAAGGACTTGCTGGAGGCTGTGAGGTCACCCATTTTGAGGGTGTGGATCAAACCCCTTACCACGGACAGGACTGAGACTAGGGCCAGGGCAGAGCTGGGCCCTAACAGGGCTTTGAAGAAAAGTTTTGAAGCTCGGCCTGTGCTCTGTCTGCATTTCCAGGGTAACGGGGGCTTGTGGGTGACCCAGGGATGGGCTTCCGGGAGCTGCGGGGCTCAGGGACAGACGGATGTGCTAGTGGGCAGAGAAAGGGAGCGAAGCCTCAGACAAGGAAAAGAAAATGAAAAGTTTCGCCCCTATGCCGACACTGACTGGAAAACCAGACCCTTTCTCACCCAGCTACTTCCAGGAAGAGAAAACCAGGCTGCCCACCAAGGCCCATACTTCGAGGAAAGTCTTAGAAATTTATTGTCATTGGCTCAAAATATTGACCCAGGTAGGCCATCTGGGCGACCGGTGGGTTCACGGCACACACAGGTGTAAAGCTGGGGCTCGGAAAGGTAAAAGGACTTGCCTGAGATCACACAGCTAAGGGAGGCCAGAATTCAAATCTACCCGCCGTGTGTGCAGAAAGAAGGAAAAGGTAAGGGTTCCCTCGGGGAGGCAGGTGAAAAAATAAGCCAGGTGAAGACAGGAATAACAGTGGGGATGCAGAAGATAAGCGGGGATAAAAGACTGCAAAAAAGCCCACGTGCTCTCTGGGGGTCACTGCAGTACACATTTGCCACAGGCATGCGTCAAACCCCCTAGTACGATTACCTACAGGAAATTCCATGCGACCCTTTCAAGCAGGGAAATGTCATGCTGGGTCCACATCAGCAGAGCAGCCCCACCCCACCCCACCCAGCCCTTCCCTGGAAGAACAAAGTATTTCAGTCAGGAATGTGCACCCAGGGCAAGGCCAGCCTGGGCCTGGCTGGGAGGCGGTGGATGCTTATCTGGGGCCTGATTAAAGCCAGGCTCCATTACCAAGGCTGGAGGTGCTGTAATCAGGTACCTGTTACCAGAGCACGTCAGGCTTTGGAAGTCATGCTCAAAGTACGATCTCTTGTTGACCTGTCAGCAGCAGGCCTGGCACCCTGCCCAGGGACCCCAGGGAGCTGGCCCCAGCCCTTTCCACACCACACTTCCTCGTCCACCTGACAGCCCACCCACACCTTTCTGCCACTTAGGTTTCAACTTTGTCCCAACTTTTACAGCTTCAAAGTTGACGGATCCAGGTACCATCCCCACCCTGAGTTCTGAGCATTTGGATGATAACCTTCTCCCCTTCCCCGGAATGCTCAACTCCCATTGTTCTAGAATCCCGCCTGTGAATGACCAGCCTCTGGATGCTCTCCTCTTGGGCCAATCACCCAGGAGGGCCAGAGCCGGCGGGTGCAGGAGGATTGGGGGGGAGGGGGGGGGGCCTAGGAGCAAGTGGAGAAGCACAGAAGAAACGCCCAGAGGAAATGTAAAGAACAAGGTGCCTGCGTGGGGCCAGAGGGGCTGGCAGGGACTGTGGGCAACTGGTTTAAATACCGGCAACTAATTCAAAGGAGTGAGTGTGAAAGCCCAGTGTGGACCAAGCGAGGACCTTGCAGGCGGATCCTGTCGAGTCCCCAGAAGTCTGTGGTCTGGTCCACCCCCCTCTGCACGGAGGGGGCAGCTGAGGCCCAGCTGTGAGGAAGGGGGACAGGACAAAGGTGTCCCTGCTCATCACTGAGAAAGTCCAAGACAAAATTCAGCCCCAAGCCTATGCCAGTGCTAATTAACCCCCTTCCCACGCCTGCTGAGCTGAGGACCTGGTGAGTGACACTGCAGGAGGCTGGCAGCAGATGGAAACCCTGGCACCATCCACACGGCCCTCCAGATAAAGGACTGAGAGCTGTCCACACAAGGGCCTGTGGTTGACACACAGGCAATAACTGACGAATGCTGACCATCCGCCAACTCCATGGGGGTCTCAGATCCTGGAGGAGAAAGGGGCAGTCGCCAGGTGAGGAGAGGGGTGTGGTCTCTACATACAGGCCCCGCTGTGGGTAGGGAGACTCCTCAAAGCACCCAGGCTGGTTAAAAAGGAAGAAGCAAGAAAATCCAACGACTGGGTCCAGCCCCAGGGACTGCAGTGGGGCAGGCTCCGGGGCCAGGACCAGTCTGGCTCAGGAGCCGGGGTGGTAGGGGGGAGGGGCATTTATGGTGTGCCTGTAAGACATACCCTAAAAAACCAGAACCAGAACCCTGACTTCACAGCCCGTGACACAGGGCCTTTCAGTCCAGAAAGAAAAGCTGTGTCTGAAGTTCTAGGTCTGAGGCTAATTCACTAGTACCATTGTCCTCGACCATGCATAACATTTCAAGATCAAAATCAAACCTTCAGGCATCTCCTCTGAGAAACGAGAGGCCAGTTACCTCACTGCGCAAACCCTCAGGCTCCTGTATCCTTGCCTACCTGCAAATCAGCCTCCTGCACAACTCCATGCTGGGCCACAGGGCCAGCCAGGAAACTACAGGGGGCAGGGGCAGGGCAGCCTTTTAATTCAACTTCTCTAGTGACCCCAGAGAGGGCTGCTGCAGACGGAGAGGCCTGAAGTTTGCTATGCCTCCCCCATAATAAAGGCTCTGCAATGGGAGGAAAGCTTAGAGGGAAGGAGATGGCGTGCCTACTTGAAAGATACTACAGACCTCAGAAGCCACTTAGAGGCCCTGGTTGACATGCAAAGCAGAGAACTGATTAACAAGGACCAGTAGTAATAAAAATTAAAACTATATTTTTACTACTTAAACTCTCTAGTTCAGACTTTTTAGTGCTGCAGAACTAATTTCCGAGTGCAGGCTCTAGCCTGGGGGAAACCCCATCCACCCTGAGCCCCACCTGTCAGAGTACCCTTCCTGAAACTGCTCTCCTCACCCACACAAAAATCTTCAACGGCTCCCCTAAACCGTGACACACACAGCCTCCATCTTGCTTTCCACACTCACTGTTCACTGCCTGCCAAAGCAGCTCACTACTCTGGTTGGATGGGTCCACTCCTGGTCCTGGAAACTGGCCCCAAAGCCCTCACCTGCCCTCTCTGCCCCCACCCCACCCCCACTGTGCTCTTCTCTTTCTGCGTGGTCTGAAGCACACCACACTCCTGTGTCGTAACTCTCCGAGCATCTTTATCTTACCTCCCAGGCAGACCATAAGCTCAACTTAAGACTTTTTTGTGGGCTGTGCTCAGGGTCTCAGACATGCACAAACTTGCTTACAGGAAATCACATACAGGAAAGCCACACCATTAAGCAGGCCACAGGCTAGTTCCACTTTCTATTTTGCAGAGGAGGAAACCGAGGCTCAGAGAACTAGAGTTAACCCAGGACGCCGGGATCTGCGTTGGGTCTGTCTGGCTGAAATCTCCTCTCCCACGTGTCATCCCCCCCCCCCCATGTGCTCTAGATAAAAGGAAACCAGGAACCGTGTCCCTGTCATAAGAGAGATAACGCCAGCATACAGGAAATGGTGAAACGGCGGGACCGATTTAGTGCTCAGAGGCTTCCAAGTGCTCTGAGGCTTCTAGACCCAAAGGCAAGGGGCAGGGAGGGAGGGACGGCCCAACAGACGTGGGGGGTGGGGGGAGTGCAACACAAACAGAAAATCTCCAAATGGGTGGTCACCTGGAAAGCAAGCAGCAGAATTGGGGAATTGGTATTTTTCCAGTTCTGCATGGATGGAACACTCCAACAAGCTTCCCGCTGCCATGACAATCACTGCCCCCCACACAAACACACAGCAGCTGAGAAACTCTCCAATGAATAAAACAGCAAACAGATTGTTTGCTCGATTACTAAATAACCCACCTATGCTGCGTCCCCACATCAGTAGCTCTTGTCAATGGAACCTGATTTTAGAGACCCAGGTCTCTAACCTGTCCACATCTGACCCCATCTCAAGAATTATACTTGCTGAACCTCTCACCCTCCAGGACTTTGATTTGCCACCTTCCTGAGTGGGTGAAGGGAATCAAAGGGGGGCAGTGCTACTCATGGGAGGAGAGGCACCTCCAAGCGCGGATGGGGTGCTTTCACAGGTCAGCGGCAGGAGACGCCCGCGTGCCACCCCTGACTCCTGGGGTCAGCCTTTGTTCCTTTCTCATGGTGGACAGCGCTGAAGTTGCTACTCGGGGCTCTTGGAGAACCATCTGGAATGCATGGTGTTCAAGAACGAAGGGCCGCCGTGTGCAGGACAGGGACTCCTGGTGGTTCACAGGCTGAGCAGGCGTGGAAGTACCTGCCTCCAACCCCCACTGCACTGACGTGGGGGAGGTAAGAGGGGCCGTATCCTGCCCGCTGGAGGCTCTGGGAAGACGAGACCTTTACAGATGGGCGCTCAGTTCTGATGTTACGGACTGTCCACACCGGTGTGAGAACGATGGTGACCACGGGCTTTCTTCAGCCCTCACTGTAACCCAGCCCTCCTTGTATAAACTCCTGGAGCCCGGCCGGAGCAGTTCGCTTTTATTTAAGGCCGTGATCCGATCTCCAGCCCCCTGCCTCCTGCCCTTGGTTGGCCCCAGGAAGGCTGTTCCTCACTGGGCCTTTTGCATCTGGGTGGAACTGTGCAGGGGGTGCGCTTCCCAGCAGGAGGGTTCCCCCCCCCCCCCCACCCCCCGCAGGCCTAGAATGTGTGGGAAGCACCACGTTCTGCAACTTCACTGGCCACCTTCCCTTCCAAACCTGCTGCCTCTGGTTTCTTGGCTCAGGCGGCCGGCACTGCCCCCATGTCTCCCCCAGCAGCCAGCCCAGACCCTGTGTCCCTGCCCACCCACATCGCATGTTTCCGGGTCTGGGTGATTCTCCCTTCGCATGTCGCCTTTTCCATCCCACCTGCCTCCTCTTGTCGTCCCTGCCGCTTGGCCCACCCCCACCTGTGGTGTGGTCTTTCGTCAGTAGTATCTGAGTCACTCCCTGCTTTTGTTGTCTTTAGGTGAAAGTCTTAGCTCTTCAGAACGACTTACCCTGCTCCTCCCAGTTGGGCCCCTCCAACCTGGCCACTTTGCCTCTGCCACTCCCCACGTCAAACACCAGCAAACCTTCACTGCCTCATCTCTGTGCCTCTGCACACGCCCTTCGTGACCCACTTGGCACAGCTGCTTTCATCCTTTACACACTGGGAAGGTATTATTTCCTAGAGGAAGCATTCCCGGATCCCCCCTTAACCCGCATCCCTCCAAGGAAACCTTCCCCCCTCGGTGCTGCCTCTAGGCTGTGCCCAGACTCCTTGTTCTCCCCCAGGACTCGGCAGGCTCAGGTTGACCGTTCTCCCTCACCATAACCTCTGAGGTTCTCGAGGGCCCTCATCTCAGTACCTAGCAAAGAACCTGGCATATGGGAGGCCCTTGATAAGTGATTCTTATGTATGTGTTGGCTTTACCCCAAAGGTCAGCTTATAAACCACATAAGTGGTTCTTTAGGTGTGTTTTGTTTTGTTTTTTTTTCAAAGAGGCTCATGGACTCTGTTATTCTTTAATATCTGGGGAGTTGCCTTCTCAGCATACCTTCACTCTCCTCCTTCCACACAGTCCTGTTTTGCTCTGAGTAGCATTGGTGATTGACCTAGGCCTACCATGAAAATAGTTCCCTTTGCCTGGACTTGCACCCCAAGCCTCCCTTCCTGTTATGGGCACCCACGTTTTGCAGTTCTGCTCAGTAAGATGTAAAGAGAAAGAGTGTTTCCTCTTTTACAAATGGGAAGCTATTTGGTTCTTGGCCTCTCTTTCCTGTCTTCCAGATAACTTCTGGGAACAGGGTACCTGGAGCTGTGGCAGCTATTTTGTGACCATGAGGTAATAGTCGTAGGACAGAAATCAACCATCCAAGCACAGCAGAGTGAAACTTGAAAAGAGCCCAGGTTCTTGCTGACATCAAGCTATGAAACATCGTAGGGACCCACCTCTCTCCAAACTTTCTGTCCTTATGATTTTCGCCATTTTTAGTCAAGATTTCTTGCAATCAAATACAGCTTCACTGATTATTCTGAGCTTGGCTGAACTGTTTTTGTTATTAAAGGTCAGGTGTACCGTTGGGACATGGACTGGCCGTCATTGAAACAAAGCTGTGAAGGCTGAAGGTGTGTGTCAGAGAGGAGGACACCGATGCTTTGACTGTTGTTACCATTAGTATTGAAAGTTTAGACGTCCAAGGGGATGACTTTTGGGGATCATGTGCATTTGGACATATGTTGAAATAAGAAATTGTACCTCATGTATGACAAAACCTAAAGGCTCTTTCGGTTGTCAGCAGCAGACTTTCAACATGAAAGGGAAGACTCAGGGAAATACGAATGAGTAGAATTTATGAGCATGTATGTCTCAAAAAGACGAGAGGTAGGTGTGACAGCTGTTTGTCCATCAAGGACTCAAATTTATGTCCTTGGAGCTATTTCTTCACTTTTTAGGCTCCTTGTGTAGGTTATATTGGGGGCAGGCTTTGCCAGGTCATGTGAAAAGGGTTGCTAGTACCTCCAAGCAAATGGGATTGTCCTGTCACCCCGAGTTCCAGAAATCCCGGGCGGGGGCTTGTTGGTTCTGAGTGGTCTGGCTCGGGTTACATACCCATTACATTAGTTTTCTAGGCTGCCATAACAAAGTATGACACCAGAAATTTATTCTCAGTTCTGGAGGCTAGGAGTTAGAAATCGGTGTTGGTAGGGCCGTGCCACCTCTGGTCCGTTTTTGCCTCTTGCAGCCTCTGGGGGCCCCAGGCGTCCCTTGACTTGCGGCAGCATCACCCCAGTCTGCCTCCATCCTCACGTGGCCTCCTCTTCCTCTGTCTGTGTCTTTGCACGACATTTTCCTCCTCTTATAAGCACACTGTCATATTGGATCAGGGCCCATCCTAATGACCTCATCTCAGCTTGATTACATCTGCCAAGACCCTCTATCCAAATAAAGCCACATTCACAGGTATGGGGGTTAAGACTTCAACCTTTCTTGTTAGGGGACATAATTCAACCCAGAGCACCTGTTCTTGAACTAGTCATTTAGGTTCTGGATGACGTGGTGTTCTAAGTGGCCAGGCCTGAGTCACATGTCCATCCTGAATGTGAGTAGGGTCTACCCCTTGGAATTATATGTCCTAAAAGTGGGCGAGGAGGGTTCTCCAAGGGGACTGACTGAGTTGGGGGCGGGCCTTGGATGCAAGGCTGGCAAAAACTGGTGGTGATGGCCACTGGCAAAAACTGGTGGTGATGGCCACTGGCAGCCTTCGGTTTATGAGTGGACCATTGGTCTGAGTCTTCTCTCCCAGTTCAGCCCCCCTTCCCCCACCTCTGTTCTTTGGCGTTGGGGAGGGGCAGTTGGTTCCCTCACAAGGTGGACAGAGAGGGAAAGCCAAGCAGCAGCATGGAGGCCTTTGTGCTTGACCTGCTGGCCAGTCACCGTGGGCCGAGACTCACCATAGACTCACGGTGGTCGTGACGCTAGGTTGTACGTACCGCCCTTGCCGAGGAGGGAAGGTTTCCTTGGAGGGATGCGGGTTAAGGGGGGATCCGGGAATGCTTCCTCTAGGAAATAATACCTTCCCAGTGTGTAAAGGATGAAAGCAGCTGTGCCAAGTGGGTCACGAAGGGCGTGTGCAGAGGCACAGAGATGAGGCAGTGAAGGTTTGCTGGTGTTTGACGTGGGGAGTGGCAGAGGCAAAGTGGCCAGGTTGGAGGGGCCCAACTGGGAGGAGCAGGGTAAGTCGTTCTGAAGAGCTAAGACTTTCACCTAAAGACAACAAAAAGCAGGGGAGTGACTCAGATACTACTGATGAAAGACCACACCACAGGTGGGGGTGGGCCAAGCGGCAGGGACGACAAGAGGAGGCAGGTGGGATGGAAAAGGCGACATGCGAAGGGAGAATCACCCAGACCCGGAAACATGCGATGTGGGTGGGCAGGGACACAGGGTCTGGGCTGGCTGCTGGGGGAGACATGGGGGCAGTGCCGGCCGCCTGAGCCAAGAAACCAGAGGCAGCAGGTTTGGAAGGGAAGGTGGCCAGTGAAGTTGCAGAAGGTGGTGCTTCCACACATTCTAGGCCTGCGGGGGGTGGGGGGGGAGGGGGGAACCCTCCTGCTGGGAAGCGCACCCCCTGCACAGTTCCACCCAGATGCAAAAGGCTCAGTGAGGAACAGCCTTCCTGGGGCCAACCAAGGGCAGGAGGCAGGGGGCTGGAGATCGGATCACGGCCTTAAATAAAAGCGAACTGCTCCGGCCGGACTCCAGGAGTTTATACAAGGAGGGCTGGGTTACAGTGAGGGCTGAAGAAAGCCCGTGGTCACCATCGTTCTCACACCGGTGCGGACAGTCCATAGCATCAGAACTGAGCGCCCATCTGTAAAGGTCTCGTCTTCCCAGAGCCTCCAGCGGGCAGGATACGGCCCCTCTTACCTCCCCCACGTCAGTGCAGTGGGGGTTGGAGGCAGGTACTTCCACGCCTGCTCAGCCTGTGAACCACCAGGAGTCCCTGTCCTGCACACGGCGGCCCTTCGTTCTTGAACACCATGCATTCCAGATGGTTCTCCAAGAGCCCCGAGTAGCAACTTCAGCGCTGTCCACCATGAGAAAGGAACAAAGGCTGACCCCAGGAGTCAGGGGTGGCACGCGGGCGTCTCCTGCCGCTGACCTGTGAAAGCACCCCATCCGCGCTTGGAGGTGCCTCTCCTCCCATGAGTAGCACTGCCCCCCTTTGATTCCCTTCACCCACTCAGGAAGGTGGCAAATCAAAGTCCTGGAGGGTGAGAGGTTCAGCAAGTATAATTCTTGAGATGGGGTCAGATGTGGACAGGTTAGAGACCCAGGGAGCCACAGCCATCCCGTGGCAGAGCCCGCCATGTCCGGCAGTGACCAGTAGGTGGCGTGCCAGCGAGGTCGTGGGAGGAAGTGAGTGATGCTGACCCATCAGCAGAAATGAGGTTTGCAGAACACCTGTGCGGACTGAAATTCTCTGCTGTTCGATGGTAATAGTCCCCAGGAAGTGCTGAAAGACATGTAAAGTCGACCAAAGCCAGATACTGTCTTCCCACTGACTGGGGCAGTTCTGCTCGAGGCACAGGACCCCGCTGGCCCAGCACACAGATGAACAGTCAATGAATCAATGAAGCCGACGACAGCCGGACTCCACTCCCCAGGGCCTTGCAGCCCTGGCCGTCCTGCTCCCCTAGCAATTCCAGGGCACTCTGCACATACAGGACCTCAGTGACCGAGGCCCATAGGAGGCAGCGGCCAGGCTTCAGGGTGCTGGCTGGGCCGTCCCACACGAGGGGTTTTCATTTTCTAACTGCTGCTGTCTTGCTCGAAAGGAAATCGAACACTGGAGACCCCCAACATCAAAAAGGTAAAAGTTGCTGCTATGGTTGAGGGGAGCTGTTGTGTGGGGGTCAGCAACCATCAGCCCTACAATGAAAATAAAAGGCATCCCCTGAAAGACCCCTCGGGTCCTCACAGAGCCCAGCCTGGAAGCGGGTGTGCTAGCCCGTCTGGCAGCCCCAATCCAGCGAGCTGGAAAAACCACCCCGTGCCTCACTCCCAACCCCTCAGCAGGGGAAGTGGGAAGCAGCAGATGGAGGAGTCTTTCCATTTAAAAGCTGAGTAACTCTCCAGGCCGGGCCACTGTTACAAAAGGGGTGGTCACTGCCACACCTTTGGCTGAGGAATGTCAGGAACAGTCACCCATTTCAAGAACAACTCTGTTATGAGAGATTCTAGTACATTCCACTCCTGGGAGCAAGAGCCAGAGCTTGCTTGGGAGGGGCCATAATCTCTGCCTGGGGGTTCACCTGCGGGTGGGAGGGGGGTGGGTTGAGAACACTACACCCTGGGTTCACAGCCCAGCTCTGCCAATTAGTAGCTCTGTGCCCCTAAAATTTCCAGCTAAAAGGCAGGATAATTAAATCACCCCTGCAGCTCAGAGGACTGTCTGGGCTTTATCTGAGGCATCTTTTCAAGTGCTTTATAAACCACTCCCACATGTTAGCTGTATTTTCAGATTTTATTACTGGGCTTCTAAAAGGCCAAGCAAAGCAGATTTGGTTTCCACTGAAGGTCCTTTATTACACACGCCAGGCATCAGGGGCAGTCTGCTTCTCCCACCAGGATCCCAGGATTCTGGGATCCACACAGGGCTCAAGTCTTGATGTCAGACCCTCGCCTAGGAAAGTCTGGTCTGGGCTGTCCTTACTGACCCTGGGGGTCCTGGTGGGAAGAACAGAACCCCCAGAGACTGCCTGAGAGTGACTCACTGGGCTCGAAGTTCACCTGGCCTCCTGGCTGCTGACCAACCATCTGCGTCCCCAAGCCCATCTTGCTTTCAGTAGAATACCTGACTCCCTGCCTGTACCACCACCCTCCTCCCAAACCAGGCTCCCAAAGGGCTGATGGCTCAGGGACAGGGGAAACTTGCTCCACCTCCCACACCCACGTTCAGTCCCCACTCGGAGAGTAGGCAGTGCCAAAAGGAGCCCCAGCACGTTTTGCCACCACTGCTTAAAACCAGTTGTTCTCAGACATAGCTCTGAGGACCAGCAGCTTCAACAAGCCAGGAAACTTGTTAAAGATGCAAATTCTCAGCCCCCTCAGACCCACTGGTTCAAACACTCTGGAGTGAGGCCACCACCTAGATGAAGATGCCCTCCTGGGGATTCTGGTGACACTCAAGTTTGAGGACCAAGGCTTTCAGCCAGTGAGCCTCACCTTGGCTTCTATCAGAATCATCTAGGGACCCTCAGCGTAAACCAATGCTCAGGACCCCCACCCAGAGATCTTGATTTGATCAATGCTGTCCATCGGTAGTTGTTTTTTTAAGTATTTTAAAAAGAATACAAGGAGCACAGAGGATTTTTTGGACAGTGAAACTACACGGCATCTTACAGTGTACGATGCCAGGATTCAATACTGAAATATACTACAATGGTGGATACAACGCCATTATTCGTTTGTCAAAACCCTTAGAATGGACACCACCAAGAGTGAACCCCAGTGCAAACTACGGACTCTGGGTGATGCCGACATGTCAGTGGAGGGTCATCGCTCTGGTGCGGGTACGACAGTGCGGGAGGCAGTGCCTGTGTGGGGAGCTCTGCACTTTCCACTTAATTTTGCTGTGAACCTAAAACTGCTCTCAACAATACAGTCCAGTCTTTTTCATCTCCCAGGTGACTGTAATTCAGGAGGTCTGTGGAGCCTGGGCTGACAGCGCAGGAGGCAGGCAAGTAAGACAACCAGGCTTCAGAGTCAGCAGGTAAGACCACACAGGTCTGGAGCAATGGGAGAAGATACTAGAAGGAGAGATGTCATACTCGTGCCTGAAGAGCAAACAGATGGGCTGGAGAGGGAAGTAGGGTAGGAAGGGTTTTCCTGAACACACTTGGATGTAGCCCATCCAGCGAGTCATTCAATTCAAACTCTGCTCCCTCCCCACATCCGCCTTCACCCCTCCCTTTGGTGTGTCGGTGAGTCAAGTGCTGGCCTGTGTCACTCCACTTGGAGTCAACCACAGTCCCCACTTTCTAGCAGGTGAACTTGAGCAAGTCCCTATGTGTACCTGCTTTGACCTCAGTTTCCCCATCTGTAAACGGAGGGCAGTAAGAGGCTCGACTGGGATACAGGGCCAGGCGCAGGGTAAACGCACAATAAACGCAGACGGTTATAAACTAGCTGGCACAGACTGGAGCCCATGCCTACCATGTGGAAAACAGCATCCAGACAATGGATATTCTCAGCACCCCCTCTCTGGCTTGGAGGCCAGAGTCAGAGAACAGGGCACAGAAGGCAATCCTGTACCTCCATGCCCACATACCAAAGACAGGCTGGAACCACTGGGACAGAAGCACCCTCTTTCCATAAATGTTAACTGAGTGCCTGTTCCGGGCCAGGGGCTGGGAGTGCAGAACTCACACACCTTTGATTACAGCTCCCTGTCCTGTGAAGGGCAAGGACTTTCCTCGAGTGCTGTCCTCCCAGCAGGGTGGCCTCCCGTGGAGCCTGGATCACCCATGGCAACGGGAGCTTCATCCCAGAGGGGAGCCTCAGAGGGGACACCCATGTCCTGACAGGCTGCTGCTTCAGCACCAACATTCTACAGAGAGCCCAAGGGTACATGTCACCGGAAACAGAACGCCCTCTGCCTCCCAGGGCTTTTTTTGCCTTTTGTTTGTTTTGTAAGCCTTTTATTGCGGTGTAACATGTGACAAGAGGAAAAGCACGTACCACAAGTGAGCAACCTGATGAATATTCACAAACTAACACCCAAGAGCAAGACTGAGAAGAAAACTGTGCAGGACCCCAGCATGCTGTCCTGTCCCCCCCACCCCATACCATCCCCAAAGGGACTGCCTTCCACCCCCAGAGCAGAGCTTCACGGAAATGGGACCACATGTTAAGTGCTCTTCTGGGTCTCACTTCTTTGGCTAAGCAATATGTCCATGGGACTCGTGTGTTCTGCCTGTGGCGGCCATTGGTTCACCTGTCGCTGTACAGGATTCCATCACGTGACTATAACCCAACTTCTGAGGGATCCATTCTACAGCTGACGGACGTTTGGATTGTTTCGATTTGGGGGCCATTACGAACACGGCTGCTTTGAATATTCTCTGGCTACCTTTCGGTGGACACGAACACTCCTCTCTCAGATACACGTCAGGGGGTGAAGGGCTCAGCTTTAACCAAGCCGTGTTCCCAAAGCCCCTGTTCATCTCCAGCCCCTCGCCCTGCTTTACTTGCCTCCCTGTCGCTCTCCCCCGTCTCACTCACTCCATACACTTCACTGTTTTCTGTCCGTCACCCTGCTAGACGCGGCTGCTCCCTGAGGGCAGGAGTCCCAGAGCAGACACTCAGGGAAGAACTGCAGGGCACGTGAGCGTCTGCATTCTCACCTGCACACAGGAGCTCAGGACACCTCGAGGCTCTCCTCTTCACGGCCCCTCCAGTCCCTTCCTCCACAGGTGCCTTTCCACAGCCCGAGGCCCTGTCCTCATTCAGTCCCTAGCCCCAGCTGCCAGTCAGGCCTCAACTGGAGACTGAGAGCCCCGGGCAATTCCTCCCATTCCTAACGAACAATGTTCTTTCCCCGGACACAGCGTCCCGGCTCCTAGGAAAAGTCCAGCCTCAAGTCTTGGCCCTGAGAAGACCAGCTGACCGGAGTGGCATCCCTGAGTGCTGGTGGCAGGTCAAGCCCCCATGAAAAGGCAGGACAGTCAGAGCACCCAGTGAGCTCAGTCAGAGGACAGAGCCGGGGACGGGGGTCAAGCGGCCCCATGGGGCTGGGGCAGGTGAGGCCTCCAGGCCACAGGGGAGCTCTGGTGGGCTGGACCTGACCCAGTCAGCAAAAGCAGAGGGCTTCAAGGAGGAGGTGACTCGGGAGCTGCCTCTTCTGATATGGCTATAGTTCCCCAGAGAGAAGGCTGGGGCGGGCAGTGCAAGCAGTCTGGCACGCGTAAAGCCGGGTTAGGGGTGATGCCCACTGTGGGCAGGGCACAAAGTAATGTGGAAGATGGAGTTAGAGAGATCATGGAGTAGGATGCTGTGGGGACGGAACCACCAGACAAGGCCTCTGGGCTCTGTCCTGAGGGCGCGGGAGCCTCAGGGGTCTCCCAGAGAGGCCACCTGATGGCAGTGGGTGGGCCTAGGAGAGAAGGCACCTGCTGTCTTTTTGAATTGCAGGCTCCGACCCAGCAGGTCTGGGGGAGTACGTGCACTTCCCACAGGTGCCCCCAGGTGCAGTCACTGCTGGTTCCCACACTCAAAGCAGCAAGGGAGTGTGGGAGCATTCAAGAAGAGAATGAAGCAGTGCATCCCTGAGGGACAGGGACAAGCAGGGGTGAGGTAAAGGTGGAGTGGAATCCAGAGCCTTAAACAGCTCACCAAGGCCAGACCTTGGTGCAGCAGCCACAGTTACACTTCACACCACCAGCCCATTCCAGAACCTTCCATAACACCTTGGAGCAGGGCCTCTCCTCCAAACCCTAGACCCCGGCACTGTCATGACAACAGCCAGCAAACACGGGAGCCCAGGCCTCAACACCATAAACAACCCTGACAGATTCAATAAATATAAACGTACTACAGCAATTTGTGGGGAATTTATGAGAAATTAAAAATTCGACTTGGACAATAAACAACCCATTTCAGAATTTGCCCCACTTAAAGTTAAATAAACCACATGCGAACATTTTTTGAGCATGATGTTGCAAAGCTACAAAACAAGGCTTGCCAGGAAGGCTTCCTGAGCCTCCGAAGCTGGGTGCTGCCAGCGAGAGCACATCCGCACGTCTGCTCACCTCACAAGGTGCTTCACAGTTTATAAAGGACCTACACCTATGTTCCCCCATCTGGCCCTCCCAGATGCCACCTGGGAGATGGTGGGGCAAGTACTGTCACCATTATGATGACACGTCTTGCAGTTGACCGAAGCTCAGGGACTTGCCCAAGGTCACACAGCTGGTAGAGGTCAGAGACAGGATGCAAACCCAGATAGGTCCAACGCTAAAACCACCGTGCACATACAAGGCAGCCACGTGTATATTTGCTACATACACAAAAATTGCACCCAAGTGAAGTATGATGCGAGGAGCTGGCTGAATTCTCTAGAAATCTGCCCTATTTAAAGAGCATGAAAGGGGCCTGCTTCAAACAGATCAGCAAATTCACACACACTCCCCCTCCCCCTCCCCCTCCCCTCCCCTTCTCTCTCTCTCCCCCTCTCTCCCTCTCCCTCTCCCTGCCCCCCTCCCCCCTCACTTGCCACCCAAGGGGGCAGGAGGGTTCAGATCCCTGACTCATCGCTGCAAACGTGGCAACTTCACCAGGCTATCTTCAAAATGAAAGAAATAAGGAAACAGAGATGGAGAGAACACGGGGGGCGATGGGGGGAGGGGTTCCACCCCAGCTTTCTGAAGAGTCAGAGATTCACAGGAGGAGAGAGTGACATGAAACCCTAGAGAATCCATCAGGGCCATCAGCTCGTTTCACAAAGAAGGAGCCAGAGCCAGGCCCAGATGCCCGGGGCTCCTGATGCCCTGACCTGGGGCCTCCAGGACCAGCAAGCTTGACTTAATGCCCTCTCCTCCCATGAGTGTCACACAACTTGGGAACACCTGCAGATGCCCTCCTGGTCATTCTCCCCAGACCTGCAGGCTCCTTGACCCAAGTTCCCAGTTGAGTGACACGTTAATCATCTCTTGAGTGACAAACAGGTGGGGGAGCTCTGGGCACGACGTGCCAGCAGGAGCCCTCCCTAGTTTCCAGGTAAGCAGCCCCCACTTTTGATGCAGCCCTAGGGTTGTCTGTCTCCCTGAGACATGGGCACAACGATGGCTGGAGGTTTGGTCACCTCAGGGGACAGGAGAAGGCCTCCTGCCAGGGGCCTAGGTGAACGTCCAGTCATGACAAGAACGGAAGGACCAGCCCCAGGTGGGCCTCAGTCCTACGAGTGGGTCAGTTCCCTCAAAGGATCAACCACAACCAACTGGATGACAGAAAATGAGTCCATGGCACGACGGTCACAGGGGCGTCTGGAAGGGCCAGGCAGGAAAGCCAGAGCTGGGGAAAATGCTGGAGTCTGGGTAGGGACAGAGGACCCTGGGTTCCCCTCTCGACTATTCCAGGATAACACCTCAGTGGGTACAGGACACAACACTGCTCTGTCCTGAGGTCCAGAGTCACAAAGTCGGGGGGAGAAGGGTGCTGGTCACTTCCTGCTGAACCCCCATCGGCTCTCCACGCTGCTCTGTGCCGGGGAGGCTGCCCTGAGGACTGAAGCTCAGGGTTCTGGGCTTCTAGCCGCATTCGGCCCACAGGGGCCACCGGGATCGGAGGGCAAGAGGAGAGAGGGGCTCCTTCCTGCTTCAACAACATGCTTGGGGCTGCCCTGGGGCACGGCCCTGCCCTACTGGCCGAGGAGTCGTCACTGCCCGACACAGCCAGGCTCTCGCTGCCTCTCCAGCCCTATCTGGTCCCTCGCGCTGCCCACACCTCTGCCAGCGGGCCCCACAGGAAAGTCACTTCATCAGAACCACCTGGGGGAGTTCTGCCTCCCACCAGGTCCCGGGCTGAGATGAAGCGGAACACGTCCAGGTGTTGAAACATGACAGGATCAGAACATCAGGAACAAAGGGGCGTGGGAGAGACACGCGCAGAACCACCACGCAGAGTGGGCACGGAGGGCAGGCTGAAAGGGGCACAGGCTGGAACAGGAGGCTCGGAGCAGCGTGGGGCGCAGTGGACCGAGCTTGGGAATGGGGTGACTGTTTTGCTGCAAAGGCCCATGCAAAATATTGGGGGGCTGGGTGCATGGCAGCCTCAGAAAACTCAGAAGGACAGCAGGTTTTTATGGGAAACCAGGGAGGTCTGTTTCACAGGGGGCAGGGTGAGGGGCAGTGAGGTTGGAGCAGAAAGAACCAGGCCATGGGGGTCAAGCCCATCTGAGTTCAAAGAGCACAGTGGTTGGTAGTGGCTAGCTCTGTGACCTTAGATATGTTGCTTAAGCAAGTGACACATCTAAGCCTCAGTTCCCCCATCTGCAAAATGGGGAGAATAAACAGATCCTGCCTCTCAGAGCTATTCTGAGAACTAGCAAGATAAAAGTAAAAATGTCCAAGAAAGATGGGGACACAGGCTCAGCAATGACAAAGAAATGATTCAAAGTCACGTGGTCAGGATTCTCTGGGACAGTGACCCATATCCACACTGGAAAGTCTCCTCTAAAGCCCCTTCCACCAGGGAAGTCCTATAGGGATGGACTCAGGACTGCGCCCAACTCCCCCACTCCAGAAGGAAACCCGACAAGGTGCAAGCCGCTGTTTGATATTCTTTGCAGAAACTAACTTTCCCGTCCTCGGTTCTCTGAATACAAACTGGCAGCCAGAGAAGAGGGACGGCCTCCTAACACACCAGCAGCAGCTACAGCTTACTGAGTGTGAACTTTGTGACAGACTTTGTCCTAAGTGCTGTGACACTCTGTCCTTAAAGGTAGGTGCCCTGACAACGCCCTTCCAGGCAAGGAGGCTGCGGCCCAGAAGGCAAATAAGTAGCCCCCTGTCCTGCTGGTGAACGGGCCACCAGCACTTGTGTGGATAAGGACGGTCCTTTGGCCACTATGTGATGCTTGCCGCTTCTGAGGGACGAGAAGTAGGGGGGTGGCAGCTCCCCAGCCCTCCAGGTGTCTGACAGTCTGAATTTCCCTTTGGCTGGCAAACCACACGTATGTACAAGGAGCAAAGCACCTGAGAGCAGGAGGGGCCCGCGTGGATGGACCAGCCCAGGGAAGCAGCCTGCAGCCCGGCAGGACTGGACCCCCTGGGGACCAACCACCTGCTCACCCCTCCACACTCCCCTCCCTTTCTTTCCCTGGGTCAGGAACACAGGCAGGGCAAAACCCCATGGGCCGGGCTGCAGCCAGGCCCCAGCCCCCACCACAATGGGCAGACAGAGGGGGTCTGGGGCCTGAGTGAGACAGGAGGGGATAGAGGACACATGAGGGAGACATAGATGCCTCCAGAAGGACAAACTCCAAAACGATGGTCCGTTTCCACAGTTCCCTATAATGTTTGGGGTTTTTCTCCCTAAGAAGTACATATTAGTTTTATAAACTGCAAAAACAATAAATGTAATTTATCATTTATATAGCCCGAAGAAATCATCGCAGGTTTGCCCCACTGACATCAGGACCAGATGTTCAACACAACACTATTTATAATAGTGACAAACCAGAACCGTCACCACCATCCACCTGGAGAACTCAACAACTTCAGTCATAGAGGGCATGTGACGTAGCCATTATGGAAAAAAGGCTAAGTAGAAAGTTGCACAAAAGGAGAAATGCTAATAATATGCTAAGTGTATTTGTGGGGAGCATATTACAAAAGGATAACAGTTTTATTTAAAATCTATAAATACAGGTTCTATTTCTACGCACAGAGAAAAACTCAAAGGACATTGCTGAAATGTGCCCACTGGTTATCTCTGGGCTGTGGGTAAACATACTTTGCTCCCAGCAATTACAGACGAGGCTCTTCTGGAAAGTCATTTTCAAACTCCCTCAGGAGGGTCAGAGAATCACACAGGACTGGGGGGAGCTCTGGCCAGCAGCCATGGCCCTTGTCAGCTGTTTGCAGCAGCAAACAGGTCCATAAAGGCCCAGCTGGAGGGTCCCTGGGCTGTGCTGGAACAGACTAACTCATAGTCAAGGCCAAGGCCTGGCTGTGTCACACCTCAGGGTGTTTCATCTTCTCCCCATCAGGGGCTCATTGTCCCCAGCAGACAAATGAGGGCACTGAGCCTGCAGACAGCAAAGTAAGGGGGAGGAGGCCCGCAGCTGGCCTGGGGACACCCAGGTCTCTACTAAGTGAAAGCCTGGAACAGTCATCCTAGAATATCCAGTCAGCACACAACCTTATCAAGCCCTGGGCTTAGGGGAGGACCAGACCTCCCATTAATCAAGTTTAATAAACGTGTGCCCCCCCCACCCCCGGGTATGTCCCCTCTCCTGTGCCAACCTCCCCTCACCCCAGGCCACGCTCCTAGGCTATTAGCTCAGTCCCAAAGGCATCCTTTCCCTTCCAGGCTTCTGATGATCCTGTCAAAACACTGCAAAGAACTTATTGCTACTTGGCAGGGCCTGCAGCAAAAATATTGGCCCGGCAGAGAGAAAGGAGGGAGCCAAGGGCTGCTCCGTGCCAGAAAACCCACCTCTCCCATCCAGCAATTAGACAAAGGGGTGCCTTCAAAAGACCCCTCAAGTGATCTCAGGAGCGAAAACCAGGGAGCTGCTTAGAGGGCCTGATCCCCTTCAGGGAGGCCTTCTCGCCCTCCCTTGCCTCACCTCATTTATCAATCTCGTCCCTATCTGGTAGATGAGCCTCAGAGAGGTTTTGCCACTTGCCCGGGGTTGCACAGCCACAAAAAGGCCAGGTCACCACACTCAGTCCAGGGAGGCAGCCAGCCTCCTGAGCAGAGACGGCACCGGCTTTGCCATCACACACTCTGGAATCCAGTCCCACCTCTGCTTACTGCTCACTCACTGGGCAGCACAGGGCAAGACGCCCGCCAGCCTGAACCTCAGTGTTCGCACCTGGCAAGTGGGGTGCAGGCAAAGCACTAACAGGAGTTCCCCGGGCTGGTTCACAGAAGCCCAGCCCAAAGACACCAAAGCATTTTAGAACTGTCACATGGGCATCGCAGAGCTCTGATGCAATCTTACTGGATGATTACTGCCGAGACAGTAATCTTGAGAACCCAGGAGCCCTGAATGCTACCCCAGGACACCTGACGAAAGCCTCCGCCCCCATTCCCAGCAGACCGCAGAGCACCTCCCAAGTGGCTTCTGTGAAAGTGATGACTGAGCCCTGCTCCATGGCCAAGTTCCCGGGACACAGTGCAAGTCGGGATCTCCTTATAGGGTATGCTCTGAGGCCATTATAGAAAGTTCAAAAAGGAATACTCAGACTGCTGGTTGTGCTGAAAAACAGGCCTGCATGGAAGGAGAGCAACTGGGTCCCTGACGGGGCTGCCCCGCCTGCCACTGAAACAGGATTATCAGAGAACTTGGGAGAAAGACAGGAGCCTGCGGTGGTTCCACGGGAGATCTCAAGGTGAGGGTGAAAGAGGAGAAAGACGGAACCACGTTTCAGCTCTGGGTTCATGAACGTCCGGAAAAACCATGAAATCTCAGCTGCACGCGGAACTCCCAGAGCCTCCCCAGCCAATGAGGAGCTAGCACGCAGAATTTAAGGGGAGCAGGGAAGCCCTCTGCCGCCAGCGTCAGGGGTCAGCGCCCGTCAGAGCTGATGCTTCACCCCATCCTCACTGCACCCAGGGAGATGCAGAAAGAGGGTGGAGTAGGTCAGCCTGTGGCTCCAAATGCACCCGCCAGGGCAAGCTCTGCTCGAATCTCAGCAGACTGCAAGCAGGCTGCACCCATGCATCCCTGCATCCAGGGGAGGGCCTCGGGCTGCCAAGTCCAGGCGGGGACACCTGAGCGGGGACCTCACTGGACCCAGCAGGCAAAGGAGCCATGTCAGCCCTGCTCCAAGCAAACCAGATGGATGGAATTTGCACTGCAGACAGTTCTGGCTTCTTTGCTTTTTCTTTACTTGGGATAACCAATCAAACAACAGAGATCCTTTCATTTTGGCTCCTGTGTCCAGTCATTCAACTGCATGACACCCTATTCAGATGCATGTAACTTGTCCAATTCTAAGTCCAGAGCCTGAGTGTGCTGGACACAGCTAGCGATGGCCCAACACCCATTCCCCATCCTCCTCTTCAGCAACAGAACCCCGAGTTCATATGAGGTGACAGTGTGTCCAGCAAAAAGACCACACTTGCCAGCCTGCTGGCCACCAGGTGTTAGTAGGTCGGTGCAAAAGTAACTGCGGTTTGAAAGGTTAAAAATAATTGCAAACATCGCAATTACTTTTGCACCAATCTAACAGAATGCTCGATTCTGATCAAGGCGATACAGGCAGCCTCTGGGAAGGCCACCTAATGAGAACAGACTCAGGTGGGATGTGGGGGTGTCCTACTGCCTCACTGCCTTCCTCCTACCTGGAATGGAAACACGATGGCTGAGGGCAGCAGCCATCTTCAGCCAGGAGGTGACTTTGAGCCTAGAAGCCAGTGTGAAAGATGGCAGGGCACAAACAGAGAAAAGGGTTCTGTACAACTTTATGCAGCCCCCACACCAGCCCGGGCTGCCTGCTTCCAGCATCTCTGACACAGACAGAAATGGACTCATGTCTTATTTAGGCCACTGTCATTTCCAATCTGCTACGAGCAGCTGAACGCAAAGCCTGATGGCTCCACTGTGAAATGACAGGTGGGCAGGGTGTTGGGAGAACAGCGGCTGGCCAGACAGAAGGGGCTGGAGGTTGGGGTCCAGGAGAGGACCCCAAAAATACAATGTCCTTGCATGAGAGACTCATGGCCGCCATACTTCTGCTTCTCTTCTAGTTCTGCCTTTTCATCCAGGTCAAGACAGAGATCTCCTGTTTGTGACACTGACAAGGTCCTTCAACATTTTAAGAGGAAGGTTCAACCCTCTCCATGTTTTACTCCCCATTCTGAGGACTTACGAGTTCTTCCCTTCTGCGGTGGCAATCTGCTTTCCCCACATGCACTGCCTGCCAGGAAACTCAGCAGTACCCGGGGCGCCTCATGGCACTGCTGCCTGTCAGGTAACTTGACATCGTCCTCTGTGCCTCGGCCTTGGTGTACTTCTTCTATCTTACTAACCTTTCCTTTGGGGAAGGAGTATAGAAAAGCATTCAGAACACCAAAAGCCAGGAACATCCCGAGACTATGAAATTAACAAAAGCAACTCATTTATCTCTTCTGGGAATAGTTAAAATGGCAAGTTAACCTAATAAATTTGCACTTCGTAAGAATAAGGAACTCTCCAGTTCATGTGTACTTTCTGACCTTTCAAAATGGTACTACACAATATATCAACCTGTTGCTGGGAAAAGAAAAAAAACCCGAGACCTCTCCCCCAGCCCCGGCCTTCACGCACTACCCAGGGCAGAGTAAGACCCTCCCACAATGTACAAATACTCTGTGATTCCATCTCCTCCATGCAAAGCCACCATCCGTCAGAACCATCCCATTAAATGTTCACATCTCAATCTCAAAAGTACGAACAGGTTTTTAAACAGGTGTCAGAGAACGAAGACGGGGAAAGGGTATGTCAGAATACGCACGGGGGGGAATGGAGACGTCAACAGCGGTCACTTTTGAAACATGAGATGATGAGACACTTTTCCGATTCCTATGTGTCTGTAATATTTTATTATTTTCCACTGGTTTCCAAAGATTTCTTGATAAGATACATCTAAACAGCCAGAACGCACACGAAGCGGGCACAGCCCCAGAAGCTGCTGTGGTCCACGGCCCTAAGGAGCTTATGGAGAAGGGGGAAGCCCAGGACGAGGTGCACAGGGCATGTAAGGGCCCCGATGAGGGCGGGGAGCTCTGGGCAGGGTGTCCAGGCTTTGAGTGGCCATGAACTTGGTCAGACAGATGGGTAAGTGTCCACCAGATGGGACAGACAGGAAGAGGCTGTGTGGAACGGCAGGCTGGGGCTCTGCACAAGGTGCTCTGAGGGCTTCCTTGCAGACATGGCCTGCCTGGGCGCTCCGGAGCGGGAATCAACTGCCAAGGGTTTTGCGGACACCTCCGAGGACTGTGCCTTCCCTCTGCACCCTGGGCACTGCAGCCAAGCTGTGACAAGATGGGGGCTGGTTTGAGAAAGAGGACTCTAGCACTTGGGCAGCAGACGGGCCCAGACCAGGAGAGAGATCAAATCACCCCAAGCAAAGGAACACACGGAAGCACTGGTTTCGGAAATGATGCAAAACCAGCAGTGAGACATGGAGGTTAAGAGATGGGCCATGGAACCAGCGTGTGGGGCTGCAAGGCCAGCTCCGCCTCCTGCTACCGGCTGAGGGACTGGGGTGAGTTCTCTCTGACTCAGTTTCCTCATATGTAAAGTGGGAATAATCGAAGTTTCTCTATTAAATCAAGCTGATAACAGCACTTCCCTGGATTACCGCGAGGATTAAATTAGTTAATGTAAGGAAGTGCTTACAGAAGGTCCCAAACACAGGAAGGCCGTGCAAGCATTTCCTCCGATCATTTCCCCAACTGTCACGATGAGCACTCAGAGGGGATGCGATGTGAACAGCTCCGCGGGACCCAGTCAAGTGACGCACATCCCGGCTCCCTAACAGCCACCCCAGTCCCAGAGGCTGACAGGACGCCAGCCAGGGCCTTGGGGACCTGCCCCCCCCACCCCCAGTGTGGTCCTTCACTCACTTCCCAGAGACCAGAAACTACCACAGTGCGGGCAGGGGGCAGGTCCAGGAGGCCACGTCCCATACCTGGCAGGGCCCCACCTCACCCCTCGAATCCCACTCAGAAGAACAAGGACACAGACACACACTGAGGCAGGTACAGGTGAACCGACAGGACGGAGATCTGCCTGGAAACCATCCAGCGGGGAACAGGGTCCCCATGAAACGACAGACAACGTGCTCATGTACATCACTGGGGGGGGCACACGGGAACTCATCAAACTACGATCTCCAGTCTGGTGTGTCATGGGACTTTTCCCGTAATTGAAAGTTAAAAGAATAATAATAAATAGCCCTCTGGAGCCGAACTGCCTAGATTCCAGCCTCAGCTCCTCCACTCACTAACTGTGCCACCTTGGCAAGCTAACCTTTCTTTGTTTCAGTTTCCTTGTTTACAGTATGGGGACGACAACAGGACATACCCAACAGGGTTATTGTAAGGAATAAATGAATTAATACATGCCAATCCTAGGACGTTGGCATGCACAAAGCACTGTCAGCCATCATAATGACGAGCCAGCATGGCCGCGTGATGGCCACTCCACCATCTTCACAGGCGCATTCGCTGCTGTCAACACTGCCTGTACCTCCCTGGGGCCCCCCCCCGCCCCCTGCGTCCGGCCCAGGACCAGGCATGGGGACGCTGCAGTAAACAGCCACCGAGTCACTGGCCTGGGACACACTCATGCAGGCACTGCAGGTTGGGGTGCAGAGACGGTCTACACGCCATGGGCGCCACCGCCCACAGGATCCTGATGCCTCAGAACCAGTAACGCCACTTCTAGAAGTCAATCCAAACAGGGACCTGAGATGGGAGCAAACACTGAGGTCCAGAGACGCCCCGGGCAGGGCTGTGTGCAACAGCAAGGCGGAAACCTCCTAGAACTTGAGGCTGCGGAGCAGAGATGAGGGTCCCAGACGCCGGGACACGTGACGGTGGGAAAGTAACACCGTCACCGTAATGGTCATTTCCAAGGTGATTAAGGAGGCCAAGCACATGCGCATCCATCCCCAAAGCGCAGGCTGCAAAACTATGGACACGGAAAAGCCCAACTTGGAGTCACACAATATGTAACAAACAGCAGATTTGTGGTACAGATAGACAGTTTTGAGAGAAACATACCAAAAGAATTGTTTCCATGACCCTCTTTGGGTTTTCATTTTTCAAGCTTGTTTTTATTTTCTGAGATTTCAACAAGGAGCACATATGAGTTAATGAGGAAAGAATAACAGAGATTTTTTTGAACACAGACCCTCAGGGCCTGCTCTGTCCTACGTGGAACAGCTCGGTACTCAGTTGACTCACCGAGCACTCACCAGGGCCACGTCCTACACCCCTCAGACATAAGCGAGTTCTGGCAGCCCGCGCTTGGGGGGAGGGCTCTGCCGGGGAGCAGGAAAGGTGTGGTGGGCAAGGCGACATGTGGCAGGTCTAACAGCACACACGGAAACCTGAGACCGGGGAGGGGGCTGGAGCGGGAGGGGCCAACTTCTTAGCCAAGGAGGCTTCTGGGTCTGAGGCACTGCGCTGGAGGCGCCCACCTCCATCCTGCTCTCCACAGCAAGCTGTGCACCCAGGTGGGCGGAGAACACGCTCCCGGACTTCACGTCAATCACCACCTCGCTCAGTATCAGCCACTGGACCTGAGCGAGCCCCAGGAGGTGGCCCCCAACCCAAAGGACACCCACTGCTTGCACCAAAGCCTCTGCTACTCTAACATGTATCCTGCTTAACTGGGGGTCCAGATCCAGCAGCTGTGGGCTGGCATTCTCACCAGCTCCGGGGTGGTGGCAATGGCCATGGTGACACTGGCAGACCACTCTGGACAACTTCACCCCAGAACCACCTCAAAACAGGCGGCTACTTTCAAAGCAGACTCTGCTTCTGCTCATTCCATTTGCTTCTAACCCTTTCTATCCCTTCCTATTTGCCCATGTTCCTCCTTCCATCTCTGCTTTCCTGTGAAATGCTTACTCGCTACATGCCAACGAGGCCTCTGAAATCACAGATGGAATCCCGAGTCTGTGTGGAATGAACGCAACACGCCCAGGCACCCGGGGGCACAGGCGCCCAGCTTCCCTGCAGGAGCGCTTTTTGCGTTGTTTTCAGGACTTGCTCAAGTTGACTCAGCGACTCAAAAGCTGGGGAAAGAACACCCAGAACTGAGAATTGTGCCTCCCTCTGAAGGCACGCAGGACTGCACGGATGCCGGACACAGTTTCTATTTGCAACAGCAAGCCTAAAAACTCAAGAATAAAAATAAAACCAACAGAACTGAAACCATTCAGTAGACGTTGACAGCACTTAACATCATCTTGTGAGCGTGTTCCCACGCTTGTCCTCCAAAATGTGACCTCTTTTAATAGCTACTATAAACATTTGGTATCAGCAGACCCTAATTTATATAACTCTTCCTCCTGCCCCATGTATTATTATAAAAAAATATGATGATGACCCTGCTTACACATAAATTTCTCTATTTGTTTGTTAAATATATCTCCTAAGTAAATGACTGAGAATGAAAACAATTTTCAATGTTTAAAAAAAAAAGACTCTGCATTTCAAACTTTAAAAACTAAAATCTTAAAAAAAAAAGGGGGGGGGGTTAAGCTAAAATCCACAATAGTTAGAAACCAGAAAAAGGGTGCTATGGGGTGGAGGCACATCCTTTGCACTAGGCAACGATCTTTCCAAGCAACACAGTTCACCTATAGCTGTATCTACTCCTGCCCATAAGCCGCACTGTTCCTAATGAAGGATGAGGAAAAAGAAAAGCATTCCTTGAGCTTCTATCAGGTAGCTTAGATCCCATGGAGAGAGTGTAAGCCCATTTTAAAGATGAGGAAAGTCAGATCACACACAGTCAGAACACAGAATATCCGAAGCTCACGCCCAGACCTCTGGGCTCCTCTGGGAGGTCAAACATACACAAAAACAGTCTACACCCCAGCGGACCCCAGTGACCACATGGGGACATTTTGTGCAGTCAACTTCCCCATCCCGGGGCCTCCCTTCCTGGAGGTGCTGGTGCGCTGTCAGAGGTCAGGGTCAGAGTCACACGTGGGTGCTCTTCAGGGAGGCCCTATACATGAGGTGGTGGCAGGATGGTCGCCATGAGCTCTTTCAGCAACAAGGACGTCAGACACCCCCCCCCCAAAAAAAAAAAAACCACCAAGGCAACCAATATTCCCAAAGACCCTATGCCTGGCTCCAGAGCACCCAGCAGAGGGATCAGATGGAAGGAAGAAAGTTCACAGGTGCCAAACTCTACCTGGACTTCCATTACCTGGAAATAAATTCCAGAGAGGGCACCACGGTCAGTCAGCCAGGGCACCCTGGAGAGAGTGCGGGTGGCACAGGGAACCCAGCTGAGGATTAATCATTTGACACCTTTAAATGCATAACTATTTTTGAACCATGTAAAAATACTACCTAAATAACATTCATTTTTTAAAGCTGAATGGAGAACTCTGCATCTGTAATCCTTGGAGAGAAGCATACTCAGCCACGTGACCTTTCCTCTGGCTCTAAAAGAGGAAGGCAGCTACTGAAGTTCCATTGCCTGCATTCAACACATCTATCTGAACCAGCTTTCTCCCCGCCCCCACTGCTCCACCTCCTGCACCCCGAGTGTGGGAACTGGCCCCTCACTCTGCCTCACCCCCCACATTCACCCAGGCACCATTCCCTTGCTATCTGTCAGCTCAGCACTCCACTACTGCATTAATTCCAGCCAGACCCCACTAGGCTGTGGCCCCAGCCTCCCACCGGAAGACCCAGCTCCTTGCTCTCCAGTCCAGCCTTGTCTAATAGCCTCCCCTGTGCCCTCCCAGTGGGACCTTACTTAACCCCTGGCCTCTAACTGGAGCGTATACCTCTCCCGCACAGAAGCCTCTCAATTGCCCCTGGCCCCTCGAGTGGTCTAGCCCTGCTGCCCTCTCTGGCCTGGCCGCTTGCCAACTCCCTCATGGCCAAGGCCCCAGAGCTTCCAAGCCACTTGCATCCACAGACCCTGCTGCTCAGCCTCTGGGTTTTTCATGTGGCACACCCTGCGTGCAACGACATTCAAATACCTCACCTCCCCGTCCACGCTGGCACCCGCTTTATTCCCTGCCAAGAGGCACCAACCTCCCCATGAGACCTCCCCCCGCACTCCCCCCCTTTAAGTGCTGGCCCCCTGTCCTCACAGGCCCCTACCACAGCACAGACATGCCCTCCAGCCCTCTGGGCTTGCCCATGAGCCCGGGGGCCATCATCACTGCATCTCCAATGCCAGATGCCTGGGACCCAGACCTCCAGAAGCCCAGGGCCCATGGCCCGCTCTCAGGCGTCCTTCTGTCTTTCTCCGTCTTTCCTTTTCTGCTTGATTGTCCGCCACCCGAGTCCCTGTTCTGAATGGTGTGTGAGAAAGGGGGCAAAGGCAGACAAAGAACTATCTTAAGCAAGCAACAGCGCTGGAGAGACAGACCCCAGGCCAGGCCTGCTGCACCCCTGCCCGCCTTGGCGAGCTGGGGGAACATTTGCTTCCTTGCCCGCCTGAGAAACAGCGGCCTCTCCAAAGACCAGATTTCGTAATGTCTGAATTCCCAAGGAATTTGGAAGGAGGACAGTGAATCTATAATCAGCGACAGTACTTCTCACACTTACAGCTTGCTCATTTGCATTTTAAAATAAAACTCCAACCCCCCATCCCCCATGCTAACTGTCATCTTCCTCTGCACTTTGAAAATACCTGGGAAAGACTCCCCAAAGAACACGCTGGAGCAGGGGATGGGGGCGGGGGTGGGCAGGACAATAGGTATGTTGTTCTTTTGGGGTATTCTTCCACCAAATTTACAGCTGCTCTAGAAAGGAACAACGGAGACCAGAGATGAGGAAACCGCACAGGCCAGGCTTCCCTCATTAGCTCCCCCCACAGAGCCGGTCAGAATGGAAAATACTCCCAGGTGGTGCATCCAGAGCCCCAGGTCCACCCCCCTACACCCCTAGATTGCAGATGACCCAAGTGGCCAAGGAACGTTTCCTCCTCCCAACAAAGGCTCACTGGGCAGAGGAGCAATGATGGCTCTGCCATGCTTGGCCTTGGTCATTTTAGCACCAGCTGTTTCAGGGGCAGCAGCGGGAGGGCCTGGGGAGCAGGTCGAGCCTAAGTCCAGGCTGTGGCTTTGGATCTGCCTCTCAGCCAGGCTCTGTCAGGTGGATGAGGCTCATTGCCACTAGCCATGTTCACCCTGTCCTCCTCCAGGAAGCCTTCCTGACTTACCAGGCTGGGTCAGGAACCTCCTCTGGGACCATGCCAGTGATCGCCACCCACCTTGGCCTAGGACTGCCAATTACAGATCTCAGAGCTGAAGGGACCTGACCTGGGCCTGTATGAGTACCCAACATCTGCAGCCTGGTACATAGCAGGCACCCAGGAAAGACTGATGAATGCTGCTGCAAAGAGAGATCAGTCGGCCCAATCCATAGCTACCAGCTAGGAGGGGCCCTCACCTCAATGGCGGAGTGAGGCCAACTGTTAACACCTGGAGCAATGCTAGAGTTGGGGGGTGGGGAGGCCTGTGCAGCCAGCATCCTTATTACAATAGTACAGAGGAGGACACTGAGGCAAAGAGCACCTGCAGACCATCATCGCCATGACAGGTACCTGTGACCATCACTGTCATGACAGGTAGCCCCTCAGCGCATCCTGGCCCTGTGTCCTTGGCTCCAGCCTGAGCCCCAGAACTAAGCACAGAGCAGGACCTCCACCGCTCCTGCCCCTCCTGGCCTCGGCCTACCTGGGGCTTCTCATACTACGTGAGCAGAGAACGCTAAGTTTTCCTTATTTTCAAGCATCCCTGTCGTGCTGGGCGGCCTGCGGGGTCTCTGGTCCCGCTCCCCACAAAAGAACACAGGACATGGTGAGGCCAAAAAGGAGCACCCACGGAGCCATAGATGGGGAGTCATACCACTACAGTCTCGCTGGTGGCTGGGTTGGAGACACAGGAAGCAGGAGCCACACTATCTGCAACCCGCACTTCACCACTTGCAGGCTCAGCCACCATCTTCTTGCTAGCCCCCATTTTCTGCTAGTGTAGCCACGGCACTTGTATCAGTGGCCAGTGGCTCACTGGTTACAGCTGACAGCCAGCTAGCCACAGCTGACGGCCATCTACTACACAAGTGAGCACCTTTCCATGTGAGGGTGAGAGCCTGGAAACCACTCCTGGCTCTGTCCCCACAATCCCTTAGCCTAACAAGCCCAGGTCAGGGAGGCCTGCAGACAAGCCCACTGCCAATGCCTTCCTGGGTCTCAGCAGACACACAGGCCCCAGCGAGGGGGCCCGAGAGCCAGGCGCTTTCCCTCTCTGAGCTGGTACCTGCCTCAAAGCCTGGTTTTGAAAAGTAAATGGGGTAATGTTCTAAAGCAGTGGCCTTCAAACCAAACCCCCAAAATAAATGTTTAAAACTATGTTTCTATTTGCACATTTTCAAGTTGACATCTAAAATTTCTCATCCTAAGTTTAAATACTTTAGAGGATGTAATTTCCAACATATTGTAAATATTAACATTTCAGAATAAAACTGTTACTGTTTCTCTTTTAAATGGATCCAATGGAATCTAAATATCACAGCAATTTGAGATCCACCATCATCCATCTTAAAATTACTCCTCTTAAACACCTGGCGTGTTTGCAATGTTTCCTTTGCCTCCTCCAATTTCCAGTCCACATCGCTCGGTGGTATTTCCACTATCGCTGTTTTACATTTAAAGGCAAAAAAAAAAAGTGTATGTTTAATTTGCTAATTTCATGTGGCCATAAAGCTCTAAGTGGCAAAAATTTCTTCTAGACAGATTTATTATCAGTTACTATTAGTACGTAATTGATCAATACGACAAAAATGTATTACAGAGATGTATAAGTAATAAGCATAAAAAAATTAAACCTTGTTAGAAATGCATCTCAGAAAAGATGAATGGGAATTTTTAAAAATTGTTTCATACATCCACAGATGGATTTTACCTATTGCTAGAATAAGGCAGAGTTTATTATCAATTCTCTCTCTCTCTTTCAATTTTTAATAGATGTAAGTGCTGAAACCACTGATCCAAATAAATAAGACGGAATGGAAAGAGATTTACCAAAGCACATTCTCTGAATTCCTTCAGAGGTATTTGCTGAGAATTACAGTAATTTATTATAAAAAATCATGTTTAATGTTCTCTCAGCTGACAACTCAATCAGGTCCTCTTTCAGTTTCACTGCAAGGGAAGAACTAGAAGCACCTCTCTTGCCCCAGGATCACAATGAGCAGCCACATGATGCCCAGGGGGGTTTTATGCCCTGCATCACACACCTGCCTGTGGATAATGAGAGCATGTGGTTCTTTCTATAGATGACCAGCTTCCTGTGTGCCAGGCACCGTACCACCTGCATTAACTGAATTAACTCCTTTAGTCCTCACAGCCATCCCAGGGGACAGGCACTACTAGTAGTAGTAGTAGTAGTAGTAGTCCCATTTTACAGATGGGAAGACTGAGATACTGAGTGGTTAGGCAACTGGCCTGAGGTCACACAGCCAGTACAGTGAACCCAGGCGTCTTGCCCTGCCTCTGTAGAGATGGGAGGGAGGGTCAATATGAATGGGCTGCTGGGATGGAGAGTTTGCAAGCTCCTCTCCAGGTCAGCTATAGGAACAAGCACATGAGGAAAACGAGGGGCTACAAAACGGACTTCTTAAATGTGCTCCCACCACCACCATGAAACAGTAACATACAAATGCTTCTTTCAAGTAAATGCTATCAATGCTGGCACCCCAGAGTACCCAATAAATGTGAAACGCTCATACTGTTCCTATTGCCATTAAACAGCAGAAAGAGAAGTAACTCCCATGACAGGGACAAACACCGCAGATGTTACCTGCCCACCCTCATCCCCACCAAGAAGCCCCACCTCTTCCCCAGCCAGCTCTTTCCACGGACAAAGCCCCAGGAACTCCACAAACCTGAGAGACCATCAGCCCCTGCCTGTTCCCTGCCAGGGAGGAAATCACGGAGAGTCCACAGGGAAACGTTAAAAACAAGGAGCATGAGAAGAGAAGCCAGGTGCCCAGGAGAGATGAATGCTAGAAGGCCCATGGGCCTGAAAGATGGGGAGGGCGTGGCCCGTACTCACCTGTACGACTTCTATCCCTCGCTTCCTGTGGAGGAAAACAAAGAAAACAAAGGTTACTCGGCAGTCAGGAAGCATCCTTCCAGAACATTCACTACAGCCAGCTGAAGGCAGGCGGGTAAGGAGAGCTGGTGGCTGCCCCTCTCAGGCCATGGTCCCCAGAACTGCCTCGTTCTCAAGGGGAAGGTCTATGAACTCCAAGCCAGTCCTCAAAGTCAGCTCCTGGGAAAAAAGAGGGTTGGTTCCCCAGAGGGACTTGGCCAGAGTCCTACAGAGCCCCAGCTTATTGCCCTCACAGCCAGCTGCGCTCCTCTCCAATCCCGGGGCCAGGCCTTTGTTGGCACAGTACCGGCCTGGGCTGCGGAGACCCACCCCACCACCATATTCACCACCAGCAGCTGGCTGCACACTTGGCCTGGCCTTTCAGGTCTGCCCCAGCCTGTCACACTCCAGCCTATCCACTCCTCCCCCCCCCACCCCGTGCAGGAGGCCCCCAAACCCTTCGGTCCTGCCCCGGCTGCTTGTCCATTCCTGACCATCTCTGGCCCCCTGTGACACCTCTCCCACCCTGTGACTCTGGTTCAACCATCATGGCCCTCACAAATATCCCCCAGGCCTGAGCCTGGTATCCCTCTGTCTCCCCCACAATCCCATGGCCACTGTTTCCAACACTCATGCCTGACTCACCCCAACCCATTACAGAGCCTGGGTGGGACAAAGGCTCCCTGCCGACTCCTCCACCTGTGCCTCCCCCACCCACATTCCTTACTGCAAGGAGTTCTGGGCACAGGGGTGTGGCTTGGTCCCCACTTTCCACTCAGCCTTTAGGATCCCGCTCCAACAGAAGCAGCGCCCCCCAGAAAGCCAGCCCTGACCCACCACGCCCTCTCCCCCAGAATGCTCGTGGGGACTCAGGCCTGTGGCCATCGGGGCCCATTGTTCCGGAATTCTGATGGGTTTTCACAGGGGGCAGAGTGCTAGGGAAGGCACTGCAGTATGGACTACAGATGGCATGCCAACCGCCGTGCCCGTATGCATTTTCCTGCAAGAAAGGCTGGGCATCCCACAGACCCTCAGGAGTCTATGGCCTGGATGGAGTTCACTCGCCCGCACTCTGGCAGGGACTGTGGCAGATTCGATTGTGTGTGTGCTCCATGCCCAGCCACGGGGCTCGCCTGGCATACAGACACTCCCTAAACAGAAATGTGCAGACCATAGCTCAGTTCCTGTGCCCAGGCTGGGCCAGCACCCGGAGCACAACAAATGCAACGGCCATGGCTCAGAGAACAGGTACCGTCACCTCACACGGCACAGCTGATGGGACACCTATGGTACCAATTTTACATGTGTTGGTTTACTCATTCACCGTGTTTCCTGGCGCCTTCTGAGAGCCCGGCACAGAGTGGAACCTCACAAGGAGCCACTACATGAGTCCACAAGACTGAGCAAAGAGCGCTGACCAGGTCACACTGTGGGGTGTGCCCAGCCGCCCGCCCCTCGACCCCCAGCACATCCACAGAAGCCCCTGCCCTGCAGAACCCAATTTGAAAATCAGGGTAGTTGATTCGGGGATCCTTGCCATCATGCAGCTTCTCTGGCTCTGGAAGGAAGGGTGGCCAATCACCATCCACTTCCATGATTTCATGAGGGAACAAACTGAATACAATGGCACAGCCCTGGGCCACCAGAGCCCACGGCAGAGGGAGAGACTGCCTCAAAAGGAGCCTGTGCCACACCGTCATCCGCTCACAACCCACATCATCTCTGAGCCCTGGGGACACCTCGGAGCCCCTTGCCTCATTCCTACGTTGTCCTAGCCCCACCTAAGCGTCAGTGGCAATGAACTACCAAGGTCACTCGGCACGTGACTACAACTAGCCAGGTTGGGCTCAGTGCCATTTCCTCATGCCGGCCCCTACTCCTGGATGGAAACCTTCAACAGCTGATGGCGAGCCCCCAGGGGAGCCCCAGGTGACAAGACTGGGACCGCACAACTGGACAGACGCGGACATTGAAGGAGACAGACGGCATGTGTACGTGACCCACACCAGGTGCAGAGGGCGTCCGCTGGGCGCCCAGGGCCTGAGCTGCCTGAGTGAATCCTCGCAGCATTCCGGTTATCCCTGCGTGGCTGGCATTCTCCTTGTGAAACCAAGGGCAGTCATTTCCACTCTGTCCACATGTGACATCATTCCAGACAGCTCTCCCTCCCACAGTCCTAAAAACAAACAGCTCTCTAACTTTGAAAACAGATGGAACAGGAACATAAAAGAAACAAAGTAATCTTGAGGACAGACAGGCTGAAAGCCTTAAGTAGAGTTGAAGGGAACAGGATAAATTACAACTCTGGCAGAAAAGAGGGGGCTCAGCTCCCCTTTCAGTTCACATCAGGCCACACCTTGCACCAGACTCCCTCATGGTGTGGGGGCTCAGGCGCCCGGGGCGCTGCTGCTGGCTGCTGCCCCCCGCAGCCCCCCGCAGCTCCGAGGGAGGGGCTGTGAGGGCCCATTACTGGATGAGCAAGCTGAGGCCTGTGGACTCGAAGTGTGGGCCCTGGCACGAGGCACCGAAACGGGAAAGCCTGGTCTCCATACTCCAGGGCCATGGTGGAACGGGGAAACGAGGAGGGGGCAGGTGGAAAAGCACGCTCCCTCTGGCGGTGCGATGGCGTGCACACCACCGCAGCCCGCTGAGGAAAACAATGTAAACCTGCCGGGCTCCCTCCCTCATCAGAACTTCTGCAGGCCGGAAGTACCCACAGCCTTCAACTCCCAAGCAGCAGGCTCCTCCAATCCAGCCATGTGCAGGATCACGAAGGGGGAGAGGGAGAGGGGGTGAGGGATGGAGGGAGGCAGGTGGGGAGAGAAGGGAAGAGAAACCAGAGCTAGTTGTCAAGTGATTAACTGTTCCTCCTGGAAACCCCAACTCCAGGACCAACCCGCCCCCCCCAGACACGCTCAAATGTACAAAGCGCTTCAGGCTGTGTCTGGTAACTGACGTTTGGTCACAGGAATAGTATGCAACAGCTAAAAGGAATGAGGAAGTGCTCCAGGTACCCACCCGTTAGGCGTAAATTATCTCTTAAGACACTGCTATGGGAGAATGCCAGGTGTAAAAAAGCCCTGTGTGCTGCATACAGTTACTTAGGTTAAAAACAACATCCAGGACCAGATGTGTGCACAACATCCAGTACACAGAAGGAATCTAATTAAAGGGTACCACAGAAAAATGGTCGCAGGGTGGCTTTGTGTCAAGGGCGAGTACGGCTGGGGTTAGGTAAGACTTGCTTTTCAATGTGCACTCTCATGCATCTCTTGAATTTTGTGCCATGTGCCTCTAATATAGTCTCAGAAACTAGAGGAATAAAATTTTTTTAATTATCTCTTAATAGGTAAAACTCTAGCTGCCAGCATTCCCAATGCCTGGCAAAAAGTAGCTGCCTGAGAATGGCACGAATCAACTGATTGATGAAGTGAAGCAAAGAGCCCAGGTTTTATCTAGAAAAGCTTCCAAATTCTCCTCAAAGAGCAGTGGAAATAACACCCATTGCAGGGCCATCGGAATGTCGTGCCCGGGAACATTAATTCAGATTCTAAGCCCATTTAAAGACTCCAATACCTGGAAAACAGACTGGGAGGGAACACACTCCAGTGGTAAGTGTGACTGCAGCAGTCAAGAGATGTGTGTGGCTTTTCTCCCCTTTATATTTTCTTCTGTTTCCTAGTTTTCTACAATGAGCATAAAGATGTTAGCACCAAAATCACAGAAAAAGTAACAATAAAAGTTAAATAATTAAAGAATTGTGTTAAAAGAATTTTATTAAAAACCTGCACCTGGAGAAGAATTTTACAGGCTCTAAAACTCTTGTTTTCTTGATAAATATTGCATTAACAAGTTTTAGACAGAGGTCTACCCCACAACTCATAACTATAAACCTGTTTTTCTGAAAACTGGATAACTTTGTTAGGGAGGATCCATTTTGCAAAAAGACCCCCCACCCCAAATCCGAGGATAGAGGGGAAATTAAAATACTCATTTACAAAACAAACTATCCTTTCAGGAGAGAAGGGAGAACAATCTAAGAAGGCTTCAGGGTGGAGGCTGCATTTGCCACTTGAACAAAAACTGAAGGGAAACTAGGGACAGACATTGGGAAGTTAGAGGAATAACATAAGGAGTACCTGCTTCCCAAGATGTCTGGGGTGTGAGAGCATAAGACCCATTGAGAGGGCAGGCGGGCGATGAGTAGACAGAAGATGTGGGCACGTGCCAGAGGCCAGAATGTCACAGCTCAGCGTGGTCTTTACTCTGTGGGCCAATGGGTCCCAAAGGCCAGGGCTGATGGCTACAAATCACCACTGGAGCTTGTCAAAAATATTAATTTGAAATCTAGTTCTGAAGACTCTGTCTGATTCAGGTGTAGGGGTGGGGTCTGGGAGGGGTTCAAGGCTTGTCAAGCACCCAGGTGTCACTCAAAGGCAGCCAGGTATGGGAATAGCTGCTAGTCCACCAGGACCAGCTCCTTGAGCTGCCGGAAGCCAGACCAGATTTGCCCAGGGTTGGGGGCTGTCATTCAGGGGCAGCCTTCCAGGTCTTGGGGACCCGAGGAAAGGACAGAAGTAGACATTGCTGCGATGCTTACACTCTGGGCACAGCAAGCGGGGGCCCCACAGCAGCACCAGGTGATGGCGGGATAATGCGTCTTCCCAGAGGCTGGTAACTTCTCCATTTTTTCATCCATGGTAGTGCCAGGAGGTGGTTAGAAGCCCAGGACTGAGCGGGACAGACAGTTCCTGAACTCTCTGGGCAGCAGGTATACATGGAAGTGGGGTGTGTCTCCCAAGAGGAGAACATGGAACCAGATCCAACTGTTCCTTGTGTCTCTGTTTACTCACCGGTCAAGTGAGGAGAATCCTGGAACCCACCTCATAGGGCTGCTGGGCCCACACTGGGACTGCAGGCTCTGCCCTGCCTTCCTGCCTTTCGGAGCCGCCCCTCCTGTCCCATGTGACTCTGATGGGCATCAAACAACTGAGGGGCTGCAGCCCCTCCAGGAATGGTCACCCAGCCTGGCTCCTCAGGTAACTGCAGGACGGTGTGGAACCTGAGCCAGGCCACTCCTGATCCTTCCCAGGACAGGTCCTGGGGGGCTGTGAGTAGCACAAAGGCACAGCCACCACTGCCTGTGTGCCCAGACTTTTGAGAAGGAGGCCGCGCCAGGAGGAAAGACCAGCAATCTCTTGTTGGAGGTCAAGGCCCTGATGGAGATGGCCTGGAGCCTATCTTGTCTGGACCTTCAGCTGCGGAATGTTGCAGAAACCAGTTCACACTTGAGGTTCTGTCACTGGCCGCTGTCTTACTTACTACAGCAGGTCCTCAGTAAGTGACAGCAGCTACCACGTCCTGACGATGACAGAAATTACCCTGGGTGACCCTGAACAAAGGGAAAGGGGATGACAAAGGAGCCCAGTGAAGAGGACCCCAAGCAGGAGGAAAAGAGCAGGGTCCCGGAAGCCAGGGAGACAGGACCATCAAGAGGGAGAAGCGTCCACAAGCCCACACCACAACAAGGTCACATAAGGCCTCAGGCACGGCCACAGGATATGGTGTCAGGAAGCTTAACACTGGACACCTTGGGAATATGACCCCATCGAGCAGCAGGCCTGTCTCACAGCAGAGCCCGTGACAACTAGCAGCAGACACAGGATGGATTGCTGAGTCATCCTGGGTCTCAGCTTTCACATCTGTTAAATGGGTATGGCCTTTCCGGCCCAAGAGGTAATGAGACCCAAGGGCTGCAGGTAAATGAAGCACATGCAGATGAATCAGCAGGAGCAGGAAGAGAGGGATAAGCTGAGACACAGAGGTAACCCTGACCAACAAGCAGAGACAATCCAGTGGCAGGTGGGAAAATTCCAGCTCGGAGAGGTAGAGCAGCCACCAAAGAAGAGTGAAGTTCATAAAAGTGGGGCCCTTGGGTTCATCAAGAACTGCTTTCCCGCAAAACGAAAGGCCAGGGGCCGGCCCAGTGGCTCAGGCGGTTAAAGCTCCATGCTCCTGACTCTGAAGGCTGCCGGTTCGATTCCCACATGGGCCAGTGGGCTCTCAACCACAAGGTTGCCGGTTCAAGTCCTCGAGTCCCACAAGGGATGGTGGGCTGTGCCCCCTGCAACTAGCAATAGCAACTGGACCTGGAGCTGAGCTGCGCCCTCCACAACTAAGACTGAAAGGACAACAACTCGAAGCTGAACGGCACCCTCCACATCTAAGATTGAAAGGACAACAACTTGAGTTGGAAAAAAGTCTGGAAGTACACACTGTTCCCAATAAAGTCCTGTTCCCCTCCCCCAATAAAATCTTTAAAAAAAAAAAAATGAAAGGCCAAAGGCCCTTGCCTCCCACCCAGGCACAGCTGAAGCAAGCCACCCCTGAAAAGGAGACCTGCAGGATAATCCAGCTGCAGAGGGAGGCCAAGCCCGCCAGGCCTCCAGGGAATAATGTCACAGTAGAGGGAATCGACCCGGAAACGCTGGTGCCCTCCCACCAATGAGCAAGGAGAAAGCAGCTGCACCTGCACCCAGAGCTAAAAACCACTTAGAGATGGGAAATGTGTGATTATGCAAGTGGAAAGCCAGGCACATTCTCATCCAAGCCATGTGTAGCAGCTTGGTAATTACTAGGTTTCAGGAGCTCCTTTAGCACCTGCTAGGACTGCAGGCAACCTCCCCCAACCTCCCCTCCCCCCAACCCCCCCATGTCTCCCCCACCCTGCAAAGGACTCAGGGTTCCCTGAATAGGTGGCTGGGCCTCTCCTCTCACTTGTGTGTGCAGAGTGACACACTGCCCTGCCGCCTCAAATGTCACCCCAGCATCACCACCTCGCCCACGCTTGAGGTCAGCTCCTAAGGAGCCTTCCTGGGCTCCCAGTCCTGAGCCCTGGCGCCCATGCCGCCCCTCCCCCCGCTGAGCACGATGCGATGTGGAGGCTGCCTGCTTCCATGACACCAGCCTTCGAGTTCTGTGGTGAACATTAATGGTGGCCACCCAGACTGGCAGTTCTCCTCCTGGGCACTCCCCCGCCAGGTTAGACACAGCTACGTGGCTTGCTTTGACCAATGGAACGTGCACAGAAATGACTCCTGTCACTTCCAAGTACAAACCTTCAACTGCCAATGCCCGAGTCTGGCCAGTCCTCCTGGACCTCAGTGACTGTGGGAGCGTGAGGACAGAGAGGTGGCTCCCAAAGCCGGCCCAGGTCCATTCCTGGAAAGAAACCTGGCTGGTGGCAAGGAAGCCAGGCTGGGAACCAGAAAGAAAACTGTTAAGAGGACCTTCAGTTAGCAGTGGTTCCCAACCAGGGCAATTTTGCTCCCAGGGGACATTTAGCAACACCTCAACACATTTTTGCTTGTCACAACTGGAGACAGTTCTACTGGCATCTAGAAGGCAGAGACCCTACAACGCACAGGACCGGTCCCCACACACACCTGGCAGCTGCTCTCCAAGCACTTACTGAATGAGTGGCCCAGGCTCCTGTGCCAGGGCCATCCTTGCCTGTCTGCTTCACTTGCTGATAGTTTCATAATCTGGAGTTTCCGCCTATTAACAGTGCCAGAAACTGAAATGGCCCAATATAAAGGCAACATATGAACAGAATTTTAAAGCCAGCACAACATTTGAATTGTTTGGACAGCTCCAGGAAAGAACCAAATAAACTGGAAGCTGCCGTATGTTCTTTTCTTTTTTTGGGGGGGCGGGACACCCTTCCCCTGATTAGAGGTCACCAACTCCTATGCCTGAAGACCTTCTCCCAGGCTCGGTGCCCCACCTGCACAAGGCGGGCAGGCAGGCCTCAGGGTACCCGCAGTGCAGACTGCAGCGTGACTCAGCGTGTTCCTTCAGACCCACATCAAGCCCACGGGGTCCCTGGAAGTGGTTTCTCCTCAGGAACCCAGGATGTGGGCGAGAGGGAGAGCTAATGAGTCACCTTCCCTCCACCCCTGGAGGAAAGCAGAACCTCCGGGGCTCAGAGGCCTTTGGTGCTCAGGCACCTTTAAACACCCCTCCCCATTCAGGATGGGGAAACTGAGGCAGGGGTGGGCTGGAGATTACCCAAGGATGTCTCCTGCTGCATCCAAAGTGTCACCCTTTCAGACTGGAGGTCACCCCAACTTCTCATCTGAACACTAATGCTGAAATTCCCTTAATGTTGCTTGATATGCCCCCATCTTTTAATATAAAAATTCTCTCCTTGAAAGTCTTTTAAAGTCTCTTACGACCCCCTTGCTATCATTTTTCTTTCTCCTCATGAGGGATGGGCGCTAAACTGCAGTGGGGCAGGATGTGACTAGGAGCACGAGGCACAGGGGCTGCAGGAAGGGTTGGCTCCAGCACTCCCACTCCTAGGCCACCACCCCCAGCTGTCAGCCTCCTGCCTCAGGGCTAGTGACTCAGTCTGTCGTCTTCACAGCAGATTCTTATTCCCAAGAATGCAACGTTATTTAAAATCAGCACAATCAGCAAGGTAAACTACATCCAGAAGGAAGCCTACAGGAATTTCCGTGCTGACATTCCCTTCCTTTGAAACTGAGGGGGAGGGAGCAGCCTGCCCAAGAAGGTGTGGATGGATTTTAGCACCCATCTATCCTCAAGGGACCACACACTCTTTAAAAAGCTGCACCAGTGTATGTGTCCTGGGCTGTGTTCTGGGAGGCTGACTCTCTTAAAGGGCTGATAACACACCCTTAAAAGTGAAAGCTCCCTCCTGGCTCAAGGGCTGGATTCCAAGACCCCAAGAAGGCTTCTCTGAGCCCATGCAGTTTAGTGGGGTCACTGCCCTGCCTGATGCTGGGTCTCCACCCACACAAGTGCACAGTTCCCTGTCTGATTGTCATCAAATATGTGCTGGGCTTCTCTGTCCAGGCTTGGACTGGCCCGGGAACAGAAGGGCCCCAAGCCACAGCCCTGTCTAGACATGAGGGCGGCCACACAGAGATAGTCGCAAACTGGTGTGTGGGCCACGGGGTCCCTGCATACAGCAAACATCTGGGGGGTGCCAGGGGCTCGGGAAGGTGTCAGCACATGGCTCTTTGAGCTGTGCCCTTGGGGATGACCAGGAGGGAGGCTACCAGCACATGCCCAGAGAGGGCCTGCCAAGCCCCAGGTGTACCTTCTGCCACAAGCACCAGGATGCTGTCACATCAAAGCAAAGGTGAAGTTAGCTCCGCCTCCAATCTCAGAAACTTATACCATGAAGCACTTTATTCATATTTCCCCAACCCCTCGGCTAATTACAGGAGGCAGGTGAGGGTGGGAAGGCGACCCAAGGAGTCAAGTAACAACCTTGTCCTTGGTCTGTGATTAAGGGTAGGAAGCCTGGCTCTGACCTTGACCTGGCAGCTCCCCTGTCAGGACCAGTGTGTATGAACACTGTATTCATTTCCAATTGCTACTGTGCCGAATCCACATGAACTACAACACAATGCATCCTCTTACGTTCCAGAGGCCCGCATCTGAAATGGGTCAGCTGGGCTGCTTCCCTCTGGAGGCTCTAGTGAGAAATCATGCCTGCCTTTCCGGGTTCTAGGGGCGGCCCACATTCCTTGGCTTGTGGCCACATCTTTGACATTTGCTCTGTTGTCACATCTCCTTCTCTAACTCTGACCCTCTGGTTTCGCTCTTATAAGGATCTTTGTGGTTACACTGGACCCTCTCAGATAAACCAGGATCTTCCATCTCAAGATCCTTAATCTTCATCTTCAGCCAAGTCCCTTTTGCCACGTGAGGTACCGTATTCAGGTTCTGAGGATCCGCTGGGGGAGGGGAAGCGGCGCTTTCCTGCCTCCCTCAAAGCCAAGGCTCTTGCCACCCTACCACCCAGTGAATCTCAGATGTTCCCTCACAGTGTCAACATGGGGACTGGGGGCATATGAGGATTCGTCCAGAGGTTTGTTGGGGGCCTCAACCATCAACAAGGAAAAGTCTGGAGCTCGGCTCCCTCAGTGCCCACAGGATTCCAAAGGCACACTGGGTATAAGCAAACACCAACACGGGTCCCTGATGGGAAGAGGCACCTAGGGCCAGGGAGGTGGGGGCCCGGGTGGTGGCCACCTAAGGCCTGGAGGGCCTGGCTGTACATTGCAGGGAGGAGTGCTCATTCCTGACCCTTTGGTTCACCTGGAGGCCCAGGAGAGCTGCCCCCAGACCAGCCACACCTCCCCACCCCCTACTCCAAGGCCCCCTGGCCCCCTGACGGCCTCAGCCCCTGCCCAGCGGCTCTGACCAGCTGCAGACAATCCCCAAACAGAGGCGCTGAGCCTATGCCCAGCACCCAGGCACATGAGCATCAGCAGGGACCACTCCGCCCCCATTCACAGGCCCAGGGGTGCCAGCCCCCTCCCCAGGTGCACGGAGCACCCAGTTCTAGAGACAGGCAGCAGCTTCAACTGGTGCCCCCGAGATCCTCACATGTCAGAGGACTCCAAAGGCCCAGGCACAACCCAAACAAATGAGAGGCAACGCCAGTAGTTCCTGGGCCCACTCGCTCCCCAGTCAGGCCTGTTCTCCCCACGCCAGCAAGAGAGGGTACAGAAGAGGAGGTGGGGCCAGAGGGCCTAGGAGCTGGCGCTGCGATGGTCAATTTGCATTAATTTCAACTCTGCGTTAATTTCAACAGCTGCATTAGAGGACATGACTGTCCTTTTTTTTCAAGTGAGGAAATTCAGAGAAGTTAAGAAACTCGTCCAAATATTATGATAAGTGAAATAAGCCAGACAGAGAAAGACAAATACTGCATGGTAACACTTATATATGGAATCTTTAAAAAAAAAAAAAAGTTGAACTCATAGAAACAGAGAGTAGAATGGTGGTTGCCATGGGATGGGGGGATGGGGGACGGTGGAGAAAATGGGGGAGAGGTTGTTAAAAAGATATAAGCTTTCAGTTCTAAGATGAATAAGGCCTGAGGATCCAACGAATAACGTGGTGACCCTAGTTGATAATACTATATTGTATAACTGAAATTTGTTAAGAGAGTAGAAGTGTTTTACCAAAAATAAAATGGTAAATATGTGAGGTGATGGGTGTTTTAATTAACTCGATAGTGGGAATCCTTTCACGATGTGCACATATATCAAATCGTCACACTGTACACTTTAAATGCACTACAATTTTATTTGTCAATTATACCTCCATAAAGCTGGGGGGGGGGAGAATACAGGCGCGCGCGTGCGCGCACGAACGAACAAAACTTGCCAAAGACTCACAGAAGTAAGCTACAGCAACTACAATCTAAAGTCAGGTCTGTCTGTCAGCAGAGTCCCCTCATCATGTCTCTATGTGACCACCCACCTGTGGGGGGTAGCCCACCAGGTCTGCTGTTGGAGACGCTTCTAGGGCTTCTGGGGAGGAAGTGTTCTGGGCAGAGCTGGCATTCCTCCCCACCTGCCCACTGCCCATCCTGGGCTGCCGAGGCTCAGACCCCTGACCCCCACGAGGCTGAGGGAGTGGTGCCATGGTCCTCAGGAGGCCTGGAGAAGAAGAGCGCGAAGGTGCTTCCTGAGAAGCTGTGACTGGCCTCAGACGCTGAGAGGGAACTGGGCACGTCCTGGGTCACTCAGAAGTCCCAGAAGCAGGAGCAGCTGGCATGTCTGTTTCTCCCTCCCCACAGGGGTGACAGCTTCTCATGACAATGTCACCTCAAATCCACACTTTCCAAGCAGAAGGCACCCGTCCTACAAAGCAGAAGGGCAAGGAAGCAGATTTTTGCTCAACAGTGGGAAGAGGAAGCCAGCTCCCAACGGAAGGCTGTTGGGCAGGTGGTCACTGCGGTGGGAGGGACTCCAGCTGAGAGGCAGGGTAGGATCCCACCGTCCGCAGGAAAGGGGCAGGGCTAAAGTCTTAGAAGCCCCTCCCCACCTCTGAAGGTTTCTGAACCCACCATTGAGAAAGAAGAATAAGCCAGGTCACAGGAAAGCAGAGGAGCATGGAAGTGTAGGCCAGCTGAGGAAGAGGAGGAGGACAAGAACTGAGCCCCGGGCCTGCTCCCAGCAGGCAGACGGGCACCCGCCCCGACCTCCTTCCTGCCCAGTCTCAGGCCTGCCAGGCTCTGTAGCTGGGAGCCATGGCAACAGGCCCCAAACAGCCCAAGAAATCCCTCAGAGAGCCCCACGCAGGGTGTCACAGCAGCCACCAACCCAAAGCCAGAGCCAAGGCCCTGGGCTGAAGTGAGAAATGCCAAAAAGAGGAAGCCTGATTCCAGCCAGAAGGGAAGAACGCTTGAGTTCGGCAAAGGGCAGCCTGTCGCCCCCAGAGACACAGGCCTCCATCCTGAGGCCATCAGGCCACCCTCTGCTGTCCCTGCACACTCGCCCGCCAATCCGCGACCCTTTACATCTAACATGTGGCTCATAGCCTCACTGCCCCCGAAGTCCTCCTGTAGCCTCTCTCAGCCACCCTGGCACCAAGGCCTCTGTGACAGCGTGCCTACCTCCTTGTCAGCAATCTGTATCCCATCTGCTCCGAGCACACCTGGCCCCGTGCCCTCTCCCTGCCGCCCGGGGGCTGGTTCTTTCACACTTCCGACCACCTGCCCACCCCGTCGACACCTCATCTGGAACACCCCACCCCTTGCCCACCAACCACAACACTGGCAGTCTCTTCCTCACAAGGCCCTGCCAGAGGGCAGCCCAAGAGGAAGGCCCCTGAGGAGCCTGGGGGAGTCAGAGCAAGAGCGGGGAGGGCGAGCAAACGGTGCTGTCTCCTGAAGGGGATCCCTCCTCACTGAAGGACAGGCAAGCGGCCCACTCTGTTCCAACCCTTGTGTGTTGGAGGGAGGGGTCTCTAAACATCCACGCCCCCTCCCCTGATTCAGGATGTCAATCTGCTGCTGCACAGCTCTCCAGGAATGATCTTAACTGCCAGGATAAGGACTCAAGATAGAGAGGAATGGGCCCGATTTGCAGGGAGTAGGCAGAGGGGGGCATTATTTTTATTTTGCCAGGTTTTTCTTAAACTAAATTCCTCCTGATGATTTGCTTTCTCATGAACCACCTTTCTATCTAAGGTATTCCCTTATTCATTCATTTCTTTCATGCAGTCTTCCTGAGCACCTACTATGTGCCCAGCACAGTTTCACTGCCGGGGACACAAGAGTGAAGGCAACAGAAAGGGTCCTTGTCCTCAAGGAGCTTACAGCATAGAAAGGAGGGTGAACAAGAAACAGAAATAAGTACGTGTCACATGTTTCAAAAGGAACATTCAAGAGGCTGAGGCAGAGAAGAGGGGACTGTGCTGAGATCTAAAGGTATGAGGTGCGGGGAAGAGCCTGCTAGGCAGCAGGAATAGCATATGCAAAGGTCCTGAGGCAGGAAAGAGTTAGAAGCAGCTGAAGAACTGAGAAAAAAAGACCATGGTGGCACAGCCCTGATGGGGGGTGTGACGGGGGCAGAAGGCATGTCTTCCGGCCCTGGGGGGCCATTCTTGTGCCACTTGGTAACCCACGCCAAGAAATTCTCTTTCCGCTTAAGCTCATCTGAGTTGGGTCTTCTCTCACTTGCAGCCACAAGAATCCTGGCCACTACAACATCCAAACCAAAGCATCACATTCCACCACCTTCTCCAGCCTGCATCTCAGTCTGAAAACCACCACCAGCACCCCTCCAGTCGCCCAGCCAGAGCCCAGCATCACCCTCCACTTCTCCCCCTCGTCCCATCAATCACCAGAGAAAGCTTTCATTTGGGCCTCTAGGCAGCCAACAGCTGGTGGTCCCTCTTCCAGGGAGGTGGCCTACTGCGTGCTGAACAGAAAGGCAGGAAGAGAAAAGCAGATGGCCGCTCGGCTGAGGGAAAAAGAGAACACCCAAAAACACGGGCTGGCTGATTGCATATAATTATGTAGGAGAAAATGCTCTTTAAAATTAGCTCCCTAAATGTAGATATAATTTCAAGTGTCCTTTGCAGTGTGATTACAGCGTCAGCCCCACTAATGTTTTATCATTCAGGCCCCTGTGGGCAAAAAGTAACAAAGACGAAGCACTTCCAGCTGCCCTGGGAAAGCGTCAGTCCAGGAAACCCAGCAGAGACACAGCCTCGCTCCCCTCCACACGGAGCTCAGGGCCCTTCCCAAGAAGGCATGAGGCACATCTTCCTACTCGCTTCTTTTTATCTGTAGGGTCTTTGTGTTCAAACACAAATCCCAAGAGCAGCCAATGAAAGCTTCGCTCATTGCATGCCTCCCACAGCCACATGATGTACTCTCTGCCTGTTTTCCCATCTGTAAAATGGGCATGACATGGTGTGTAATTCAGGACGCGCTAAAGGACTGACTGATGCCGGGTACATAGTGGGTATCCAGTCGACGTCCTCCCATTTGGCCCCGGGGACAGCACTGGCCGCACCCTACAGACGTGGAGCCTGAAGCTCGGAGAATAACATGAGCCCTTCAGCTCAAGAATAAAGAGCAGGGATGCGAACCCAGCTCTGCCTGAGCCCCGACTCCACACTCTTGCCACACTGGGTCCTTGTTGGGCTCAGGAGATGGTGGGAAAAGCGCCACTCTGAGCTTGTCAGTGTGCCACTCCTGGAAGAGCTGACAGACCCACGTGTACCCTCACCTCGCCTGGTAGCCTGGCACTCCCAGCCTTGGCACCCGACCCGCTTCAGGTGTTTCAGTGTAGGAACGCCTCAGGCTCTGGCAGGGTGGCGGGTCTCCATTACTCCCCTTCACCCCTAAGGGGTGCCTTCTAGCCCCGGGCCTTTACCTCCCAGGGTGCCCCCATTATATACACAACAGAACCAGGATCCAGACTGAGAGGGACTAGGTCACAGGGGAAGTCAGGAAGAGGCAACACAGTCACCAGGCACCTGTGACGAGCCCAGTACAGGGGTTACGGAGCACCACACACGGGCATCCCCAATCCGCACCAGCCCCCAAGGAAGGGCTATCACAGCCCCAGTTCACAGATGAGAAAATCAAGTTTCAGAGAAGTTGAAAGGAACAGACTCAGGGTCACCAACAAGGGAACAGGAGAACCATTTTCCATCCAGGCCTCCTGACCCCCAGGCCAGAGAACCAGCCAGGCTGAGTGCCCACGAGCACCCTGGCACACAGGCCTCGGCTGGTGTGTGAGGACAACAAGCCGGCCACCAAAGCAGGCCAGACCCTCGCCTTGTGGCAGGGTGGCAACAAAGCCAGGCTGGGAACCAGACAGGAGCTACGAACAGGACCTTCGTCTGCCGGTGGTTCCAGCTGAGTCCCCGAGGGAACATCTGGCAATACCTGGAGACACTTTTGGCCATCACAACCAGGGGAGGAGAGGCACCCAGTCGGAGACGGCCAAGGATGCTGCTGAACAGCCTGCCATTCTCACGGCAGCCTCTAATAGACAGAAGGATCCAGCCCAAAATGTCAGTAGGCTGCGGCTGAACCCTGAGCGACGGCAATCTGCGAGCAGGGCCTTGGATTGACCTGAACACGGGGCTGCCTCAAAAACACAAGACATCCAAACAAACACGCATGTGCTTATGCACGTGTGTTTATGTAAACATGGGTTATACGTAGCATGCACAGGAGTTCGTATGTGCAGGAATATCCCAGAAAGCTTAAAACCTAGGACCGATGGGGGCGGGGGGCTGGGGTGAAGGGGCACCACTAGGACAAGACCCCTTTCACTGTAAGTTCTTTCTTGTCTTTTGATTTGAACCATGTGACTGCATTGTCTATTTCCAAAACATTTACATTTTCTCAACCTCCCTTGTGAAAGCCTCTGGAGCAGGAGAACCCAAGGGCAGCCTTCCCAAACGTCTAACTGACAACTCTGATGAGAACCTTGATTTGGATGCCCCAGGAGGCACGACGTCAGGCCCAGGGAGGTTCCACGCCCCCGCATGCCCGCCTCGCCTGCCCTGTGGGCTGCGTTAAAATGAAACAGAAAGGAAACAAGAAGCAGGACTGGGTCGCTCACTGTCAGTCTGCTCTGGAAACTCATCTGTGCCCACTCGGGGAGGAGACATCCCCCACCTCACATACCACCCCCACGGCTAAGTCCACAAGAGCTGTCAGCCAGACGCGGCCACCATTCTGTCACCAGGTGCTTGGCCTGCACGGAGCACTCTACGTGGACCTCGTCTGCCAGCACCAGTCCCTGAGGCGGGGACTGTCATCGTGTGACGGAAGGGGAGATGTGCAGGAACCTCCCTGGGGGCAGCCAGGATCCCAGCCAGGGGCCCACCCCCAGGCTCCATGCTCCTAACCACTTGACGCGGGTGCAGCCACACCTGCTACTCAGAGTAGGGATGAGAATCAGTGGGTGCCCCTTCCCTGCATCCCATCTCCCTGCTTTCTAGATGCTCTTAGCCCAGGCTTCCAGTGGCTCCCTGCACCCCCCATCTGTCCCCCAACCTGACATGGCCAGAGTCCCTCTGACCTCACAGCCTCACACCTTCGCACGCACTGGCTTGCCACCTGGAGGACCTTAAATCCACACTGTCTGCTCAATGAGCTCCTCCTGACCCTCAAAGACCCAGCTGAAGGTCACCTCCTACGTGAAGCCTTCCTCGATTTTCCCAGACAGAGCAAGTTGCCCCCACCATCACCCCTTGAGTCTAACCCCTCAATGCTTCTCTCTGCCTGTCTCCTATACCCAACTGAGCTCCTGCGGTGTAGGAATGTCTCTGTGTCCCCAGCACCTAGCAATACCATCCAACTACCACTTATCAAGGACCTACAATGGGAGTATTTGTAATATTCATAAATAAATAAATGCGGCAGGCAGTGAACTAGGGGGCTTTCTACTCATTATTTCAATTGACACATCAACTGTGAAGGTTAAGAAGTGCTTTGTTTAATCCACCAATGTAGATACTAAGGCTCAGAGAAGCCCAAGTCTCTCCTTTAGAAAGGCCTTCTCTGACCACCGTGGGGACAGTCCCCAGAATCCTTCATATCCTTGCTAAAATTACCCCCCCCAACTTGCTGCTGGACGAGTTTGTCACACACTCCCCAAAACCACCCCCATAGACTAAAACTCCAAAGAAGAGGGTCTTGTCCATCCTGACCACCCGTAGTCTCTCCCATCCCTGGTCTCTCACGAGGCCTGGCATGGAGGGATGCCAACAGAGGTGTGTGAACAAACAATCTTCTGGGCGGATGCAGGAGTGGTCCTAGCGACAACAGAAGCCACCGCCAACCGGAAACCGGGTCTGGAAGCGACACAGTGCCTAGCAGCACAGGGAGAAGGAAGGCGCAGGGGTGAGGAACGGCCAGGATCACTCGTTTCCCCACCGAACACCCCAAGGGCTCTCCCAGTTGGAACATTCTAGGGTCTGGGGGCTCCTCCGTTCTTCCACCCAAGGAAATGAAGTTCCTCGAGGCGGGTTGCTACACAGGTAATACAGGCTCCAAACCAGGACCCAACTCGCCACCCCACACGCTGCGATCAGGCCTGACAGGTGTCCTGGTCAGTCACCCACGGGTACCCCCGTCCATAAGCAGAAGCCATGTTCTCGGAACCAGGACTGAGAATGCCTCCCTTGAGCTGGGCACAGGCTGGGCACTCAGAAAACCTTTGTGAGTGATGGGTGGACATTCATTCCCTAGAGACGTGTTCATTCCGGAGGGTGCCCACACGAGGGCCTGCCTTTCCCATCCCCCCATGCCCACCCGAGCACCAGCTGGGCACCCACCTGGCAGGAGCTAAAGAAAGAAGGATCTGTGACTTGCCTGGCTGGTGCACAGGGCCAGGTCACACACTCCTGTGAGCAGAAATGTGCCCAGTTCTTGACCCCTCTCAGTCCCTGGGCCCTTGGCAGTGACTTTGCCACTCTGATCGAGAGGTAAAGCCGCTGACGTGACCTTAGCATTATGGTGCCAATTTCACAGACGAGAAAGCAAGTTCACAGAGTTACGTTCACAAAGCCGGCAAGTCCCAAAACGGGTACTGGACTGAGGTGTGTCTGCCGAAATCTCCCAAGATGTCTTCCTGCAGATGCTGATATCGTCAAATGGAAAGTGCTAAGGTAAACAAAGATTAAAAGGCTTCTTTACAACAAGACTCCTTAGGGTGTCTCATACGCTACTACGTGTTTTCAATCTCCAAGGGTGCACTGTTCCCCAAACTTAGGGGACCATGGAATATTTCTTTAGTGGATTGATTACCTTATAGAAACCATGTTCTGAAGAATGCCTGCCTATTATCTCTCCCTAAAATCTATTCCACATGTGTCAAACAAGAAAGTTTAATCTGGGAACCCTAGAAAGTTTAATCTGGGAACCCATTCTTTGTATTTTGGTATATATTACGTGTATTTTTCTAGGAATAGAGTCAATAGCTTTCATCAAAATCTCAAAGGTATCTACGACCCCCAAGAAAGGATAAGCACCCTTCTACATTAGCAGGTGATTTATGTGAAAGCCTCTAAGTTTCCTTCCATAAATTCTATTTATGTGCTTTCAAAAGAAAAGAGGTGACGTTCATTTGTTCACCCCTTGACTCTGGCCTTGGACCTTCTTTTGGCCAATAGATGGTGGTGGAGAGATCAGACCTCCAGGGGCCCTGGAAGCACGTACTGCCCCCTGGGTGAGAAGACACCCAGGGAGCCACACAGGCCGGTCGTCCCCCTCACCCTGGTCAAGCAGAGGCCAGGCCTCAGAGACAGAGAGCCTGCCCGCAGGTACAGGAGGCAGCCCGGCCTGGAGGACCCCGGCCTGAACTGCCAGCCCACAGAACCGTGAGCTAAACAAATGGTTACTGCTTAAAGCCACTACGCTGGGCATGGTTTGCGACTCAACCACTGATAAAACTCTGACTTACGTGCAGTGGAATCAGAAAGGAAAGGAAGACATTTATAGTCACAAAGATGTCCAATGCACCAGCATCTACACCAGCTAGAAAACTAGAAATAATCTAAATAGTCAATAATAAGATTATAGCTCAATATATCACAGCACAAGCATCCAACAGAAATATTCCGTAGTAATTAAAGAGAATCATCCTCTATTGCACTTTATTTTCAGGTGTGATAATGGCGTTGGGATTATGTTTTAAAGATCATACTAAGGTAGTTGCATATGAAATATGTCTGGGATTTGCTTCAAAATAACATGGGGCAAATAAATAAAACAAGATTAGCCGTAAGTCAATAATGGTGAACAGTACTGACCAGGGGTGGGGGGGGGTGTTCATTTTATTAGTCTTTCTTTTGCGTATGTTGCGTATGTTTTTACAAAAGTTCATAAAAATTAAATTTAGAAAGATTATTCTAAGATTGTGGAAATGTGGGATTTGTTTACACTTCACTATGGGCAAAAAGCAAAACTCAAAATGCTACAAGTACAATGATTTCAACTCTGCAACTGTGAGATACAAAAGGAAAGAGACGTGGTTGAGGGGGTAGAGGAATGACCTGCCTCTTCAAATTCTGCTTTCATGATGGTCAATTGTCTTTACAGAGGACCAAAAATTTCAGGGGGGAATAAAGGACATACTTTCATTTCCTTCAGCTGGGGCTCCACATGAGCAAGGAGCTGGGGGTGGGGGGCCTTCCCAAAAGCTAGCCACACGTGGGGCTGGGAAGAGGGAAGGCTGCTGGAAGCCCCAGGAGGCAGCTGAGGAATCCAGAGGAGGCTGGGCTGTGGAGAGGACCCTCTCCCACCCTCCGCTGGCCCCAGCCCCCAGCGCCCAGCTGGCTAGAAGACAGGGACGGCTGGGGACCACGCTGGCGGCCCCTTCCTTTGACCAGTTTTGAGATCAGGAATGATACACAGCTCTCTAAAATTTATGTTTAGGCAGAAAACAAAAATTTGGGGAAGAGGGTAAATTATAACCAGATCCCCCATTATGTGCTAGAGGCCACCTCCCCCAATTCAGCCATCATCTCCTCTGATCCCCCAAACTGCCCCACGACTAGGTGCTGAAAACCCCATTTTACAGGTGAGGAAAGGGTCAGTCGTGCCCTGCGCGCTGGGGCTGGGATCAGAAGAAGCCAGCACACGGTCAGCCTCCTTCCCCAGCAGGACCTGCATGGAGGGCAGCGGGTAGAGGGGCCCGCCCATGGCTGGGTATGCGCTGGTGCAGTACAACACCCACCAGGAGGGATGTTACAAATGTTGTGCCCCTCCAATTCATATTGAAGCCCTAACCCCCAATGGGATGATGGTGTTGGGAGGTGGGAGTAATTAGGGTTGGGTGTGGTGTAAGGACAGACACCCCACAATGGGACTGGGGCCCTTACAAGAGGAGAAGACCAGAGCTCTCTTTCCCCACCAAGTGAGGTCACGGGGAGTATCTGGTGGCCACGTATGAACCAGGAAATGGGCTCTCACCAGGAATGAAACTGGCCGGCACCTTGGGCCTGGACTTCCAGCCCCCAGAAGTGTGAGAAACAAATGCCTGTTTTTTAAGCCCCCCAGCCTATGGTATTTGTTATGGCAGGCTGAGCAGACTAAGGGAGAAGGTAAACCATGAGGCCTGGGGCCAGCCTGGAAGCCCAGCAAGGGACTGACAAAGGGCCTTTACAAGTCTGAGGTTGTACCGGGACAGAAGAGCAAAGCTACAGTCACATGTCAGTGCCTAGAGAATGACAGTTCACAGTCAGCACACGTACAAAATCAGTCATAAGCTTTATTAAATGAAGAAAAGGTACGTGAGGGAAAGCTTGGCTAATGGGCCATCACAGGTGCAGAAACAAAAAGGTGTGTTCCTGTGTGTCTGTGCACACCGGCTTGAACCGACAGAGCACAGGTGTGAGAGAAACAAGCCCGTGGTGACGCGGCTCCCCCAGGAATCGGGGGTGAGTGTGAGGGCGACGACCCCTTCGCTGCATGCCCTTTGGTGTGACTTCACTTTCTGATCATGCACACGACCACCGTTTAGTGAATAAAAGCGTTTTAGTGGTATTCACACGTCAGATGTGAGCCTGGCCGAGACAAACTATGGAATTTCAGGCAGATAAGTCACTGAACTTCTCGAGCTTGGTTTCTGTTTCCAAGTGCTCTGTTTTTATTAGTTGATAAACTGAAACTGACCCCTCCTCACAGCTTCACATAACAGACCTAACAGCCTGACAACTTGGGTCCTAATGGCAAGTCCCACCAGCTTAACCAGGAGCAGTGGGTCACAAATTCGCTGCCCGGTGCCCCAGAGCTGGGGGCCCTCACACGGGGACTCCAATGAAGACCACCCCACTCAACAGCGACCGAGAGGCCTGACTCCCTGGCCCCCGGCCTCCATAGGCCCCAGGAAGCTGCTTCGAGGTAGCAAAGGTCAGCCCTGCCCTGCTGGCTGCGTGCACGGTGGCCACAGCGAAGAGGGGAGAGCCTCCCCTCCACTGCTTTCCCACAGGGACTACCTCTAACTATCTGCCACCAAAGGCCCTGGCCTGAGAATTCCAGTACATCCAAGGAGAGGTGCCTGGAAGGCAGAGCAAGGGCTCTGAGCAGGGCAGCCCCTGGCTTCCCGAGGGTCCTCACTGCCCCCCCCCAGCACCCCGGGCACTCCCCTAGCCTCCAGCCCAGCCCCTTCGCCCGGGGCTCTCGGGGCCTGGGTATGTGGCCACCAGCCTCTCACCACTCACTTCCCCTTCCAGGTGGAACTAGCTCCCAGCGTGTCCCCCTGCAGCCCTCCCAGGCCTGCTTGGATGGGGAGGGCCAGGACAGACGCCCTGAGCCTCCTCCGCAAACGCTCCCCTCCAGCTCAACAAGCCCAATCAAACAGATTACAGCCGTGAAATCCTGCAGGCTCCCAGCGGAAGACACCTTCTAAATGCTCCCCTCACACGGGACAGGGACAGACAGCAACAGGCGATGGTGTGTTTACATAAAACGGGACTGTTTCACCCAAAACACTCAGTGTCAGAACAGCAAGGCTCTGCACAGCGCCCCAGGGCAGGGAGCCATCAGCCTTCCTCCCGGTCCCCAGCCCCAGGGTGAGGCAGGATTACATAAGCCCTTCCTCCACAACGTGCACTGCCCAGGGCGCTCAGAATCTGCCCGCATCCTGCTGGGAATGAACCACACTCAGGTTTATCTGCAGAGCAAAGATGGAGCCAGGAACCCAGCTTTGAGCTCTGACTTGCGGGGCACTCATCACTGCCCTCTAGGAACAGCACCTGGCCCTGGAGACTGTACAAACCCCCAAAGGCTGAGGGAAGGCCCCCCACCTCCCGCTGGCTATCCAGCAGCCACCCCATTGTCTTGAGGGCACAGTTCCAGCTTCCAGTTAGGGTCCTCCTTGCCCACACCAGGCCATGTAACAAGCAATGGGGCACTGCTGGCCCAGGCGACTGGTTCAGGGACCAATCAGGGGCCCTCAGAATGAATCCCGGGTCCCATGGGACCTTCATCTGAGGTGGAGGGAGGCATGGGGGCCAACCTGCCACGTCTGAATCCCAGCTCTGCCACTCACTAGCCGTGTGACCGTGGGCAAGTTACTGGACCCCTGTGCCTCCCTTTCTTCTGTTGGGAAGCGGGCCCTAAACGCCCCACCCTCACAGCTTGTAATGCAGATCAGATGGGATAACACACAAGGGACTCTGACCGTGCTGGCTCAGCATCAAGGTCAGTCGTGAGGACTCACCTTGCACCACGCAGGCCTAAGGATGAAGCCAACTCGGAAACAAGGCAGAAGACCAGGTCCTGAGGACATCGACCATGCGCCTGAATCCACCTCTACCTGAAGTCTGAACGCTCCATGGAGTTAACACCTACAGGAGCCCCTTTACTAATGAACCCAATGGGCTCTGAGTTTCTGTCAGAACCAGTACACCCCTGTGGCTTGCAGGAATCAGCCATACACTGATTTTCCACTAACTTCATTTCCAAATGAAGTTCATTTCCATGAACCTCATCCTGATAACTCCCCACATCTGTTGGCTGATTGAGAGAGGACCAGAGAACACAGCTACCCTGTGGCGTCCCCCAGCAATAGGGACAGATTTGCAGGCACACGGCCCAGTCCACAGGTCTCGCTCTCAGGGGCCACCCAGTTCAGAGGCACCCACAGAGCTGCCCATGTCCCAAATGGCTGCCCACCCACTCTCCCCTTACCCTGAGGAGCATCGCAAACCCGAAGAGCTTGTCCCTTCAGCACTCCCAACAAGGCTGGAGGAAAGATAAACCACCGGAGTGGGGGCCAGGGGTTCCTGACCACCTGAGCCCATTGACCAAAACTGCACATGCTGGCCAGGCAGAGGCAGAGTCCGCCAGAGACGGGCCAGAACATAACAGACCGAGGTTCCCTGGAGGCCAAAGGAGGGGCGCTGTGGGCTCCAGAGCCGAAGCCCAGCCCTTCGGGCCGCCTCTCAGGCTGCGTCGCTCTGTGTAGGAACCTACAGCGCAGGCCGCTCCCAGCTGCGAATCCTCGTCTGCAAAGACCCTTCCAGCTCAAAGACCAGGGACCTCTGCACCTCACCAGCAAAGGAGGTTTACTCTGCCATCATCTGTACACATGACAGTGTGACTACAGGTTGTGGAGTGAGGGACAGCGCCCCCCCACCCGTCGGCCCCAATCCTTCAGAGCCAGTCTCTGGCCTTCACAAGAAAGGAAGACGTTTGCATGCTGAGTCCCTGGGAGGAAATCAAGGCCCAGAGAGAAGCCAGAACACCCCGAGTCACCCATCCTAAGAGGCTTCTGCAGTTACATTCCTCAGTTGCCCATCTTCTTCCCAGATGTGAGACATGCTCGAACATAAGCTCCTGGCAAACAGTTCCATCAGCCTTTAATGGCCGATTGTCCAGCATGAGTTACTGTGCACTTACCAAGGGCCAAGCTCCATGCTAAGGACTTTGCTGCCTCAGCTCTCCCAGTCTGCAAAACTAGCCTGCTGCAGGCTGGCATTCAAATTCCCATTTCAGGTGCAGAAACTAAAGACTCAGAGAGGTTAAGTCACTTGGCCCAAAGTCACACAGACAGAATGCAGCAAGCATCCTCCCCTTTTGAAGCTGAGGGTCAGCCCCCAGGCTTTTTGGAGTCGTTCCAAGGAGCTTCCAAGACCCTCTAGGCCTCCAGCTTCAAAAGATAGAGCTCCAAGGTTCCCAAGGTGACCCCCTGGAAGGGACACGAGTGGCAGTTTAAACAGAAGAGTGGGCCATGTGGCTCCATCCACACAGGCCCAAAGCATCTCGAGGAAGGAGCAGGATGAGGTGGGAATGGCAGGATGCTGGGACTCTGCCAGACACTGTGGACAGAGCACTTCACAAACTGGGCAGCCCAAAGCTGGCATCCACAGACGGATGGCAGGCTGCTGGGCAAAGCCATGGCCGGCCTCCCCAGCCTGAGCAGGTAGCAACTGAGTCAACATCTAATTTCCTGACTCCAGGGAGGCAAGGCATCCAATTGAAATTGAAAAGGAAAAGGAGAAAAGTTAATAACTAAGGGGAACTGGGGACAGCCGGCTGTTGGAGAAGAGCTGAGAGAAAAGAAAAGCCACCCCCTCATCTAAATTCTGTAATGGCCAAAGGTACGGGTGTAGGATGCACACAGACTGTTGTTCAAATGCCACCCCCAAAAGCGACCAGGTACGAAATGCCAGGCAGGTCACTCACCCTCTCTGAGCCTCAGTTTCCGTATGTGGACTGAGAGCCTCCAGGCCCGCAGCTGGAGCTCCTAAAGCGGGAGCCACTGGTATTTCCAGGGCTGAACTGTTCTCCTACCACTGAAAAGAACGCCCTGCAGGGACGAGTTTGCTGGCTCCAGCGAAGGCTGGTGAGCACTGCTGGAGGAGGGCCCCGCTGCCCCCCTCAGCCCCCCGCCCATGGGAACCCGCTCAGCCCTCAGTGAGCGAGGCCCAGAGGCCCAGAGCAGCGAGGAACCGAGCACCAAACCTCCTTAAGCAGAGACCAGAGCGTGGCTGCACCCGGTCAGGGTGGGGGGCCAAGCGGCTTGGGGGCGCATTCCGCAGGAAGCAGAGCTCCTTCCCAGCAGGATCCCGAAGCCCCTGCCCAGACATGCCATTCTGCCAGAATGGCCAGAACTGGAATTCCTTTTCTTTTTCGAGGCTCCCATAGTGAATGTTAGGACTTTTAAGAATGAAATCTTAAAGAAAAGAAGGTTTACTGTCAACCCAACCAGGTTCAAATCCAAGCTGCCCCCCTACCAGCTGTACAACTTGGGGCTAACTCTGCGTCTTTTTCCTGGGCCTCATCTCCCATCCGCAACACGGGGTGGGGTGTAAAAAGGAAATGCCATCCAGAGAGAAGCCGCAGCACTGAGCATTCCTTAGAGATGGCCAGGATGCTGAGACGGCAGGAATAAACACCCTCACACGTGTCAACGTGCCCCTCTTCTCCCCAAGAGTCCCCCCAGCCCCCTGGGAAAACAAAGAGCACCCCTGTGCCCTGTAGGGAAGAGCTGTCATGGCCTTGGGCGGTTCCTGGGGCCAGAGGGGACTCTGCAGTGCTCACTGCTATGAGTAGCAGCAAGCAGCAGGCACGCAATACGTGCTGTGAAACTGCAGGAAGGAACAAAGAGGGCGCTTTTTTAAAAGGAGATGGGTGGCCGACCCCACACGTGGGGGGCTGCAGGGAGTGCAGAAACCTGCACGAGGCCGGATGTTTCCTCACCTCCACACCCCAGCCCTCCCTCGAAGGCTGCTGGAAGCCGGTGAGGCAGAAATGAAAGCGAAACTCCTCTGGGGCGTCCTCTCTGCACCCCCTACCAGCCCCCAGCCCTCCCAGGAAGCAGTGAGCTGGGAGGCTGCGGGCGTGTCCTGTCCTGGTCACTGACACTGGAGGCCCCCACACCAGGTAAGGGCAGGGCAAGGAGGCAGGGAGGCCACCAGTCTGCCCTGGACTGGAGCTCCCACCAGACGTGTGTCAACGGCCCCAGGCCCCACCTTGGTCAGGAAGGAGAGCATGGGAAGTGGCCCCCTGGGGGGAGGGGGAAATCCCATCACTTGTTACACACCTGCCAGGCTCACCAACCATAGAAGTGGGTGTATTTCACCCACCGTACACATGAGGGGCAGAGGCTTGTGGGGACAGAATGGCTTGCCCAGTCCTCCACAGCTAGTTGAGCAAGTCCTATGTTCCAAGTTCACTGCCATGTCACCACCTATCACCCCTCTGGGCACAACCAGTGCATGCAGAACAGGCTCAGAAAAGAACGCCTTGATTTTTCTTCTGAAACTGGGTATCAAGACAATGGTGCCCAGATGTCACATTCAAAATTGAGAAGAAATCAACCTGGCAGGGTAGAAACAGCATGGTTTCAGGCAACAACCAGCCTCAAGGGTGAATCCCAGCTCTGTCAGTCACGAGTGACCAGGAAAGTCGTCTCACCCCTGCCTAAGCCTTGGGGTTTTCATCCAGCAAATGGAGACGCACCACCTGGCTTGGAGGGCAGAATTCCGATCTGCAGCGGAGCCTGGCCCTCACTAAGCTCTGAAATCCGCTGCGAGCCACTGATTTAGGCAGGAGCAGAGGAGCAGCCCTTCTGATGCATGGAGGGCTGCCTGGACGAGCCCAAGTCCTGCTTTCACAGCGCAGGCTCCAAGACCTAAGCATGCAGGTGGCTGATGGGAGCCAATGGGTTTCCAGAGCAAAGTGCACAGGAAAATATCAGCAGCTGTACTACGGCCCTGCTTCCAGCCCGGCCTGACAATCAGCGTCACACCGGGCCAAGCCAATCCCCAGGAGTATCTGCTGTACAAAACCCAGCTCCTGCCCAGACTCGGGATCCCCCTTTAAATACATCCCAGGGCAAACCAGCAGTCAGAAGCAATACACTTTTTAAAGGGGAGCGAGGACTGCCCAAAGGGTAACAGGCAGCAGGGGGAGCTGGACAGGCCCCTGGAGCTCCTGCCCTGCCTCCCTCTGTGCAGTAAGGCTCAGCGGAGGCAGCGGATGGTGTGGTGGGAGCTCTGGGTAACACGAGTCCCTGCACAGGGTCTCCGGAGACAGACCGGCCTGGGAACGTTTAGCTCCCAAATGCCATGCTGAGGAGCCCTTGTTCCCCCGAGGCCCTAAGTAAGGAGACCACTAGCCTGTTTAACTTGGTGTTAAACACGCCTGACAGTTTTTGGGGTGAGGCCTAGTAATGACAGTGTCAGTTTCCCAGAGGAATCACGAGGGCACATGTTCGGAGGAGACTCCCAGATCCCTGCCCTGGAGAGTTTTACGAGGGAGGGGTGGGTTCAGGGATGTGTGTTTTTCACTGGTGCCCCAGGTGCTTCTTTTGTTGAGCAAGTTCGGGGCAAACACTGCCTGGAAGAAGGCAAATGATTATTAAAGAGAACGGGCATCTGGTGTGGCTCCCATGGGGCCCTTGGGCTCCTGAGGCCTAACCTGAGCTCTGTGAAAGGTCATGGCCGAGCGTCCACAAGGGCCCTGGGATCCCCACACCTCTCCTCACCTGAGACCCTCAAGGCCCAGAACCGCTCATTGAGGAACACGCAGGCTGGAGCACGTGGCCTCCCGTCCTGGGCCCCAGAGCAGCTGTAGCCTCACTCTCGGGGGCGAGGCGACCAAAGGACAACACCCTGCTGCCTCTTTTGACCACCCGTCTAACGTGAAACCCGGCCTGTCCTTCCCTGGATGTCTGCCCTCAGTCCACATGGAACCAGAGCTCTGTCAGAGGCAGGCCAGGGTGTGTGGCCTCTAGGAGGCAGACACCACCCACCCTGCCACTCTTTAGCTCCTACTAGAAGAAAGGGCTCTCGGCCCCTCCTTAAATGTCACCCCCTCGGAGAGGCCTTCTCGGACCACAGACCGCTCAAGTGGCTGCAGCCAGCCTTGCCATGGCTCTCTCCCGTTGGCAGGCTTCCTGGCTCTAATGACACCTTGTAGCATCTTAAATGTATCTGTGTGCCCTTTACCACCTCTACCTTGTCACCATGCGTCTAGGGACACAGGGGAAGGGACCAGCACCAGCAAAGGCCAGCCAGGCTGGGTGCTCAGGATTTGCTAAGTGAAGAAAAGAATGAAGAAATGAAGCCGCCGAGCTCCGCCCTGACCTGGGACCCAACACCTTGCCCCTTCACCTCAACCCCCCCATAGCCCCTCACCCCTGGGGTTTCTTTCCTGGCACAGAACACTTGAGTGACAAGTGGCTTTTGTCTGAGCCACAGGGACAGGGAAAAGGCTTCCAACACCCGCTGGTCAGTTCCTTCATCTACTAACAAACTCTCATTCTTGTGTTCCCCCAAAAATAAGACCTAGCTGGACAATCAGCTCCAATGCATCTTTCGGAGCAAAAATTAATATAAGACCTGGTATTATGTTATGTTATATTACATTATATATTATATTATATAAAACCTGGTATTATAGTATATTATACCCGATATTATATTGTATTACATTATATTATACCCAGTATTATATTTATATTATTATTATATAAGACCCAGTATTATATTATACCTGGTTTTGTATTATAGTATATTATACCCGGCCTCATATTAATTTTTGCTCCAAAGACTCACTAGAGCTGACTGTCTGGCTAGGTCTTATTTTCAGGGAAACACAATAGCTCCTACTATGTGCACTGGCACAGACACTGGGGTTTCAGCGGTGAACAAAACTGCCAGGGCCTCTCCCTTCATGGCACCCACTTTTCAAAGGAGAGACCCGCAAGCAAAACCAGAAAGAAATAGCCAGCTGCTGGGGAGCGGGGGCGGGGGGGTCACTGGGGTTGAAGATTCTGAGGGAAAGGGCATCTCCCAGAAGTGGTCTCTGGGAGGGGCTTTGACCTGACTGTGTGTCCTGATTCTCCCTCCAGGGGTGGCTGACACCTTAGAAGAATCCACCCGGTTGGGCTCTGACAGCAGGGCTGCACCAAACACCAAAAGCAGTTAACAGGGTGGGACAGTTTCTGGCCACCGTGGGTGGACACCCAGCAACCAGGGACCTGAGGGGAGAGGGGGCCGGAGTCTGAGGGTCCCTCATGGGAGTGTGTCTCAAATCTCTACAGCCAATGACATACCCATCCCCTGAGCCCTAAAAGTGAGGGCTTGGGGCACCCCTAAGGGCTGTCCTGATCCTCAGCCTGGCACCATGACAGGCATACAGAATCCAGCCCATGAGGCCCAGCTGGGAGGCCACAGGGCAGCTGCGTTCTGAGGGCGGCTTGCAGCAGGCAAGACAAAGCAGCAGGGGGAATTCAAACAGCCTAGTGGTGATGGTCTGGCTGCCCCAATAGGCAACCTCGTCCCCAACTCCTGAAGAAGTGCTGTTTCAAAGGAGGCTTCAACAGGGGCTGGGGAGGGGGCACTGGTTTGGGAGCTGGCAAGCCCCCTATCGTACACCACTGTGGGGCCTTGGACAAGCCACCCCTCCTGGGAGTCCAACAGTCTCCCCAAAGCAAGGCCACTTCCCCAGGGCCAGCAGAGGGGGAAAGGCTGAGGTGGGCCTGATTCATACACAAAGTGGGAAGGTGTTTAAGGCCGTGGCTTTGCCAGGGAAGGAGTAGGTACACAGCTCCAGAATGACGAATTGCTTTCGAAAATGAATCTTACCTTTTAAAAGGAGGTACCAGAATATTCCTTCAAAAACCTAGCGTAGGGCGGCCGGTTAGCTCAGTTGGTTAGAGTGCAGTGCTCATAACACCAAGGTCGCCGGTTCGATTCCCACATGGGTCAGTGAGCTGCACTCTCCATAACTAGATTGAAAACAACAACTTGACTTGGAGCTGATGGGTCCTGGAAAAACACACTATTCCCCAATATTCCCCAATAAAAAATTAAAAAAAAAAAAAGCTAGTGTACCAGCTGAATTCAAAACATGAGTAGGAACAAAACCCCTATTTACATCCCACTGTTCAGGAATTACACTCATGAGGCGCTTCACGAAGCATTTACTGAACGCCCAAACCTGCTAAACCACGTGGGAGAAACAACCAGTGGAGGTAGTGGTTAGGAGTGGAGGCCCCAGCCTGTGGGGCAGGTGAGCCCCGCTCTGCCCAGGGCCTGTCTAATGCAGTCAGCCCCCACAGTGTGAATTCAATCTCACCGTCATAAGAGACATGCAAAAAAAAGGGCCATTTCTCACCCATGTATATGGCCCCAGGTTGGCCACTGCCCCGGGGTGGGTGTGAGTAACAGGCCCTCCCCTTCACTGTCCTTTGTGAGCAGTTTCAAAACTCCCACGAAAAAGTCAAACATCTATGCCCCTCGACCCAGCATTCACTCATCTGGCAGTGAGCACCCAGGCAATGAATGGGGCAGGGTACTCACTGCCCCACTGTCTACACTGGCAGAAGCCAACCGCAGGGCAGAAAGTACGGGCCATCATTTTAAGAGCTGGATCCCACTACCAGTAAAGAAATGAGACATAATAATAATACAGAACTATCTGCAAATGAAGCAGCAATGTGCAATTTCTCGAAGTTGCGGTGTTCATGCAACAAACAGAACAGGTAGTATGTATGGAGAGACCTGCACACGCGTGTGCCCGTGTTTGCACAATACACCTACAGAGGGAGACTGCCGACAGCAGTTGTCCCTAAGTGACCGGAACCAGAGAACAAGGAAACTGACTTTTCATTGTGTACTGTGAGTCCTCTGATTTTTTTTTAAAACATGTGCATGTATTAAATATTCAAAGCGATAAAGAAAACAATAATCATTGGCTAATAATAGTAGCATGATTGCTTATGGAGACTCATGGCATTGTCAGAAAACCCAACAAAAACTCTTCTGGAATCTTTAAACTTAAAAAAAAAATGGGTGGGCCGGCCCGGTGGCTCAGGAGGTTAGAGCTCCATGCTCCTAACTCCGAAGGCTGCCGGTTTGATTCCCACATGGGCCAGTGGGCTCTTAACCACAAGGTTACCAGTTCGATTCCTCGAGTCCCGCAAGGGATGGTGGGCAGCGCCCCCTGCAACTAAGATTGAACAGGGCACCTTGAGCTGAGCTCCCAGATGGCTCAGTTGGTTGGAGCGCATCCTCTCAACCACAAGGTTGCCAGTTCGACTCCCACAAGGGATGGTGGGCTGCGCCTCCTGCAACTAGCAACAGCAACTGGACCTGGAGCTGAGCTGCGCCCTCCACAACTAGGATTGAAAGGACAACTTGACTTGGAAAATAGTCCTGGAAGTACACACTGTTCCCCAATAAAGTCCTGTTCCCCTTCCCCCAATAAAATCTTAAAAAAAAAAAAAATGGGGGAGGGGGTTATCTCTTTGTGAAGATTGTATGTAAATGTCTAGTACCTTGTTTTGTACACCTGAAACTAATAAAAATTAAAAAAATGAAAGTAGCATTTTGCATTAACGTTTAATTTTCTCAGGTTCCCCATCCATAAAATAGGTGAGGACAGCACCCTTGCCGCCCAGGCAGCTCTAAGATTCTGATGGGCCGCATGTTAAAGGAGAACAATCCATGTTGGGAGGCTGCCAGGTGGTGCGGGCCCCACATTCCCCACCCCAGCGGCACGATCAGTTAGCTTCCATCATGGATTTCAGGCTGCGTCAAACTGCCCAAACCAGGAACACTAAATCTGCCAAAGATCACGGACTAGAGGGGCATCCGTGGGCAGAAGCTCACTCACCCGCTCCCCAAGCACAGGGAGCAACACCAGCAAAACCAGCAGCAACCACCATTACAGAGTTGCAGGCACTTTACACGTCCAGCAGTGACTCCTTTAATGCACCCTAACCCTAACCCTAAGTGCTGTTACTATCCTCACTTCATAGATGGGCAAACTGAGACACCGAGGGTTAAGTCACGTGCCCAGGGTCACAGGTGGAGCAAGACAGCAGTGCCCAGATGGACGTCCTCTCCCACTGGAAGTCCAGTTTACTCCCACAGGGGCCGGTGGGAAGTGTTTATTTGCAAGGCCGGGTTATGGACAGTCCCCATGCACTGCTGCAAGGGAACGCTGTCAGTACCTCCTCCCACCCCCACACCCCCAAAACGGTGCCAAATCCAGACATTAAGACAAACAGAAAAATACCGACCCACAGACCAGCATCGCTTAATCCTGAAAAAGACCCTCCTTCCTCCCCCTAAGAATCTCCCAAAAGAACTGCAGCCTAAAATGGGAAACCACCCCAGCAGAAAGGGACCTTTCAGACGCTGCCTTCTGAAGGAAGGAAAGTAGGGGAAGGGACAGCAGCACCCTAAGCTCCCTGACATGCCTCCCAGGCCATCGTTACTGTTAACACCACACTCCCAGTTCTGGGAGGGCAGGGGCTCCACCCCGCTGCCCACCAGCAAGGCCTGGACTCCGGAAGGCGCTCAGGGAACTAGAGTCAGCATGGACGCCGGCCTAGTTCCTTCTAGGGGAGCTGTGCAAAGGGTCCCCTGCAGGAAAGCCTGCATCAGTAACATGGGTCTGAGGTTGCACCATCAACAGATTTCTTGCAGGTTAGTCTGCGCAGCTGGCCTTCAAGTTTCTCAAGGACGAGAGCTTCACAGACATTCTTCTGCTTTTGGAGCCTCCAGGAAGCTCCAGGCTAACCTGGGCAAAAGAGAGGCTTAAACAAGGAAGCCGTGTTCTCAGGTACAGAGAGGTCCCAGGACTGGGCTCAGGGAAGCCCAAGTGGCTGTGCAAGTCCCTTTCACTCCCTGGGCCTCAGTTTCCCCATCCGTCCGTCTCTGCGCTGCTGAGAGGATGAAGTAAGATGAGGTAGCTGGAAGGACCCCATTAAAAAGTCAGTGACTATTACAGCAATGACAGACAGAGGTTCACCCCCATTTTGCTCCCTAAAGTCACGTGCCTTTTCACCACCTCCTGCAACACAGGTTCAGCCATAGGAAAAGGTGGGAAGATGGCAAGGAGATGGAGGAGAGACACAGAAAACATGAACACAGGGAAGCGGGGTCGGCCAGCATTTCCAAACATGGCCCTGTGGAGAACTAAAGCCGGTAAAAATCACCCCACACTTGCAACCAACAGCTTTATTTCTTTGCACTCCCTCTGAAGTCCCTTCTGGGCATCTTGAAAAAGCCACAAAGAGGGTGTGAGGGAGCTGTGAGGTTCCCAGCATTAGGGGAAGGGGACAGGGAAGGAAGGGGGGTGGGTGGTAAAAGAGAACAAGCCAGGTCCCCCATGGGAAGAAGCAGGAGAGTGACAGGAACACACAGCACCATAAAAAAACAAGCTGAGTCAAAGGCCCATCTGTTGACTAGTCAGGGGGCCCGCCTAGCAAGGTGCACCAAGGGTTTGAAGGGGTGGACCTTCTCTCTAGCGGAGGGAGCCTGACAGACCAGGCTCCAAACACCTACTGACGCCACCAACGTGAGAAACCACCAATGTTCCCCGATCGGAAAACAAGGCATTACAGCTGCTAAAGGCATGACTCAGCCTTGCCAAGAAAAGTATCCCCAGGACAAGATGGCAGCAGCTGGACCCCTGTGAAGGCAACAAGGGGTCCACCTTACTGTCAGAGGTGCCCAAGGAAAAAGGACTGGCTTTCTTTGTGGGTCTCAAGGTCGGCAGGTTAGAAGTTAAACAAAAGGAACAAACATAGGGAACCTGCAGGCTCTCAGGCCTGTTTCCCCATTTGTAAAACAAAGGGCTGGATGAGAGGATCGCCAACATCCCTTCCTGCTCGAATATTTTTATGAGGCCTGACATTCAACTAAACAACTCATCCTGGTCCACTCGGGTCAGCCTCTCTGGCGCTGACACTGCCCCAAACATTCGGAGCAGAGCCTCAAGTCATTTTCAAACATCTCTGGACTTCTTCATTGGAAAATTCACAAACAATTAATCATCCATCAGAAGAGCAGCACTGCACCCCCAGATTGTGAATGTCAAAAACGTGACGTGTCTGTCCACATCACCTCCTAAAGCTACTAAAATCGCACCAGCATTCCCGCCAAACACAATAGCAAAGGGCTCCAGTCACACTCTGGAGGGTGGGAGCATGTTGCACCCAGTATAGAAATGTTGCCACCAGGAGGCGCTGCCCCAGAAAATAATAAAAGGAGAAACAGGAAAAAAAAAACACAACTATTTTTGGTGTTTTCTTTTCCTTCTTAAGCTTAAGTAACGAAATGTCTAAAGCTTCCCTAAGGAAAACATAAAGTGGGCTTCCTGAGAGTCTAGAATACTTAGCTTAGGTCTTTCTTCTCTTCGAAGCCATTATTTTAGCCAGAAGAAAGCAACTCAACTGTAAGGGCAACAATCCTTTCAGGGAAATTAACACTCCACGTTGGATTTCCCTCAGAATGGTGGACATCATAGCTTGCCTTGAACCCCCATTTAGAGGTAGAGGGGTCCACAGGGAGGGAAAGCCAATCTGCAAGTCCAGCGGGGGAGGACCCAGCACAGAGTCTCGGCTGGAAGTATTTTACGAGAGCCTCCTAATTACCGAGCAAAACATACCAACCAGATGACAAGTCTCCTGCTTTAGCTACAGACACAGGATGACACGAATACAGCCAGACCTCAGTAAAAAGGGTGCGAGGTCTTAACTGGGATTTCCCAAGTCTTAGAGGACTGCAGGGGGAGCTCCGGCACCTCATACCAGAATTAGACTTCAAGAACAAGGCAAAGGTCTCCACATTTCTTCAGTGCCTAGGGCTCATTTTCCACAAGTGTGTGTATCTGCGGTACAATGTTCAAGTGCCTTTTTTTAATGTTCCAAAAGTCCTCGGACCCCTTTCGAAGCTCTGGCTTGAGTTCCTCCTGATTTCCTCATGAACTGGGCCTGCTGGCCATGGAAAGCTTGCTTCCTCCTGGGGAAGCCGGCCTGAGAGAAGGCAGCCGATCCATCCCCTGGCCAAGGATGCAGACACAGGAGCTGTTCTATGCAAGGTGTGCCCCTCTGGCTGCTGGGAGAAAAGCGCCTTCAGGGACTGCATGGGGCAAAGGAGCAGCAGGCCCTTGGGACAGGCATGAGGGGCACAGAGGTGCTGCCTGCCTGCCCACCGTGCAGGCCAGATCAGACTGGACACTTGCTCCTCGCACCAGGAGACAAGGAAACCCAATTGTTCAAGTCTTGGTCATGTTTGGGGACCCAGCAGGGACGAAAATGCAAGTGGGGCCCATTTTCAAGAATGAGACCTACCCAGTGGAAGCACTGCATAACAAAAGGTTTCCACCTAGAGTTTGCAAAAGGCTTGGGGAACCGGATTCTAAGGCTTTCATTGAGTACAGGATTTAATTCATAGCTTCTCAAAGGCCAAGTCCCAATTAGGAGGCACACCTGACCCAACACTGGAAGCTTCTGAAATGGATTAAGAATGCCATCTTATTGGAACACCCCAAGTCTCCACCATTGAGCTCCAGGAAGGGGGGGGGGGCAAACAGAGGAAGGCCATCCTACACCAGATGTATTTACCCAGCACCTTCTCTGCACCAGCCACTCCCTAGTTCTGGAGCCCCAGGCGTAGTACCCCACCTCTCTGCACATCGATCCCCTTTCTCAGACACGTGGCCCAGAATCGCCACCCTGGCCAATTCTCAAGGCTGGTGCGAGACTCTAATGAGACAGCAAATCACCACATACATGCCAAGTATTGCTACTCGCTTCACGTCGGCTGAACCTAGTGATATGCGATGACAGCTTCAAGAGCTGCGCACGCAGAGTACATAAAAGGTGGTCTGCAAACACACAAACATTGGTGTCCACCACGAAGGGAAGGGGACGAAGGAAGAAAAACACTCCAGTCCAAAAGTAACCTCCAGCCTCAGGCAGAGAGCGTGGATCCCTCAATTTCCCAGGTCCCTCCGCCGCCTTTAGCAGCGCTCCCACCGCGTCCAGGGCAGCCGGAGGTTTCCCCACCGGGGTCACAGTGCACCTGAGAGCCCTGGTCCGTGCCACACCGCCCACACTGGCCACCGCTTCCCTCGAACACAGCCGGCGGCTACCACAAGCCACCTGGCTCCTTGGACTCAGTGTCCCCGGGCTCCTTCCCGTTTTGCTCTAACCTCCCAAAACAGCCCCTGGGGTTGAGCTGGGCTCAGGCCGGGGGGTCCCCGGGCGCCGGAGCCCCGTTCCTCCTTACCTGCACAGCTCAGCGAAGGCCTGGAAATTCAGCTTCTTGATTTTCTTCTCGCTCAGCCAGTAGCCAACTCTCTTCCCTTTCAGAAAGGTCTGCATCTTCCTCCTCGGGCGGGGAGCTCAGGTCCGGAGGAAATCGCCCACAGGCCGAGTCTGGCTGCCCGGCGCGCGCCGCGAGCGTGCGGGCACCTCCTCCCGGCGGCGGGGACGCGGAACGGGGCTCCGGGCGCGCAGTCCTGCCGGGAGAGGCGGGCCGGGGCGGGCCGGGGCGGGGCGGACGCCCGGGCGGGGGGAGCGGTGCTCAGCGCGGCATGCCACTGGCTGCCGCTGCGCCGGGGCCGCCCCCGCCGCCCGCGGGGCTCGCCGGCGCGCAAGTTCGCGAGCGCAGCACCAGGGCCAGGCCCGGAGGAGAGAGGGGAGGCCCCAGCTCACCGGTGACGCCCAGCCCGCCTCCCTCCGGCCGCCCAGGGACGAGCAACCTGCCCTCCGGCGGCGGCGGCGGCGGCAAAGGATAGGCCCCCGCGCTCGGTCTGCGCGCCGCTCCCAAGTCCCTCCTCCGTCCCTGCCTCGCCAGCTGGCCCGCCCTCCGAGCCCCCGGCGGCGTGGACGGCCGTTCCCAGCCGGGCGCGTGCCCTTCCCGGTACACTCGGGCTCCGGTGGGGCGCACGCTCCCCGCCCCGCCCTGCCGTGCTCACCCGCTGCCTCCACTTCTTCGTTCTCGTCCCCGCGCGCACTCGCCGAGCCCGGCCCCGCCGCCGCCACAGCCGAGCTGACCCGGCCGGCCGGCCCGCTGGACCCGCCGGGGCGGAGGAAGCGCGGCCTCACCGGCCGCCAGGGGGCAGCGCTGCCCGCCACCTCTTAAAGGCGCCGCACCTTCCCCGCCTAGTAATTTGGTGCTTGTTTGTGTCCCAGCTCAGGCTGTTGAGCTTCGGGGCGGAGGACGCGGGACTGGATTTAGGGAGGTCTTTGCCAAGTGTTTTTACTCTTTAAAGGGGTGAGAGGAGTCGTGGTGTGGGCATTTCCTGCCTATCCTTTGGGAGTGATCGACCCATTGAGTTTCATTCATCAAAAGCATTTCTGTACCCTCAGCAGTATTCAGCCCCTCCCCCAAGGTAATGCATCGGAAACGCAGCGGGCGGTGGGGAGGGTGGGAGATGCCGACCTTTCGGTGAGATCCTTTCTCTTCCCTGGAGGAGACAGACCCAGGCCCAGTATAGGGGTCCCTGGGGCGGGGACCCTGGGGCCTTCTCGGGCTTAGGACGTTGACTCACGCTACTCTGGGTCTCCTTCAACCGAGGGGATAAAGGGGCGCCCGGCACTAGAAGCATCGAGGATAAGGGTAGAACACCTTCAGGAGACTCTTTTGGGGTGCAGGTCACGGCAGCCTCAGCGCCCTTGAGTCGCAGCCCATTTATCCTGCCCAAGCCCTTTGAGGCAGTAGGAAAGCACCCAGGGTCTGAGAGAAGTGCACATCTTTCCCAGGCCCAGACAGGATGAATGAACGGGCAGGGGGAGGGACTCAAAGTTCCAGGGGAGACATTTAAGCAGGCCTTGGAATATAAGGAAGATTTTGGCAGGCCTGAGAAGGGAATAGCTTGACTTGAGGCGGGAGGGGGGGGGGGGGAATGAAAGAACCATGTTAGTGATGACACTCGCCTTGACCAAACTTAAGCTCATTCTTTAGGGGCCCGCCTTCTGCCCCTAATTACAACCTCCCTCCCCCCGCCCCACTTCTTCCCCCTGGTTTTCCAAGTTTCAACTAGGTGAGGCTTTCTCCACTCTGGGACATAACGAGTTATCACATGTTCGCTCTCTCCGCCTCTCAGCTAGACCACACGAGCTTGCTATGTGATGCTGCAGGCCACTTAGGCTTTCTGAGCCTTGGGTCCTCCATCTTACCTCCCGGGGTAAGCCCTGCCTCATGAGTGCTTCAAACTGCAACAGATCTTTGGCTATGAGGTCTAAGATGTATAGTGTTATGGGGCCGTAGTGAGGTTGGCGAAAGGAGAGTAGAGATGTTGTCTCGCTGTAATGGAAAGAACAGTCTTTGGCTTCAGAAAGACCCAGGTTGGGGGTCCTAGTTCAGCTCCTCCCAACTTGGGCAAGTCAGGTAAGTTCTCTCCAGGTGGGGAAAGGAATGCTCGCCTTAAAAGGACTGTGGTGAGGATTAGAACGGGGTGATAGACTCACTGGTCCTTGCCAGACCTTCCAAAATGATGCTTGTTCTGTCTCATCCAAGGCTTCTTAACCTGAGGCCCAGGTAAGTCCCCACCCCACCCCACCCCAGGGCTTCAGGAACCCTTGCAACTGCCAGAAATTATGTGCATAATGGTCTTAGCTTTCAATAAACTCAAAGCCTGATCTGCCCCAAAAGTTGAGGCACTGATTACTCCAACTTCCTGTCTTATCAATGAAGAAATGAACCCAGAAAGGGAAGGGGATTTGCCCAAGGTCACAGAGCAAGTACATGGGAAAGCTAGGACCAGAACCAAGACACACTCACACACACACACACACACACACACACGCACACGCACACGCACACACGCTCACCATCCTGGAGTTGTGGGACGGATGTGAGAGGAGAGGGACATGTTTTGAGCACTGGGCTCCCTTCCCTGCGTAGAGCACGATCCTCGCCAGGCACTGGTGGGACCAGGGACCCACCCAGGCTTCTCTGGAACCCTGGGCAGTTCCTGGCCTCAAACCTCTCCATTGAGAATGGGAAATTATACATTTTTATCTCTGTTTCAAGATCTTGGTCATCCCACTGGGAACTCCAAGGCTAGAACTACCCTTCAGAGCTATCCCACCGTGACCCAGGGAGTGGATCTTCTTGCCTACCCCACCCCTGCCCAATCCACTAGTCTTCAGTATGGGCTAGCCCCAGGGAGGGGCGCAACCTTGGGCCCAATATTTCTCAGATTCGCTATTTCCTCCATTTTTTTCAGTGCCACAAAACCCATCAACTCTCCCCCACTTGTTTGTCCCCTCTAGTCTCTGCTTGCCTGTTGTCCACTCTTCAGCCAGCACTCTTCAGAATGCAGATTGGATTTGATCAGGCCACTCAGACTACACCATTAACTTCCCCCCATTCCACCCCCAGCTTAAACAGCTTCCTACTGTATTTTGAGATAAAGCCAAAGCTTGTCAAGGCCAAGGCCTCCCATCATCTCCCACCATGGTGCCCTCACCCTGCCTTGCCGTCCTGGCTTCTCGTGGTCAGTCTCTTTAGACATGCAGTCCCTTTTCCTGGGATGTTCTTCTCTTTGCTTACTAACTCATCCACCAGCTCTCAGCCCAGGGGTCCCTTCCTGGTATCTCGGCCATCTAGCTTTCCGCACCTTTAGTGACAGTGGTAGTCTCACTTGGACTCTTATTGGGGCTGAGTACTTGACAACGAATGTTTGTCCCACCACTAGACTGTCAGCCCTTCAAGGGCAAGGACTATTTTTTTCTCTGCTCACCATTGTACTGTCCGTGTAAGAAATGTCCAAACCTGTAGAGAATTTTTATAAGAGTTTATTTGAGCCAAACTGATGACGTACTGGGGAGCAAGGTCTCAAATGCTCCAGAGAATGACAGTTGCAGTTTCTTTTGTGCATTTAGAATTAAGGAAGGAACATAAGGAAGATTACGTGAAGGTGGGAGAAAGCGAGGCAGGGATTGGATTACAGGATAGTTAAGAGTCTGTGCTTCTTAGAAAAGGGGTCTGAAAAGAGGCATTCTCAAAGGTGTGTTAACTTAGATGCACAGAAACAATGGATGGCTTGCTTAAGGCAAAAATAAACCTTTTACTAAAAAGTTATATGACTGGGGCGTGACTACCCACCATGACCCCAGTTAGGAAATTATAATTTATTACACATTACAAATTTATAATTTATTATAAATTACATCCACAGTATCCCCAAACACGGTAGCAAATATACTGGCGGCTATTCTGGGTTCTGTCTGGATTCGCAGGAAGCCCAACTGCCCCTAACAGTGCCCTGCGTGCAGAAGTGCTCAAGAAAACTGACTAAATCAATGAAAAGTCAGGTTAAGCCCCCCCAGGCGGTCCCTGACCTCTCTGAGTTGAGAGGTGCAAAGGTGGGAAACTCCAGAACAGAAACCTGGAGACATCTACAGATTCCTGAGCTGAGAGAGGAGCTGCAGTAGAGGGAGGGCCTTGGGGAGAAAGGGTGCTACCAAGGGGCAGAAGTGGGCCACCTGGGAAGCCCTTCTAACCCCCTGGGAGGGCAGGAGGCTTTGGGAGTCAGACAATGTAGGGATTGAGAATTCAGAACTCCGATTCAGCTGGTGGGCTTGAATTCTAGCTGTGTGACCTTGAACGATCTTCTTAACCTCTCTGAGCCTTGCTTGCCTCATCTGAAAATCATAATATGGTGTCCACTAGTAGGAGACTGGTTAAGTCAATCATAGCACATCTATTCTGCAACAGTTTGGCACAAGTAGTTAAATGTTCTAGTTCAGGATGCAGCCAGACGGGCATGACCCGTTATCTGTGTGACTATGAGGAGTTAATAAATCTGTCTGGACCTCAGTTTTGTAATCTATGAAATGGGAATTACTATCAAACGTCCTTCATAATATTCTCGAGAAGTTTAAATGAGTGTAAATTCGTAAAGGACTAAATTTGTAAAGGACTTTAAATTTGCAAAGGATCTAAATTCACAAAGGACTGTATCAGACATGCTTTATGAGTGTTAGCCACCCCTGTGCTGTTATTATTACATCATCCATACAGTGGACCCCTGGCCACTATTACAATAATCAAATAGGATAATATCCATTTATTCATTCACTAAATATTTATTAAGCACCTACTATGTGACAGGCACTATTCTAGGCATTACAGATACCGCAGTGATGAAAGCTGCAAAATCTCTGTCCCCATGGAGCTTATATTTTCATAGGGTGGACAAAGAATATACAAAATAAGTAAATAAATAACAGTATATCAGTAAGTGATACATGTTACAAAAAAATAAAGCATATGAAGGGAGACAGGAAATAGGTTGTGATCTTAATTGACTTGTCGGGGTAAATCCCACTGGAAGGTGACATTTGAGCAAAAAGTTGACAGAGGTGAGCAAGTACGTCCTGCAGCTATCTGGGGTAGGAGCTTCCGGGCAGAAGGACAGCAAAAGCCCCCCGGTAGGCAAGGTGGGCTCGGGCCTGGCGTTGACAAGGGACAATCAGGAAGCCAGACTGGCTGAAGCAGAATGAGGGAAGGAGGGAAGAGTAGGAGGGGAGCCCAGGGAGAGGAAGGCAACATGCAAGGATGTTGCCTTTTCCTCTAAGCAAGACCGGATTTCATGGAGTGGAAGACCTTGTCTAGTTTTACCAGGATCGCTGCTGCTGTGTGTGGGAGAGGCTGGCGAGGGAGCCAGGATGGAGGAGAGAGACTAGTTAGGATGTTATAATAATCTAGGCAGGGAATGATGATGGTGGCTCAGACCAGACAGCAGTGAAGGTGGCGAGAAATGTTCAGATTCTGGGTATAGCTTGAAGGAAGAATCAATGAGATTTGCTGGTAGGTGGGATGTAGGGTTTGAGAGCAAGAGAGAAGTCATGGCTGTCTGAGGTTTTGGGCTTGAGCAACTGGAAAAATGGAGTTACCAACCATTGAAATGGGGTAGGCAACAGGAGGTGTAGGTTTGGAGGCTTAAGTCTGGAGTTCTGTTTTAGACAGGTTGGAATTGAAGCATCTGTCTAACATCTGAATGGAGATGTCACATAGGCAATTTGATCAAAGAATCTGGAGTTCAGGGGCGTGCCTCAGCATAAAGATATGAATAGCTATGGTACTTAAAACCACAAGGCTGGATGGACTCACCAAGGGTGTGAGTGTAGGCTGAGGAAAGTTCAAAGTTGGGGCCCAGTGGCATGACAATGTTCAAAGGTCAGGGAGGAGTAGAGGAACTAGAAAAAGAGGTGAAGAGATAGGAGAACCAGAAGAATACTAGCCCTGGAAGCTACACCAGAGAAGCATTCCAGCAGGAAGGAGCAATCAGCCGATTGAGTAAGAGGGGGACTGACAGGTGGCCTTGAATCTAACAACCAGGGAGATCACTGATGGCCTTCGTAAGAGCAAATATGGAAGAGTCTCGCCGATATGTTAAGTCAAAACAACCAAGGGTAATACAATATGGATGGTAGGTGTGTCAACGTAAGAACACCCAACCTATAGAGAATTTTTATAAAAATTTATTTGAGCCAAACAGAGGATACAACTGGAAGCAAAGTCTCACCAGACTAATAAAAATGCTCTCTAGAATGACAGTTTGCGGTTTTGGTTTCTTTCATGCGTTTGTAATTAAGGAGGGAAGGTGAGATTCAATGAAGGTGGGAGAAAGCAAGGTGGGGATTGGATTACAGGATAGTTAACAAGATTGTGTGTTCCCTTGAGGGTGGTTACACCTCTGAGAGGTCTGAAAAAGAGGATTACTTTAGCACTTCAAAGATGTGTTAGCCTAGACACACAAAAGCAATGAACAGAGCATGCTTAAGGCAACGGTAAAGTTGTTACTAAAGAAGTTATATGCTGACTCCTGACCATGACCTTCCCATTTTGGAATTTATGACCGGCTCGCCCTGTGAGGCTACTTTCCATAGGAATCCCTTTTTCATCCATAGCTACCACTGAACAAAAAAAAGTGGGGGACCACACAGCCACATATATGTTTGTGTGGATGGAGGATGTCTCATTTCTGAAAAGATATACAAGAAACCATTGACGGTGGTTGCCTTTGAGAAGAGGAACTGGGAAAAGAGGCTCTTGGAGTGAGAAGAGTCTCATATTTCGTTGTGTATTTGTGAGGTGATTAAAATATTTTTCATCAAACATATATATTTCTTCAATTAAAAACAGTTATAAAAAAGGAAAACACATGGTTATTGCGAAGTGAGAAAATATATGAAGTGCTGGCATACAAGAGAAGTCTAGTAAAGGTCGATTTCCTGCTCGAAGGGGTGTTTGCAGAAAGGGAAACTCCCCGGGCATGCCTGTGGGTTGGCTTGTCCTTCACCAAGCTGAAAAGCAATCTGAATTTTTTTCCAGTATACATCTTTTTAAAATAACGTTTTCCAATAAAACCAAATTAGCATTATCATACCTTAAAACACACAGAACAATTCCTTATTGGCATCTAAAGCCCCGTGTTTAAATACCCCTCATTGCCTCTAAAACTTCCCTTTACAACTGGTTTGTCGAAACCAGGATCCAAACCGGGGCCTTGCTCTGCCTTTGGTTGTCATGTCTCTTGAGTTCATCTGACCTCCACCAGTTTCCCCTGTGACAGAGACAGGGTGGAGTGTCCTGCAGAAGCGCCAGGCTCTGGATTGGTCTGCTTGCTTCCTCAAGCATTTATCTTATTCCTCTGTCCCTACATTTCCCGGAAACTGGAAGTTAGAGCCAAAGTCTTGATTAGAGTCAAGTTAAAAGCTTCGAGCTAAAGAACATTATAGATGGTGTTACGTATACCAGAAAATACATAAGGTCTGGTTGAGCTAAGATTTTTACAGATGCAGAGGGTGCCCAAAAAATGTATACGCATTTTAAGAAAGGAAAAAACTGTATTAAAATTACGCTGATGGGAACCACTTTGAGCACCTCTTGTCATTGCAGACGTCAAACGTGACTTGTATTCATCTTTTGTTATCAGTATATATTGAGCATTACAATTTTAATACCGTTTTTTCCTTTCTTAAAATGTGTATACTTTTTTTGGCACCTCTGTATAACCCATATAACCACAACCCAAATCAAGACAAAGAATGTTCCTAAGTCCCCAGCTGGCTCCTCACATGCCCCCTCCCAGTTGCCCCCACACAAAGGAAACCTCTATTCTGATTTTTATCGCACAGGGGAGCTTTGCCTGTTTCTGTACTTCACACACATGGATTCTACAAGAACTCTTTCACTCAGTATTATCTGTGAGATGCAAACATGGTGTTGTGTGTATCGAGGTTTTCCCTCATTATTATCTTATTTCATTGGCTGAATGTGCCACCATTTTATTGTCCATTCCCTTGCTGATAGACCTTTGGTTTTAACACCAATTGCTAATCATGCCTGAATTCATGATTTCCTTGGAAGTTGCAGAACTAACTGATCAGACTCTCAGGTCAGCTGTCACCCCCAGAAAAAGTGGGATAGGACAGATTTAAATGGACTTTGCTGATCTAGTGGGAGGGAGATGATTCAGTTCAAGAGCTATTCATTTAGAGGATACACAGCAACTGAGCCCCCAAAGCTGGTTTCCAAAGACCTCCTCAGTGCATTGCTGTAAGGACTTCCATAGCCACCCTGTAAAAAAGGGGGGGTGCTCCCCATTTTACCTGACTCCAAAGGGTAGAATGCCCAGCTGAAGGCCTCATGGTGATGGCAGAGTGGGGCCTGGTCCTTCATGCTGGGCCCCCCTCCCCCGTTCTCTGTTACAGTGGGAAGAGACAAAGAGGGGTTGACACAAACCCTCTTCTCAAGACCTCAAAGGAAAGAAGGAAGGAAATGCTCAGAGAAACAAGGCAGTGCAATTGAGTTTTGAAATGCAGCTAGCTGCAGCAACATGCCCTTTGTACAGGCCAATCAACTGAGGCAGAGGGCAGCAGCCAGCAGCAGCCAGCTCTGCGTGCAGCCTGAGCAAGACCACGCTCCTAGGATTGCGAGTCCAGCGCCTCTTCGGACAAGGCTAACTCTTTGCTCACACCATTATGTTCATGCCCAAAGCCACAGCAGTGAAAAACCAGTGACCAGGCCTGTGTCCGGGGATTTGTATCCATGATAACCCCCTTCTATAATATCTGTTCTCCTTCCAAGGCCTGGGAAATGTCCCTCTCGAAGCCATCCGTTCCCTCCATGCCAAACATTTAGTGACATTCCTGTAGTCCTCTGTGGCATTTAAAAAACGATTGACTAACTATATTAAGAAATGCCATCCACAGCCTACCCGTGACAGCCCCTGGAGGCCCAGTGACGTCCACCCTTTCGGGTCATGGGGAAAGAGGCCCCTGCTGGCCTCTTGGGTCCTAAAGTGCTTTTCCTGGCACAGTCCTGCCCTCTGGTCTCTGCCAGACAGACAACTGCAGAGGACCCTCACTTTACGAGAACCCCAGGGTGAAAAGAAAAGAAAACACAAGCTCACAGCCCATGCGCCTCAGCAGTTATCTTTAATCAGCACCCCCCACCCCCTTCCCTTGGCTCTAAAACATGGTTCCACGGACAGCAGTGGGTCTCAGCCATCACTTTCAAGCACACATCAGCTGCAGAAAAGGAAGCCACCCACATGACGCCTGGACTCTGTTGAACTATATGTCCTGATTCCGTGGGCCTGGGGCAGGGCCTGAGACCCTGCATTTCTAGCAGGCAATGCCGATGCTGCTGGTTGACCCTGAGCCACAAGATTCTAGAAACTATAATAACACACTAGATAGTGGTTCCCTGGCTGCACATTGGAATCACTGTAGAGCTTTTGCCAACAAATAATCTCTCTGTACGCCCCACCCCAGACCAATGGATCAGAATTCTTGGGTGCAAGGAGGGGCGTGGAGAAAGAATCGGACTCAAAAAGTAAACAAGAGTGGCACTTTGCCTGTGCCAGTGATTACAATGTGCAATGACAACAAGTACAACTGCTAAATTCCTCTGCCTCTAAGATCAGCATAAAGAAATACAAGACATAAAAACAGTCTTCCCCAAGATATTGGCTACACGTAGGGACTGAGAGCTATTGCACTCGACCAGTATACGGGCAGAAATGAATCACAAAATTATCATCATCATCATTTGTAATCGGGTTCCCAGTGATTGCGACCATGCATGCATTCGTGAGGCACCTACAGCATCCCATTCAATCCTCCTAAGGCCCTGTGCTGGGGCCACAGGTATTTCCTATTTTACACCTGAGGAAACAGAGGCTGAGAGGTTAAGGAACTGCCTGCCCCAAGGTCCCAGTAAGTGACTGGTGAGGCTGGAGCTGAATGCTGGAGGCTGACCCCCCACCCCCCCACCCCCCAAGCCCGTATTACAAATGGGGAATCAGAAAACTATAATACACAGCCAGGCCAAACCGTACCTGCCACTGGTTTTTGTACAGCCTGTAAGTTAAGAAAGTTTCTTCATTTTTAAACGGTCGGGGGAGGGGGGGAAAAGCCAAAGAATAATAATCGTGTCATGGGGAAATTATATGAAATTCAGATTTCGGCATCCACAAATCAAGTGTTATTGGCACACAGCCACACCCATTCTTTTCTGTCTTGTCTGCCTGCTTTCCTGCTGCAAAGGCAGAGTCGAGTAATTGTGACAGAGACCGTATGGCAGGCAAAGCCTAAAATGTTTACTTCTGGCCCTTTCCAGAAAAGGTTTGCTGACCCCTGTTCTAAATGGTTACACTGTTTATAAATTCTCCACTTTTCTTTTTTTAAACTTACATCAGTACTGTTTTTACCTCAAAACTGCTAAATTCAAGCATGTCTAAAGTTGCTTTTATAGGGTTATCTAGAAATAAGCCATCTAGTTGCTTGTCCAAGATTTCTCGTGGATCAGTTCCAGTCCGTGAGTGGTCAGATGTGTGAGGCCATAAAAACATTCACAGAAAAAGGAAGTCTCACCTTTCTCATATACGTATGTGTGGCAACTGTCCATTTTCTGGAGGCAAGGTCAGGCCCAAAACAGACCGGTAGCTAAGAAAATCAAAATGATAAACAAAGGGGGCGGCTGGATGGCTCAGTTGGTTAAAGAGCAGGCTCTCAACAACAAGGTTGCCGGTTCAATTCCCACATGGGATGGTGGGCTGCGTCCCCTGCAACTAAGGTTGAAAATTGTGACTGGACTTGGAGCTGAGCTGTGCCCTCCACTACGGGATTGAAGGATGACTTGACTAAGAGCTGATGGGCCCTGGAGAAACACACTGTTCCCCAATAATCCCCAATTTAAAAAAAAAATTTCTCAAAAAAAAAAAAAAAAAAGATAAACTAAGGAGGGTGAGGTACCTTTCAAGTTATCCCACGTTTGTAGGTATATGACATTCGTGTTTGTCATATGAAGCATTCATTTAGCAAATTATCTCTTGAAGCCAATTACATGCCCTGGGAGTCAGAGGAAAGAGGCAGTCTTTGGCCCCAAGAAGCTCATGATCTAATGGGAAAATCAGGGAAGTAGGTTGAGAGCTGTATGGGACCATAAGGAAAGGGTATCCTGGAAGGCATCCGGGAGGAGGCAAATCTAGAATGGCTAATTAACAGATGCTATAGAAAAGTTTTGGGGGGTGGCTGGTTAGCTCAGTTGGTTACAGCGTGGTGCTGATAATACTAAGGTTGCTGGTTTGATCCCCTCATGGGCCACTGTGAGCTGTGCTCTGCTTTAAAAAGTAAATTAATTAATAAAATAAATTAAAAATGAAAATAAAAGTTTTGTAGCTATAAGACCCTAGAGGGCAGGTTTTGTGTGTTTCTTAACTCCATATTCCATCTGCTGTGTTGTGGGCCTGTGTCTGGCCCCTAAGAGGCACTTATTAAATATTATTTTCATACCTGCAAGAAAGGGAAGATTCTGGATGACTTTTCAGTTGTTGTTTTTTTAATGATAAAATTAATATACACTCATTAAAGGATTTTTAGAAAAAAGAGACTCTGGAAGAAAAAATTACCTAACAGTCACATCTAGCGTTTATTTCCTTCCAGTGTCTTTTCTATAAATAGGTAACAAGATTTTAATTTTATATCCTGCTCCCCCCGCATCATTATGCTTTAAGTATCCTCTATGCTGTAACAGCCTTAATAGTCATTGGTTTTAATGACTGCCTAATATTCTGCCTAGTGATTAGGCCATCAACTCACTTAACTAGTCCCTTGATACTGGACAGTTATTCTGTGGTTTTCAGTCTTATTGTGAGGACTCAGCAATTCGCGTAAGTACATTGTCACGTAAACGTTAGCAATTATTACATAGTTATCTTTATCTATAGAGATAGCAGTTATTACAGATAGTGCTGGACGAACGTCTTTATCCCGAAGTTTCCTTACAATTTGATCCTTAGTAATGACTTCTCGGAGGGGAATCACGGGGCCACTCTCCTTCAGTAACAGAAGGTTTCCCGATGGCTGAAACTGACTTCAAACTCCTGGGTAGCTCTTTAAATGGTGATACCTACTCAATAGCAGCCATTTCAGTTTCAGTTGTTTTTAGTGCAAATGAGGCTGTTTTCATATGTAAATGACATCACCTACTGAATTGCCAGCACAAACCCCTTCCTTGATAGGTGCTCACAGCCTTTAAAGATGCTGGTAAGCCCCCCCACTCCCCCACTGTTTACCGTAGTTACATGCAGGCCCCAAAGTTTTATGATTGAGCAAATGAAAATCCAGGGGGCCAGTTCAATTTGAACCTCTGATAAACAATGAATATTTTTTTAGTATAAGTATATCCCAAATGAGCTATGGGATATACTTACACTTTTTTTTAAGTGTTCATCTTTTATGGGAAATTCAAATTAAACTGGGCCTCCTGTATTTTATCTGGTAACCCTACCCCTGAAGAGCCCCCATGCAACCTTAGAAGCCACCTCTGTGCATGTGACCTCTATCTGCCACCTGGGGTTGGTCCCACCTCCTCTCCTGGGAGTGCGACTATTATGTTGGTTGGGTGCCAAGGGTATAATCCCCATGCCATATTAGGAAAGCTGGGTATGTCCTAGAGGAGCTAGGTTTGTTTGCTTTGTTGGGTAAAGATTTTGCCTGCTTTCATTAGTGGGTAAAGGTTTGTTTTCTTTTGGGAGAGCCAGAAATATCCAGGCAGCCCTGAGCCCAGAAGGGTTGGGGAATAGGTCAGAGTGGCTCCTTCCATGTTGTCGCCAAGGAAAGCGCTTCAGGGATTTTCAGTGGGAAGAGAAAATAGCATCTTGGCCTCGAGTAGCAGACAGTGGGGTTCTGTGGGGGTGTTCAAGCTGAAAGAGACCTCAGGGACCACCTGGCCACCATCTTGGTGGGGAAGGAAACTAAAGACCTGCTGGAAGCTCTCTGGACAACTGTCCTGTCTGGACTCTGCTCACCCAGGGCAAACTCCCACCTCCCTCCAGGTAGAATCACACCTTTTTATCTTCTAATTTAAGACTGAGGTCACCCTGAGGAGCCCCTCCCCTTATGACCTCCCTGCTGGACCCTGGGCAGGAGAGCCAGACCTCCCCCGGACGCATAGAAACTCTGCTGTCCTCTAATCGCCCTTGAGAGGAGAAAATAGTCATCCTGCCCTCACCCACCCGCTGGTCTTCTGTCTCCAGGCCGGACTGGCCGCATCTTCCAGCCGGGTGCTCTCCTCCGAGCCCGCGCTAGGCCTACAGGGCCTCCTGGCTGCCTTGAGGCAGAGCCGACTTCTCTTCTTTTGAAGTAGAATGTACTGCGTCTATTCACACTGCCCTGCGTCAAAATAGCCTTTCTGACCCTTCACTTCATAATAAGGAGGTTGAGGCTAAGTGTCCTGTGCCCAATGTCACACAGCAAGTCACAGAACAACACCGGGAACCCAGGCCTCTGGCACCCAAGCCAGGCTTCTTTCTAGCATCACACACTGTCCTGCCCAGAGCATATCAAGAGAGATGTACAGGCCAGTGGCTCTGCTATGGATAGGGAGTGGCTGGTATTGAAAACCCAGGCCTTGCACTTGGTGTGTGTGTGACATTGAGAATGTTTCCCAGCCTCTCTACGGAGCCTCAGTTTCCCCATATGTAAAATGGGGACAACGATAGCACCTCACGCAAGGGATTTCCTGGAGGATCAGAAGAGATGATCGGTAAGCAACACTTGGCCCTGTGCTGGGCATTCAGCGACCGTCACTATCCATTGTTACTACTGTAAGAAATGCTTACAAGATGATTTTAAGCAAAGAAGGGATGGTGGTGGTCTCCCTGTTCAAAACTCTCAGTTGTGCAGAGTTGGGGGTTGGATGTGGGTCACCTTGGACGGCCAAATCTTGCTTGCTCTTCAAGATGATTCTGAACACACTGAAATGTCGTGTTCTAGGGATGGAAATTAGGGCACTCGTGGACGCCTCTCATTTATCTGCTCCCTCACTGAGGGCTCACCTGTGCCAGGCGCTGTTCTGGGCGTTGGGGATGCGTCATGGAAAGAACAAAGCAGCTCACACGCTAGCCTCAGAAACGGGCAATACACAACCAAAAATGACTACAAGGTCAGGGAGTGGTGGGTGCTGCGCAGAAAAATAAAGGAGGGCCCAGATACGGTTCTCGCCCTGGACGGTAGCGCTACCTAGTGGACATTTTGGGAATTTCCGGGGGCTTTTTCTGGTTGTCGCATTGACTGGGGGCACACGGGGCATTTAGCTAGCTGGTGTCAGGAACCCCATTCTGCGATGTACAAAACAGATGAAGAGATGAGGGGGTGGAAACTGAGCCTCTTCGTGTCACGCTGGAATATCTCAGCCGCCATCCACATAGGTGAAAAATCTGTTTATAAGTACCTGAGGTCAATTAAGCTGGCAAACTCATCCTAGAAAAAGTGCTACATACTTCAATGCTGAATATCACCAAGGTCACCTTTGAAGTACTCCCCTTGGGAAGCTATGCATCGACGCCAGTGCCTAGTCCACCCTTCAAAGCAATTTTGGAATTCTTTTTCTGGAATGGCCATCAGAGCTGTCGTCATATTACCCTTGATGTCCTGAATGTCATCAAAATGTCTTCCTTTCAATATTTCCTTTATCTTTAGGGAAAGAAAGAAGTCATTGGGAGCCAGGTCAGGTGAGTAGGGAGGGTATTCCTATAAAGTTATTTGTTTACTGGATAAAAACTCCCTCACAGACAGTGCTGTGTGAGCTGGTGCATTGTCGTGATACAAGAGCCATGAATTGTTGGCGAAAAGTTCAGGTTGTCTAACTTTTTCATGCAGCCTTCTCAGCACTTCCAAATAGTAAACTTGGTGAACTGTTTGTCCAGTTGGTACAAATTCATAATGAATAATCCCTCTGATATCAAAAAAGGTTAGCAACAGCGTTACAACAAGTTCGTGAACTTAATTATAAGACCTCGTATAAGCCTGGAAACTAATTTGGTTTTATAATCAAACACAAGGTATTTTGTACACAGATTTATCACTCACTTGCATTTTCAGGAATTCGAGAACTATGTAGACAGAAAAAGAAGGTTATACTTTGGTTGGTTTGGGACTCTACCAAGAGTTGTTTAGTGTTTTAGGAAATCACATCTTAGTGGAATTTGAGTCAACACATGACATCTTTGTCACTGTTACATTCATAGTAACCTATGTATAAAAGTGGACGTCTGCCAGAAGAGTTGTACTTTAAAATACGTATTAAATTATTTAACATTAATTTCTTTTTTATTTATCTTTTAAATTTAGTACATTCTATTGATTTGTTTAAAGTATAAGCTTAGGACAGTTTTATTATCTGTGAATTTATTTCATGTTTGTAAAGTGTTATAAAAGGGGCACTTGGGCAAATGTGCTAATAAGCAGAGATCCTACTGGAGGAAGGGAGCCAGGAGCATATCTGGGGAAGAGTGTTCCAGGCAGAAGGAACAGGGAATGTGAAGACATTGAGGTGGAGGGGAGAAGGAGACCCAGGGAAAGGCGCCCCGTCAGGCCTTGTCAGCCATGGCAAAGACCGTGAACTCTGCCCCCCTCCCCTTGGTCAGCACTGAGGATTCAGGATTGAGCCAGCAGGACAAGCATATCGCAGGGGTCAGGACCAGGCAGGAGAGGAACATAATCTGACCTCCCTCCACCCCTTTTTGTAAAGCTCACTGTGGTTGCCTGATAGCGAATAGCTAAGAGGCTACTGCACTAGTCCAACCATGACAGTGGCTTGGATTAGGGGAGGAGGCAAGACATGGTCAGATTTGTGATGTGTTTTGAGGGTAACACCCACAGGATTTGCTGAGGTGCGTGTGATTAAAAAACACACACACAGTAGTCAAGGAATTGCCGCTCAGAGAAAGGATGACAGGGAGACAGCTGGCGAACCCACAGGGGATAATCAGGTTTCTAGTTGCGAGATTAAATTGAGAAAGGTTTTGCGTTTTGAAAACACAGTGAATGTCTAAAAATAGAAAATATTAAGCCTAATTAACAAAAAAACTCGTCAGTGTATTTTTAAGGGGAGGTATGGGTATTGTTTTATTATACTTTATAGTTTGCAAGTGTATGTTACATATTTTCCTTTGGACATGTTAAATATAACATAATAGAACTTTTAAAAAGCTTGGCACTGACATCTTTTGTGAGCCCTGGGACAAAGCCAGGACTAACTGGACTATGGGCAGCCGCAGACTGACAGGTGGCGGTCAAGAGGACGCTGAAGGAAGCAGTCAGGGGTTCGGGGCAGGACAGCGGAACAGGGGAGCTGGTCGGCCAGGGCTGAAGTTCTGGCCTCCACGCTTGTCATGTGCCCCTGGGCAAGTTCAGTCACTGCTCCGAGCTGGTATCCTCATCTGTAAAATGCAGACCATAATGGCGCCTCCTGCTAATATGGCTGAGGACAAAAGGGTCATCTATGCAGAGCCTCCAGGACTATGTCGGGCACAGAGGCTGCTTCAAGTTTACTTGTACGTGAAGATGGGCTCAGGGGATGAGAAGGGGGTTAGCTGGACACTCCTGATGGGCCGCGAGCTGAGCGTCGGGCTCCCTGGTAGAGACAGGACCCCCAGGCCTCGGGCTAGTGCTGAAGAAGCATCCAGGTTTTGTGCCTCCAGCGTCCTCTTTCAAAGGTGTCCTGCAGTCCAGCCCCTTTACTCAGCACCTTCTTTCTTAAAGCAGAAGGCAAATCCCTCCCCGTTTCCCTGTGGCCCAGGGATGAGGAGGAAATTTTTCTCCCGGAGGTCAGTTCATTCTGCACCTGTACGCCAGCTAAACAGGAGGCCAAATTGTAACAAAGAGGCCATTTGATGAGCAGGGGAAAGTAAAGGGGTTGATCTTACCTTAAAAAGTGCATGTGGCCTCCCCCTCCCCTTGGTCAGGCTGAGGACATGGCAGGCCCTGCCCTGAGCCAGGACCTGAATGGTCAGGGGATTGGTTCATACACAGGGAATGAGCCAACATGGAAACAGTGAAGACAATGGGCTCCGGTTTCTCATGGTCAGAAAAGAAAGCAACTTCCAACGGAAAAGGGGAAGTACTAGTGTACACCTTGTGTGTTGGACTGGAATTAGAAATGGTGTAAACTCGTGGTTTTTAAATATAGATACATGGAAGTTGATATTAGATGTACATATTAGCCATTCTCTCTCTCTCTCTCTCTCTCTCTCTCTCTCTCTCTCTCTCTCTCACACACACACACACACACACACACACACACACACATTTCCTGGCTCTGGCTGCTGGAACACCTAGAAGCTGTCAGCTCAATAGCTATAAGCATACCTGGCACACAGGTCATGGTTTCTAATTTCTTTTCTCCATTAAAACCACTAAAATCATTATTGAAATGGCTGATTCCAAGGGCGGGGCATGGAAATGACAAGATGAGCCTGGAATGTCTTGTGCCAAATGTAAGGAAATACTCAAAAAACAAAATGATGTGTGTATATCAAAGTACCATGTTTCCCCCAAAATAAGACCTACCCTGAAAATAAGCCCTAGCATGATTTTTCAGAATGACATCCCCTGAACATAAGCCCTAATGCAACTTTTGGAGCAAAAATTAATATAAGTCCCAGTCTTATTTTCAGGGAAACACGGTCACACAAGAGCCAACTGAACGAGTTCCCAGGAGCCAAAGCTAAAGCAATCTAAACACGTGTCTGGCTCTTTTTGGATGTTACGAGCTCCTTAATGGTTTACTGAGTATCTTAGTGTGTTTGGCGCTATAACAAAAATACCATAGACTGTGTGTCTGACAAACAACAGAAATATATTCTCACAGTTCTGGAGGTTAGGAAGTACAAGATCAAGGTGCTGGCAGATTCTGTTTCTGGCAAGAGCCCGCTTGCCCTTTTGTCACTGTGTTCTCACAAGGCGGACAGGGCAAAGGAGTGTGGGTGTCTTTTGTAAGGCCACTAATCCCACTCATGAATGCTCTGCCCTTATGACCTAATCACCTCCCAAAGGTCCCACCTCTAAATGGCATCTACTGGAGTTAGGATTTCACATACAAATTTTAGGGGGACAAAAAACATTTAGTCTATAGCATTGAGTATTAGGTGGAGTATAAGTTTGGCTACTGTAACAAGCCCACTGGCTAAACAAACAGAAGCTGAATTCTCTTGAACTTAAAAGTCTGAGCTTCTAAGCTGGTAGAGTGCCTCACCTCTGCGAAGTTATTAGGGACCCCAGCTCTTTCTGCATCCTCAACATTCATCTTCTACCTCATGGGGCAATATGGCTGTTCCACCCCCTCCAGCACAGCCCTGTTCCAGTCAGGAGGACAGGAGAAAAGGTGAGTGTGTGCCTTCCCTTTTATGACATGACCTAAAAGTTGTACATATCACTTCCGGTCACATCCAAACACTCTAAAACATAACTACCAGGTCATGCCCGTCTGCAAGGGAGGGTAGAGGGGGAAGTGGAGCGTTTAGCTGAGCAACTGTGTACTGAGCTAAAATGATGTTACCATGTAAGAAAAGAGTAACAAGTTGGGGGGCAGTTAAGAGTCTCTGCCACTCTTACAAATAAATTCCTTGTTTTGCTTTAATTAAACAGAGAGTTGACTTCTGTTGGGTATGACCAACAAGACACTAATACAGGAAAAGGGGACAATAACTTTTATCGACCATCTCCTGTGTCCCACGCACTTCATAGAGATTTTCTCTTTTAATCTTAACAGTGACTCTATAAATAGGTTTTGACAGATGAGAAAACTGAGACTCAGAGCGACAGTGACTTGCTGACAGTCCCAAGCCATAAGTGACAGAGCCAGAATCTGAACCTAGATCTCTGGGACCCCAAAGTTCAGGTTCTTTCCATGGAACCACAGTCTAGGTGCTCCCCCACTCTGCCCAATGCACTCCCCCATGCCCCAGCCCCTCCTCCCACTGGTGCTGGAATACACTGGCCGTAGCGATCCTCGCTCCACACTTTCTGCATGTGTCCCGGCCTGTCTGTAGTTAGCGTCTTCTCCCTTCAGCAATGTCGATGCCCTGCTCAGTGACACACCTCTGGGCTTAGACAGCGGGCAGTGTCTGCAGCTACACCCTGATCTCACGATTAGAACCTGGGTGTTAGAACACACCTTCGTCATTCCTCAGTCATCCCTGTGCTCAGGAAGCAGACAATAATCGGGGCTTCCCTGGAGAAGCTGCTCGGGTAGCAAAAGACTCAAGAAATAAACATAAATTTAAAAGCTGTAGAGGTGATGAGATAGAGTATTTGGGGGGTAAAGCGGGGGCACACAGTATTTGGGTATCAGGACAGGCTTCAGAGAAAAGAAGGTATTTGGTCCAGAAACTCCTGAAACCCTATGCAAACATTTTGTGTGTGTCTGAGTGTGTTTTCCCTACGGGAGAAGGTCCATGATCTTTATCAGATTCTCCAGATGATTGACAACTCTAGAGGTAGAGACCCTGAGCCAGAGGTTGAGAAGGCTGAGGCCTGGGTGTGGGGATGGGGTGGGGAGGGAGTGGGAAGGAAGGCGCTGGTAGGAAAGAGCCTGGTGATGCAGGAGGGCAAGGGCCACTGCTCAGAGGGCTAGGCCGCCTTGCTAAGGAGCGTGGACTTCACTCTAGGGGCAATTGCCTAGTTGGGTGTATATGTAACCTCTGGCCTATGTCACTTAACCCTCAGAGTTCTGAATTGTCTGCTGGTGTCTCTGAGGCACTTTGAGTACCCAGAGAACTGGCTTCCACAAACACCGGGGAGGCTTCTCACAGGAGAGGCACTGGGTGGAGAAGCACGAGTAGGAATTTGCCCAGCAGATGTTTCAGTCCTGTAAATGTTGAATAACCAGCTTTTAGCAGGGATCCTTGATTTGTAGCATTTGTCAGTTTCTATGGTGTAAATACCACTGCCATGGCCTATTTCAAGCTACCGATGTGATGTCATTGAGCAAATACATACAGTTAGTTTTCATGAGCCATTGTGAGCTAGCTTCCACACACCACTGCTTATAACCTATTTATTGTAAGAATATAAAGGTACTTTACGAGGACCAAGCTGGAGAAGTAACTGGGTCTTGGATCGGACTGGAAGCAGGAGCTGAGTACTTTTGCAACCTAGGCTACCCTTCCTCCATCTCTTCACTCTCATTCTTCTGCATTCTTTTCTCCTGTGGTGGGAGATTGGCTTTCTCTGCTCCCCAGGCCATGGAGCAAAGCATTGTTCCTGCCAGTTTCTAGTTGTTACGTCTCTCTTGACAAGAAAGCAGCCAGACTGAAACTTGGTCTCTCTTAGTCCCAATTCAGATTCCCTGAAGAAGAAGTCCATTGGCCCAGCTTGGCTCAGGGACTTAGCCCTGGTCCAATCAGCTGTAAGGAGGGAATAGGATGTTGTTATACCAAGATGGCGACCAAGCTGGGTGGTCCGATGGTCCCTGTACTGGGTGGTGGGCAAGGAGAAGTAACCAGAGAAAAAAAGAAGCAGCCAACTCCTTAGGTATCTAACCAGCAGAAAACGGGGGAAATTCATCATATAATAGTTTGTGTTATCTCCTCTAGTCTTTTGAACTATCCACGGAGGGTTAGTCACTAATTCATTCATTTGTTTATTCATTCAATCATGCAGTCAACATTAATTTGACATCTATTGAATGTGTGCCCTATATCAGACACCAAGTATGGCTAAAAATGAAGGGAATAAGATTTAGTCACTGCCCTCAAAGAGTTCGTAATCTGGGATTGAGACACAGCATCCATAACACAACATGGGAAAAGCTGTGCAAGAAGTGCGTGCAAAGTGCTGATGCCCTGAGGACTGCAGTGGGGAGCTGTGGCCAGCAGCCCAAGCGGGGCTCCGTGATCCTCACCTCCTGGTATTCACACCCCTATCGTGCCCTCCCACCATGCACCAGGGTTGGTCTGTGTGGCTAATAGAATAAAGTAGAAGTGGTGATATGAAATTTCCGAGATTAACTTGTAAAAGACTGAGTCTGCCTTCTTGGGTCCACTCTCTGTCTCCTTCTCTTGGACCATGCACTCTGGAGGAAGCCAGACGCCGTGTCAGGAGCAGCCCTATGAAAAGGGCTCCGTGGCCAAGAGCTGAAGCCTCTGCCAACAGCTGTGTGAGTGAGCTTGAAAGCGGATCCTCCAGCCCTAGTCAAGCCTTCAGGTGAGCCTGGGGCCTGCCAGGAGCTCAGGAACAACCTCAGGAGCGACCCTGAGTCAGAAGCACCCATCGAAGCCACTCTCGGATTGCTGACTCTCACAAACAGTGGGTCATAATAAATATTTGTTGTTTTAAGCTGCAAAGTGTTAGGGTAACTTGTCACGCAGCCCCAGAGATGACTAACACGGGAGGTGATATTCAAGGTGGATCTTAAAAGATGAACTCACCAAGCAGAAACAGAAAGGCGAGCAAAGCAGGTCATTCTGCCAATGCCATGTGCAAAGCTGTAGACGAGCAGGAAATGAATGGGGAACAGTACCTTGGTGTGGTTCAAACTTGAGCTGGCTGGGAGGAGACAGCATAGGGCTGTAGAGATGGGCCAGCCAGGTGAAGGGCTAAGGATACTGTTATCAGTTTAGTCAGCGGCTTCTAACCTTCCCTAGCACAAGGACCCCCTGCTTCAAATAAACTCTTGTACGAAAGGCCAAGCTGTAAAGAGACAAAATGGAGTTTCTATGGTTGGAGGTAGTGGGGTGGGGGTTGGAGCAGATGAGGTCCTGCCCCTCCTCCCCTGTCCCGATTCGTTTCTATACACAGCACACTGGGGAGAGTGGCCCAGGCAGGGGACCTGCTGACTGAATGGGTGGGAGAGAGAATCACTTTTTACTAGATTTTCTTTTGCATTTTTTGAATTTTAAATTGTGTGCATTATTACTTATTCAGAGAAGTAAACAAAATGAAAGAGAAAGCAACACCACTAGAGCAACCTTAGGTGGAAAACCCAGGAAGGTTTTCAACAGGGTAGTTCCAGGTTCGGATCACACTTGTGGACGGGTCCCTCTGGCTGCCATGTGGCGAACCTTTAGACTAGGGGCAGGGCAGGAGCCCAATCAATCCAGAGGCCACTTGGAAGATTCTTGGAAGATTCAGGCAGAGTAGAGCATGCATTCCAGGGACATGTCTGAGGTGGAAAGGCCAAAGCCCTTTAAACCATTGTTGTCCGGTCAACAAATATTTGTTTACTGAGCGCCAGCACGCACTGAGTATGGAGGGAGGCAGGAGTGCATGCCGTGGGGCTCAGTCCAGCTCTGCCCCTCTCTGGCTCTGTGACCTTGGGGAGGCTAAATGACGTCCCATGCCTCGGCTTTCCCATCTGTGAAATGGGATTACTAATATTACTCACCTCCTGTTTAATTTTTAAAATTTTTTATCATAAAATGTTCAAATGTACAGAAAAGTAGATAGTATAATGAACACCCATATACCATCACCTGGATGTAACATTTTGCTATATTTGCTTCACTTAGCCATCATTGTTATTGAATTAAAGTATAGACATCATCAAATTGAACCTCTAAATGATTCATTATGCTAAAAAAAAGTGACATTGTTTTCCTACAGTCACCACCACATTGTTATCACGACCAACAAAAGTAACAATAATTCCTTTACATCATCTAATCCCCAGTCCATATTCAGATTTACCTAAAGGTCTCCATCCAATATGTCTTGTACTGATCACTTTTTCCAAATCGGGTTCTGGTCAAGGTCAATACGTTGCTCTCAGAGCGTCTTCGTCATAAGGATGAAATGAATCAATAAGCAAAAAGTACTTAGACAATCCTGGTGCGGTAAATGTTGTGGGTGTTAACTCTTATTAGGCATTAGGGATTGAGCGCTAACTCCACAGGCACCAGCCTCGCGGAGCTGCAGACACACCATATCACAGTGGCAATGATGAGGGTGGCAAGAGCAGGACTGAGGTCCAGAAGGCCTGCGTGGTTGGGGGTGGTGACCCCGTGGGAGCAGATGGCCTAGAGGGGAACCTCCAGGTATGTCCTGACTGTCCTCAAGAAGGTGACTTCTTCAGGTCGTCCCAGGTGGAGGGGGAAGCTGAAAGCTTGCAGTGAATACAGAACCTCCAGGTGGCTTCCACTGGGGTCCCTGGCTGCGGAGTGGACTCTGCCTTTGGTGGAGGCTTGTGTGGGCCCCTGGGAAGGCTCTGCCTCTGAGAGCTTCAGGACAGACAGGCCCTGATCATGCCATGGAGACGGCCAGTGCCAAGGTCAGAGGGGCCTGAGCTTTGCGCCACGGCCTGGGCCACAGAGCCTGCTCCAAGTACACCTGTTATTGAAGTGAGCCTGGTCAGCCCCAGCTCTGGCCTCCCACCCCTACTGCTTGGAGGTCCCCCCTTCTCCCTCCCACCCCAAGGGTCTGTGCTGAATGGGGATGTGAGGGGACTGCGGGGGAGAAACTTCCTGCCATCTGTAAATGTGTTGCTCCCCTCTCCCCCCACACCCAATTTGGCATTTCTCTGGGCCTCATCTTGCCCCTTCTCCCAGGTTAGCACTGCCACTGAAACTTGAAAGGAGCCAATACCCAAGAGACCAGGCTTGGTCCTCATCCCCCACAGTGATTGGGTCAGAGGAAAACATGTGACCCTATATGGACCAATCAGGGCCCATGAGGGTCAGGTCCTGGACTTAGGCTGAAACCACCAAGAAAAAGGTGTTCTTTGCAGATGAGAACAAGCTGGAGCAGCTGGTGACAACTTGCCTCCATTCAGGGAAAGCCTGAATAAGAATAAAGCCAAAGTGGAGCAAAACAGAGTCTAGAGACGGAGAGAGGCGGGGTTTCTGGCACATGGTTTAAGCACTGAAGCCAATACACTTAATTTTTAATGTATGCCAGTTAGAGTTGGTAACTTAGCCCAGGTTCCCCAGAAAGCAGAGCCTGGGGCAAAGGCCTATTTGCTACTAATTTATAAAGGAGTGCGATCCCTGAGAGCAGGAGTGAGGGGCAGAGGAGGGGGTGGTGAGAAGGAGCCACTGTCTACATGAGGAGGCTCCACCCTGCCGGGCCGGCATCAATTTCATCTCAAGACAGTCCATGGCGGTAAAAGGGAAAAATGTATCCCCGTCTCCCATTGATCAAAGGTTTGCCTAGTGAGGCATTAACTCCCCTGCTGTCCCCCACCCCTAAGTTGTCCCCACCGCTTGGCTTATTACTTTGCATGGGGAGCTTTTGGGGCCTCTGGGAATGCTGGAACTTACATTCTTTGGGGAGGCCAGAATGAAACAAGTAACTGCAAGACGGTGTTGTGAAGAAATTGAGCAGGATATTCTGGAAGGGGGTCTGAAAAGACCATTTGAAGAGGTGGCGAATCCAAATGAAGACCCGAAGGAGGAGCGGGAGTTAGCCAGGCCGATAGGGTGCAGGTGGGGAAAAGGCGTGGAGAAGAGAGGCGAGTACCTCGGAAGCCGCGGAGCCGGAAAGAGCTCGGTGTGTTTGCGGCGCAAAAAGAAGGCCAGCATCTTGCAGCATTTAGAGCAAGGCAGATCAGTAAGCATTTATGGTGCACCAAGTATATACAGGGACACAGTCCCCTATTGTTGGGCTGCCAGTCCCTTCCCCCCTTTTCTCAGGGAACGGCGCCTTCTTCCTTAACTGCCCGCGCCAAGTGGTTACCATAGGAACAACCTCCATCCTACAATTGGACCACACCCCTCTGGCCACAGTTGATTGGGCTAGAGGTGAACACCTCACCAGGCTGGACCAATCAGAGTCTCAATCCCTAGAGACTGGGCAGATTGGGACAGAGTGATACGGTTTTCAGTGCAGGGCTGGACAAGTTGCACATCTCCTCGGAAATGCTGGCAGCCAGGTTTTCAGCCTAGGGGACCAGGAAGCAATGGAAGACACTGCAGGGAGGAGGTGTTAATGAGACAGATGCAAGAGATGAGGAACGGCAAGAGAGCCTGATTCCTGTTCCTCCAAGACGTGGCTGCACCCCTGCCCTGGGGCTCCTGGAAACAAAGCCCCCTTATTACTTAAATTGCATCTAGTGGGTTTCTATCTTTTGCAATGAAACAAGCCCTAGCCAATACCTTGCCGAGTGCTAGGGCTTTACATAGGTGCATAAATATGGCAGGGTCTCTGCCCTGAAGAAAGTCATAAACTGGCGGTAGAGATGGACATATACACTAACCATTAACCAGTGAGCGTAAGTGCTATCATAGAAGATTGTTCGAAGCAGGGAGGTTGTGCAGAGATAAATGAAGATAACAGATACAAAAGTATTTTTTAAAAATGTGTGTATGTTCCCTAAATCATACTTAGGAGATTCAATTGCATTTCTACTTTTAATTTAATCAAGAACACAGCCACCTTAGTCTCACAAGGACGCTGTCTTACAAGGCAGGTGCTGACCTGTCATCTCGCAATGAGTAAAGTATCCAGCGTCTCATGCTTTTAGGTCTTCATCTGTGTTTGGAGATTGAGTACTTAAATACAATCACACTTTCCCAAAGAATTGCAAAGCATTTGCTCTTTCTTCCCTTGCTGCTATGTCACAATTTTCTACTCTTTCTGCCCTGCCTACATCAACCTCTCCTTGACTCCTTGAAATGAAAAGGCTGCTGACTCAACTGAAATAACATTTCACAAGTGCATCACTAATTGAGAATTTCACTGATAGACATCCCGTGGCTACGTTAACCACAGATGGTGACATTATGTCTGGAGAGAACGTGTGACTGCTGCAACCTAAACAAATCTTCAAAATCACCCTGTCCAAAGGCCGCTTCAAATGAAAGAGCAATGATACCTTATTGAGAAATACCTGCCCTCCGCCCTCATCACAGACAGACACCTGGTTATCCCTGCTGAATTTCTGATGGCAGAGATAACAGCAGAAGCATAACTTAGAGGCATCCTGGTGTACAGAAACAAAGCAAGCTATGTGTCAAGCTGACCTAGGTTCAAATCCCAGCTCTACAGCCTACAAGCTGTGGGGTCTTAAGCAAGTTACTTAACCTGTTTGAGCCTCAGTTTCCTCATCTGATGAAGGAAAAGACACTGACAAAAGATCAGCTGGGGGTGGGGGGCGTGGACGGTGGATAACAGAGCCATGCAGAGTTGTAAGGATTAAATGAGAGAAGGTGGATAAGCATAACCTAGCACAAAGTGAAGCTAAAACCTTTTTTGTTTGTTTCTTCTCCTGTATCCTGGAGTGACTGAATTTTCTGGGACAGGCTAGGAGGGCAAGACCTCCTTTCCAGCAGAGATAATCTAACCCTAGGTATCAGAATCTCATCGATCACTTTAATGAGGATGATGGGTTTCTAGAGACTTGCATCATTTAAAACCCAATAACTCAAGGATAATTTTCACATAAGAATAACTCTAATGCTGGGGGCACGATCCTCAGAGCACAATATACACGCATCGTGGTATTGTTGTGCTTCCGTGGAACTTGCTCTCTGCACCATCTCTATTGTTTTGCAGAATGTTCACATACATAAATTAATGGCAACCGCAATCACAGCGACTGGCCTTCTTTGCAGCACTTTATCTCAGCTAACCTTTCCGCAAACGTGATCACCACACTGATGGAGTGTTTCAGGCCCAGCGCTTCCAAGACCACTTGAACTTGGAAGTCCCATACACCCAAACAACGCTGCGGTTCCCACGCGTCGGCTCAGGGTATGCATTTCTGTTTACCCGCTAAAGTGGCGCCACCCGGTGGCAACATCATGCAACGGTGTACAACCCCCAGTCCAGCCAGTTTTGATATTAAGGGATTTTTGACTAATTTTTAAAATTGGGTGGGGGTTCTCTATCTCTATTTCAATAATATGAGGTCATATTCATATTTTTACATTATTTCAGGTTCCCACAATTCAAATGGACATAAAATGTAATTACACTATATTCGATTTACTTAAATCTTTGAACTCCAGATTCAGGAGTTTCTCCCATCCAGAACATTTTTAGGAGAGCTACTAAATTTGGGGATTAAAAGAACTTGTCTTTCTGTGGGCGTTGTGTCTATGTTTCAACAACCCTGGGAGGGAGATTTTGTGTGGGCCACCCCATTTTATAACCAGGACTCTGAAAACGATAGAAATTTAAAAGTTTGCCCAACTTCTTACCATTAGTGACAGAACCAGGTCTGGATCTCCTGGCTACTCAAATCAATCCTCCGACAATATTGAAGTTTAAAATTTCAATGTTTCTGTTCTTATTTCTTAATTTTTGTGTCCCGCTGCTCCCTCCATCCCCCAGGTGAGTGAGAAATGCACAGGCTTCAAATCAGAGCGACCTGGGTTTCTCTGCCAGGAGGGCAGCTTGCGCAGATACTAAACCAATCTGAGTCTTAAGTTTCCCTACCTTTACAAATAATATGGAGGTAATCACATACACATGAGTGCATGAAAAAACTGGTGAAATTGGAATAAAATCTGTAGATTGTACCCACGTCAATTTCCTGGTTTTGCTATTGTACTGTAGTTATGTAAGATGTCACCCTTAAGGGAAGCTGGTTAAAAGTACACGGGGCCCTCTGTACTATGTTTGCAACTTCCTGTGAGACTCTGATCATTTCAAAATGGAAAAAAAAATATTTTTAATGTAGATAATTGACACTCTCCAAATTTCATATATATATATAATATATATATGTACACACATATCCTTTTAATTGTTTTTATTACTCAAAAAAGCTTCATTTTTTTAAATTTAGCTTTCTGACTCTGTGCTTGTGCCTTCAACACTTTCACAACGATTTTCTGCTCCTCGATAAGGAAAGCAGGCTTGATCCTGCACGGACACATTCAGCACACATGGACCCACCATAGGCTGACACGCTTTTCTGTTGTAGACAACCTTATTAGAACTTTAGGTCTCACAGCACGAACTCCATGAAGTCGGCCTGGGCACAGGCCCATACATGCAGATTTTAATGCTTTCCCAACCCTCTTGGTATAGAGGTAAACAATTCTATTACCAGGGGTTCGGGACAGCCTAGTTTTGTTAGAAGCCATACTGTAGGACAGCCTCTGACGGAATGTCAAAACGCTGGACCATTCTGAATGCCTGTAGACACCATTCCCTCCAAAGTATATTTTTAAATGTTAGTGCTTGCCTGGTCTTTGCTGACCCATGGGGAAATGCTTATGTCCTATTGTTGCTTGAAGAAAAATAAAGAACTACTGAACTGTACTCATGGTGTGCTTACAACTGTATTCAAGGAAAGGAAATTTATACCTCAAAGAAGTAGAAGGAAATACTTCCAAAAGTTAATAGTGACTGTCTCTGAGTGGTGGGCATTTGTTTGATTCCTACCCACTCCACTGTAGTTTTTGAATGTTCTATGATGAATTTGACTTTTATAATCAGGGGAGGTAACACTTCCCCAAAAGAAGAACAGACTTTGATGCCAAGCCGGAAAATCCAAGATGTGTGGTTGGCAATCACTCTGCACCGTATTGGTCTTGGAGAGTTGAGGCACTCTTCATTATTTAACAAAATGATTTCTCAAATCAATTATCCATGCTTATGTTAACAATCCATAAAGTGTAGTAGGGTGGAAAGGAAGTTCCCTGACTACCTCCTTCCTACTTCCCAGAGGTAAGCATTGTTAATTGTTTTTTGGTTTTTTTTTCAGACTCTACTCACTTTAGCCTTTTTTTTTTTTTTTTTGAGAAGTTTGCAGCTCATGTTTTAAGGAAACACGGTGGAAAGGCAATCATATATCTTATGTTGTTTACTTCCAGAAGGAGCCCCACTCTGTCCAGGATTACACCAGGCTTCCTGGAGGAGGCCACCTCTTCCTCAAATGTATAGGAGGTGTCTACATTCATCCTTGGAAACTCACCCCCACTTCCTTCCTTCTACTGTAGTCTTCCCAACGTGTTTCTGCAGGTCAGCAGAAGACACCTCCAGGCCCCGTGCATGTGGCCACTAAGCATCTCTCGTTTCAATCCTTTCCCCACATAACAGAAGGTGGTGCTTTGCAGAGTGGGGTGTGTAGGCATATTCCTGGGGGGTCTCTGAGTTCTACCAGAAATTTTGAACTCTGTGTTTTCATTTTTGGATCACCTGGATGAGCATCCCAGAACGAAGTGCCAAGTCCCAATTGTAAAACCTGCTTTTCCATTTGAATTAAGGTCATGTTCATGGCAGATGAGTCAGTGTGCAGTCTCCTCGAGGGCACACATTTCACCAGAGTTCAACTAGAGAAAACTGGCTGGAGAATTGTGTGGTCCTATGAGATGATGGATGTTGCAGCTCCCATCTCCTGCACATCCAACTTGCGACAACATGCATTAGCACTAAGTGTGGCGTAAATGAACAATAAAGACATTTCATTAAACACCATTTAAATATTTTCTGTATTATATTTTGGGGATGCATGATTAAATTAATTGGCTCATTAAAACATGGGTAAGTACTTTAAAAGGGGCTTATTATTCAAAACCAAAAAAATAACGATAATGTCAGTGACTCAAATAATGATCCATTATCCAAAAAAAAAAAAATCAAGTTGAAAATACATCTTTCCCTCATTAAACCACACACCCGTGATTCACAGTAATTCAGTTCCAGTAAAACATCATCACATCGATTTAAATGTGGTTAATTTGAAGTTCGTGACTTGTTTTTTATTTTTAAGTTTATTTTCGTTTAATAGCTGAGGCAGCGCTGCATATGAGCTTTTTAAATATGGAAATTTAAAAGGTTTGTTTTTCTCCCTTTTCTTCCCTCCCTGCCTTGGAAGGATTCAGCACAATCTAGGAAGGGTGCACACACCCCCATGCAAATATGCCCAATTATCTCCTTTCCTTTTCCAGTAGCAGAAGAAGAATGAGTCCTTCCAGCCTTCAGGGCAAGGGAAACCAGTTTTCAATGGGTAATGATTTAGTGTCTAGTTTTATTGGCCCACTAGGGTCTACCAGGAAAAAGAAGAGAGTGGAGTTTTTGTGTGGAGAGCCCGAGAGCCCAGGCTATGCTGGACCCTCCCCAGCTTCTGCTGGGGGACTAAATACAGATGCCTCTGTCCCTGCCCAGCAGGGACAACACCCAGCGATGCCACAAGACTGTGTTCTGTCCTGCTGTGACTACACAGTGTGTAGCTGCCTCCTGGAAATGGCCCAGAACCACTAAGAGCCCAAAGGGCATGCCTGGCCACCCAGCAGCAGGGATGGGAGGAGGCCTCACAGCTGTACTTAGCTGGTATAAAGCACATACTCAAGCTGCAGGCCCCCAACCTGGGGCACCGGTTGGAGGCGACCTAGCACCAATCAACCCATTGGGAAAACACCCCTGTGGAGGGGGCACTGCCCAGCCGCAGCCAACACTTGTAAGAAGGCACACGGAGCAGGTCCAGAGGTGTTGAAGGAGTCTGGAGGCTGGGACTGACAGCTTTTGCCAAGGCAACACGGACAGGAGCGTCAAGCCACAGGAAAGGTGTCCCTTCTCTCTTCCTCCCTGCCGGTCTTTCTGTAGATAGGCTGGGCCCATCAGAAAGCCAGTTAGCCAAGGAGTCTAGAATGTGGTTTTCAGAGTGCCAGCCCCAGAGCAGGTAGTTGAGAGGGCTTACCACTAAGACACTAGGCCAGTGACCACCAAGCCACGTTTAAGGCCAGAGAGGAGTTAAAATCCTGCATCTCATTCAGGACTCTTAGTTACAAGGTACAGAAGCTGAGTCTGGCCCATTGAAGCGGAAAAAGAATTTACCAAATGCTCTTGGGCATCTCATAGAACTGGCTTGAGAACCAAGATTAGAAATTGGACCAGAACCACAGCAGAATCACAGCCCAGAACCAGACCAGAAAGGACACTGCTGCCATGTAGCATCTTATGTTGCTGCCATGGTGTGGTAGATTCCATTATTTTCCAGGAAGGATTCCTTCTCCCCTCCCCCACCCACGCCTTCCTGCCCCACTGACGGTGGGCTTGGCCATGTAACCTGCACTGACCCATGGAATATGGGCAACGTGACCGTGTGCCCTTTCTGAGCAGACCTTCTGCCCCGCTCTTATGCTCCTGCCATCTTACATGAGAAGAGCACACTCCAGGACCTGTTGGTCCTCCAGCCTGAGCTCTGGAATGAAACATGGAGCACATCTGAACCCAACCTACAGCCTGGAGCCCAACCTGTGGGGACGCAGTAGAAACCAGCCAAGCCGCAGTCCACCAACAACTCATCCACATAACTGAGTGAGAAACGCAAATGTGCTGTTTTCCACCTGTGAAAACAGTGCGTGTCATCATCCGTTTAGTGGCCCACTTTAAGATGAGAATTGAGAACCGAGTAGCCTCACACATTTGAGAATCCACCACACATCTTCTCAGACTCATTTGCGAAAAGTTTCCAATACGAAAGAGAGAACAAAACAAATAGAAAAAAGAAACTTGGATGTGGGGCTACCCCTCGATGGGACATGAACATCACAAGATGCAGCGCCCATGGCTTCCGCCCAAGTGAGGGGCTCAGCCAGCCAGTCCAGTTGCCTCACCCAAGGGATGGATCTGACTGGAGGAAACAGCAACAGGTAGGCAATAGTAGAAAACTAAAATAATAAAGGAGAAGTCAGGCAGACAGCCAAAAAACCCTGCAATCAATATCCTGAGAGTGGTAGTAAAAAGTAATGAGCCATTGAGACAGACTGCGTTTCGCAATTACATGTCCGTCCCAGTCTGAATGCTCTTCTCACAGTGGGAGCTGCGCTTTCCTTAAGTCTGGGTGGGGGAGGGGCTGTGACTATCCAACCAGTAACCAGTGAGTACAACAGAAATGATGCTATGTGACTTCTGGAGCTAGGGCAAAGAAAGTGTTCAGTTTCCACCTGACCCTTGGCATGTTTGCCCTCGGAACCCAACCACTATGTTACAAGGAAGCCCAGACCACGTGCGAAGGCCTGGCAGACAAATCCTGTTCGGACAGCTAGGCCCTGAGCTGAACCCAGCACTAATGGTCACACAAGTGAGTGACGAGGCCTCAGATGATTCTAGCCCCCCTGCCTTAGTCTTCTTGCCGAAGCCTAAGATATCATGCAACTGGCAAGACATCCCCACTAAGCCCTGTCTGAATTCCTGACCCAAAGAAACCGTGAGAGATAATCATAAATGACTATTACTGAATTAAGCCACTAGGTTTTAGAGTAATTAGTTAGGTAGTAATAGTTACTAGGTACTAATAGTAATACAGCCAAGAATAGAAAACTAATAAAAATGGAATAATCACACACTACAAATGAAAGCTCAGAAAGTAAAGCTATAACCGAATTTAAAATTCAATAGAAAGGATGAAGAGGGAACTGGGGAAATGGAGTTCATACTTCAGCAGCTTTCATCTGGTCTCATGCCCACCTCGTGACCCACCGATTAGTTTAGGTCTAGGTTATCAATCCACCCCAAACTATGGCTAAGCTCTGGGGGAGAGAATCCCCAAATCAGAAGTGGGGTCTTGCTGGAAGAAGATAGAATGGGCGCTGGAGAGAAAAGCAAGTGTTTAATCAGAAACCCTGAGGAGTTTGCTCATTTCTTCAGTTGCTCTGGTCTCGACTCAATTCAAGTGCAGTCAGTCATTCAGAGAAAAAGCCTGTCCTTTGATCGTCCCAGGCTGGGCCACTCTCCAGGTCTAGCATGAACCTCCGCCCACTGGCTCCGACTGGGACATCTATTCTCTGAGGAGACGCTGCTTAGCCCTGCTTTGCTTAACGAATTATAAATTACTAATAAAAAAATAAGAGAGTAGGGTTTGCCTCTTGGAATTTATCTCTTATGGTTTGTTTTATTTTATTTATTTAAGAATCTGTAAACATTATACCAATAGGAAGTATTCACTGGAGAAAAGCAGAAACTTCACTAAAAAAAAAAAAGATAAAATTACCCATATTTTACCACCCAAAGATAACTACTGTTAACATTTGGTGTATGCTTTTCCAGACGTTTTTATTTACAAATGTATCTATGGATATTTGTCAACACAAAAACGAAATTGTTCCAGAAATGTTGCTGTACTCCGCATTTTTCACTCAATAGTAGGTTGTAAACTTATTTGTATAGCAAAAATATCCTTCCATTAGGTTGAACCATCTGAGATTACCAAAATGCAACCAGTTTGGGCTTACAAAACCAGCGATTGCATAGATAGGTTCCACCCAGTACAATTTTGTTTTAATGGCTACAAAGTTTATAGCCCTTTGGGCATGGCAAAATTTACTCAACCTATCACTTATTATTGGGTATTTCTATAGTTTCCCTTTTTTCCACAATGATAAAAAGCACTGCATGGGGAACGCATTGTTTGTGAATATACTTAGTTTCTTAGGATGTATTTCTATAAATGGCACACATTAGATAAAAGAAATGCACATTTTAAAAGCTTTTGTTGCATAATGAAGGCATAGTTTCTGAGACGCCAGAAGCTGGTTGAAGCTAGAAGCTAGAAGAAGACAAGGTAAGTCTTCTTCCCATTCCCAGGAAGGTGGGTGGGTCGGGCCTGCGGGTTACTGCTTCTCCTTAAAGGGCACTCAAAGGGGAGGGAGGTGAGATCAGAGGGAACTGGAAAGTGAGAAGCAGATGGGCATTTACTGCTCAGAGCAGAGGGACCCTGAGGAGGTAATTACGCCTGTATTCTAAGAAGCTGAATGAACATATGTTGGTTGTAAAACCTATGAGGGCCCATGGCAGTCTGTAGAATGGACAAAGAACAGCCTGTGTTTATCACTCTGATACATGTAAAAGTTAAATCAGTGATCAGGAATATAATGGAGGACTTTTGTTTCTCTTCTAACCTGGACCTAATAGAGGAATTTGACCACTTAAAGGTAAAATATAAAGAAGTAACGAAGCTATAGACTCGTTCTCTGTATATGTGAAAAAACAGTAACAGCTGTCATGCGCAGGCCTCTCAGATGGCTCCCAGTGAGTCTGCCTCCTGGAATTCCTTGTGTAATCTCTTTCCTTTGAGTATAGGCTGGATTTATTGACTTGCTTCTAATGACTAGAATACGACAGAAGTAATGGGATGTCACTTTTGAGATAAGATGATGAAAAACCTGTAGCTTCTGTATGGGGTGTTCTCTCACTCCCTCTTGGCTGGCTTGCCTCCACTGGGAATCAGCTGCATGCCACGTGGAGAAGCCCCTGTGGGCGAGGTCAGAAGATCTCCCAAGGGATGGCCACAGTCCTGGCCGACACCTCTGCTGCAGTCTATCCGAGGGCCAGAACTGCTAGTGAAGTCACTCCCAGAGTCTTGATGTACAGAAACTGAAAAATAACAACTTTGTTTTCAGTCACTAGGGTTTGGGTAATCTGTGCAGCAACAGAGAACAAATACACTAGCTGTTTGCTGAGTACTTATTAGGTAGCAGATAGTTCTCAGCACTTTACGTTATTCATTCATTTGGTCTGCACAGTGACCCTATGAAGAAGTGCCATTATCATCCCCATTTTCAGATGCAGAACCTGAAGCCCAGGAAGGGTTCATAAACTTGCCTGAAGCCACCGAGTCAGAAAATGGTGGGGCTGGAATCTGAATTGAGGCATTCTGGCAGAGAGCTGCGCTCACATAAATAAAGATAAAAAATAGCTGTTCATGTTTCACTGGACTGAATTGCGTAATTTGCCCATGCCTCAAACAAGCAATTTGGCAAAGGGTACCGAATTATCTTCAACTAATCAAGAGTTACCACCCCCACTTCCTGCAGCGGCTAGGGAAAGGCTGGGTTTCCCCTGAAATTCACAGTTCTATAAAGTGGGTGAACAAATCTGACGTCAGTTACAAAGGTGGAGGAGGGTTAATGGTTGCTGGGTGAGGGCTATCAGTGTTGTCTCCATGGCAGCATAACCTGGCTTGTATTATTAATTATTTTTGGAGGGAGACGGTGGGGAGTGGTGATACATAGGGTTTTAGGTTATATGGTCAGAAACTGGTTCACCGATGATTGTTAATACATTCACATACTCATCCCCACTCTTCAAGTGGTGCTAGTTTGGTTCAGAGCCAAGATACTTTTGGAAGCTGCCTCGCACAGTTTAAGTTACTGGCCGTTGAACCAGATACATCTTGGTGTCTTCTAGTTGTGTGACCCTGGGCAAACCACTTTATCTATCCAAAGATCTGTTTCCTTACTTGAAATTAGGGATAGTAATATACCCACAAAGGTTGTAGTCAAACTTAAATGAGGTAATATATGAGTATGTAAAGCCTTTAGCAACCTGCCTGGCACATAGGAAGAGCTTAACAAATGACAGCCATAATTATTATTATTATAGGTACTGAGGCACATCAGAGCATTACTAATTAGTTAAGACATATTTATTACCTCTCAAGTGGGAAACACCATGTTGGGCTTACATGGGGATATAATACCCCTTGATATCACAGGGAACAGAAACTAGTTAGGGAATTAGAAAGAACAGTCATTACAAGATATCTTTATAGTATTTGGGAACACATGTGAAGTGACAAATATTAAGCGTGTTAAGAATTTAGAGTCAGTTTTTAAATTGAGGATATTGAAATAAATATAGGGATCTTTTGAGTCACACAGTTTTAGAGCCGAACGGGACCGTAGATTTTGAAGTTAAGTAAACTGAAGTCCAAGAGGAATTAAGTGCCCTTACTTCAGGTCTCAGCAAGCCAGAGGCAGGCTGAGATCTGGGTTCAAGTTTTCGCTCTGTCACTAATTAGCTGTGTGTCTTTGAGAAGCCACTCACCTTCTCTGAGCCTCACTTGCCTCATCTGCAATATTCTATTTAGAACCCAGCTTTCTGACACCCAGTCCACCTCTCAGGGCGGTAACTAAGAGCCTTAAAATGCTATTTTACACTGAATCAAATTATTTAATAAACTGGTCCAGTTTATATGGTAATCCACGTGGGTATTAGGCTAGCTGGTAACAGGCAGGAGAGTGTGGGAAACCCAGGATGGCTAGAGGACTTTTGACCTAACTGTCATTCTCTTCGAAATGAGACTTTCAGAAGTTGATTTCTGAAATTATCTAGTTTCCAATGTTATGAAATGCTCTGGCTGGGGCTGAAGTGGAATCATTAAGAATATTCTCACTAATATAGACAGATCATTCTATTTGCCAAGGCCAGGAAGTCACTGTGACTGGCCTAGAGAGGGAGTCACTGTGCCACACTGAATGAGTACTTAAATACTTTTCCACATAAAAGCTTGAGAAATTTTCTACGCTTTGGAGAGGTGGGGGCAGGTATGATGCCACTTAAGAAACAATCCTCTTCCCTTCTTTGCCCCGGCAGAGGCCTAACCTGGGTGCTCACCGCCACCTAGTGGTGTTTAGATGAATAACCATTTTTAGGAAGGGGGGACCTCCAGTTACTTACTTATTTCACTGGCTGGCAGCCCAGATCACTTATTTGCTTGTGTATGTATGTATGTAAGTATCCAAGTATGTATTCAATGATTATTTTAGAAAAGTTATAGACTTACAGAAGTTACAAAGATAGTAGAGTTCCTGTAATATGATTCTTGTCCCTTGTTTCCCCCTATTAACATCTTACATTACCATGGTACATTTGTCACCTCCAAGAAACCAATACTGACATATTACTATTAACTAAAGTCCAGATTATATTCAGACTCCACTTTTCCACTGAGGTCCTTGATCTGTTCCAAAATGACTTCCAGAATACATTACATTTAGTGTCTCCTTAGGCTCCTCTGGTCTGTGATAGCTCAGTCTTTTCTTGTTTTCCATGATCTTGACAGTTTTAAGGAGTGTCGGTCAGGTATTTTGTAGAACGTCCCTCAACTTGGATTTGCCAGGTGTTTTTCTCATGATTAGACTGGGTTACGGGTTCTGAGGAAGACCACAGACGGAAGTGCCCTTGTCATCACATCATATCGGGGTTACATGCTGTCCACATTACTGACCACTGATGTGAACCTCGATCACCCAGCCAAGCTAGTCCTTGCCAGGTTTCTTCACTGAAGTTACTATTTTTCCTTTCCATATTCTTCCTATATTCAGCTCACACTTAAGGGTGGGGGAGGGAATAAACTCTACTTCCTAAAGGAGGCAGTATCTACATAAATGATTTGGAATTTTTCTGCAAGGAAAATTTGACTCTTCTCCCACATTTTATTCATTCATTTATTTGTAGAATTCTGAAATGAGTTGTTTCACGCTGGGCAAGTTTTTCTTAACTCTTCTGTGCCCATTCCTGTGCAGCAGTTATAAGAAGGTTGAGAAAGTACATGGAAAAATGTCCGGTCCAGTCTGCCACGCAGAGGTATGCAATGTTTAGTTCTTCCCTTTCACCCTCCAAATCAATGCACGGGTGCACCAACACACTGATCTGCTACGTGCACTAATTTGTGCTGTTTCATTCTGTGTGCTTCAGCAGGTCCCTCCAGTCATCTCACTTAGAACACTACTTCCCACTCATTGGGCACCACGAGGCAAGTGTCCAAAGGATTAAGATTGTGTAAATTCAGTGATTTTCAGATTCATGCTTGTGGAACTCTTTGTTCAAATGAAGTCTCTTTGGACATTTGATAAAAACGAAACAGATAAAAGAGGTCATTTTATTAGCATTCCTTTATTTTATAAGTTCATGCCTATAATCTTGTAACACCAATTAAAATGATACTCCAAACTTGATGTTTTGATGACACATCAGGAATCTGGGGTTAGAGATGGCAGCTGCAAACAACCTTACCATTTAACTCTTCCTCTTGGTTCGACTGAACCGAATCAATACAATTCTGGTACAGACAGAAAAATAGTATCTTAACCACTGCTCACAACCTTCACGATAAATGAAGGGCAGTGCACACCTAAAAACCATGACACATTATCACATCTGACACACTACACTGGCACGTTACAAGCTGACGTCTCCACGCGATCTGGTCAGCATACGCACCTGACCCTTGCCTTCCTGTCAGAGCGCTACACATAGGCAGTAATAGACCATTTGTGCAATTTTGTATGATAAAAAAATTCACAGGGGTGAATTTAAATATATCAATACCAGTGCAGAACTATACAGCCTTCCTAGTCAATGACACATTTAGGAGACATTAAAGAGGCACAGAAATGACAATGGATTTATACTGTGAACTGCACATAAAGGAGTTACTTGGCAGCACAAGGTAGGGATTGGTTAATGTCTATCACTGGAGTATATGGATTGTTCTACCTCCATGCTCTGTCAGATATCCCTTCCTGGTTTCCTAAGATTCAGGTGAAAAGCCTCTCTAATCCTGCCTGGAGAAGCACCTCCTCCTCTTCCTCAGCTGTTTCTTCATCCCTTATCAGTGTCAGTAACTGCAATGCGCCAGGGCCTGGGCCGTCCTCTGGCAGAGCAAGCCTCCTGTGCAGTGTTCTGTGGACTGTTCCAGCAGGGATTTGGGCAGGCGGGCCTGATTCACAGCTTCTCTCTCAACTGCTCCTCTCTCCACCAGTTTCTGTAATAAAGGCTCCAACCTTAGCACGTAAGCGGACAGTTTTTCTTCATCCTTCTGGTAAGGGGTCAGATATTTGACCTGCAACTCACTAGGATTATCAATAACGCCGAAGACTTGCTCAAGAGCCTGCAGACATTCAGGGACCGTGATTAAAGGGTTGTTTCTCTTGAGGACACGAATAATATCATATGCTTGGCCTTTAAGGCTCTCTAGCAATCGCCTTCTTTTCTCCGCATCTGACACCTGCCATGACTTCATCATTTGAATAGTATGAAACAACCAGGAATCAAATTCTTCTTCTTCTGGTCCTGGAGGACCACTGCCTGAAAATACTCGCAGCTTTTTGTATTTTAGGTACTGCAGGGCCGGCTGAAGAGCCTCATCTAATGCCTGCGCCAACGTGGGGGCCCGTGTTTCCGGGATCACGTCCTGGTCTCGGTCAAAAGGGTCGTTTCCATACCCAAGAGCTCTGGTCAACTCCCCTAATGTCATGCCCTCTCCCTCTAAGAATTCAGCTGATCTGCTTAAAAATTCATTATCTGGGCCAGGAGGCTTCCAGATCACTCTCCAGACACCCCCTTTTCCAGGCATCTCCTTAGGGACCAGAGCATAACTAGTCTCCTCGGTGAGTCCTATTAGGGCTACCTTCCTGTTCTCGTCCCTCTGGAACATCCTCCCGAGCAACCTGTACTCGCCCAGCGGGGCTAAACCTGCCCACAGAGCCTCCTCCATTTCTGTCACATTACAGGTCTGGGGGATGCCGGCAAGCAACAGTGCTTTCCGAGGGTTCACATCCATCCCCCCTACACCAGTCTTCTAAGAGCCTAAGCGTCATGGTGCCCAAAACAATAGATTTACGTTCCGGTTTGTTGGGGGCACTGATGCCACCGCAATTCACAGCATTCCTCCGAAGTACCCCACATAAGTCCTGCCAGCGTCCGAGTTCCGGCGGCCTGTGAGGATAAAGCAGTCAGGTCAGTGGAAGGTGTCACAGACCCAGGGAGTGGGAAGCCCCGCGCACGCCCACTGGCGGGCGACGCCACGGCGGCCCTACTGCGGCAAGCAGCCACCTTACCCTCCTCAGCTTCGGGCGTCCCGCCGTCATCTAGTACTCCGTGCCTGCGTCCTTCGCCGGTGGCCGAGGCGCCAGGGCCGGCTCCTGATGCTTCTTGGGAGGCCGGGCCTGGGGAGCCGGAGGGCGGCCTCTGCTCCACTGGGATGGGCACTTGAGAGGGCAACCGGGGGCTGCGCGGAGGCGCGACCGGAGTGGAGAACCGCCCGTCGCTGCGGAGCTCTCAGTGGCGAGCAGCGATGGGGCGATTAGAGTCGCGAGCTGGGCACGCGGTGCCAGGCCAAAGGGCAGAACCGGCCCGGACAGCCGCCCACCTGGAGGGACGCACCGCCCCCGGCGCCGTGGCAGCCTCCTCCCACGTCCCGACTGGAGCTGTGCGGGGCGTGCTCAGGAAGGCGGTGCCGCCGGCTGAGGCACCCTGACATCACCCGGGAGCCGAAGCTTTCGGGGCGGGGCGTGCGCGCTTCCGGGCGGAGCCGGAAGCCCCGACGGTGGCAGCATCCGGGACGGCGAGCGGGCGGGCCAACCCGGATAGGAAGGTGAGATCCGGGGCCTGCCCAGCTCTGCAGGCTCGGCCGGTGGCCCCTGCCCGGCACTGGGCTCCCGGCGCTGCAAGGCGAAGAGGCCCGGGCCTGGCGCCACTTGTGCAGCCCCGGTCGCGGCCGGCGGGCGCTGCAGCTCGACAGGGGGCGGGGCCGGCTGGGGAGCCTCCCGGCCGGGCCGGGTGACACAGGCTGGGGGCTCCGGCAGCAGCGACGGGGGCCGGGCCGCCGCGTGACCGGCCGCAGTCACGCTGTGCTTAATCACAATTAGCTTGTGCTCCAGGCTGGTCGCCTTCACCTTCCTCCCAGCTGGTGACCCCGGGGATTTCTTTTATGGTAGCTTCTTGTGAAATGCCAAAGCCACCCGATTATTCAGAACTGAGTGACTCTTTAACGCTTGCCGTGGGAACAGGAAGATTCTCGGGACCATTGTAAGTGTTTAAGAGTTACTGTCTTGACTTGGGAGCCCCGACATTGGTTTGACTTGTAGAACCAAGTGTTCACGTCTGAAGCAATAGTATTGTCAGAAAATACTTGAATTTTAAAAGTGAAATGTTCCGTAGGAAACTAGTTTAATTCCAATTTCTTAATGGAAGGTGTACTGGACCTATTTAAGTCAGATATAGTGTTTTATTCTGTGGGATTCACGTAAAAGCAGAAAATATATGCCGAAACTTTCTGTACTTCCTCATAACTATTACATAAAAAAAAACCCCGTAAGTCATTCACAGTTCTTAATAAATGTAATTTTCATTTATTTTAAACCGTAAATGCGTTAGTGGAGTACTCTAGAACTCAAAAGAAATAAAGCACGTACACTTGGAATAGATGCCGTGACAGCATTACTAGACACTAACTGTATTTTCTCTTTTTTAAAAATTGAAGGCACAGAGCATGGAGAATGATGAACTTCCGCCAGCGGATGGGATGGATTGGAGTGGGACTGTACCTGTTGACAAGTGCAGCAGCATTCTACTATGTTTTTGAAATCAACGAGACTTACAATAGGCTGGCCTTGGAACACATTCAACAGCACCCCGAGGAGCCCCTTGAAGGAACCACATGGACACACTCCTTGAAAGCTCGGTTACTCTCCCTGCCATTTTGGTTTTGGACAGTTATTTTTCTGATACCTTACTTACAGATGTTTTTGTTCCTTTATTCTTGTACAAGAGCTGACCCCAAAACGGTGGGCTACTGTATTATCCCCATCTGCTTGGCAGTTATTTGCAATCGCCACCAGGCATTTGTCAAGGCTTCTAATCAGATCAGCAGACTACAACTGATTGACACATAAAGTCAGTCACCGTTTTTCCTTATGATTACAAAACTGCCAGTACTATATGGAACCTGATCACAAGACTGCAGTTTCTTCACAGATCTCAGGAAGTTGTGGTGGGGCAGAGGCTTTTTAAAAAATGTGACTAGGGGGCTATCTTTATCTGAATAATAATGAATTTTAGGTAAAGCCTGAGATACAGTGCAACAAAATCATGTTGATGACTTCAGATTTTGGAAGTAAAATCGTGTCTGTTATTTGCATTCTTTAGAAACTTGAATTAAGTACCTGAACTCTTATTTTTATTCTACTGTGCAACATAGTGATGGTTCAGAAATTTTTCCTTTGGGGAAAAAAAATGAATATGAACATTTCCATTGTGTTTAATGTAAAAAGGTCCAAACATGGTCATAAAGTTTAAATTTTATACAATTACTTGGCTTGCTTTAAAATTCTTTAAACTAAAACCCCAATTCATCCTGTTGTAAGCCAACTGTTTATGCTTGCTTGTTATCAGCTTGTGAGAAATTGGTAAAAATTACTGACGTGATGGCTGTCTCGATAGGCAGAATTTGTTCCTCTTTTTGGTAATGCTACTGGCATTATTAATTTACTAGCATTATTAATGCTACTGGTTTAAAAAAAACTTGGGAAGAGGCTAAATGGTTGCAAGTTGAGAAATCTCACACATAGAAGATGGAAACAAGGTGTTCGATGAAAATACTTAGTGCGGTCCTGGTCAGATGTGAGTGCTCTAAACGATGCTGTCATGTCCACATCCTTCTGATTTCCTTTTCCAGCCTAAGAGCTGGTCTTCAGGCGATAGGTTCGTTGCATGAAGATGTGATCCTTGTACTTCCTCTTTGCATTTGTACTTACTACCTACCTCATGTCTGGGACCAGTACAAATAACTGAAAAAAGGGAAATATTAGATTTTGGAATTTTTTTTTCTGGGTGACATCTAGATATATTTTTATACCATTATGTCATTAATACCAGGGAAATGTTTCACATTGATAGATTTTAATAATAATCGTAACATTTTTTTGGTGCTCATTCTGTTGGGCCCTGTTCTAACAGCTTTATATGAATTAACTCAATCCAAAAACCCTGTAACAATTATCAAGATTTTACAGATAAGGACACTGAGATGGAGAAGTAACTTGCCAAAGGTCACATAGCTGGTAGGTGGCACAGCCAGTTATAACCAGGCATCTGATACCTTTGGTCCTGACCACGGAGCTGCAGTGCTTCTCACAAATGATCGGAAGTTTTAGCACTGGGTACTATCTGCCTAGCCGTGCCAAAGAATGTAAGTGGCATTACTGAGGAGGGTTTTGCTCAATTTGTATGAGCTACTGAAAATCTAAAGATTTTCTAGAAACCTCAATCTTTAAGTGTGATGTGACCAGAATGGAAGGCTGCACATTCCACAGCTTTATTTGAAAGATAAAGCAGGTGGTGACCTGTAACTCGAAAGCAGCAAGATCAGACCGCTAATTAGTCTTCATTTCTTTCCTTTAGTACCTCCAAAGGTCTAGTTCCTGAAATGATACTTAGTCTGCTATAGTACACCAACTCTTCAAGTAAGCGGCAGTTTGAAATACTTGTGTTTGAGTGTCAGATAACCAAATCACTTGCATTTTTTGAGTACTTACTAAGTACAAACCATCCCCAACTTAACCATGGTTTGACAGGAGTTTTTGACTTTACGATGATGCGAAAGCAATGTGCATTCAGTAGAAACCATACTTCAAATTTTGAATTTTGATCTTTTCCTGGGCTAGCGATACACACTGATACTCTTGTGAGGCTGGGCAGGGGTGGTGAGATGATTTGGCTCCAATGTAGGCTGCTGTTAAGTGTGCTGAGTACACTTCACGCAGGCTAGTTTAAACTCTGAGGTTCGGTAGGTTAGGCGTATTAAAGGCATTTTCAACTTAGGGTATTTTCAACTTAACGATGGGTTTGAGATGTAACCTCATCATAAATCCAGGAACATTGTAGTATGCATGCTGCAGGCACTCTTTTCTGGTTTACAGTCTTCACAACAGCCCTATGAGCAGGTATATACTGGTACTAGTGCCATTTTTACAGAAGAGGAACATGAGGAAACCAGAAATAGGAATAACTTGCCCATGTCACACAGCAAGTAAATGGAGGAGCCGGGACTTGAACCGAGAATGTCTAGCTTGAGATCTCCAGTTCTATCATTCCACTATACTGCTTCTCAAACAATGAGGATAATTTGAGGAAAATCATCGAGCAGTTTCTTGTTTTATTTGATTAGTCTTGAGGCAGTAATAGTTTGGAAATGATTTAAGAAAATCTTTTCAATTATTTTTTGTTTTAAAAATGTCTGATGTAATGCAAGGTTTGTGAATTTGTCACTTGTCTTGTAAAATAGTAATTCCTTTTTATTGAAGTAGACTTTATCTCTTATACTTCAAATTCTAATATTTTGAGATTTGGTAAGTAAATACTCAGTCCGTCTCTATTTTTCAAGATCATATTGCCTTGGTAGTAGAAATAGTAAAATAATTAAAGTAATAGTAATGCAGTATTTCCAGATGTAACTATTAAGTTTCAGATTGCAGAGTTAATCTGTTTTTTGATTATTTAGGAAGTAATTATCCAAGTTGGATTATTGCTGTTTTGTTGTCTATGGCTATTTAATAGCTCAAAGTATTCTTTCTGTAAAGAGGGAAAGGTAAACTTTATCTCCTCGCTCTATTAGATTGAGGAGGAGGTTGAAATTGATGTGTATTACAGATCATTTATTTTATATTCACATCACAATACACAAAGCAGTGATTCCAGGAGTGAGGTAGTGAGATAACGGCAAATACAGGAAGTGCTTCAGAGATTTTAGGGAACGGACAAGCATCCTAGGATCCATAACTAGTCAATAATTTTCTTCCAGCTATGAGAAAAACAGAGTTATATCCCACAGTGGTTTAATGAGTCATTTATTTGCAACTACACCTGAAATGAATATCTGTATGATGTTTTTCACAGAAACATGCCAGAAATTTTTGTTTTTAAAAAGTGCCACGATAGGGAATAAATAAACAAATTGTGGAAACAAACATCTAACTCATGGAGTGTTAGTTACCACATAAATTTACTGGTTTTAAAGACATTACCAGTTTTAAAGAAAAATGGGATTCCCTAAGTTTAGAATTGACTCTATTTCAAAGATTATATAATTTCAAAGCTTCATAATTAAAAGCTCTCCTTTGGGGAAATGGAATCATTAGATAAAGTGCCCCCAAGAGCACTTACATTATCTGCATCCATACTCAAATAGTCAAACTGGTCTGTTTGTTCACCATGGGTATTGTTAAAGTCTTTATTAAGATTATCTAGTGTTGGTTTCCCTCTCCATGGGTTTAACATGCTCAGTCTCCAAAACATTGGCAGAAAAGCTTACCACAATACCATGTGACTCATTTTTGTATCAAATATGTGCCATCACTACAGATTCAACATATTTGTGAAGTTCCGGGTAATTCTGGACCATGATTGGGAATCAGCATGCATTAGCAGTTTTGTTTTGGTCTAAGGCGAGTAGGTCTTTAACTGCTTGTATATTAGAATCACCCAAAGAAATAAACAGCAAAACTTCTCACGTGAACAATACTAGGGTCCTTTCCCAACCAATTATACCAATCTCTGGGGGTGTAGCACAGGCTATCCTATTTTTAGAGATCTTCAGATGATTCTCTCAGGGTTGAGAATCACGGCCATGGGGTTTTATGCACCACGAAGACACCTGTCAGGAGAGCTGTTTGTCTTGGGAACAGCTTCAACAAATATTTGTGGTAAGTTCAACCCAGCTGGCCGATTGCCAATATTTAAAGAGGTGTCTATGTTTCTTACGTTTTCAAGGTTTAAATAGAGTTTATTGTTAGAAGGTGAGAGGCCCCACTGAGCAGGGCCTTATAAACTGATATATGGGTGTCACCATGGAGAAATCGAGAGGTCATGATTCCAGAAGAGGTCGCTGTACCTGAAGGCCATGATCCAGGGGAGGCCAGACAGGAATGCACAGAGCGACCAGGACAGGCTGGGGTGGTCAGTCCCAAGGTGAGGGACAGGACAGTTTCATTCCTGCTTCTTGAAGCTCTCCAGGTGTGACAGACCCAGCCCATAGCAGGAGGAAGCAGGACGTGAGGCTGCGGTGACATCCGTGGTCCTGAGCTGCGCCTGCAGTAGCTTAGAATGGATCTGGGCACACGGCACTGGGAGCCCCGGGCGGGCCTGTCAGGCCCCTGAGCAGCGGACCACACCGAGTAGACTTCAGACAGCCGCCAGCTGGAGCCTACGTTTGGCAATGAGGTATCTGTATTTTCTGATTCCCATTCCTGCAGTTTATCCTGAATACAATTTTATCAGTTTTTTGCTTCATTCTACCAAATCGGCTCTCTTGTCAAGAGGTCGCTGGTTACTTACAAATAACTAAATCCACTAGTCAAGTCTCAGTCCTCAGATTGTTTATTAGTAGTTTTTGACACACCCCCTTTCCTTGAGATGTGTACTTTCTTCAGTCGCCTTCCGGATCAGTGCTGCTCAGTAGGACTTTAGTGAATATGGAAGTGTTACACATCTGTGCTGTCCTGATAAATCAGTAGTGACTAGCCACATGCAATAAGCCCTGAGACGTGGCTAAAGTGAATCAGGAACTGAATTTAAAATTTCAATTATAATTTAAATAGCCACAGGTGTCTAGTAGCTACCTTGTATTAGCCCGGTTTTAGATACTCTCCTGGCTTTCCTCTTCCTCATCAGCTTCTCCTTTCTCCTCTGTTGGTTTCTCCTCGGGGATCTTTCCAATTAATGTTGGCATGCTTCAGTTCTCTTTTCTCTACTTACTCTCTTGGTCATCTCATCCAAGCTCATGGCTTTAAACGCTCAAACTTGTATCACTACCTTCCATCTCTTTCCTGAGCTCCAGGTGTGAATAGCCAGCTGCCTACTTGATATTTACTAAGATGTCCAAAGCCACGCTGCTGATCTTACCACTCACCAACAATCTCAAGTCCCCGATAGGACGACTACCTAACAACTGGCGAGGGGTCCTTTTCAAATGCTACGCCTCTCAGAACTCCTCTTACATCCTCCCTTCTCAGAATCAAAGCCGAAGTCCTTAACATGGCACACAGAGTCATAAACAAGTAGCCCTTGACCTTTGCTTCATTTTCTACTACTCTCTCAGCCTCTGACTCCACTCCAGCCACACTGGTTTTCTTGTTGATTCTAGAACACACCAGAAAAACCTGTTTCAAGGCCTCTGCACTCAGTGCACCTCTGCCTGGATGCTTGGCCCTGGCCTGCTCCATCACCTTCAGACCTTCGCTCAATTATCAGTTTGGTAAGGCTGCCTCCGACAAACCTACTGAAAAGTCAGCATCCTCCTTCCCTGTTTTTCTCCACAGCACTCACCACTTGACATGTTATATAATTTGTCAGAATCTAAACTCCCTCCACAGAGGGCAGGGGTTTTGTCTGTTCACTGCTGTTTGCCCCTGCTTAGAAGTGCCCGGAACCTGGTCGGTGCTCAGTAATTATTTACTGCATGAAGGAGTCTCAGTGTCACTGAACACCTCGCTCACTAGCCTGCAAAACAATCTAGTTCACTCTCCAGAGAATAAAGGTTAAACTTAACATTTACTACTAAGTGCGTAGCATAAGCTGTCAGATGTGCCAGGGAAGTTTGGTTATTAAGCTCTTTCAGGTTTCAGCACGTAGTGATATATTATTTTCAAGGCCAACATTTCAAATGAGCCTCTCAATTTATTTTTGCTAACAGTTCTTGTGATGTTGGTTGTCTTGGGATTTTTCTTATGGATGCAGAGAAAAACATATACCACACTCACAAACAAGTAGTATATTTTAAGTGCTGGTGAGAGTCTTGAGAAATTCTCAAGTTATAATCATGAAAGTAACAGTTTTCTAAACCACCTAACACATGCACCAAGTGTCAAAACAACCTCTTAGAGCTACAGCACACAATGTCAGTACTTTGATGTTCAAGGCAATACTTGGCCCCATAAAGCACTCATTTAAACTAGTAATGTTTCTATAAGCTACTTCTATCCCCAGCAGAATTTTTGGCACCAGAGTAAATTTCCATTTAAAACTGTACCCAATGTGAGCGGCTACTTTTTAAAAGATTTAAATAGAAGCTTACTGTCTAGCATTCACTGTTTCCTGGGTCATGTCTTTAAATAGAGTAATTCTGATCCCAAAGGTCACCTGAGACTGGAATCGTCATAGCAACACTGAAATTCGTTTTATACTTTGAGAATAATTCACTGGCTAGAGAGCACTTTTTTCAAGGTTCAGGCCAGGCACATCAGTTTTAGAAACACCTCCTACCTTTTTTTTTTTTATGGTACTCTACCTCATATTTAGCCCAGCTTTTCTAACCTCTTTAGAAGTAGCATTCTACTCCCTATTCTGACAAAGTAGCAGTCAAATGAGAAATGTGGATTTTTTTTTTTAAAGTGTGGATTGGTTCATTTTTGTCCTGAATGACTTACACGACAATGTTTTAAACTGTTAATATAGCTTATCTGCCCTTATTAAATCTAAAGCATGACTTTTTAAAAGTAAAAATTGTTTGAAAGTTTCACAATAACTTTCTGTATTAGCATATAAAAATGTTACATGAGTTTTTGTTTATTCATCTTTTAAATAATTTATTTTTTAATTAGTTGACATACAATATTATATTAGTTTCAGGTGTATAACATAGTGATTACGAATGTATATAACTTATGAAGTGATCCCCCTGATAAATCCAGTACCCATCTGGCACCATACATAGTTATTACAGTATTATTGACTATATGCCTTATGTTCCCATGACTATTTTGTAACTACCAGTACGTACCTCTTAATCCCTTCCCTTTTCATCCATCCCGCTAACCCCCTTCCCATTTGGCAACCATCAAAATGTTCCCCGTATCTATGAATTTGTTTCTGTTTTGTTTATTTTGTTTTTTAAATTCCACATATAAATGAGATGACACGGTCTTTGTCTTTTTCTGTCTTTCGTATTTCACTTAGCATAAAGCCATGTAGGCCCATCCATGTTGTTGCAGATGGCAAGATTTCATTCTTTTTTATGGCAAAGTACGTATGATTTATAAAAATGCAAAAAGAGTATACAATGAAAAAGCTCCCTTTCACTCCCTCTACCTACAGTCTATCCTTTCAGAGCTATAAGATGCACATCTAGTCAATAGTCTCCAATAGTAGCATTTTACACTCTACTCTTTACTATACACTTAGGTGTCCAAGAAATAATTATCACAAACTGATCCTAATGTAGTTAACTGCCCCAAAACATGTTAATTTTATTTGCAACCATCACTAGCTGCATTGCGGTAATACAGTTTTGAACTCGGCAGTACTCAACTACCAACCACAATCAGTTCAAACAGGAATTTCTTGTCAACATTTTATCGCCACACAGTGGCTGACATTTGAGTTAACAAGCTTAGGTTTTCAGGATGTCTTATGTATGAATCTTATTGCCAAAAAAGAAATGACATTCTATACTTGTACAGGTTGAACTGAGGAATAGCTGTATCTTTAATAAGCTGAACAGGAACTGGATAAAAGTACTACATAATCAACTGAGGGCCACAGATATCTCCAACTGATTCTCTCATTTGGAAGAAACATAAGCTTTATTGCCTTTAAAAGTACAGGCCTTCTCAATAAAAGCTTTAAAAAAATCTGAGTAGCTGAAGAAATCATTCCCACCTAGTACATTTCATACTATGAGGGGGGACGTGCAGAGCACCCGAGAGACACACCCAGCACATGGACCTAATGTTGTCGAGAAAGCCGGGAAAGGTCTACTAGAGGCGTGTTTTCCTAAACGATGAGAAGAGCTAGACAGGCCAAGGAGGTGACATGGCCCAGGATGTGAAAGGCAAACTGGTTCCAGAAGCATAAATCCTCTGAGTGTGAACATCTCTAAACTGGGGCGTGCGAGGTGGGGAGGGGTGGGGAGAACTGAGTTCCTCCCATACTCTTTTTCCCTGTTTGTTTTCAAAGTCAATTTTTCTTCTCAGGTGATTTTTTAAAAAAATGTTCAAATTCCCTAACTCATATTATAGCCAAGTAACCTATTATAACCTATTATAAAGGAGCAAAAATTCTTGTCCTTGGCCACAGAACTCTATTAAGTATTTTTCAATGTGACACAAAAGCACTTATTGGAGATGTTTCAGAGAGTAACTGTTCTGCTTGTCTGAGGCTAATACTTCTACACTTACAAGGTAAAGAGTAGAAAACCAGGCAAGGCATTTCTTCTATACTGGTCCTTCAAATACGTGGCTTACTTATGAAGACTAGGAGAATTAAAATCAGTATTAAAGTTAAGGAAAAGATCTATCAAACCTATACCTGACCACAAAACACTGGACCACAAGCACACATATCTTGGTTTCTTCTTTATAAATATATTTACTCAACAAAAAAGGAAACAAAATGTTCAAGAGCAAAGTTCAGCTATTAATGAAAAAATACGGAATTTTTTTTAACTACAGCTTTTTTTTAAGGATTATGTAAAGATAAAAGATTATAAATCAGTAACTGAGTTGTAGTCCCAATATTAGAGATAATCAGAAACTAAACAATTTCTGACCATTTAGACATTCTCCAAATTATGATGGTTCCACTTAACAATCTTTTTTACTTTATGATGGTGTGAAAGTGAAAGCCATACACTTTCAGTAGAAAGCATACTTTGGTCTTTTCCTGGGCTACCACTATGTAGTAGTTATTTTCTCGTGATGCGGGCAGAGGCAGTGATTTGGCCCAACTGTAGGCTAATGTAAGTCTTCCGAGCATGTTTAAGGTGGGCGAGGTGAAGCTATGCTGCTTGGTAGGTTAAGTGTATTAAACGCATTTGCAACTTACAGTTTTAACTTACAATGGGGTTATTGGGATGCAAACCCCATCGTAAGTCAAGGAGCATCTGTATAAAACTTTTTCTAGTTGGTGTTGTTTTGATTATATATTTATAGATATAGATATATATTTCCAAAAAAATGTGTACACATTTTAAGAAAGGAAAACTGTATTAAAATTATAATACTCAATATACACCGATAACAAAAGATGAATACAAGTCCCGTTTGACTTCTGCAATGACAAGAGGTGCTCAAAGCGGTTACCTGCAGCGTTCAGACACTTCTGATTATGGTGAACTACTGCTTGAGCAACGCTGACCAAAGTGTCCACTTGTGTACATTTTTTTTGGCACCCCTGGTATGTATATACACATATATATACTTAAAGGACTTAAAATAGTCCTTTGTTAAGCAAAATCATATGGCTATAGGATGGGAGGAAATATCTAAGTTATAGTCAACACAGATGGTTTAAATACTTTTATTTGTGTTCATATATATAACATACCGCAGCAAAAAGCACACACCATTTGGCTCTCTTAAAGTAAAGTTAAATATGTGTTCGCTGAGTACTATCATCTCTCGATGTCTGTATATTGGGTGTGAGTGCGGATTCAAGGTTTTCTTGGGTTCCTCTCAAGGGCTCTCTTTCTCTTCAGTATTTCTCTCTATTCCCATTTCCTCCTACTTACGCACAGAACTGCCATTCTTGTTTTTAATACCCAATTTTCACCACTTGCTCACATCAGTTCTTTGAAATGTTACTGCCCGTGGACCATGACATGTACTTTTTACAACAGATGTGAAAACTAAAAGATGTAGACAGCACACAAATTAATTCAATGGTTGTTTTAAAAGTGGAAAACAATTAAAATTCAGTTGCCAACTTAAAGGATTTTACACATTATGAAATGTTCTCTATTATTTCCATGGTCTAAAATTTCTCACTCAAGAAAACAGATTCATTTCTAAAGAGTACATCTTTCTCGGCTGGAAACAAAAGAAATTTTTCTTTAACAAAACTGTCCCAGGGAACAAAAACAAATGCTTTTCCAAGTTGGGGCAGCACAAGTCTTCATTAAATGTCAGTGTGTGATAACTAAGATATGGTAGCAGTCTTTAAAATTTCATAAAAGCTATTAAGATGGTGGTTTTGGCCGTTTTGCAGATGGTCCTTCTGAGTTAGTTCTGTTATCAGTGTTATTTTCATCTTCTGCATCATCATCATCATCATCATCACCTTTTAAAATAAATATTTGTTGTATGACAATATGTTCAATGGTTGAAAACATAGTTAAAATGGTTGCTAACAAGATCATTTCACTTTAGGAGCAATAAGACCACATTCCAGATTTGAAATATGCATCGTTAAAAATATTTCAGTAATTTTAGTGTTTAAACCTTTCCTGTCTACTACTTTTTTTGAAGACAGAATTCATACAACCATAAAATTCACTCTTTTAAAGTATACAGCTTATTGGTTTTTAGTATATCCACAGGTTGTGCAATCATCACCACTACCTAATTCTAGAAGAGTTTCATCATCCCAGAAAGAAATCCCATACCCCTTAGCAGTCACTTCCTAGTCCCCTCAATCCTTGGTGACACTAACCTACTTTCTATCTCTATAGACTTGTCTATTCTGGACATTTCATATAAATTAATCATACAATATGTGGCCTTTTGCATCTGGCTTCTTTCACTTAGCATGTTTGCAAGGTTCATTCATATTGTAGCATTTATCAGTGCTTTATTCTTTTTTAGTGCTGAACAATATTCCACTGTGTGGTTATTCCACATATTGTTTATCCACTCATCAGCTGAAGGGCATTTGTATTGTTTCTACTTTTTAGCTATTGCGAATAATGCTGTTATGAACATTAGCTTACAAGTTTTTGTGTAAACATGTTTCCAATTCTCTAGGAAGAACTAGGAGTCCCTAGACATGGAATTGCTGGGTCAGATGGTAACTTTATTTCAACTTTTTGAGGAACTGCCAAACTCTTCTCCAAAGAAGGCTGGTCATTTTACATTTTCACCAGCAACGTATGAGGGCTCCATTTCTTCACATCCTTGTCAACACTTGTTATTGTTCTTTTTGATTACAGCCATCCTAGGCATGTAGCAGTATCTCGTTGTGGTTTGGTTTGTATTTCCCCAATGGCCAATGACGTTGAACATCTTTTCATGTGCTTATTGGCCCTGCATATTTATTTGGAGACCTGTCTATTCAAATCCTCTGTACACTTGGTAATTGGATTAATTATATTTTTAGTGTTGAGTTCTACCACTTTAGTACTTATACTTTTTTATTTTGTATATTATTTGTTGAGATATAACATAAAATTCACCATTTTATCTCTACCACTTTTAACAAACGTCATTCAAACCTAAACTTTATGGGATTTCATCAAGCAAATACAAAAACATGTCCACCTATACAAAGATATTGCTGATGCACCATTAATAGAACAGGTGACAGTTATTTTTCCAGTAAATAATGACAGACTTTTTTAAAAAAATGGCTCCAGCTATATACTCTTGTCTTTATGCCAATGACAACATTTTCAACAGATGAGAGAGGTACTTTTGGAGCCAAGAAACAGGGCTTCACTTTCAATACACGTGACAACACCCAACTACCTTATTCACAGAAACAATCTATTGTCTGAACTCAGTGTAATGTTACGAATTGGCTGCTTCACATTATCTGGATCTATCAAGATGTAAATAAGATAGAAAAGAAAGAAAAGGAAAGTACGGTTTAAGCTCCTCTACAGAGCAGTTAAATCCTGACTCCAATATTTAGTCTTAGGTTGTTCAGCTCAGGGCAGTCAAAATGTACCTACCTATTTTTGCATTTAAGACAAGATTTAAAAAGTACGAACGCAGTTCAACTTCACGTTTCTACTTTCAAACTGCACCTACAAAACTGGGATATGGGGAAGTAGTGCCTGGGAGTGAAGGCTTGTTAAACTGACATCTATCTGTCCCAACCCTCAGAACCTGCACCTATTCTGCGATAGATGGCAGTCTTCCACACGTATTTGCCATTTCACACCTGGTAAAACTCCTTTTCATCCTTCAGCACCCAGCTCAAAAGTCATGCCCTCTCTGGGCATGACTCTCTGAAGCCTTCCTGGGTTCTCTCGGTTTACAATAGGTACAGAGGGCCCTGGGGTCACACTTCCACTCTTTTTAATAAGAGTGTTTGCCTGTCTAACCCCGCACCAGTCTGAATTCCACAAGGAGAGTAACTGACTCACATTCACCTCATTCTTTCTCCAGAGCTCAGCCCAGTGCCTGGCACAGAGTAGTACGCGTTCAGCACGTTCTTGTAATATAAATGAAAAGAGACAGAGTCATGAAAACGCTTAGGAAGAAGCAGCCCAGATAAATCAGCCCAGATTCAGCTCAGGCATGGTGGAAGGTACCAATAACTGTTAGGTGGCATTCTCTGTCCTGTGAGGCGCACTTTCTTCAAGTCTGCTACACAACACGGGCTCCACGAACAGATGTTTCCTGGGCTCCCCTGCCCCTTCGCCCTGTTCCTGCACCGTCTCAAAACTCACCGTCCAAAGCCTCGTCCGGAGCCGCCGCCACCCGGTCCTGAGCTTCCCGCTGTACCAAGGGGCCGAAATGCTCAGCCACCAGCTCCCTCATCTGGGCTACGCCGGACAACAGACTCTGAAAAGGGTCGGCGTCGCCCGGCGACTCACAGGGCACCTCCAGCTGCCGCCGTTGTCCCTCCGGCCCGACGTACTCGCCCAACAGCTCCATGACAACCACCGGGCTTCCAGACGCGCTACAGGGAAGTACCACCGGAAGCGGAAACCAGCCCGCGCGGGGCGCAGGCGGGAGAAGGGAGAGGAGTGACTTCCGCTTGTCGGAAGTTGCTCCTCCCTCTTCCTTCCCTTCCTTTCTTTGGGATTGGTTCCTGGCTCTCAGGATCTGCCTCCTCCGGCCACGCCTCTCGCGGCCGCTTTTCCCGCCTCCGCCGGAGAGGAGCTGGGGTCCGGGTGACAGTTGACGATGGCCGGAGCTGAAGGGCCCGCTGGACGGCAGTCCGAGCTGGAGCCCGTGGTATCGCTGGTCGACGTACTCGAGGAGGACGAGGAGCTGGAGAATGAGGCGTGCGCCGTACTGGGCGGCAGCGACTCGGAGAAGTGCTCCTACTCGCAGGTGGGTGCGCGGCGGGGGCCTCGCCGCCCCTGGGCTCCCGCGGAACCTGCTCTTCCCGACCGGACTGGGACTTATTCCCGCCTGCCGCGGCCGGCTTCGCAGTGGTGGTCTGAGGCCGCGGTTCGCCGCAGGCTTCCCCATCCCAGGCCCAGCTGCCCCATCACCCCCAGCGCCGTGGCCCCTCTGCAGCTTGGGTCCAACAGGGCCCCCTCCTCCTCGATCTTCGTTTGGCCGCTCAGGATTCTCCAGGCTTTGGCCTTGGAGCAGCTGCTTTCCTTCCTCCCCCGTCTCCTCTCCGTGTGCCCCGGCTGCTTTTCACGGAACCGTCCCCGTGACCTCTCAAATCCAGACATCTTTGTCTTTACTTTTCCCATCCTAAGAGTATTTATTGGGAACCGAATGTGAGGGTCAAAACAGAGTTAAAGGAAAAAGCCCTTAATTTGAAAATCTCCCCGTGTGGGCTGGACTCCTGGACAGCTAGTTCCTCTGCAATTTAGTTTGACCAGCGGTAGCTGGTATTTTTAGCGAAAAGCAGCAGGTATCGTGTCGTTACGCAGTCTGCTCCCCATGGGAACTAGAGCAGCACTAGCACTGGCGAAGGAAGGGAGGAGAGAAAGGTCCACATGAAGAGGAAATTTGGCTTTTGGAAGACGTCATGAAGAAGGATTTGAGAGGGTGTGATATAGTGTTGGGTGACTCATCCTATATTTCGAGGTACAAAAGTGGATTGAGGTGGGTAGAAGAAAACTAAGAGATGGAAATTGGTAGGATGAAGAAGATTGTTTTCCAGAGCGGTGGAGTGGAAAACTGGGGAATGAGGAGAGAGTCTTGGGGTCTTTATGTGGTGTGGACTGAGATCATAATACCAGTTGTCATCGTTGACCAGTTTACACTGCAAAGTGGTTAGATTTTTTTTAATACACCTGGTATCCAGAGATAGTCCCAGATGTTGGCTGGTATTTTAAAACCTTTGGTCACCTCTAGAACAACTTTTTCTCTGCTTTCCTTTTTTTTTTTTTTTTTTTTAAAATCTGTACATAAACTATTTTTGGAGTGTAGTCAGCTTTATAAAATGATTTTCTTAAATTTTAATTTTATACCGTAGTGGATTATGTGACAAATTGCCTAGATTATATGTAGGGTTGAAAACAAACCAGAGGGACCTGCCACCCAGATAAAGAAATAGAACATCACTGGCATCCCCGGAACTTCCCATTGACTCCCCGAAACTCCCTCCTTTCTAGAGGAAGGTAACCATTATCAAGATTTCTAAAAGTTTTCCCCGTTTTTCTTTCAGCTTTTTATTTTGAAACATTTTAAATCTACCAACAAATTGAAAGACTATTATGAACACTTGTGTACCTCTTCCATATACTCATTTTTTAAACACTTTAGCACATTTATCTTTTTCCTCTTTTTTATAATTTACTTTTGTCCTTTGTTCTTTGCTGAACCATTTGAAAATAAGTTCCAGATATCATGATAATACAACTCTAAATACTTCAACATGCATCTCTTAAAAATTGAATTGATTAATGCATTGATTTTCTCTTTTGTGGAATCACAAGCATTTTCCAGAATTAAAGTGTGATATTACTTAACATAAACCTAACACATTCTCCTACATTTTCATGCGTCAAAATGATTAAGCAAACAAACTTATTCACAGCTGACTGAAAAAGATTAAATTACCTAGCACTAAGAAAAAAATTGTTTGAAAACAAGCACTAGTATAGTACCCATACGATGACATGAAACATGCAACAGTGCTTTGGTACTCTTGTGTAAGCTTTTTTTATTAGTTTTAGTGGTTTTTATAAGATCTTGACCACAGATAATATGATTTCAATTATTTCTCAGATCACAGTATGGTTATTAGGTAACTACGCCACACTTCATTAATTTATTTTCTATCTTTTTCTATTTTGGGGCTGTCTTTTAGGGCTCAGTAAAGAGACAAGCACTATATGCTTGTAGTACCTGCACCCCAGAGGGAGAAGAACCAGCAGGAATTTGCCTAGCTTGCAGTTATGAATGTCATGGAAGTCATAAACTATTTGAGCTGTACACAAAAAGGTAAAGACAGTCAGGGATTGGTGCTGAATATTTTTTAAATGTTTAGATTCTTTCCCAGCTGCACTTTATTTCTTAATCTTGTTTTTCCATTCAAAGTAGCTGTGTACTGGTAAAATTTATTATAATTGGTTTACGTAATTCGAGACAGTTTTTCCCAGGGGGCTTTTAAAATATAATTATGGTACAAACTCAAATCTTTCTCTGCCATTAACTTATGTGTGCCTGTGGATGTGATACAGATATTTATCTCTATGCATGTTAATTTCCAGAATTATTAAATCTTTTATTGTTATGTGCTTGAAGAAATTCTGAATTGATACATGAGCAGCATGTATCCAACTTTTTGGATTGTACTACCTTTTACATCCTAGAAATGAGTTGAGAGGGAAGAGGCTATGATATGAACTTAAAGAAGTCATTAGATTTAAAAGAAAAATTAAAATTGGCTCTTCCTCTTTTGTTTCAGAAATTTTCGTTGTGATTGTGGAAATAGCAAGTTTAAAAATTTGGAATGCAAATTATTTCCTGTAAGTAAGCACTGTAACTAAATGCATCAAAAGTAGCTGAGATCGATATTTGACAAAGTGGATACAAACCAAATATTTTCCAAAAGAGAAGTTTTTATGCTTATTCTTTGCAAAGGGGCAAATTAATATTAGACTTCATTTTTTACCATGTTAGAAAACAAACATATTCAGAGCCTACAGTATACATTGAAATAAATATGAAAGGTTTTGGGGAAATGTTCTTTGAAGTAATTTAGGTTGCCTTATGTTGGTTGTGCTCATGCTCTAAGGTTTTTAAAAGAGCAATGGTATGATTAAAAACTGAATAAATAAAACTGGGTAATAATGAATGTAGGCCAGATGCACACAGGAGTTTTTCACTGCTTTTTGACTAACAAAAACTGCTTTACAATATCTTTAGTGAAATAACAGGAATGGAAGAGAAAGTCAGGGATTTTATATTGTTCAATCATAATTGCTAAAACTGTCTTGCTTTTCTCTCCTTTGCAAGTTATTTTTAGACAGTTTTCTTGACTGCTTTTTATTTTATTAATACCTCTTAGTAATCTGGAGGCTTTGGCTATTACAGCTGGGCATTAAGAAGTACTTTGAAATTCTAGGCCAATGTCAGTTAACATAGTTTATAATTAATACTTATGATTAACTTATCACTATTTTATTAAATAGGTGTATTCATTTCCCCCCAATTTCTACAAAGAAGGTACAAAAAATAATTTATCTTTTTTCCCCTTGTATCTTGGGAAAAATATCCCTTTAATGGGAGTGAATTCTTTTTCTTTGTACTTTGAAAGTTAAAGACCAGCTTCTGGGGGAAAGATACAGAATGCAGAAATTTACTGAATATAGGAATTTCTGATGCATGAAATTATAAACTTAGATCATATTATGTATTGAAATTAATACCTTTCAGGACAAAGCAAAGATAAATTCTGGCAATAAATACAATGACAACTTTTTTGGATTGTACTGCATTTGCAAGAGACCTTATCCTGATCCTGAAGATGAGGTAAGAGAATTGGTGGTTAACACCTGGGACTGTGTCATCTCTAACTCTTCAGCAGCGTCTTGTCATATTTGGGCCTCTATAGCTATTCAGGGGGGATTTGGGGTTTGTAAAATGTTTCTATATTTATCCCTCCTGATGAATCTAGGCTGGATCTATAACTGGTACAGAGCTCAACTATTCTCATTCTTGCATCATAAGAATGAAATACTGGGCAGGATTTTCCCAAGACTAGGACCTTACTCCTTCCTCTCCCTCTGCCTGACTGCTCCACTCCCCCAAACATTATTCAAAAAATGGTATTTAACTTTTTGCCTCCCTGGAAGAAAAGAAATGGGATGTACAAATTGGATCCTGTTAAAAATTTCAATTAGAAGTATACAGAAAATTTAAAAAGAGTTCTTCCTCCCTCCTGTTCCTTCTTCCTCCCAGATATAACCAGTGTTAGCATTTTTGGTGTATCTATATTTTAGACCTTTTTCTGTGCACATATAAATGAGTGATTGTATGTTTTAGTTTGTAGTTTCCTTTTCTTGTAACAGAAGTGAAAATTCTAAACATTCACTTCTGCAACTTGCTTTTCTCTCTTATCAGTATATCATACATATCTTCCATGTTAAACAATACAAATCTACCTCATTCTAATCGCAGCAGAGTATTCCATAATTTGACATGCCATAAGTTAGCACCTAAATGTTCTTCTATAGCAGAATGGCATCGTCTATTTTTTTCAATATTATAAAGAAAGCTGCAGTGAACATCTTTATACCGTAGTATAACTGAGTAAACTGCAAGGAGTTACGTAGAATGGAAACCTAGAGTTAGAATTGATGGGTCACAGGATATTTGTATTTAAAATTGTGATCATGTCTGCAAAAGGGTTCAGCCTTTAACAGTATATGATACTGGTTTCCCCCCAACATTCTGGTCATCCCTATATATTTCCAGTCTTGCAAAATTTTGCCATTCTGATAGACGAAGAACAGTATCTTTTAAAATTTTTCCTTTCCTTGATCATGGGTAAGGTTATGCATCTTTTCATGAACTTATTGGACATTTTTAATAGCCATCTCTTTGAATTGTCCTTTCACATCTGTGGCTCATTAAGATTTTATTGGGGAAGGGGAACAGGACTTTATTGGGGAACAGTGTGTACTTCCAGGACTTTTTTCCAAGTCAAGTTGTTGTCCTTTCAATCTTAGTTGTGGAGGGTGCTGTTCAGCTTCAAGTTGTTGTCCTTTCCGTCCTAGTTGTGGAGGGCGCAGCTCAGCTCCAGGTCCAGTTGCCGTTGCTAGTTACAGGGGGCGCAGCCCACCATCCCTTGCGGGAGTCGAGGAATCGAACTGGCAACCTTTGTGGTTGAGAGCCCGCGCTCCAACCAACTGAGCCATCCGGGAGGCAGCTCAGCTCAAGGTGCCATGTTCAATCTTAGTTGCAGGGGGCGGCCCACGTTTTAATTGGGTTGGGTTTTGCTTATGCATTTACTAATCTGAAGGAGTCTTTGTATTTAGAGAAATTAGCCTCCTGCTGTCTTCCTTGCTTTCTTGTTGTCTTGGAACTGTAATTATTGAACCAAATTATTTAGAGGAGAAAATTGAAGATATCTTTGAGTTAACAGATAAAACCTTAAAACTGAGTATTTTAAGGTATGGGGTAAATTGTTATTAACACTGTTGAATCAAAAGACAGAAAATGAGGAAATTGATCAAGGCAGAAGAAAGAATAAAACTGCCACACACACGTGCGTACACCCATTTTAAGGAAAGGACAGAATAACATTGGAATGTTAATTAGTAGACAATGAAAGCTGGGAATAAAAGGAAAATCATTCTAAAAATAGTCTATGCCCTTTGTTATAATTTTCCTAGGCCAGAATTTAATTATTTATTCAAATTAGGGAAGTTGTTGCTGTTCATATTATCAAGAGATTGCAGCATTTACTTTCAGTTACTTGGCAGCGTGGTGTGATAAAAGTCCCAGTTGTCACATTCTATATTGATCAATTCATAATACCTTCTTGGGCCTGGGTTTATGTATAAAATGAGGATATATTACTTATTTATAAAGTTCTGTGAGAATCAGATATTAAATAACTGATGACAGAGCTTTGGCAGTTGCTTGCAAGTGCTTATCTCTGTAGCACCAGTTCATATAGAACGAACTTCTCTTTGGCCCCTTGATCTGCTTTTTCCTTTTCCCCTTGGGTAGCCCCGTGGATAGCACTCTCACAGATTGGGTAGACAATCACTTAATATCTAATTCTACTGTGTGCCAGAATTCTGTGTAATCATTGACATACAAACTGCTTTTCCATGTTAGATTCCAGATGAGATGATCCAGTGTGTAGTCTGTGAAGACTGGTTCCATGGAAGGGTAAGGAAAGCCTTTACCTTTTAAAGCCATTGTCTTCACAAAAGGAGACAAGATCTTTGCTTTTTAAGTTGTGTTATATTTTACATTATAGTTACTCTTCTAAAAATATACTATAAAGATATGATCAGTGTATTATTGCAATATTTGTTTATAAAATAACAAGCATTTTGGACAAGCTGGAGATCACAAGAAAAATGCTCAGTTTTCTGTACTCACAGCATCTTGGTGCCATTCCCCCCGAGAGTGGGGATTTCCAGGAGATGGTGTGCCAGGCCTGTATGAAACGCTGCTCTTTCCTATGGGCTTACGCTGCACAACTGGCAGGTAGGTGTCTCTGTGGAGCTGGTGTCTCACAAACTTGTGCTTGTGAAATTTTTGTGTTCAAGTCCAGAATTTTTAGCAACTATTTTTAATTGGACTCTGAGGTATAGAAAAAACTGTAGGATACGTTCTTTCTCCACAAAGTACTTAGAGATTGAATAGGAGACTACCAAGAACAAATTTGTACTTATAAATGGCATGATGCAGAGTATGGATGAGACTGTAATTAGGAAACGTGAAGGAGGCAGTTTTTGAATGGACTTGGAAAGATAAATAGAACCCAAATACGTTGTTTTTTAAAATGTAAGACATGCTATCTGTTGGGGAGGAGTGGTGGGTGGTACAGTATGTTATCTAGTGTTTTTATTATACACTAAGAAATTGACCCCAAACAACTATTCAGCAATGAATGGTCTTGAGGCATTAAATATTTCATTTTTTTGGTAATACTATATGGGTTTATGAATTTTTTTAAGTGGCAGTTACTCATACTATTCTGCTCTAGCCTCATAATTTCTTCTCTTTCTCACCTTTAGGGAACACTTCACCGTACGTACCAACCACAAGCAGCATAGCCACACCTAAGATCTCATCCTAAACTTTTGTTTTAGCTCAGAGTTCTTAAACTTGGTGCTGTCTTTCTGTTCATACTCTTCCTAGTTCTTTCTCTCTCTTTCCACTGGACCTGTATGTATTTCTCATTCATTGGGTTTTCTTAATTGGATTCCCCCCCGCCCTTCATGTCCTTCCCTGTCAATAGATGGCTTCATCTCCTATTAAACTGAAATGCCATCATGCCATGAGCTCCTTATTTCTCTTCTCGCCTGCCTCTACCCATCCGTTTTGATTTCTTCCTCTCATAAAGTTAAGCTGGTTGTTTTTTCAAAACGACCCTGCTACCTGTGTTTGCAGTTCAGTTCTTCCTTCTACCTCTTCTTGAGGTATCCCATCTCTCTCTAACATCTGGGGTATTTTTCTTTCTCCTTTACATATAAAGTGCTGAAGTAGTCATTGATATTTTTAAATAAACTGTTTAATTATTTGAACTTGTTGGATTAGGCAGACATAACCTTAAAAAGTACTGATTATTTTCTTTCTCATTATTCCAGAGATTAAGGTTGACTCTCTCCTTTTCCAGATTCTGAAATATTTTTTAATCAGGCAAAGTGATTTCATTGTCTAATATGTCTGTGGATATGTGTGTACATGGGTTTTTTTTTCCATTGAATCCACAGTAACCAAAGTACCTGCCGAGGATGATGGCTTGGCACTGAATGTCGATGGAACAGGTGATCAGGAAGTGATCAAATCTGAAAATGGAGATCATCAAGATGGTGCCCTCACAGAGGACAGTCCAGAGCCTGGAAAGGACGCTGACAAGGAAGTGAAAGCAGAGCACACTAATGAACCATGTGCCAGCTCTAGTTCTGAATCTGATCTCCAGGTAACATATGAAGTAGGAGCCATAAAAGAAAGAAAACTTAAGCAGAATTAATTCTGTTAGCTCTATAGCATTGTATCCTTTGCGTAAAGAAATCCTTTTTCAAAATCTAAACTATGATAGTTTAAAAAACACTTCAAAACTTAATTTTATTTCAGACAGCGTTTACAAATCAAAGTCTCAACACAGGATCACAGTCTGACTGCAAACTTCGGGAGTTTAAAGCTAAGCATTTTATAAAGAAAGACACTGCCACCTATTGGCCCCTGAACTGGCGTAGCAAGTTATGTACCTGCAAAGACTGTATGGTAAGTACCTGATCAGTGTTAGTATGTTTTGTAAACTTATGCCTAAAATAAGAACATCTGAAAAACATATTGATGAAATTGATGTTAGGAGTGTAGAGAACTTAAAAAAATTTTATATTAAGCAAATTTATGAAATAGTATTTGTAGTCTGCATGCTTATGGAAGAAATGAAGAATTTATGCATTACTTTTTATTTACTTATCTTCATTTTAGTGGGAAAAAGCAATTCTTAGCTTTTTTATATCATAGAATTGCTTGGAAACACAAATTGCTTGCGAGTTATAGTAAGTCAGTGGTTTTTAAGTAAAGCGCTCTTAGGCCATACAACAACTGTTAGGAAGTTGGGAGATTTCTAAGAGAGGGTTGGGCAAAAAGAATAAATCACTCAAGCAACTCAGTGCTAAAAGGCTTAGGTTTTTCTGGCAGTTAGTCTAAAAAACATTAAGAACACTTTCTTCGAGTGATTCTCATGACGTTGACTTTCTGAGAATGACACACAGTTCTAATGGGGAAACTGGTTTTATTTTTTCAAGAAAATGTATGGCGACCTAGATATCCTGTTCCTGACAGATGAGTATGACACGGTCCTGGCTTATGAAAACAAGGGCAAGGTGGACCAGGCAGCCGGCAAGACAGATCCTTTAATGGACACTCTGAACAGCATGAACAGAGTCCAGCAAGTGGAACTTATTTGTGGCAAGTACTTTTGGGTGGGAAAATCCATGAAGTTCATAAAGTTACCTTCACAATTGAAAAAAAAAATGTATGTGTATAGGGAGGATGACTAATACCTGTTGTTTTAATTTAATATGAAGAAAGCTTAAATTTGGAATTTATAATAGACCTCAGCTACACTTGCTTAGTTGTAATGTTGCTGGATTTTTAGTTGCTATTCCCACTGAGTCAGGGTTACGTGCCAGAGTAATTACATGCTCGAGAAACCACAATATGTGCTATTTTGATTCAGCGTAGATGTGTGAGTGAAGAATATTAGAGCATCAATTTCGTTTTTCATCCAGTGAAAAATAATTTTCATTGAGCGTTATATGTCCTCTTTTTGAGCAAAGCATTTCACCTTTTTGAGGAGAAAATATTCCCAAACCCTGAATTGCAGGCTTAGACATGTTTTTCCTCCAGCAGGCCCAACTTGTTTCAGTGTTTCCATCCCAACCAGTTTCTATGGGGATACCACCACCGTTGCACCCCTTTTATGGCATCAATCATTTCTATCTTTTATTTGTAACTACTGGATAATTTCCTTTTGCCTTTATTAGACGAAAAGCTTTCTGAGGATGGAGGCTGCATCTAAATCGTTGTTGTAGCCCTCAACGTGCCTCATACACAATACACTCTGTTGAGTGAGTGTATGACTTAAAACTTAGTGTTTGACAAGTCTGAGGTTATTTCAAATATTAGAATTCCAGAGAGATAGGAAACCCTTTTTAAAAATTCGTAGCTTGTCTTTTTGGGAGTGAGGATATCTCTGGCTTTTTTTTTTTTTTTAAAGATTTTTTTTTTATTGGGGAAGGGGTACAGGACTTTATTGGGGAACAGTGTGTACTTCCAGGACTTTTTTCCATGTCAAGTTGTTGTCCTTTCAATCTTAGTTGTGGAGGGTGCCGTTCAGCTTCAAGTTGTTGTCCTTTCAGTCTTAATTTTGGAGGGCGCAGCTCAGCTCCAGGTCCAGTTGCTGTTTTCTAGTTGCAGTGGTCATAGCCCACCATCCCTTGCGGGAGTCGAACCGGCAACCTTGTGGTTGAGAGGACACGCTCCAACCAACTGAGCCGTCCGGGAGGCAGCTCAGCTCAAGGTGCCGTGTAGGGGGCAGAGCCCACCATCCCTTGCGGAAGTCGAGGAATTGAACCGGCAACCTTGTGGTTGAGAGCCCACTAGCCCATGTGGGAATCGAACCGGCAGCCTTCGGAGTTAGGAGCATGGAGCTCTAACCACCTGAGCCACTGGGCCGGCCCTCTCTGGCTTTTGAGGTTTTCTTTTTTAACGAAAAAGTGTTCCAGATATCAAAATGAAGGAATTTTGGAGAAGTTGGGAACAAATTTCTATGCAGTTTCACTTAAAGAAAAATGTAAACTAGTAATATACTCAAATGTCTGTGGTAAAAGCAATTTTTTTTTTCTAAAAGCAAATGGCGTAAGTCCTTTTTGTTGATTTTTTGATTTAGAATATAATGACTTGAAGACTGAACTTAAAGACTATCTCAAGAGATTTGCTGATGAAGGCACGGTATGTTGAGTTAAAGAATTTTAATCATAGTCCTGTATGTTTTAAATAAACTGTTTGTTTTCTTTGATGGGAGAAATGACTGTGCATCTTAAACTGGATCCTTGAAAGTTTAGTGCAGGCAGAGCTAAGGGAAGTCAGTAAGCGGTGGTGAAACACCAACGGACTAGCCTCATTGGAGTCCTTCCCAAGCCTGGGCCAGAGGGACGAAGCAGTCAGTCACACAGGATCTGGAGGGAGTACGTGTCGCTTAGGAGAAGCCATTGGATTGCCATACCATTCTACCGAGCCTGACCTTCAAGCAGGGATCCTTGGAGGAGGAAGGAAAACTGACCAGGCAGGAAAAAATTAAAGCCAGGCCCCATTTTGGGGATTCTGCATTCTATAGTTTAGGATAAAAGAACTTTATAATTGGGGGCTAAAGCAGTTCTCTTGCTAGCAAGAAAATCTATATACCTTAAAGGGGAGACACTGACTCTACAGTTTATAATGTTTTAAAATAGTCTTCCAGATGAATTTACAAATACTTCGTAACCCTTTACTATTCATACTTCTGTGATGAATTTCTTTCTAAAATAGTTTTCTATCAGGGATGTAAAGTGCAACATAAGGAATATAGTTGATAATACTGAAATAACTATGGATAGTGCCAGGTGGGTACTAATAGGGAGATCACTTTGTAAATTATATAAATGTCTAACCACTATGCTGTACACCTGAAACTAGTATAAACTTATATGAATGTCAACTGTAATTGAGGAATAAAAAAATATTCATGATAAATACTAAACATATTACAATATAGAAGAATGTTCATGATAGAACACTAATTGAAAAAAAATAAAATTCTATCTTGCGAAGGCAGACATAAAATTTAACTTTTCTTTTCATGGTCTAAGTTTGTCCTTGTGGACAGTAAATGTTTTGCTCTGCTGTAGCCAGACATACAAATCTAACTAGACAGGGGTCTGCCGGATACCCAGGAAGTGCTTGTGAGACTAGCTTTCTTGGGAGAAGTCTCTGCCAGCCTACTTCAGGCCATTTGCTCCTTTCTCATAAATGTGAGAAGAACTTGCAGCGGCCTGGATTTCTGGACAGGGTCACAGTGCTGCCCTTCTACAAAATGAATTGTGACGTCAGAAGTGAAGAGCCTTCTCTTAAATGGCTTTCTCATCTTTTAGGGAATGGTTTTCACTGTCAGTGTGAACGTCTTCCTGTTTCCCAGCATTATCATACTAGAGTTATTCTTATTTCTATTGCAGAGGCTATTCTCTGGTTAATGTAGACTCACATTTGAGAGTTTTATTCAAAGCCTTCACATTTTTCTGCAACAAACCGTTTCCCCGAAAATAAGACCTAGCCAGCAATCAGCTCTAATGCGTCTTTTGGAGCATAAATTAATGTAAGACCGGTATTATATTATATTAGATAAGAACCAGTCTTATAGGAAAATGAGACCGGGTCTTATATTAATGTTTGCTCCAAAAGGCGCATTACAGCTGATTGTCCGGCTGGGTCTTATTTTCGGGGAAACACGGTAGCATCTTTGTTATCACTAGAGTCACTTTTTATGAATCTTCATGAGAGAATTTTGTAATCTGACGTGATGATTTAAAAGGACAGAAAATATGATTTTTACATTATTTGTTCCATGACATTACTAACTAGATCTTTACCACACACACACACACACCTTAAGTTGCCATAAGACTTAATCTGCTGTGCTTGTATTTGTCCACAGAAGATAATGCTAGCAAGTTCTAGACATTCTTAGATGATGGACCGCCTCTATTTAATGTTTGTGTCCGACTATTAAAAAACACTTAGAAACTAAATTTTCAGAGATAAACCGATCAGATGATTTATTATTGAGCCCAAGTATTTATTATTCTCTAACATTTCTACTCTGCATGTTGGCTGTGACCATTTGAGGACATCTAGAAACTAAAAATTACATGCTGCAATTTGTGTGCTTTTAGGTCTCTTCCCACAGTATCCTTGCAGGAGAAATGTTTGTCTTTTATTGCTTTTCAGTGTTTCATGTTTGTGACCCAAGGTCAGGAAAGATCCTTCATATTGGAACTTCCAGGCATCTTTTAAGTGTAAACTTCCAAGCCACTTAGCCCAGTACATCAGCGCTTTGAGCTGCAGCTGTCTTGGAGTACGTTAGCCATCTAGATCTTAAATCTGTTAGGGGTTCTAGTTCCTCACTGGTTGACCAGCATTTTTCCTCTTGGTGCTTATGAAACTGATGTATCAGCTACTGGTCTGTGGTAGAGTACTGAGAAAATATTCTTTTATTTAGAGGATTAATAAGTATCTTACCCCAAGAAAGTTCTTCAAGTAAGCACTGCCGTTTGTATATGTTAGCAGCACTTAACCATGGGGAGTGAGAGAGGAAGGTTTTCATTTTATACACCAGTAATTTTCCTCTTTCTTCTCTTTATCTCTTTCTCACATACATTCACTACTTCCTTTTTCTCTTTCCCTCCTTCTCCCTGTCCTGCCTTCATTTCTTCATAACAATAAGCACGTGTTACCTTTATAATTAAATTGTAAATTAACAAACCTGTCTCTTGTGATGGCCATTAGCTTTAGATCAGATCAACTGGCAAGACTCAGTCTTGGGCTGAACAGGGACTCCTTCTAGGCGGTCCCAGTTTACTTTTAGCCATATGCTCCCCTTGTCTTATTTTCTTATTTTTAATATTTTATTTTGCTTATATCGTAAACACCTTTGTATGATGCTCCAATCCTTTTCCCAAAAATTAGATCAATTTTTCATTTTTATTGCATAAAATGGATATCCATTTACTAAGAGTAGTACAGTGGTACGTCGGTTTTCGAATGTAATCCGTTCCGGAAGACCATTCGAGTTCTGAAATGGTTGAAAACCAAGCACGGTTTCCCCATAGAAAGTAATGCAAAATGGATTAATCCATTCCAAACCTTTAAAATCAACCCCTAAAACTGCAAATTTAGCATGAATTTTACTATCTAATGATACCATAGATCCATAAAATTTACGGTGTTCGTGAACACCTCAGCGGAGACATTCGAAAACCAAGGTACCACTGTATTTCTATATGGTTTTTGCCAATTTTCTGTTTATATAAAAATATCTTTAAATTTGGACTCTCCAAAGAGGGGAATGTTTTTTGGTTTCTTTTTTTCAGTAAAGAAGAAAGCCCAAATCTCAAAACACTGTATTTTGTGGGTGCTTATGCAGAGCTGAGGACATTCCCAAGTCAGCTGTGGTGAAGAAAGAGAGCAGGGGTCTAGGAGACCCTTAGAGTTCTCTGTTTTTATGCTGCTCTGTCACTTTTCTTTTCGCTTCTATTTATTGAGAACTTATTATGTGCCAGGCAGTGTTCTACAGGCATTTTATTTCATCTCTTCAAAAGCATAAAAAGTGCTGCTTTTATCTCATTTTGCATGAGGAAACCAAGGGAGCTGGTGGACTCTACTACGCTTGGCACCATATGCTTTTCTGCCTAGCAGTGTGACCCTGAACAGGCCAGTGTCTGAGCCTGGATGAGCTCTCTGTAACAGGGAGCTAGTATAATTAATTACACATTAAAACAATTCTCATCAGCAGTATTGTTTGACTTGTGTTAACTACAGGTTACCGCTATTCTGTAATGTAGTCCCCTTTCCTAATCTTTGCTTTTCATCATTAGGTTGTTAAGAGAGAGGACATCCAGCAGTTCTTTGAAGAATTTCAGTCAAGAAAGAGAAGAAGAGTGGATGGGATGCAGTATTATTGCAGCTAGAGTGGAGGACGGCGCCTTCTCACCCAGGCCAATGAAAATGCCACCTCCTGTTCCAGGAATAAAGGAGGCATATTTCACATTTGGTCCTCTTCCCATCCTCTCTGTGGAGAGGCCCCTCTTCCGGCCTCCAGCTTCCTTTACTCTCCTTAACTACAGCAGCCACAATATTTGTGCTGATTTCACAACCAGCATTCTTCTTTCTGACTCAGTTAAAAGCAACTCATTCCACAGAATACAGCCCTGATCCCACCCCTAGTCTATCCAGGGTTATCTGCTTATACGTTTTAAGAAGTTTGGTTTGGTTTTGAGAAAGTAGTTTCTTTTCTAATGATTTGCTCTTTAAGTTCCGAAGGTGTCTGCTCTGCCACAGAGCTGTTGTCTTCCAGGACCTGCTTTGGGGGCGTCACGGAAGCTCTCTTCCTGTCAGCTTGACCCGCTATAGGTCCCCTCAGCCCTGGGACCATGGTGCCTTGGGTCAAAGCTTCCTCAAGCCTGGTCACCTTCTCCCAAATCCCTGCTTTCTGAGGTTCGGTCGTGGCATACAAGGGATCTCGGAACTCGTTTTCCTTTGGGCCGAACCTCTGGAGTCGCCGGGACCGATGTTTGAGGAAGCGAACCTTTGTTAGGAATTTTACTAACCAATCTAAAGTGAAAATTTCACTCACAATTCTGCTGGCACTAGAATATTAGTATTGCAGAACTGTGGTGCTCACAGGGCTTCCTGGAGAGAATGTGCCAGTCTACTTAGTCCCTCTTCTGCTGCCTAGAAAACAGACCGGATACTTCCCTGTGAGATCTCAGTGGTTTACAGAGTCCTCTGGGTGTCTTTGTATTATCAGGGATATTCATAAGCATATATTAAAAACGGACCTATTTTGATATTGTTCTGTTAGGAAAATGTTACTAGAACCCCAATAAATTATTTTTCCCCCCTTAAATTGTTCTGGAGAAAAAAGATACTGACTTGGCTTACTCATAGTGAGCAGGGCAGTGAGTGTCCTGTCGGGGAGAGGCAGACTTGTGTGAAGAGATTCCAAACAAGGCCCGAGGCTGCGCCAGTGAGCTTTATGTATATAAGCGGTAATGCCCATAGCTGGTTCCCTAATGACTGACAGCTTTTGAAGAACTCCATGGAATGTTGTATAAAACCCTGTATTTGAGGGGAAGTCCTTTCAGTTGGTTAGAACTCTCTTTCAAGTTCCTCAGTCTACGTGGAAAACACCTTTTGATAAACAGAGCCCTCAGTTGCTATCTCCCTCTGGAGGAATGAGGTCTGTCCTGACAATGGATGACATACTGAGGTATGTGACTACAAGCATTTGAGGCGTTGGGGCCACAAGTGTATACTAATGTTCCTTTGTGTGTTGAGCAGTCACTTACACGGGTGCCCACTGATTGCTGGGTGAGATGAACTCAGTCTACAGGAAGTCCAGGCCTCAAAGAAATGGTCCCACGTTTTCTGCATCACGCCTCCCAATGCAGACAGACCCTCATGAAGAGTGAGTGATGTGTGGAGCTGGAAGGTCTCATGGCCACAGGAGATGCTTATGTGCCCTGAGCTGGCCTTGTAGAAAAAGGGTAAACAGGCTAGATGGGAAAGCTTGGCATCTCTGAGATTTTGAGACTTTCCAGTTCCCGGCTTGGGAACTCTTCCAAGTCGGGATTTTTACCCCAGCTCTGCAAGGCTGTACTAGTAGTGTACTGCTGTGGTCTGCAAGTTCATCTTCTCAAATGTTTGAATACCAGAAAGTTCCTTCCTTGTGACAGGTCAGGCCACGTGTCAGGGGATGCATTACAGCACAATAGTACACGTCACCCAGTACTGAAGGGCTTGTTGTATGAAAGGCACTATTCCTTCTTTTCCATTAACCAGAAAACCTCCTTTTTTACCTGTTGTTCACAACTGGGTTTATTACTGACTGTATTGGGCCATCTCTTCTTGTAGAGACTGACTTTGGCTAACATATGGCAGTTCATATTAATGCATGTTTTATGCAAAAGAATATATTAGTTGCTTTTAAGGAATTCTGGCATTGTATGTGCATTTTTGTAGACTTGTTACTGGACTTATAATTACATACTAAATTCCAATCAGGTTTCTGTAAAATTAAATAAAAGCGATTCAGAATAGTGGCTTTTCGGATTATTTAGTCTATTTAAAATGCACACAGCCCCCCTTTGCAGGTTATAAGTGAATGAGGGTGAGTACACTCCGGCAGCTGTCCCTGCCCTGGGGGACTGGTTCATTTCTCCTGCTGTTACAGATGTGGCCCGATCGGAGGTCATGCCAGCAGAGCTCCCTCACTCCCCTGGCTTTACAACACCTGGGGGGGGAGGGTCCATATCTTTGTTGGGACCTAGATGAACAATAGAAGAAAGAAATGGACTTGGGTTGTGAGCAGTCAGTTTGTTCAGGCACTGCTGTGTGCAGGAGAGGGCTGGGCGCTCACAGTCTAAGGAACAGGTGAGGTCCCCCTGCATGCTAGCCATTATTTCAAAAGTACATGTGAAAACAAACCCAAAAGCCAAGGCAGAGCCCCATCTTTGGCCTCTCAGCAGCTCTTGCTTCCTTGGAAATCATTCAGTTTGTTAAGCTTAGGTGAGTGAAGTGCTTGCTGCAGCCCTGGAGCTGCTCGTATACCTCAAAACTCACAATGATGTCACCAATGCCAAGAGAACTGCAGTTCTCCCGGCACCCCGAAAGGACCCTGTGGAGCAGAAGAAACAGAGCAATCCAAGTGATCGCGGATCTTGGCAGTGGCCTGGTTCAGCTCCCTGTGAAGATGGGTGTGTTCCAGGGAACGTGGGAAGTTCACGACACCAACCCAGCAGAGCTCCCAGGAGCCAGTGAGGCTGCCTCTGGTCTAGATGCAAGCCTTGGTCTGAGGGGCGCCACATTTGGCACCTGTCTCCCTGAACCGCTGGGCATTAGCTAGATTTGTGTTCCACATGTAAACCAGACTCCCTCAGTGTGAAGGGACCTGAGACGTCACCCAGCCTCACCTCCTCTCAGGGCAGAAGTCCCTCCCTCACAGGGGAGCTGTGCTGATGTTGGCCATTTGGCTTCCATGCCCCTTGCTCGTGGTGACTCAATTTTTAGTTAGCTCTCTGCCCCTCCACTTCCCTGCCATGTGATTTGAGGGCTCTGGCCACACACCTCTCCCAGCTGTGGGCATAAATCTTGTGGGCAGGGGAGCCAGGCCTAGGAGGAAGCCAACAGGGGCAAAGAGGAGGGAAAGAAAGCAGGTCTTTGGTGACTCGGGCATGGAGCCACGGGAGTAAGCCTCGCCTGAACCTTGTGCAGCCAGCACTTTCCTGAAACGTCTATGATTCTCTAGCTTCTGCTTCCGAATACTTCTAGTGACAGAGTGCTCACCCCCTCACATGGCACTCACCCCCAAGTCTTTCAGTATTGGTGTCCTTTTCTCTGGAAAAAGCCAACACTTCCTATGGACTTCCATTGGGCTCCCATCCAAAGCTCTGCTCTGGTCTCCCTGTGACTCTGGAGGTGTAGGGGCTGCTCCTGGGGCTGTCGAGCACTTGCTCAGCAGCTGGGCCTTGCCTCTCCCCACCTGGAGACTCCCACCGGGTTTCTCCTCAGCCATCTTTCCTCCTGCCTGGGGTCGACGGCTGGTGCTGTTTTCCTCATCCACTTCCCAACCCTGGCTTCCCTCTCGAGCCTCTGCCTCAGGCCCCACAGCTCCTAGATGCAGCTGACCTGTAGTTCCATGAGCCGAATTGGCAAGTTCTACAACTGTATCAGGATTCTCCAGAGAAACAGAACCAATTGGATATATGAATATGAAACAAGGAACTGACTCACGTGGTTATGGAGGCTGAGAAGTCCCACGGTCTGCTATCTGCAAGCTAGAGACCCAGGGAAGACAGTGGTGTACAGCCAGTACATGCCAAAAGCCAAAAGGCCCCGAGAACCAGAGAAGCTGATGATAGTCTCAGCCTAGAGCAGGAGAGGACCAATGTCCCAGCTCAGTCGGGCAGAGAGAACGCTCCCTTCCTCAGCCTTTTTGTTCAAGCCCTCAACTGATTGGACAAGGCCCACCACACTGGGGAGGGTGAACTTCTCTATTCAGTCCAATTCAAATGTTAATCTTACCCAGAAACACTCTCCTAGACATACCCAGCAAATAGCCAGGTACCCCATGGGCTAGTCAATTTGACACATGAAATTAACCATCACAACAATCAACCCATTTATTTCGTCTCATTCCACCAGCAGCTATGTTTGTGGAACAAGGTAGGCCCCGTATCCTGGGCGCCCTCTCCCTGGGAAGAACAGTAACCTGTGCTCTGCCTGTTGTTCCATTCTCTCTTGATCCAGGTGCAGCTCAGACAGTTTGCATTGTAAGACGCCAGCTGAAGGACCCAAGTGGTGGGGTGACAATGTCAGTCACCCCCCATGTGGGGGAAGGGGTGTCTCAGCTCCATCAGGAAAGCTCACCTGGGTGAGCAGGCTTGGAGCATAAATAAAATGGGGTAGCAACCGGGGAAAACAGGAGTTGCTTTAGAATGACTGGGAACCTTCTCTAGTTTATTCACAAGCTGCAGTCAGGTCACTGATTTCATTCCCCAGGTTCTCTTCTTTGTCCATTGGCCAAACACTGCTGCCTGAGGCTCTCCTGCTTTTTCCTGACTGGCATCCCCTCCCCGCTCAGTGACCTCTTAATGACGGACGGAAAGACCTAAGACATTGTGGGTGGCTAATACTCAAATCACGATTTCACTTTGTAATAGCATACATTAATATCTGTGAGTTTATTTGCTTACATATCTGTCCTCTCCACTAAACCATAAATTCTGTGAGGTCGGGGACTCTTTCCAGCTCATTATGAAAGTGCTGGACGCTGGCCCAATACCTGCCACATGATGGGGGCTCCACCGTTAAACACACGGATGGGGTGCTCACCCATGAATCCAGCGGTTTGCTGAGCACAGCCACAAGCTGCAATCTTCTGTGTATATGACCTCATTTTATCCACCCTCAACGACCCTCAGAATGTTACTGTCCATCCCCATTTTGCAGATATGGAAATGGAGGCTCCAAGAAGCTGCGGTCCCACAGCTAGTCTGCGGTGACTCCGGGGATTAAATGCTCGCCCGCCTGGTCCCAGGCCCTGTTGTTTTATTCCACCAACCTGGCCTCACTCAAGTGGGGCACTTGTGAGTAGTTAAGACTGGCTCAGAAATGACGGAAGATGCTGATGGCTTTTGCCTCAATCACAGGATGTCATATTTTGCCCCAGGGTAAGAGGGATGTTGACTCTCTTCTTGGATTTGTTTTGGTAAATGAGCTTCGACCTACATGGCAGAATTGGACCCTTACAGCATGTAAGCCAGTCCAGGGAGGGTTTTCTAACCCTTCCCAGAAACACGAAGCCAGCTCAGCCACCCCAGAGCCCTCTTTGCCTTGCCCAGTGGTCCTTACTTCCATCACCTGCACTTTGAAGGTCCTCTTCACACGGAACTCCTCCCAGTCCTGGGACCAGTTAGACCCCCAGCCTTACCTCTGGAATTATTCAATGTCTTTTCTTCCTTGAGACGCTGAGCTTGTTATGGGTGGAATGGTGACTGTCTTGTTCATTACTGTCACCTCAGGACCTAGCAGGGTCTGGAAGGTAGAAGTTGCTTATTTGATGAATCAATGTTTGCTGAACAAATGAATGCCACACTTGTACCGACCTCCAGCCCCCACACAATTTGTGTCCCCTGCCCGGGCCACCATACTTTCTGGTGCGCAGTACAACACCGTGGTTGAGAACCTGAGCTCTGGAGCCAGACTGCCTGGGTTTGAGCCCAGGCTGTGCTAACTTATTAGCTGTGTGACCTTAGACAAGTTACTCGGTATCTCTGTGCTTGTTTTCTCATTTGTAAAATGCCACTAAAAATAGTATGTCATTCACGGGTTAAAGAAAATACATGTAGTACCTAATTCATTGATTGAAGAAATAAAAAGTGCTTAGCACGGAAACCAGCATATTTCTCCCATTCATTCCTGGGTCCGGTCAGGCCAGCCTTCCCCTTAGCCATTACCTCCTACTGCTCTGTACCATTCTGTTTCTCGGACAAAAGTCATTTCCACCTATAGTTTCAAGTTTCTGAGAATAGGGATCCTGTCTGCTTTGTCTGCTGCTCCATATTCGCAGACTCTGGGAAGGGTGGACTCAAATACTCCTAATGCGCTGAGGAGAAATTAGGCATCAGTGGGAAAGCTGGCCTGAACTCACTTTTCCAGGGGTAATCCACAAGTGGAGACATGAAAATGGACTTACTCAATTTTTCTTAGATTAAGAAGCTCACTCACAAAAACCTTCGGTTTTATGTTGAAACTCCACAGTTAAGCTTAAGTGGTTACAAAATATAAAGAGAGAATTGCCTTAGAGAGGCATGAAGGGTGAAATGCTAGGGCGGAACCTATTAGTGAAATAATTAAAATAAAAGAGCTATTTTACAGTAATTAAAAAATGGAAGTTAGAGAACTTTCTCTTTTGCATGTTTTTTTAGAAACCTAGACTCTAGAGCATGACTTCATTCCTCTTTCAATTTGATAAATGTTCACAAGTCTGAGTTTGAAAGAGAATAAAAGCTCAGAATGTAAGCCAGGTCTCCAACACCTGGAGGCCCGTGAATCTCGGGATATACCTAGGTCTCTGAGCACATTCCAGGTACTGGGGCCTCGTGGGCTGAATGTCGAGCCTTCTCTGGAGACCCCAGAGCAGGTAACGTGTTGCTGAAACTTGTAAAATGAAATCTCTCAGAAGTTCCTCAATGAAAAAAAGCAACATATAATGACCTTGATTCAGACAAAAATGTGTTTCCAAGAAAACCAAAATTAAAAAAGCCTCCTGAATAACTGAAACCTTAGAAACAGAGGGTAAGTTCATGGTGAAAACCTCCCCATTCTAACCTAGAGGGTACAATCGCGTCTGCAATTGAGGGCTGCAGGCTACTCTGCGAAAACAGACTATCCAACTCGCCAGGTTCTAGACAAGCCATTTATTTGAAATGCCAACTATATGTAGGATAAAGTCAGTGTTACATGCTTATCGGTAACAGTAGAAAAATAGAACCAGTGAAAACCTTTGTACAACTGTAATGATACTCAAAAGAGAAATGTATCGTTTTATAATGCTTCACACAGACCAATTCAAGTTTGGAGGTACCTAAATAAAAATACTATATATTTCTTTAAAAAACATTATGTACAATTGAAGCGTAAACAAGTTTTACAAAGTACTGGTTATGCAGGTTGTAGAAAACACTTGCATAGGACATGGAATCAGTTAAGAAAAATTTCTGAGCCTTTAGCACTGAAGGCACTTGACTTTAGACCAGTCACAGCACAACCACAAGAAATGCAGTGCTATAGAAGCGCCACCTCTCTGATGTGGCACCCACAGCGTGTGGCGTTCAGGAACCTTTCAGCCGCCCCGTCTAAGAGCAGGATTCCAGACCACCTGCCCAAGGAACCCAGATACAGTCTCGAGCAGGTACCTGAAGCTTCCAGAGCTCATCTTGTCTCTTAGACAGAACCCACGTAAACACACAAACACCAGAGGTTATTTTCAAGACACACACTTGCCAGTCACCTTTCTATAGAAACAGCCACAGAATTATAATATTCAGAATATGGAAGACTGACACACAGTCTGAGGGTTTTATAAAGGAAAAAAATCAAGACTTAATACAACAATTACATAACAGCTATTGCCATTTATCAGACAAAAAGACAACATTCATAAAACATTGTTCATACAACAGTGTTAATGGAAAATAGTAAAATACCTTTTAGCGTGTGATGGTAACTCTTTTAGTAAGGTTGTCTGTAATGAGGTTTCAAAGTAATTACTTAGTAGACGAAGTAAACCATTGCAGAACCGGGAATAGCACCCATCACTGCTGCTTTAATAGTAACTTTCAACAGAAAGTTGAAAGTCAACTAAATAATTTCCTAAAAGTCTAATAAACATTTCCCTTTGAGTTCAGTCCTAAGATAAAAACATAAATGCCTTAGAATTGCAAAACAAGCATCTTACAAGTGTTTCACGAAACACGTTTTCTCCTAAAAGGTGAATTGAACATTATGAAAACACATACTTTGCTGAGTAGTTACTAAGAAATGTTAATCCTTCACCTCGAGGTCAGCTTTGAACCCCACCGCTATCGCCACATGTGCTGTTCCTCTCAACTCAAACGAACAAGTATTGCCCATTGCTAAAACTTGAACAACAATTCAAAAGAAAACCCAATAAAGGATAGCAATTGTAATAAAGTTTTTGAGGAAGCAAAAACAAGAATTAGGTGAAGTTTCAGAGAGTTCTACAAAAAGATTCAAACAAAAGGAAGTCATTAAAAATCCTTAAAATCTAATTGGTTATCAAAACGTCAGCGGGCTTAGGTCTAGGGGCACGTGCTAGAAAAGCTAAAGGGGCATGTGAGAAAGGGTATGGTATGTGGGAAATTCAAACCACCATTTTTCAGGAATAATTTTTGCCTTTGCATGCTGCTACCTTTTTCCTTTAGGAGTCACAGGTAACTTTGAACTTAAATGATTGATCAAAATCACAAAACTAAAAGAAAACGCTAAGAAAATCAGCATCTTGAGGAAACGCAGGCCTTCTCTTTCCGATTCAGGACCTAACAGGTAGTTCTCTAACCTCAACAAGGCGGGCACCGAAGGTGGCGATTGTCTGACGGCCTGATTGTCTGGGGGCCCGAGACACGATCTGGCATTCTGAGACGTGGTTCTCATGGAATATCTAAACCAAGCGAAATGTCAGGTCCTGTGGCCTAAAGTGTATATTATACATTTCTTTTTTCTGAGAGCAATCGTACTCAGACTTCACCTTTATCTTAGTACATCATTAAAAGATTTTAATGCTTAGTAAGCATTGAAAAAGATTGAATAGATGGGTTCAAAAGCCAGAGGCACAGAGCTATTCAACCTACCCTATTAACCATACTTCACAAGACACATTGAAAGTCCGCTAACACCTACCTTAACACACACAAAAGCCACATGTTTACCTTCTGAAAGTCACATGGGTCCACAGTCTCATAGGTTAAAGCAAGTTTCTCTCTATACACAGTTTAGCCAGGTAAGCTACTAAATAATTCAAAGCAAACTTCACAAATTAAATAAACTATGAACAGTGGCCACTTATTTTCATACTTACACTTTGGGGTCATGAAAGAATATTTAGGAAATTTTCAGAAAAAATGAATGTGTGGCATCAATAGCTCTTGTCTAACGTTTGTAAAAAAAACCCCAAAAAAAACCAAGTAAGAGATGAGAAAGTTCCCCCCCACCCAAATTAGCTCTACGCACTCTTATTTGCAGTACCAGTACATTATAGTCTGAATTCAGAATAGAAATTTAAAACTGTATCAAAATAATTCATGTCAACACAGGTATATAAACACACATTAAGGAATCTGATGGAATTAAGTTTTTGCTTCTGAGCGAGACAGACTGAGATTGGCTTCAAAAGACACCACCAGCTATTATAGAGTCAAACCTCCTAAAAATGAGAACGGAGTCCTATGTGTTTCTATTTTTAAAAAAGGGAGCCTGGGAGGCGATGCGGCGCCGACCTTACAGCAGATCAGTGAGCTCTGGGAGGCCTGGAGCTGCGTGCGCAGCCTCCGCAGCGCGGACTCGTCAGGCAGCAGAACCAGCGGCAGCGCGTGCCCGTGTGCAGGTACACAGACGTCGGTCCCACCTTGGAGACGATGGAGACTATCTACTGCTGGGAGTTTTTAAAATGTCAGATTATTCCTGAGTGTATATCCACAGGGTAAAGTAGGAAAAGACTGTAAGAGAAACTACAATTTCGGGAGAAATCAGAGTTGTTGACACCCAATAGAAACCTATAGACTGAAAAGTGCATGTAATTCATTTCTATGGTAGCTTGTAAAGGCTCCCTAGCCCTGCATAGCTTTAGAGTGTGAGTGACTCAGTTTTATATATACATACATACATGGAAGAGAGGCTCCCAAGCATCCTTCACATGAGGGAAGATGCAGAAAGTCTCTTTTCTTCTAAGTGCTACAGCTGTGTGTATGTGTCTGTAAAAATACAAAGTGAATGCTCAAATAATGTTGAAGTGATTTAAAAACTCAAATACTAATATATTTACATTGTAGAGTAAGAAAAAAACAGTCCTTAGCTCACACATTGCCCTTCCAAGGGAGAGGATCTTAAAAAATCCCATGTGCTCAGTGGTTCAGTAAAATCCCAAACCAGCGTCCCCAGTGGAGTTCAAGTAGGACATGTAGTGTTTCACTGAAAAAGAATGGTTTCTCTTTTTTGGTGACAAAGCATTATGCATTATACAACAACTTTATAGGACACCGAAATTCAGACACACTTTAAAAAACATTTAAAAGAAAACACGCTTACAAACACCAAATGACATCCGTAAGACTGAAGCCCTTTTGTTTTTTTGTTTTTGTTTTTTTCCCACAGAGAGCAAGACAACTGAAGGCAGCAGCAGTCATTTCCCCATCTCAGCTGGAGTCAACGCTCAGAACCAGGAAACCCAGAGTGCTGCCTCTAAGTTACTTCCTGATGTCCCCGGCTTTGATTGCAAGAAATCCGATCTCTTTAGAAGCTCATCTCTTTTCCTCTAACCCACACCACCAGAATTTGCAGTGATTCTGAGAGCGTCCACTCTGTGAAGACAGCAACAGTTGTCAGCCTGGGCACAAAAGGCTTTTCTCCTTCCTGTTCTTTACTGAAACAGCAAACTTCAGGATCCCGATTGGACTCCGCTGGAGGAATGAAGACCAGCTCCCAAGACTTATTAAAAAAGAATGACAACAGACTTATAGAGATTGAGCAGGAAGATTTCTGAACCAAAACAATTACTGAATAGAGAGGAGCATTTTGATGTGCTGTTCTTTGGAATTTCTATAATTAAAAAATAAACACAGAACTATTTCATAAGAAAATACATCTTAATGTGCAATCCAATGCACATGGAAATTGGTAGATGAACAGTAAAATGCAAAAAGTATGAAAATACAGTCCTTTAAATGTGGCAATAAAGTTTAACATACTGATATAAAATCAATAGATAAAATAAATGTACAAGTGCAAAAAAAATCCATCATTTGTAAGGAGAAAAAAAAGTGCCAGCTTGCTTGTTCTTAAAAATGCTTCCCCACAGAACTGTTCAAACACAAAACAGACAGATGCAGCATTCAAAATAACCCTCTTAGCATGCCACGTCTAATAAATGTGTATATACAAAACCAGAATAAAACCATGTGAAACTGAGTTATCAGCTGGCATCAATCAACTGGTCTCTAAGTTGTTGGGTTACATCAAAAATGGGATGTTTCACATCTCAGGCACAGACGACTTGGAGGTTGAGCTCAGAGAGCAGACTTTTTGTAGAGGAAGTCTGGTTTGCTAGGTGACCTCCTTCCTCTGCTTATCGAATCTTCCCTTTCCAAATCCGTATTTCGCTGAGCTCCAGGGCCCAGGGACTCGCTGTCTGCTAGTCTTCTACTGGATCTCTCTTCTGGAGCTTCTGAGCTACATGCAGAATGTGAAGGTCTGTTAGGAATCAGCCCAAAAGTCAAGTCAGTTTCTACTGCTGTCCGTCCCCTGACGTGGGCTGGACCAGTGCCAGCATTTTCTGGGGCTGCCAGAGGACAGTCTGACCGCTGGGGAGGTTGCTCAATGACATCCAGGTGTATCGGCTCGTTCTTCTGTCTGTGCGGCTGCCCGTCAGGGGAAAGTGGATATTCTTTCCTAGCTTCTTCCTGCTTTTTAGGAGACGTCTGGCTAGGCAGGTAGGCTGACTTTAAGCCACTCGGTGATGCCTTATTGTGGCTATACAAATCGGGACCAAAATATCCGCCTTGCGAAGGGGAAGGGGTGCGTCTGCCAGGGGCAGGAGTAGAGGGTCTGCAAGCAGCGTTTGAGAAGTCGTAGAAGCCTGGGTATTCCTGCTGATTTTCTCGGGCATCTGTTTTCTGCTCTAGTGTGTGTTTCTTCCGAGACGTGTGTGTGTGCCTCTGTGGAATACACGACAGATGCTGGGGAGGCCCTGGCCCTCCTTCAGACACTGATTGGCTTAATTCTGTGTCTGCAGTGAGTTCTGGAAGCCGCCTGTCCTTGAGTGACAGTGTGGACACACCCATGGCGATATCTGGCATTAGGTCGTTTAGCACAGGCTGTGTACACTGCAAACAGCAACAAAAGGAGGAGGAGGGTTAGACGAGAAGGGCCCATGACTCCCTCTTTGTAAAAATGATGTTCACTGATTTTGTTTCCTCATTATAAAACCAATACATGCTTGTTTAACAATGAGAAAGATACAACTATGAAGGTAAAAAATAAAACAAAAATGAACCCCTAACCTTCCCTCCTGAGATAACCATTTGTTATTAACATTTTGAGGGTTTTTTTCTTTCTTTGCACATATATGAATTTTCACAAAATTTTGTGCATATATAATTGTCACTAAATTGTCTCTGAGATTACTATTTAAATTACTGCGTAATATTCCACTGTATCAATGAGCTGTCACTTACTTAACCATTCTCCCACTACTGGACATTAAGGTTGTTTCTAATTTTTCTTTATTATAATATAATGAAGACTGCAATGAACATACAAATTACCTTTAAGGGGAGTTTTATTTAAAATGTAAACTAGCAGAACTTTTATAACTGTAGAAAATTTGGTTTATCAAACACTATCAACCTTTGTTGTCTCTGCTTTTGGGCGGGGGGGGGGACACAGCAGGGGGAATGGGGAGAAGGGTATGAGGTGAGGAAGGACCACAATTTGACTAAGTTGTACATTAGTCCCTAGATGCCAAAAAGTTCCATTTTACAAAGATTCCCTGAACTAATATATGTATCTTTTGTTTCTCTCTATATTGAATGCTACTGACAGTGGGTGACTGAGCAGGAAGACTTACAAATCACGATTTTGTTTCCCCCAAATGTATTGTGTAAAACAGAAATTCAACCTCTAATGCAGTGCAAAATCAAGCAAAGAACTCGCACTTAATTTACGAGCTGCTGGAGCTAGTACTTTGGCTCCCGAGCAAGTGCTCTGACCACGGCTTGCCAGACAGAGCAGGCGTGAGGACTAGTTTTCTGAATGGGGAGCCTTGTGCCACTGCTGATGGGACTCCTCCTGCCTCATCAAAGCATTCGGCAGGACAGTAATTCTGTAGAAGTCAGGGACAGATGCCAGAAACATGCTGGAACAGAGCTAGGATGGTGGGAATAGCCATGTGTGTTGCCCAGTAACCCCACCCTTCCCAACACCTGCAAAACGAACATAAAGATAAGGCAGGCTCTCGACTACTCCTTCCATATACACCTCTGGTGTCTCTTCTCTGTCCTTTTTCACTCCCTGACACTCTTTTCCATACCCCTCAAGTCTATGCTTTCAGCTTGTTAGTAACACTTCTGAATCCCACTAGGGCTCTTGGGGCTTCTAATAGTGCAGACTTCCTATTTTAGGTAAGTTACAGAACGCTGGCTAGCTTACCACTTGTTTCTCAGATGCTATTGTTGCCGAGGCGGCAGCAGCGGCCACCGTCTGTCTCCCCAGTCCTGTGGTGTTGGTACAATCAGGTGCTCCTGCTTTAACTCCTGGCAAATAGACTGGAGGGGGGCCAGTTTTAGGAGCCGTTCTGGAGTGAAACAGCGAATGATTACAGGGATAAGAAAACGAACGTGAAGGATGCTGAGTGGGCGGTCTTTGTTTCCAGCCGGCTTTGAGTTGATTGTGGATAGGGGTAGCCGGGGGGTGGTACGGGGGTGGTGGAGGGGGCAGGGGCGGGTGGAAGGCCACAAAAGAGTCCAGATCTGTAAACATGGTTTCTGCAGTGGGGGTGCTGTTAACCCGACATCTCCCAGACTGTCTCATTGTCAAGAGCGGACTTTCATCCCCAAAACGTTCATCAGGAAAGAACTTGTGAGGATTCTAAGAAAGATTAAAAAAAAAAAAAAAAAAAAAAGACATTAACAGATTTCCTAGATGAACATCTACAGGCTGACAGAGTTAAGTGAGGACCTAAGAAAACAAGAATAAAAGGCACAACATATTTTTCTAGGCTGGAAGTCTCCAAGAAAAAAATTACCTTAATAATATCACCAAAGAATAGACTGCAGCCTACCATACAAAAAGAGCTTCACTGAACATTCCAGCAAGCAGGTCAGTAATCTCTTGCAGGATTATGTGGTAATGCAAAAACAGGAAATAAAACCTAGTTCAAATATATCTTTACTAAGAAAATAAAATTACAATTAAATACCAAAAGAAGAAAAGGCATACAAGTGAAAATCCTCCTAGAACTTTCTAACAAAACATCTGTACACTCTCACTCTGAATAAAAACTATAAAATACGACTCCTTGCCTATTATATAGGAATAAGTTTGATTAACATTTTGATAAACATTATAAGGGACTATTTGAATTATAAAATCATTGTTTCCCCAAAAATAAGACCTAGCTGGACGATCAGCTCTAATGTGTCTTTTGGAACAAAAATTAATATAATGAAGAAACGACATACGAATGGCCTGCTGCCTTGCCGAAGAACCACGCACGATGTCTCCCTTTGAAGACTCAGGCTAACAGGGTCTGGAGTCAGTGGCCAGAAAATTCAATCTCTCGACCAGATGAAATTACATTTTACTTTAGTCTCTGACTTGGCAGCCATGAGCAGACTATACAGCAGAACCCCTTGTCTATAGTTTCGTTTTCCGTGGTTTCAGTTACGTGTGGTCAACCAAGGCCCAAAAATACTACATGGAAAACTCCAGAAATAAACAACTTATAAGTTTTAAATTGTGAGCCATTCTGAGCAGCATGATGAAATGTCACGTCATCCCTCTCTGTCCTTCCTGGGATGTGAATCATCCCTTTGTCCAGTGTCTCTGTGCTGTATGTACAATAAAATATTCTGAGACCACATTCACGTAACTTGTATTACAGTACTGTATATTATAATTGTTTTATTTTACTATTTGTTATTGTTGTTAATCTCTTACTGTGCCTAATTTATAAATTAAACTTTATCATAGGGATGTATGTGTGGGAAAAAACATAGTATGCGTAAGGTTCCGTACTATCCATAGTTTCAGGCATCCACTGGGGGTCTTGGAACATAGATGGGGTGGGGCTACTGTACTTTATAAATTCTACCTTCACTGCAAAATCAATGCCATTGCTTTTGTACCTAATAATGACTAGAAATGAGTTTTTTCCTGCTAGTTAGAAAAAAACAGCACTACTTTCTTGATTCCTTGTTACAGGGTTTGAACCATCATGCAAAACATTTCTTGTACTAAGGGGGAGGAGGGAGGAAAAAGTGCGGCAACTAGAAGATCTGTAAGTATGGTAGTGGCCCAAACCAGAAATTAGTGACCAAACCAGGGAGAGAGAGTAACGGAGGGTCAGAATTTTCTACTTCCTCTTTCAGCAGTTGGATATACACACCATGAACTTTTAGGAGTCACCATTTAATGTTTATTACATACAAGAGACATAGTTGCTTTACATATAGCGCCTCTAGTCTTCACAATCCATCAGACACATAAGGAAAGTGATGCTCAGAGTGGTTACGTGACTAACTGGTAAGCAGCAGAGCCGGGATGTAAGCCCAGTTCTTACCCCAGAGCCTGTGCCACACCCACTCTACCACACAGCCTCTCAAGGATCTCCCATGCACTGGAGGCAGCGGAAGAGCATGTTTTAAGAAAAAGACGCATGCTATGAGGGCTCCTGGGATATCTAAAATATTGCCTGAAAAACGACCATGGCTCCCTAGTTTAAAGAGCTTCACACCGTTCCCCACCTGCAAGAGCTCTGCAGCAGCATCTGCGAGACCAAACTCTCTCAGCACCCGAATCTGAATTTCATAGCTGACTGTGGCGCCTTCCCCACAGTTAAGCGCATAGGCCCTCTGCACCTGCTCAGTGTGTCGGAGCTCCTGCAGACGTCTGACCATGTCTTTCAAAATGAGGAGCCGAGGAACTGCAAGAAGAGAAACAGTCTGTAGGCAAAATACCTGAGCTACACAAAAGATCACCCACTGAGCACAAGAAAAAAAAGTGTGTATTCCACATCAGAATCTTCTTATAAATTTTTGATAATATTTTAATTTCCTAGAAACTTAGTATATGTTTCTAATTATTTTTTAAGGTTTTAAATTTTGCTGTGCCCAAAAGGCTCTCGGTAATACCAAACAGCTCCTGAGCTATATTATTAGTTTACAGCGTAAATAAAACTTTACTTGCATATGTTCTCTTCTGAATCTCAGGATATTTCAAAGTCTTTAAAATACATTCACTCTTTTATTCAAATAATTTCTGAGTTCTGACTAGGCACCAGGGATGGTGGAAGATTAAATTATGTTGCTATTCATAGTATTAACTCAAGCTGATAAAAACTGTGCTAATTACCAAAGCTTCAAAATTTGCACAAATGAGCTACAGAAATATTTTTCTTGATATTGTTATCCAATGTATACTGTAAATGAACATGTAGTGGACAAATCTGAGGCAATAACTAATCAGACATTAGTCTCAGAACAAAATGTGTGTGTTCAATTAAAAGTTGTCATTATGTCTTTTATTTATCCTTAATTGAAACATTTCCAAACAGAAAATGAACGGTGCTATTTCCAATAATGCTATAATTTGCTGATTTTCCCCCCCTTTTTTTTGAAACTTGCAATGGTAACTGTCAAGAGCTATGATCTGGGGAAACTGGATCTCTAGGAAACTAACAGTGATCACATTTTGGTTTATAATATTCTTCCCAAAGCGTCTTATAACGTGATAAATACCCTACAGTGATGAAAAAGCTGAATTCCTCTAAACCAGTGGTTCTCAACAGGAGGCGATTTTGCCCCACAGTGTATATCTGGCAATGCAGAAAGAAACATAAAAATGTTCCCCAAAAGCTGTTGCAAAGGGGCGCATGTGCGTGCATGCTATAGGCACCTAGCGAGTCCAGGCCAGGGAGGCTGCTGAACACCCTAGTGACAGGATGCCCCACAACAAAGAATTATCCATCTCTAAATGTCAATAGGGCCAAGGGTGAGAAACTCTGGGCTAAACTGAAAAACTGTGTAAACTTGTTACTGTAAAAGGAAATACAAAACAAAAAACGTAGCTTGTAAGTATTTATTCTTTGAGAACGATGCATAATGGGTATTGGAACGTGCAGAGAATTAGCATATATAAAGGGACTAAAAAAAAGATCAGTTATTTAATATAAATGCCTAAAACAAGGTTACTGCCTTACCGGGGATTTCATTGGCCACCACCGAAGGAGGGCTTGACTGGTTACTGCTGATCTGCTGATGGCTGATCATGTGACAGCACTGCGGTACGGCGTTACTGACCATGTAAAGTGTGTCTGGCACGTTGGACATTCTAACCATTCGCAAACGCACCAGATCTGTTTGTTCCACCATCATCTCATCTAGTACTGACTGAAAGAACAATTCAGTATTAACAGAATTAGTCAGCCCTTTATCTCTGTTAAATCACATTTGGAGAAAGATTACTACCCTCAGCCTATAAAAAGGGAATTACTTTACTGCTTCCAGTGTATGAAGTTTACAATTAGTGGTTCAAGGAGAAAGTATCCCTACCTCTTTAATTTTTAAAGGATCTTTTTGGAATATCTTTGAAAATAAGTAATCATCTTCTGAAGAGTTTCCTTTTAATTAAAGTGTTTGAAATTTGAAGGGGGATATAAAATTAATTGGAAGTAAATTATACATAAAGTTACCATAAATTAAGAAAACACTGTATATACATGGGCTGAATATCAGATCCAAAAAGAAATGCTCAAAAGACAAAATATTAATACTGGTATTAATTCAACAAACCTATAAATAAATCCGTTGTTAAAATCGGTTTCACCAAATCGCAGAATGGTCAAAATGACCTAACATATAAACATTTTCCACATTTACTGGGGGCAATTAACTACTTACGTACAGGTACAGCTGTCTGAGAAACAGGAACGTTCCAGGAGGACTACTGATTAGCTTACTTTGTAAGACAGCAGAATGGAGGGCAGGTCTAGTGTGTCACAGACCTTTTACCACCAGACGAAACCTTTTGTAAAGGCCTCTTGGCGGCTTCAGTGACTTTAAGAATTGAACTTATTTCAGAAAGACCAGATACAACCATTCTGCTTTTCCCCCTATGTTTCAGAACTATTTAAAATGTCAACTACTCAATAAAAAGGTAGATTATCAACCTACTCAATAAAATAAACTTCTCACAAATCCTTTTATATATCTTAAATTAGGAACTCTGACAACAAAAATGAGGAGAATTTTAAGGTAACTTAATTCTATACCCAAACACACATTGTTTGCCTGTTAATTTATAAATTAACATAAAGCTTAATGGTGATTTCTGACTTTCAAAGACTGTCAGTTCCTCAAAAGGCCACCCAAAAGTTCTTATGGCTGAATACATCTAATAAAAATTACAGTATTTCATTTTTACACTACCATTCTTTCTTGGAGAGTTATAATATACATAATGCCAACTAGTTACTTAATAGGCCTGAAATTTTGTCTTAGTTTGTATACTTATTCTAAAACTAAACACAATTTCCAACAGTCAGCCATTAGAGACATGTTGAAGAAATTGCGGCATTACTGTAGTTTATGAAGGATGACAAAGTGTGTGTAATCTTCTTTCAGAACATTTTCCCCATCTTGAAGGTCACAAAATACTGACAGCTATTTCAGTAAAATGAAACCTTTTTTTCAAGTTGACATTTTATAACTAAGATAATAAAAATGTAAAATGCAATATAACATGACCTAAATTATAAAAGCATGCTTGATAATTAAACATTTCAAAAAACTATTCTGTTGAGTAGTCAAACTATAATTTATTTTTTCACTTTCCCTATTCTTGGACATTTAGATTATTTCCAAATATTTACACAATGTCACCATATTTTTGTGTTCAGTTTGTAATAAAATAGTCTAAAATCTTAAAATAGTGTTCATTACCTTTGCTTCCTCCACATAGGGAGAGAACAGTCGAGGACGAACATATATTCCAGCACTCTTTTGCCGTAACCAGGCGTTTGACTTTCCACCTTCCGATGTAGGAAGCATATCTGATGGAGGAGTACTAATCAAGCCTCTTTTCATCTTGAAAAAAAATTATTTTTTACATAAACTAGAGGTTTGTGTAGCAATACAATACTAAGACAATAAAAATAATTACACCTGTAAATCAGAATGTTCCAACTTTACCATTTGTATAAAAATTTAGGCATATATGTGCAATTTTAAAATATTTCAAATGTTTAATAATATTTAAAGGATTCGGCAATAAAAAAGTAGTACAATTTCCCATTTTTCTCTAAATAGAGGAATGTTTTTTAAAACAAGAGCTATATTAATCAAAAATGTAATGAATTGGACTTTCAGAACTCAATGAACACCAATTTTTATTTTTTCTCTTATTCATCTAGGAACTGATTCCACCCCCACTCAACCCTTTTTCCCCAAAGACAAAACAAGAACTACAGGGCCCGGATCTGCAGTACAAGGATACAGGCTGTGTGTAGGGCGCTTCAGGGCTGGGACTAAAGGGGAAGGTGGCCTTGGCCCACACCCCCCACCCATTTCACAGCCTGTGACCAAGAGCGTCACCTTTGACCTGGGCCTCACTTGAAGGGCTCTTAGATGGAAATGAGACATCGCACAACTAACTAAATGTGGTGGTCCTGTTGTTTCTGTATCTCTGTTAAGAGAATATAAATCAAGTACCTACAGCTTATAAAGTGGTTGTGAGGATTAAATGAAGGTAATGCAGTTTAAAGCACTTGGCACAGTATTTAGCACATACAGAGAGCATAACCATTAAGAGGCATTATTAGCAAACTTTTACTGAGTACTGATTACGTATTAGGCATGGAATTAAGAGCAGCGACAGACATTTTCTAAGTCTACTAAACCAAAGTTCTAAAATATTTTTCTAAACCAAATTCAGGGTTCAATTTGGTTTGAGCCCCAGTGTTTGAACAAAACCAAACATTGCTTCTCTAATATTATTCTTGTTAAATACAATAAATGTCTAATTGCTACATTAGTTAAAATGATTTTTAACTAATAAAAGACAGCATTAGATAGTATTTAGAAAATAGAGAAAAAAACTTATAACTCTAATCTATTACAACTAATAATGTTGCTATATTTTCTTCCTTTTTTCAAATGAATTTTAATATAACTATATTCTAGAATACATAAAATATATTTTGTATTCTTATAAAATTATATCCATTATTAGCATTTTCCATGTTGCTATATTAGTTGTTATAACCATTGTAAGAGCAGCAAAATATTCTGTTGAGGAATTGTACTATAATTTACTTTATTTTCCATTCTTAGATATTTAGGCTATTTCCAAATATTTAATGACAGTGCTAGCAACATAGCAGCTATATGTCCCATAGCTATGGGGCAGTAACAATATTTCAAAAATTACTGACTTAATAGGTGAAACCACACTGAGATTTGTGATAGTTCATTCATTATGTTTAATTCTTATATTAATTAGGATCTTTTTCTGGGTTATTTTGTCATGCTTGTTATGCTAGCATCACAGATTAAATATTAGAGTTTTAAAATATGTTTTACATTCTGGAATAGTTACCCCTCCTTAACTATGTTCTTTTTAGAGAACTTAAAAAAGATTCTTACCAGTTATTTTCCCAGATGACTTCTATAATGTTTCTGTGCAGTTGAAAGAAACTATTGTTTACAGCATTACATTAAAGTTATAAGTCAATGTATGAGGAATATCTATAGTATTTATTTTTCTCATCTATTAATTTGAGCAATTCTATTAGCTTTAAAAAATTCACTTTAAAAAATTATAAAAGTAATATGATTAGCTCCATTAATTTTTAACTGAAATACAATTGTAAGACTCATTCATCCTTTTTACAGTGAACCATTCTCCCTTTGTCCTGCTTTCTGATTTATTGCTGTTTTTGAAGAGTCTCCAAAGGTAATTTCTACCCTTTCTTTTTCTAATAAGAATATACTAAATCTATACTGATAATTAACTATACTGATAATTAACTGCTGAATTAACTCCTTAGAAGCTATCCTCCTGCAAAAGTAAGACTGATATACCCACTCAGCTCTCATCCATCGTGCCATGTGCCAGATACTGGGGATACAATACAGTACAAAAGAAACATCTGTCTCTCACCTCATGGAATTTACAATTTCCCAAAACTCTATTAGTAGTAGAAATTATTTACAATGAAAAAAAAGGTAAGTCTATACATTTTAGTGCATTTCCTTTTCACGAAACGCATAAATGAAGAGAAAACTTACTGCGTCACTTAGGATTTCACTGTTTATAGGTAAGATGTGGTCAATTCGCACAAAAGGTAAGAGAGAAGAAAGGATCTCTCTAAGCTCTTCAATGTCCAGGTCTCGTCTTTTCACACCTCTTTTGTTCACACTATGAGCAGTGCCACTCAGTAAGTTTGGCTCTATGAGACAGAAAATGAAAAGTCCCCAACCAAATCCAAATTTTCAGAGAAAGGCTTTCTTTCTTCTCTAGTATACTTTCAGCACCATTCTTCATACTTAGGCACATTTGCTTTAAAAATGGTTATAAATTTTATGTCTTAAGAAGCGTACCTAATAGAGATGTTCTTGGACAGAGAAAAAAGCATGGTGTCAACAGTATAATAACATTCTTTTATGACTGTGCTGCACTAAAGAATAAAGGATTCTTTTCCATATACTAACTCAAAGGCAAGATGATGATCTATTAAAATCTAGTTAGACCAAAGGCTTTTTCTTAAGCTTTCTCACTTCTGTGACCAGTTTTTAGTATAATAAGGACACTGCAGGGCAAACACTATTTCTAGTCACTGTAGGTTATCAGTATGCTTATTAGGCATACTGACATGCCTAATAAGAATTTAACAAGATATTAACAGCAATTTTAACAAGATATTAACCACCTAGTATCTAACGCAGCAAAATAAAATACACTCTATTTAACTTAAGACTTTTATGATAGTCTCCTAAATTTCCACAATATGGGAATGTTACTAGATATAAGTGAACCCTTTGATCTCCGACATATATTTCCATCATCCACAGCAGAGAATAAAGATTTTCTTTATTGGATATTAGTGAACGGGGAAGATTTGAAGTATACATATGCTTCCCCACTGAAGTGGGAAACATTTACATAAATTTTGGAATCTTAAAGCACGTCTTTAATCTAGGGGGCTGTATTATTTTTTTTTTTTGCTAAAAATATAAGATCTTTATCATTCACAAACATAAATGCTATTCTGCAGTCTACAGACAAACTGGCAGTCTATAGGCAAACTAGTATTTCTTAAATCACGTGATACATAGATAGGTAAAGAGATTGATTTTGAGAAGCTGAGCTCTTTCTGCAGTCATCTGAAATAAAATTGTTGCAAGTATGTGAAAAAAGGTTGCTTTCCTTGCCTTGCTATCATTTATTTGGCTTCATACCTATATAAGGTATTGCTTGTCAAAATTTTTTTTTCTTAAAGTAGTGGTGTCCTGTTTTCAAATGAATCTTACATAAAATTCCCAAATATGTAACAGGTGAGGGCAGAACCTTTATATATGAAGGTGACAAACGTAGCCTGGTTCGCTTAGCCTCCTTAGCATCCACGTGGAAGAGCATTCCATTCTAACTGAGTCTGAAAACCACCGTTTTTAAGGAAAATTTCATCAAGGATGCTCATTATCTGCCCAAAATAAATGACATTACCAACCTTACATCACTGAACAAACCTATGACCTGTAATGATCATGTAGCAATATGTATACTCAATTCTTGTTCTTTGGGGTTAATTACGTTCCCTAAAGTCACCAAGAACAATTAATTAGCAAATACTGAATCACTGCTAAGGGAAACACAGGGTTAGCTTCTAGTGCGTCTTTGGTCACATTTTCGTCAACCAGTCAAGACAACTTTGTTTTACATGTGTTTCTGTTTAAACACACCTTATTAATATATATTGTTGATTCATCAACACTGAACCCAAGGCCAACAGCACTATAACTCATACCTGGATGAAGCTTATCTAACACACACATTTTCTGTCAGGCACACCACAGCCTTTTTGTGCTTCGGAACACTAGTCAGCACTAAGTATTACACTTGGGGGCAATTTTAAACAGTGAGATTACCCCCAAAACCCCTAAGAATGTGAAAAACACTGTGAAAGGACATTTGTTTACAATATGAGAGGAGAAACAAGAAGGCAGAGTGTCACCTTGTTTCACCTTAAGCTGGGAACATGTGCATCAGGGAACTCAAATTTTTTGTCACTCTGCACATGGCTTCAAATGCCCATGAAAGTGCCATGAGTACTGATTTTGGGGTTACAAATAAGTTTTAGCAAGTAAGTGAAATTGCAAATATAGAACCTGTGCGTAAGTGGAGACAGATTGTATACTGGCATTTCAAAAATGTCCCAAATTAATAGTAGTGGTTATTATACTAAAAAAAAAATCAAATCTGAGAATTGCTAAAGACTTTTGTAGGTCACAGAAATAAATTACGAGGAATGACACAGGAAGACTGCTTTTGTTCCCTAGTGCTTGGGTAGTAGTCATTAAAGGGACACTGTAAAAAGGTTTGAAGGCAGTTTAGCTTGATATGCTTTTATATATTTTAAAATGTGGCAGAATAACTCTATAAATGTACTAAAAACCATTGACTTCAACACTTTAAACAGGTAAACTTTGTGGTATGTACATTATATCTAAATAAACCTGTTGAATTGACAGGGAAGGAAAATCAGTATTTCATTTTTCTAATTAAAAATTTTTGATTTGGGTTCATTATATAGAGGAACACAATATTCAATGAGGCAAGGAGTATAGGTGGGGGGGGGCAGCCCTACCCTAGACATAAATAAAGGACTGCTATAGAAGCGTGAGCTTCCGAAGTTGAAAGCTCACCTCCACATGATACTTTCATTTTTTTCTAACGTATCCCCAGTTGGAGGCCATTCAAAGTATTATTTCTCCTTTACATTCCACAAAATTTAACAATAAACAGCAAATATGCTTTCTTGGGTAACCATATATTTTTTTTATTGAGGTGAAATTCATGTAACATAACTCACCATTTTAACCATTTTCAAGTGTACAAGTCAGTGGCTTTTAATACATTTACAATGTTGTGCCTCCGTCACCACTATTTAATTCCAGAACATCTTCATCAACAATGTGCTTTGTAACACTTTAATCATTAAATGAAAAGTTACATTCTACTACTTCTGTAAATCAGTCAACATATAATAATAAGCACATAGGAAGATAACATTAAAACTAAACGGTGATTTAAAATTACAAAATGTAATTTTTTTGGTTCATTTATTTCTAACAAAGTATACCCTTCTCCACTAAAGGATTGTGCCAACTGTAAAAAATTTTATTTCCACCAGGCGATAGCAACTACTGTCAAGACCGACATACAGCATGCATATGTGAAGGAAAAACTTACGGTGCAAGCTAATTTTCTGAGCTTACCTCTGTCTGCTATTCTTTTCATCAACTGATGCTCACCCCATTTAATCAGATATTTAAGGATATCTTGTTCACTTGCCTATAACGAAAAATGATTTATATTTATTTTGGTGAAATGAGATAAACAGTTAATTTTATTAATGATTTTTCCTAGGTCATAATGTAAATACAGTGCGCAACTTAAACCACATTTCACTCTTTACACTGGTTGTTTGAAATGTTTGTGTTAAACCTGTGGCCCATCAACAGCAAATACTGTTTCCCAGAAAATAAGACCAGGTCTTATACCGTATTTCCCCAAAAATAAGACTGGGTCTTATATTAATTTTTGCTCCAAAAGACACATTAGGGCGTGTCACATCAGGGGATGTCTTAGTTTTTCATGTACAACAATCTACATTTATTCAAATACAGTCATGTCATCTTCTTCTGGAACATCGTCATAACGTACTAATGCATCCGTCTGGCTGAGATCTTAACTGCGGCTTATATTCGGGGTAGGTCTTATTTTTGGGGAAACACAAAACTACATTACTTGGGTTTTGTCTCACTTTTGCCTCCAACTAAAGTTTTTATTCTTATTTCCAATTTTATTTTTTCTTTATCCTGTTCTCTTCACTACTTTAAATTTATTTTATCTTACTATGTGGTCACTTTACAGCTGCCTTAAATTCTTTTGGGTACAAGATGGAGATAAATAAAGAAAAGTAGAAGTAATATCTCCTGCAGAAACAGAAAAAACAGGTTTGACAACTTCTTTGGGCAAGGACCCTTTAAGCACAATCTATAAAATGGTAATGTGCCCCTTATTTGTTTGTATTTTATCTAAAGTATCAGAGCACATCTAGGCTGCTCTCCAAGGTTTTTACTTTCTAAGAACCAAACAGGAAGCTTCTAAAGACAATAATCTAAGAGAACTGACAAATTTTAACTCTCATAATGCACACAGAACAGTGAAACAAGATTAATAAACACAGATCCTAAGTAAATCAAATCCAACATTTGCTCAAATAAATCAAATGACAACATTTGTACTACAATCAAAGCAATATACAAAAAAAAGCGCAGACGCTAAGTGGATTATTTAACTCTTCACTGCATTTCTGACTGAGATGGAAGCATTCTGTGATTTTTCTAGTACAAACATAAAGGAACAGGAAATGGCTCAATGGGTTTTTATGTCTTCATAACATTAAAACTACTCTACAATTCTCAGCATAAAATTCATAATACCAATGCAAAAGAAAATTAAGCTTGCACATACTTTACCTGAAAATACTTTTTTGCAATATTTAAAATCTATTGTTTTAATTACTAAATTAGATGGATATATAAGTCAAGGACACAGAACTTGCTAAAAACTGCATCTGATTAAAAACAAGTCGTTGAAAACATTATTATACTTTGGCAGAACACGTGTACTGAGTTTCTATGAGCATGGGAGTAGATCAGGAATTATTCTTACTTTGTGCTGCTTAAGCTACTGTCTACGTTCTAAGTAGCTACTACTCCACCAAAAGTACGAAACTGAGACAGTGAATCTACTATTAATGGAAGCCAAGAAAAGCACTGTTGGGATATGTTTCTGACCCTGCCTACCGCCTCAGCCCCTTCGGTTTGGATGGTTAGGACCTGGGATGGTTCACAATGTTGAATGGTAGCAGCAGAGGGCATGAAGGACCAGAGAGCTAGAAGGCCTTGTTGTGCAAATGTGAAGAGCGGATTCCTGGGTAGGTTATCTCCCTACATGGGAGAATAACAGAGTACAGATGGGTTTCTTGGTGAACATATGAATGACAATGAATTTCAGAGGTGTAGCAATGATTACCTGTAGGTAGTCAGACTGGATAGCAGTAAGCAGATGGTCTTTGCTGAGTTCATAAAAAACATCCGAAGTCATGACCTGGGAAAATTCCTCACAGAGGAAATGTAAAGCTTGTCGGTGCACCCATTTAGAGCCATATGGATGAGAGCTCCACTTGAGGATGGCAATTAAGGTATCTAATGAGATGCTCTCAGCAATGATATCCTCACAGCCTAAAAGAGAAGGCAAATACTTCTTGAGATTAATCACAAATATTACTTATTGAACATCAGTGTGTTAGACACTATACTTAAAAGTAGCAATAGTAAAAAAGAACAAGGAGATAAATAAAATCTCACGGAAATCACCAAGACTTGGTGGGATGGGGTAATAATAAGTAAAAATAGACTATGGCATTGATAGGAAATCTGCTGTTCCATAGAGACAGATCCATAGACAAAGGCAGGGAATCCTCACAATTGTTTAAGAAAATACATATCTATGTGCAAATCCAACAATTTGAGTAGGACACTATAGTGGAAGACATTGGACCAAAGGGGAAAGAGGAGTAGGTTAGAAATGATACAGTTGTGGGAATTGGCCAGTTAGAGGAAGGATATGGATGACATTTGACTAATAAGAGAATCCACACTTGAACTATGAGGACATTTTTGGGGGGTATCATTCTAATAAAAAAATAACTTGCACTTTGATATTTTAATCCTTCAGGATACAGACAAAATATGGTAGTTTTACGCTCAACTGGAATTAATTCTGGTGAATTAAAAAGAAATAAGTAGTTTAATGAAAAGGACCAGAATCCTGGGGAAAGTAACTCTGACACCTTAAGAACTCAAAGAAAGAAGAAAATCTGAGATCAGCTAGTTTACTTTGGAAGGATCATTTCAAAATACAAAGATAATATATAAATAAAATCTGTGATGTCTCTCGATTATTAGCTCCATAAGACAGGGACTCCTGTCTTCACTGTACCTCTAGCACTTTCTTGCACACGGTAAGTGCTAAATAAAACTTTGTTTGAATGTACAAATGAGATCTTTGCAGATAAGACGAGAGGTAGATGGATGAAAGAACAATGGCTAACAGAACCATTTGTAAGCAGCACTGATCAGCTTGGGGGTGGACTGAGGAGTCTGTTTCTGCGATATTTATCAAGAACTTGAATGAAAATGTAGAAAGCATGCTTCAAAATCTTCAGATGACTAAAACTGGCCAACAGTTCACAACACAATGGATAACATGATCATAATTGGCATAAATGATGGGTCAAAATGAAGATGAAATACAACTAGGAAAATGAGGAAGCTCTGTATTTAAAGAAAATGCACTGCACAGATGACAGGGGAGAGCTAGCTTAACCTGAGTAAAGGGTATTGGAATGAAGGCAAAATGTGAAAGGGTTGCAATAGCTAAAGCAGTCTCAGGCTTTTAAGATACAAACACAGAGTCCTAATCAAAGGAATAATGTTGCACTGCTCCCCTGTGTGCTGTTGTGGGCCCTGGGTTTTAGATGGGGCACTGGCAAAATTCCAGAACTCTCAGAGGAGGGCAAAAGAACAGTAGAGAGTTTGAGACTTGTTATAGGAGAAAAGCTACAAGAAAGTAAGATTATTTGGCTTATGTAAGAGAACCTCAGGAGAGACATAATTATCTTTAAATGTCTGATGGACTTTCATGAGGCAAAGGAGAAACGACTATTGTTCCAAGAGCACGTCCTGGGAAACAAGTGGTTCTTAAAAGGGGGATTTTAACTCAATACTAAGAAATATTTCTAATTTGGAATTTCAAATTCCTAACAATTAGAATTGCTCTCATTTCCTGCCCTCAAAAAAAAAGAAGACCCCTCTAGAAATATGTAGGAGCAAAGGCTGGCTCATCACATTAGGGACAAAGGACAACGAAGGCCTATATTGGACATGGAAGAAGGTCAGATGACATCTAAGCTGTTTCCATCACAAAGATAAAATCATTTTTAGAAAAACAGTAACAAACAGAATAATTTAATCTAAAGATCAATTTAAACATTAAAATGAAATCCTTATAAGGAACACTAAGACCACCACAATGAAATCTGCATGTAAACAACACCCAAAAGACATGAATATGGGCTAAGAAGTAGGAAATATGGAAAAGTTCTCATTATTTTATGGTGAGCCTCGAGTGCCAAGCTGAGGACAGGCCCCTCCCAGTAGCCAGTGAGGGGCTTCTGTCAATCTGCTGTTGTAAAGTAGGCATTGGACTAGAGTTTAGTGCGATCAACTCAATCTGACAGAAAAGGAAATCTGACAGATGTATTCGGGAATGAAGCAGGGGCTTTTAGGAAAAAAGCGGTTATTTAGAAGGATGTATCACAATCCTACTAAACCAGGACATTGGCAGAGGTGAAAAAAGAGAATTAATGATAACATCACGTATTTAAACTTCTGAGGTTTACAAAGAAGTAAAACCTGGTAGGGAAAAAATGGGCTTTGAAATCAGACAGTTTGGCCTTGAAACCCCACTCTGACCATGCAGCAGCAAAGTCACTTGGGGCAAATTGCTTCACCTCGCTGAGCCTGAAACGTCTTCATTTGTAAAACTGGATTATACTCCTAACTCGGGGTTGTTATGTTGTTTAAACGAGCCCGTTCCCTTGACACCCTTCATTAATTCAAACATGCTGGAGCACCTACTTGCCAAGCGCTGTGAATACACAACTCTTTACTGCACTTTCCTGGGTGATGTCATCTGCCTCCCTGGCCTTAATTCTCATTGCATCTTATGGCTTTCAAGTCTACAGATCCAGCCCGGAGCTCTCTCCAGATGCCCTGACTCACTCCTTGAACTTTCCATTGGAGAGTTCTACATGGATATTCTGCACACATCTTAAATTCAAGTCATTCAATTCCTCCAGGAAATCTAGTACCACCCTTTTTAATCTCTGTTTTAAAGAAGGATATCTCATCTACCTTTCACCGAAGCCAGAAATCGGAGTACTATTATTGATTCCGTCTCCAGAAGGCCATATCCAAGCGTCCATCAAATACTGCTCATTCTATTCGTATTTTAAATCCATTCCCTCCACTGACTCTCTACCACTTCTGTTTAAGAATCTGATACTTTCTCCTGCATTATTAAAATAGCCTAAAAAATTTCCCATCTTGTCTTTCTCCCTTCCAATGTGTTCTGAATACTATTGCCAGAATGATCTTTTAAAATGTAAAGTAGATTATATACGCAACAAATTATTCAATAGCTTGCAAATCACTTCAAGATAAAATCCAAATCACATATTCTTGATGCCCTGGCCCCTGACACCTCCAGCCCCCTTTCTGCTCATATTGTACCGACACTAGTCATGCTGCATTACTTACAATTTCCTAAAATTCCACCAAACTCTTTCACTTCTGGGCCTTTACATAGGTTGTTCACATTTCTGAAATGTTCTTAATGCCCCTTAACTCCTCCACATCTTTAGACTCAGCTTAGACATTGCCTTTTTCAAAAGCCAACCTTGATCCCGCTCCCCAAAAACTCAGTCAGATGTTCCTCCTCCCTAAAAGTTTCCATGGTACGCTGTTTCCTGTATGATAGCATCAAACTCTTATACTATTTTATCTTTGTGATATATTTGTCCGAATCATCTACCAGCTCCTTTGGGAAACTCCACCTTATCTCTGATTCTAAAAGGCCTGACACCTAGTAGATAATTAAAAGCAATAGCTTACATTTTTAAAATTTATTATGTCTCAAGCTCTGTACTTAACTTAAATATTTAATTCCAGCAGTTTTTATCAAAGAAGGTGGTAGTATGTTTATTCCCATTTTACAGATGACAAAACTAAGACTCAGAAACCTTAACGTGCCCAAGGTTCTACAGCTATGAAGAAAACAAGTTATACTTAACCAAACATATCCTTCCCTTTCCTTCTAAAAATTACCTATCCCCGACTTTTTTGTGCCTCTAAACTAGGTCTTCCACTAATCAATTCTCATCAGAATTTCTTCATTTAAAACCATATCTCTCATGAAGAGAAAAGCACTTTATAAATACACTAAACATGGTGATACTAACTTACAAATGCAAAAGGAAGACAATTAGACAAAAAATTGGAATGTTAGAAGGTGTATTTTTAAAGTGATTTTTTTAATACTATCAAAATTAATATTTTCATATTACGGTAAAGGATTTCAAATAGTGGCAATTTGCATTTGGTCAAGGTTATCAATAAAGGAATGAAAATATAATTATAGCAGCAAGGTCCAAGGAACGCTGGCAGGGGAGGCCAGCAAGTGAGATGCAGAGAGGCTTCATAAAATGCCATTTCTTTGGTGTATTCTGGACCAGTCTTGTAGGTCCCAAAACATTACTAGCACACTCAAAGATGGTCAGATTCTTTGGTGACAAAGTGGTATAACTTAAATCCCAAAAGACCTCTGTATAAATCAGAAGGTCCACTTATGCGCAATGCAAGTGTTCATTTCTAGTGAGCAGAGTTATCATATTCTATCTTAGTTCTTCTCAAACTATCTCAGGTCAAAGAACAGTTTTTTGTCTTTTTAATTTCCGATCTGTCATGGACCAACACAGTAAAATTCAGTAAAAATCTGCTTGAATATTGTGGCACTGTCCAATTGCTACAAAAGTTTCTCAATGCTTATTCTCAATTTCTGTACTTACCTCACTGTGGACACACTTTGAAGAGCACTCCTCTGTCTAGAATTCCTTCCTCCTTGCCAGTTTCAGGATACATGGAGGTCAAATTTGTTTCCTCCCATTTGGTCCTAACTAATCTTCAGAAGGAACTCTCTCTTCCTCTTTTCTTCCCCTATAATGGAGTTCAGTGACTCCATTTCCTAACTACAGACAAAATAGTACATTATCTTATATGCCTTTAAAGACAACTAAATGACACAATCAGAACGACTACTTATTTTAAACTAGAGCCTTGGAGCGCAGACTGTTACCCACATATGGGAGATTACTGTTCAGACATATTCACAACCCGGAGCCTCCTGGTCTCCCCACAGCCCCCCATGGGCAGAGTATATGAGCGTATTTCCCCACCCCAAGACTTTGGACTTAGCCATGAGATCTGCTGTGACCAGTGAAATGTCAGTGGCTGTGATATGACAAACGACTTCAGAAGGACTTTTAGGAACTGGGGTTGCCCTCTTGCCTCTGCCACTGCCATAGTAGGAATATACTGAGATTCTCCAGTTTGTTACACAGCAATGGTTGGATTAATAAACCATGTAGCTTTTTGGATTAACTCAAACGCTTTTAACAATTTCCTTATAACAGACAAACTCATCTGTAGCCAAAGCCAAGACATTTAATGGCTCAAAGATGCCCATGCATTATGTCCAGGTGGCAGATTTTCAACGATGCTGCTGTGAGCTTGACAGACAGTGTGAAGTCAACTTCTGACGAGTCTTCTCTTGTGACGACCTCATCTTGTAGATCCACCTCCTACTTACTTAATTCCCTCTATTCTTTCACCAGAGTATTTTCTTTCTAATCTGTAATGTGGACAAAAATGCCTCTTTTCAAAAATTTGAGCTACATAACATGAATGATCAAGGCAGAGACATAAAAAGCAAAACAAATCAACTTGACAGTTAGTGATATGACTGTAATTATTGCGTGTTAAATAGGATGACTTTCCTTTTTTTCTCCTTTTCGTGTTCCTGGTAACTAAAACAAGCTTCAGTGTTGACAGACGTCCTGAAAACACACTCACACTCTTTGTTATTTTAGGTATACCCTCATACTTGTTTCACCAGTACCAGTGGGAAACCTTTCCACTGGCTCAAGTCCATCAGGAAATGTGTAAGCAGCCTCCACATTCAGAGTTTCATATTGGGGTTGAGGTGGGAAGAGAAAGAAGGAAATAGGCAAGGGGGAAGAAAGGGAAGGAACTGTGGAAGGAGATTACAGCTTGCCCTGCAACATAGAACAATACACAGGCGTACTGCATTTTATTGCGCTTTTGCCTCATTGTGCTTCACAGATGTTGCGTGTTTTACCAAATGAAGGCAAGAACCTCCACCAGAAAAAAAGGATTACAGCTCACTCACTACACTACAGTGACTGCTTCGTTGCGGTGGTCTGGAAACGGCCCTGCAACATCTGAGGGATGCCTGTAACAAGGTTAGGAGGAGGCTGGCCTCAGAGCAGGTACAGTGACTCTTCAGTGGCACCAGTTTGAAAAAAGATTTCAAGTGCAAATAGGCTTGAGAGAAAAGTTGCTTCAAATCTTTCCTACTAACCTGTATGTGACTGATTCTAAATCCCAAGGAAAGGAATTATGAAACAAGAGTGAAGTGAGGGCAGCATGAAGTAGCAGAAAGAGCAGAGGCTTTGAATTCAGGCACTTAACATCACTAGCTCTTGACTCTCACTTTTCACCCTGTGTTGGATCACTTCCTCGTATCGTGGATGAAACAATCCCACCAGATTTCTGAGGATTATGTTAAATAATACTGGGAAGCCAATGTGTCCACCAACACCACGCTTTTTCTAGCCCAACAATGTTAAACCAGCTGTGCCGACTCACCCTCCTTTAACCTATGCAAGTAACTAATCAATGTGTCCTAGTGAGTCTTCCTTCAAAATGCTCCTTGATTAGCTTTATTTTCCAGTCCTAACACGGCCTTTGTCCAAATCCTCTGTACTTCACACACCAATTACCGAAGTTCCCTCCTGTCTCCCTCCCTTCAGTATTCCAATCCATACTGAGCACGCTGTTGAAAGGTTTACGTTTTTTAAAACACCCATCAACACATTATCCCTGGACATCTCTCTATTTTAAAAAGGCAACCAGAATTCCAGATCCAAAGCAGAAAATGAGAGTCAGACACGTGGGTTAGAAGACAAATTAATCTGTGCCTTCGTGTTGTACCAGCCAGGCCTTGGATCTCTAACTTCTGAGAGCTGCTTGGATAGCTGCTCCTCTTTATTAGTCCCCAGGACCGTTCTGAAGAGGGCACAGAGCTCCTCAAAGGACCCTGGCAGGGTGGAAGCCCAGGAGCCTCCAGTGGTGACCAGCTCAGTGGCCCATTCTTGTACTGCTTTCCCTCCTCCTACTTCACTGGCCCCATTCTCACTTCTGTTCATAGGATAACTTACCAAATAAACTACCTGAGTGCAAGCCTTTGTTTCAGAACAGGTTTGGGGGAAATGGAGGAGACACGCACACAATTACAGTAAGAGAAATGGCCCTAGAAAACAAGATTCTCAAATGACATTCTGGAAATGGAATCACTGGTCAGGTGGCAGGTGGGCAGGTAACACCCCTGCGTGCAGCAGTAGTGGGGGCACCTGAGCGGAACAGGAGCACTACCTGAGGTAGGCGAGCTTTAGTTCACAGCTTTAGAAATCCTGAAAAAAAGAACAGGACAGGCTCAGGTGAGCCAGCCCTGAAGTGTCAGCATTCTGTCAAAGTCCGGCTATGTCTAGGTCAGTGGTTAAAAAGGCCCCTATTTCCTGCAGCTGTGGTGCAGACTTCTACCAGAACTCAGGCTCAAGACTGAATTTCAAGGATATCAGCTACAAAAAAAGACTTGAATGCAAAGCCTTGGCAAATCTTCTATGATAAAATCTGGAGTTGGGGTTATTTGGATGGATGAGCTAGGAATGTTACACCCCAAGATTCGCCTGAATATTCCAGGTTGGGAGGAGCAGCTCCCCTGATCCCTTGCCTGAGGACAGCAGTCTCGTCTTGTGAGGAGACCGTGCAGGTGCCTGAAAAGATAACGCTGTCAGACCTGCTCCTGCCCGGACAGCAGCTCCAAACCAGTCATCAGGAAGGATCTGGTCACTCATCATCAGTCTGAGTGAGAAGTGGTCCTGGGAGGAGAGGACACACCCAGGAACTGCAAGACCTGCTCTGTGTGCTGGCAGGTTCTGGAGGAACACTTGGGGAGCAGGCCTCGAGGGTGCCCAACCAGGGTGCTGGGTCTACGGCAAAACAACAGGAGCAGGAAGGTTCATCTTGGATCCAAGGGATCCGCTTCTCTGCCCAGTGATAACGGAGACCTAGCAGCTGGAGCACCCATGGATAAAGCCAGTGACATGCCTCTGCGATGAAGGTCTGGGTCACCCCACCTGGCAGGCTACCTAGGCCTGCTGAAATACTTGGAAAATGGTGACAGAAATCTAGGCTGGGAGATAGAGAAGGGAAATTGTGCTGAGCAGCACTGTTTCAATTTGCTTAAGCTAGAACTCTTCCCCACAATCTCCATCCTTGTATGATTCCAAGCTGAAGTTGGCCAGAGAAATATGTGAGATCTGGAAGGCAGCAGTGGTAACCATTACTCTTTAAAAGTCAGCATAGCTAGATGTGGTGACAGACAGACAGAGGTCTGTGGGTGCTACCGTAGCTTGTTCTTATTGTCCTCTGCTCGGCGTCCAGCTCTATCTCCCAATGCAGCCTGGTGACAACACTGGCCCCAGGCCACCACCAGATGCTTGCCTGCAGATCCACAGACCGAACAGTCACTGCCCCACTCCAGTGGCTCGATGTGCTTGGCTTCGCAGGTTCACTGTGGGTAACGTCTCTGATCCTACTCCTCTCCCTCTCAGACCGGCACTTCCCCCACAACTGCGTAAGGCCCAATTTCTATACTAATTCTCTGACCCTGTAAGTCAGAGTTGTTCAGCTTCCCTGACTGAACTGAGTGATATAGTTATGATGAGAATACCAATTACAGGCTCCAGTCAGTTGCAGCAGCTGGAAGGATGGGTAATTCCATCATTTTTCCTGAATTACATCTTTTGTAGAGGTGTGGCTTGTTACCACCTTGAAGGCTCTGTGATAAACTGGATTTAAATTATTCTCTCCTAATTAACTTAAATCACACAAAATTGTTGATAATGAACAGTTTTGACATCAGAAAATAACATCAGAAGATTAAATAATGTACTGCTGCTGTGTAACAAATGACCACAAATTTAGCAAATTTAGACAACAAATCATCTTCGATTTTCTGTGGGTCAGGAGTCTGGGCACACACAGGTCATGGGAGTCCTCAGCCAGGGTTACGTAAGGCTGCAATCAAGATGTCAGTTGGGCTTGCATTCTAATCTGAAGGCTGCATTCTCATCTCGACTGGGAAAGACTGCACTTCCAAGCTCATTCACGTGGTTGGCAGAATTCATTTCCTTGTGGCCGCATGACTAAGCTTCTTGCTGGTTATTGGCTGTGTTGGGGTGGGGGTGGGGGTCGGGCCCTGTTCAGCTCCTAGAGGCTGCCTGCAATCCTTGCCATGTGGTCCTCTCAACAGGCCATCTCAAAACACAGTAGCTTACTTCTTCAAGGCCGGGAAGGGTCTTGGAAGGAAAAGCGTCTCTGGTGCAAGTCTGCTATCAAGATGGAGCCGTATACAGTGTCATGGTATCGTGAGAGTGACACCCCATCATCTTGGCTATATTATATTGATTAGAAAGAAGCTGTAGGTCACACTAACACTTAAGGAAAGGGGATTGCATAAGGGTGTAAACACCAGAAGATGGGGATCATTAGGGGTCACCTGAGGGTTTACTTAGGGTCATAGTAAGCTTATGGCCATCCTAGCAATGCCCTTGCAGACATATTGGACAATCCCAATAATTTTAGTCTCCCCTTGGTATTTATTCCTTTGATCTACTTCAGCTGTCTTTCTCAGAATGTGTTCTCTGAAGACTGGTAAGAACTGCAATTAATATTTTAGGTAAAGGTGTATCACAGCTTGGCAAAAACAAACAAACAAACAAACAACAACAAAACACTGACTGACAAGGGAGCCAATACTAAATGGGAAAAGAAATAGTACTGGGAAAACTAATTATCCACATGCAAAAGAATGAAATTGGGCCCCGATCTTATACCACTCACAAAAATTAACTCAAAATGGATTAAGGACTTAAACGTATGACCTGAAACCGTAAAACTTAGAAGAATACATCAATAAAAAGCTTTTTGACATAAGTCTTGGCAATGACTTGTTGGATATGACACCAAAAGCAAAAGTCAACAAGTGGGACCACATCATACTAAAAAGGTTTTGTACAGAAAAAAGAATCAGCAAAATGAAAGGCCACCTACAGAAGCAGAGAAAATATTTGCAAACCATGTATCTGATAAAGGGTTAATATACAACTCAATAGCAAACAAACAATCTGATTTAAAAGATGGGCAGAGGACTTGAGATACAAATGGCCAATAAGCATATGAAAAGATGCTCAACATCACTAATCATCAGGGAAATGTAAATCAAAACCACAGTGAGGTATCATCTCACCTGTCAGCATGGCTATTCCCAAAGACTAGAGATAACAAATGCTGGTGAGGATGTGGAGAAAAGGGAACCCTTACGCACTACAGGTGGGGCTGTAAATTGGTGCCGCTACTATAGAAAACAGCATGGAAGTTCCTCAAAAAACTAAAAAATAGAACTACCATATGGTCCAGCAATCCCACCGCGGGGTATATATGAAATCACTACCTCAAAGAGACATCTGCAGCCCCATGTTCATCGCTGCATTAATCATAATAGCCGAGACATGGAAACAACCCAAGTGGCCATCAACAGATGAATGGATAAAAACAATGTGGTATATATAAAAAATCGAGTGTTACCCATTCATAAAAAGAAAATGCTGGGGCGGCCGGTTCGCTCAATTGGTTAGAGCGCAATGCTCCTAACACCAGGGTTGCTGGTTCGATCCCCACCTGGGCCACTGTGAGCTGCACCCTCCACAACTAGATTGAAACAACTACTTGACTTGGAGCTGGAAAATCACACTTAAAATAAATAAAAGTGGTTTTTTTTTCAAAAAAGGAAAATCCTGCCATTTGTGACAACATGGATGGACCTTGAGTGCTTTATTCTAAGTGAGATAAGTCAGACAGAGACAAACAAATATTGTATGATCTCACATGTATGAAACCTAAAAACATCAAACTCATAGAAACTTAATAGTAAAATGGTGATTGCCAGGGGCTAAGAGGGGCGGGGGTGGGGAAATGTTGATCAAAGGGCACAAACTTGTAGTTACAAGATGAACCAGGTCCAGGGATGTACCGTACAGCATGGAGACTGTAGTTAACAACACTGTAGTGTATCCTTGAGAGAGTTGCCATGGGATACAGCTGTAATGTTCTCACCCTAACAAGAAAATGTTAATTATGTGAGGTAAAGGCTGTGTTAGCTAACCTTATTATGGTGAACATCTCACAATTTATACATATAGCAAATCATTACATTGTGCACTGTAAACTTAATGGTTTAAGGATAGTACAAGGTAAGTTTCTGCCCCTTTTAATAGTCTTATAAGATTTCCTTGCAATAGCAAAATGCCAAAAGGCATTATTAATATTATACATCTGCTCCAAGTATCTTTCTATGTTCCTTTTCCATGTATTTTAAAAGCTATGTTCTGAGACAATCTCGGATTATCTGGATGGATGGATATACAAGAAGCAGGTAACATTGGTTACCTCTGTGAAGGGGAACTGAGTGGTTAGGGGACAAAAAGTCAGGAGGGCGAATACTCTTCACTGAGGACTCTTCTACCTTTTGAATTCTGTTCCATGTGAAAGTACTAATTTTTCAAAAAAGAAAAAAAACAACATCATCAGGCTATGGAAGTTGCTGGCAGTTTCTTTCCTCAGTGCTCAGTATAAAATCAATCACTGACCACAAAATCCAAGCAAATATTGGAAAGGAAATGAGAAGGTTCTCTACTTTGAGAACATTACTCCCTTCTGACGGGAAAGTGGTCGTCACTGAGATTCATACCGCTTGTGTGTGAAAATGTACACTGAAGGCTTGTACTCTTTAGTCTTAAGCTTTTGCCAAGCTGAGAGGGAAAAGCAGACAAAAATGGGAAAGAAGCTGAACACTTCTAACCTAGTAAACAGAGGTGGCTAAAGCACACAGACAACCATTGATAAAAGACTGAAGATTTCTCTCTAAGCCCTGGGAAAAAAAAAATAGACTAAGTTTAAGAACCCTTAAGATTCTTAATTGAATACAGATTTATGTTTCTTTGATGTTTATAATGTTCTCTAACATGGCATGTTAAATATTTATGCTTAAGTGTTTTTTGGGGTGAGAACAGCACAGTGAAAAGGGAAAGGATTCATGGGGATGTCAGTTCTCAGCACACAGGCCTCATAAATAAGCCCCTGCTGTACCACAATTCAGGGGGCTCTAACAGCGACCTACAGGATGCCCGAGCTCCTTGAAAGCAAACACAAGCTCTCATGTGCAGGCATCTCGCTGGAAGAGAGATGCAAGATAGACCTCTAGATCAGACTGACCAGAGATCCTATCCCGATTCCCATTTCCACATCTGAAAAATGTTTCCTAATCTTCAAAATTTACCTCACTTATTTTGAGGATTTAATAATATACAGATAGCACTTACCGGTAGTACAATATTTAACTTATGGGTAAATAAGTGGCAGCTATTACTATAATTAAGTTTCCCTGATGAGGGTGAAGGACATATAATTACAATTTTCAGAAAACTTTTTGATATCTACTGTTTATCTGTTAAAATATGATCATGTGTTCCCTTCCAAACAATGCACCTCACAGATGATTTCTTCTCAGAGATCATATTCTCTCCCCCTTCAAATGCGGAAGTCAGGAAATCTCTGGAGTCAGAAAGACCAGATTCAAATCTCGGCCTTAACATTTTGTAATCTCAGGTGACAATATTCTCAAGCCTCAGTTTATCTCTAAAATGGGGATAATAACTACCACAGAGGACAATGTGAGTTCAGCGCTTAACACAGTGCCTGGCAAAACACAGGTGCTCAAAAAGTTCTATGGAATAAACGAATAAATATGGTAGGAAACTTTTAAAAAGAATTAGTAATTTTTGATGTATAATTTATAGATTTCATCTGCTTAAAGAATGTATTATTTAAAAAACATTATTTCTGGAACATTTCTTATGGTCTGCATGCTGCAGCCAGAGATATTCCAGAAAGTGCAAATGCAGTCAGGTCACATGACTGGCTAAGCTCAGGATAAAGCCAACCACCTCAGCACAGTAAACCAAGTTTTCTCCTACAGCCCTGCTTGCCTCTGCAGCCTCATTTCTTGCCACCTCTCATCTCTGCACCCTCTATCCCCTCCCAACCTAAAGTGCCTTGCTCTCATTTACCTCCGGGTCTTTGGACCTTCTGCCTGACGTGCTCCCTTTTACCTCCAATCTTTATTAACTTAGCTCCCATTCATTCATTCTCCAGGTCTCAGCTTCTCTGGCAAGTTCTTGATACTGCCCCCTTCGCTGACTCCGTGTTGAGGTTCTGGGGCTCTTCTTCTTCCTATGTGCTCTCCTACTACCATCCAGCGCTTTGCTCTATTCAGGCTCTTATACTGTAACCGCCTATTGATGTCGGCACTACTAGACTATCATAGCTCATCAGTTTAATCTCAGGGCCTGGCATATAGAAATAGCTCAGTAAGCGTTTGGTAAATAAACGTAGCGATCACCATGCTGATTCTATACCAAGGGTCCATTTGAATCGACAGGTTATATATATTCCTTCACACACCGCCCCCCGCCCCCCCCACTAATATCCCATTTTTACCTTTATTTGCTTGAAAACTCAGGCAGGTGTTATGTTCAGGTACAGACCTATTACAATGATCAGAATTACAACACTGTAACCACCCACTTCTATTTTAACCTAGTACCTCTAAAAACCTGACATCAAAATGTAGTTTACGAGCGCAGTTCATACCACTGAAGACTTTAGGCACAATATTTTTATTGTTTATACTTATAAACAAAAACTATCAATTTAGAATTTAAGATGAGGCATAAGAACAACAAAGAAACTATTTAATCTCACAGTTTAGCTTAAAAAAATTTCTGAACCTCTCATCACAGACAAGCTCTGCTATCAGCATTTAGAAAACCAATGTGATGATGCCCATGTATTTTCTAGAAATATTTTAGTGAATCAGTGTCAAAATTCAGCAATGTTCTTTAATAAGAACTTCAATTAGGAAGGAACAGTGACAGTGGAAATGTAATATTAAAACCAATACACTTCGAAATAAGCCTAACTCTATCATGGTTAAAGAGGAATATGGCAAGAAACAAAGACATGTAAATATGCAAATTGTGTTTTTCACTTTCTGGCACTATTTTCAGATGCACGGATATTTCACCTTCAAATGACATGACATGTAAAGCATTTATCAGAAGTTTTATAGACATAGCAATGCTAATATGAGGTATATATAAAAATGTTTTAGTGAAAAGTACCAAAGCAGAGCTCAGAATCTTTTAATATATCAAAGTCATCCGCTTTGTGGAGACAAATTTAGTGAGGCTAACCCATGTTAATTCATAATAGAAACTGATATTCCTTTTCATCAAAATATATGAAAAAATAGCTGGAGGCAAGGAACCTTCTGGACAGTTTATAGTCACCGAATGTTTTAGCAGTTCCAGAAATACACTCCAAACTAAGTTTCAGTCTTTAGGAGATATTTATAAAAAGGTATTATTTGTCAACAGTGTTTTTCACTGGGGAGTGAGACTGAAGAGTTCTTAAACGCCTTTTGTATTATTTGTATCACCTGAATATCCAAATATTAGTGCATCTCTTATATTAAAAAAATGCAGTTATTAAAAAAAAGTTATCCTATATGTACTGACATAATTTTTCCGAAGTTAAAGCAACACAGAGTAGTATGTATAAAGTGGTGCTATTTTTTACAATAGAACAAAATATGCATGTAAAATACACAGATTCCTGCCAGATAAAGGTTTACAAGGAAACTCTTCAAACTGTTCAATGTCATCAATGAGGATTTGGGGGAAAGAATGGGAGTAAGTGAAAATCTACCTTAGGCTGTGTTTCTATTATTATTATTCCCCTTTTTCAACAATGAGCATGAACTGTTTTGAATTAAATTCATTCAAATTTAAAGTTGCTACTGGAGATGGTTTATTTATGAATGCTACCCAACATACTATCTAAAGTCTTTTCAAGTACAAAGTATACAGGAAACTTAGCTACTGAGTGTAAATTTTTGTTTTAAAGTCTATCTTTTGATCACTAGAAGTCACCTTGGGAAAGTAACAACTTAAGAATGTTTCCTCGTCTCTAAAACAGAAGAATGATGGCAGCTACCATATAGGTCACTGTAAAGATTAAGTGAGGTATTCCACAAAAAGAGCTTACTTAGCCCAGTATCTTGCACACAGCAATAGCTAAATAATATCATTACTAATCTATCTAAATTCTTAGCATAACTTCTTCCAGCTACTTGCAAAACCAGTAAACAGAATGCTTATGGCTGGTCTGAGTCCTTCTACTTTGGATATTTTAGGAGGTAAGTGCAATATTTGATTTTAAGGCAGAAACTTTCACTCTGTATCTTAATACTGAGTTAAAAAAGCCCACATATTTGTACAATGCAGAGGGCCTTCCTTCCTTCTGTCATTTTCCCTCCTCAATCACTAACGCCCTCCCCTAGTCCGCCTTTCCTTATGTCAAATAACTTACATCTTTGATTGTATTAGTTTTGTATTCCTTGGCAATGGAAGGTATAGGAGAGGATTCAAAATTTGACAATGGCAGTCAGAAAAATAAAAATAAGTTGGGGCTTTAGGAAAAAGCAACAATTATGCCATTTGTCTTAGTGTTTCTAAGAGAAAGGAGACTATAATTGAATCAAAGTGGAAGTTTAGACCAAATAGTCCACACCAGGAGAAAGCTCTGTGGACCATGTTTTATGGCCCTGCTTTGCCATCATCTAAGATTGACAGTTCCCTGCAATTATGAACACATGTATCACTGTTGCTAAAAGTCTGAATCTGGTAATTTTAGACTTTGGAAACTTGGAGTGAGGTTCCAAATGGTGTGCAAGGAAAATGACTCAATTCTTATCTTTAGAAATCTTCCACTAAGGAGTTAATGCAATTCAGTTTTTTAAAACATTTATTAAGGCCCTGACAACTGTAAGCAGGCATAATGTGTGCTGCTTGCGTTTCTATGAAGAAGAAACGAGCTCAGGTTGTGGAATCCAGACAGAATTTATGTGGTTAGTATGTGGCAGAACCAAGACTGGAACACAGATATAACCCCAAAGCTCATTTATAAAACACCATTAAATTTGGGCACTGGTATCTATCTCTGAACCTCTCTGCCCAAACTGGAAACCCATTCTCCAAGCTGCAGGGGGTTGTTGTGAGGATAAAATGAAGCACTGCGTGTTAAGTGCCTGTCGTAAAGTTAGGTACATAGTGGCATTCAACAACTGTTAATTCTCTTCTCCGTGGTATTATAGCTTGATAGCAATATAAGCTAACCTGAAATTTAAAAAAATAGTTTTTACGATCTTGAAAGAACTATGTGTCTTGTCTTAGGCCTCCTGACATCAAGTGCTGATCAACTGATAGAATTAACCATTGTTTTACTTTGACAGTCATATATAAACAGTGCATGCAAAAGGTAGCAAAAAACAGGTACTTCAATAATTCAGGACAAAATGTGATACCACTAATTTACAAGTCTTTCTCTAGTTCAGAACATGCTGCCCTGGACAGCACCCCTGGAGATGCTAGCTGCTACCTTCATGGTGGCTAGAGAGCAGTAGACTCTTTAAGTCACAGGTCTTTCTTATCCCAGAGAAGTGCTATGTTGTTCAAAGTTTTGTGTTCATATCCATACTGACCTGAGTACAGCGTTTTATCTTTTATCTTATTATATTAATGTCTGTCACATTCAAATTAAATCCAATTTCTCAGACCTTGACTATAATAAACACATAATTTGGGCTGAAGGAAAAAAAACAAAACAGAACAAGTCTTCCTCTATTCATCATTTCCCTCCCTTGTGGCATCCTCAGAATTTCAGTATCACAGAGAAAAGGTTTTGCTTATTGAGAAAAGGCTTCTAATTAAATGCCATATAATTTTAAATAAACAGAAGACATTCAACACACTCTACTTTAAATAACTGCACACATTTTAGAAATAACACTTCTTGCTAGAGCTACAAAGTGCCTGATAAACATTTACATTTACAAAGTTATATAACAAGCCATAACATTAATTTACGCTCACTTTCTTCTAAGTTTTCAAATAAGGGTGAATAAACACTTCCACCTTATATAGACAAGAAACAAACAATGGCAACTCCTTATAATTTTATTTTCCCTTAATAAATTAAGCAGGACAAAAAAGAAAAAAAATGCCTAATTTAAAATAAGAATTTCCAAGGTACTTTAATATTCTAAATCACATTTGTTTATTAATGTAAATACATTTTCATTGACATTTTAGATAATTAGTTTTTTAATCTACATTATAAATTAATACAAAAGGACTGCCCTTGGATGAAACTTTTTGGCTTCAAAAGATTAATAGCCTTGATTGACTTCCACGAATATTTTAAATCCGATTGATATATTTCATATCAATGGACCAACAAAGTAAACAGTTGATAATTTCATTTGAAATTTAACTTAAAACTGAGTTTAATGGTAGACAGTTATGTACCATTTAGACCACATCTAAACTTACTTTTATAAAGAACACTTCATGTTTATCTCCTACACTGAGGTTCAGTGTTTTCATTTTATTTGCAACTTCCAGGGTTAAACATTTATTACATTTCCCCTCCCTTTTTTAGAAAAGTTGCTCAGTTTTCATAGGTATTACAGGTAATTCAAAATACGTAACAGAGTCTACTAAGAGCAAAGCACTGTATTAGGTTCATAGGGTGATTCAAAAATGACCAAGATTTTGATCTTGTCTTTAGGGAGTAAATAACAGTTACTAGTTGATGGAGGAAATGAGACAGGTACATAGGTAATTCCAAAACAAGCTAGAAGATGTCAAAAACCTGGAAGAAAAATAAAAGAAGCGATTCAAAAGTTTGCAGGAAGTAGAAAATATTTTTAATGTGGAATGCCTAAGACAAAACAAGGAACGGAGCATGTGAGTTGGTCTTAAAGGGCAGGGTAGAATATGGACATTTAGTGATTAAAGGCAAAGATATTCCAAGACAAAATGAGCAGAGGGTCAGAGGTGGAGAGTTTGTAGTCTGTATGAAAAATTAAACTTAAGTTCTAAGATAAAATATGCAATTAAATATTACACTTTAGAACTTGTCATAATTTTCAATAAAAAAAAATTAAGTGCTACGTTAAGAGATGTATAGCTTGAAGGTCATTTGAACTGCCATTCCTGAAACTGAGATTAATTCATGTAATGTTACATGTTTAACTGAAACCTACATTTACTACTCTGATCTGTTGATAACTGTGTTTAACTTAGCTCCATTATTCTCTAGAAGTATACTCAGACTAATTTGCTGAAGAGGAAACAACTACAGACTGAAGTAAAATGAACTGCCAGCTCAACAAACTGAGACAAAAGGAAGAGTGTCACTATGGGAACAGTGGAGAGGATGGGACACAGAGGAAGAGATTAGTGAGCGGGACAGTCTTTGCTATTTTGCATTTGTTTCAAGTCACACACTCTTGGAATCTGACCAAGTTGGTAAGGGAAAAAATTAGGTCATTGCTTTCAGTTGTTTCTATTAGATTTTTAATTCAATAAAACATAATCACATGCATTATAACTAAAAATATGGGCAATGCATTACAGAGTCCATTTTAGAACTAAAGTTATAAATAAGTTTCATATTCCAAAGACTGAAAAAGACATTTTGGATGAAGATAAAAACATAAAGCCTGCCGTATGAAGTGCACTGCTGTAAAACGTCCTGCACTGAAATGTGCATGTAAATGGTGGGGCGAATTCTGGGCTATTCTGTCTGGGATCAACACAAGAAAACAAATTCTTACAGCAGGACTGTGGGTTAAGAGTTCATGAGAAAACCTCTAGTTCTCCTAAAGAGATTTTTACTCAAAATAACTATAAATCAATAGTCTATTCTCACTGTTCTCACATTTTCAGAGCTGTTTAGAGTTTATGCTAAGGTCATTGTGAAAAGTCAGTGATCAAACATCAGCTCCTTCATTTGAGCCTCTTCCAATCTAGTCATCTATTCTGGAATTTCATGCACTAGTCCTTTTAATATAGGTACTGTTATCAACCAGACTTTTAAGCTGCAACCATAGAAAACAACTCTAGTTGGTGTAAACAGAAAAGGAATTTATTTGAAAGGATAGTTAGCCCAGAGGTGCTGGGAAAGCTGGAGACCAGGCTCAGAAAACGAAGAGCAATGGCAGGTTGTGGAATGAGGATTACATCACAGACACAGCCCAGCGAGAACCTTGGGAGCTGCGGCGGGTCCCTGGCCACTACAGCTCCCGCTCTGTGCCTGGACAGTGAATGCTCATTGGCACCACTGCCAGTGCCCTCTCCTTTTCCATTAGATGTCGCTGCCCCTCCCCTTACAGAAGAATTCTCTATAGTCCCTGCTTTCAGTTCCAGATTCAGAAAGTCTAGGTCACATGCTTAAGCCCAACCAGAGAAGGCCGAGAAAGCAAGCATATGACCCTTCAGGTTTTTGTAGCAGGAGTTGGGCTCTGCCTTCCATCAAGACCTATACAGTGAGGAATTAAAACTAGGAAGGAGGTCCTTCGGCTTGTTGGGCAGCCGAAAAAGTTAAATAACCAGTACAGGAACACTCGCCTATTCCGGAAAGAATGGCCAACTCAGTAAACGCCCTCTGTTCTCTGGCTAAGTGCTGCAATGTTCAAGTCTGAGTGGTGACCCACTCATCCCGCCCTCAGTTTTTAAACCTCCAGGCTGGGGCCACATTTCCCTCCGGTAAGTGTGTAGCCCCACCCCAAGTGGGTCAGCACAAGTCAGGCTCCCAGTTGAGACTTCTCTGAGTGGATGTTTCAATCACTGGCCTGCTGTTTTGTTCCTAAAACTAGGCCACAGTGGCCTCGTCCCTGGAAACTGGTTCTCATATTGCTCCCCTCTCTCACCATGCCCCGATTCCTGCGCTTGGGTCAGAAGAGCTGGTATGAGTCACAAGTTCATCACTTACAAGCTTGGGAAAAGGCTAGTTATTAATCTCTGAGCCCCACAATATTCATATGTTGTCAGGATGATGAAATGAGAGAAAAAAGCCCTTTATAGACTAAACTTATAAGCATGATCTCATTAGTTAACATTCTGATAGATATGATAAATTCCCCAGTTCTTTCGGATTGTAGCCTGTCTCTCTGGTTCTCCTGAGCACTCATGTCATGTTTATTATAAAAATTAATTTTGTAATCAAAGCAGTATGTGCTCATATTTAAAAGTCTTGTACATAGTAGTAATTAAAAGCTTACCCTAAAATCAAAACCCTCTGCCTATTTCTTTTCCACTCCCCGTCCTGCTCCCTAGAGGCTAAAACTACTCTCAGTTCTTCACCTCTTTTCTTCTGGTACCTCTGTACTGTAATTTTTATTAAATCAACATTCAGTATTAATATTATAATGGCTACTTAAATACTGCTTACTGCTGACCCAAGCTGTGTACTAGAATTTTCTTCCAACTGTAATTTAAATTTTTTCTTGGAGATATTTGCTTCCTCTTTTCCCACTTGCTTCGTTTTCTATAAATTTACTACTAATTCTTCATAAAGGCACCAAAAGATCCAAAGACTCTTTCAATGTCGCTTTTCACTTCGCGTCCAAACATTCAGGTAATTGGTTTCTTCCAGAGGTAGGCTTTCATGATCCTCGTCCTGTCTCGATGGGATGCCCATTAGACCTGTTACACAGCTAGTAAGTAAGATTTCCCTTTCTTCTTTCTTGTGTGGGACCCCGTTTTCTTGATCCCACACTTCTTTGTTCTTGGTTTACTTGATCATTTAGTGGAATATCCTCAGTATCTCCCTGAGGTGGCGTTCAAGAAAGATTAAGTTTTTTTGAGGTATGACTGAAAAATGCCTTTATTTAGCCTTATAATTGATTGACAGTTCAACTTAGACTTTTTTTTTTTTTTAAGATTTTTATTGGGGAAGGGGAACAGGACTTTATTGGGGAACAGTGTGTACTTCCAGGACTTTTTTCCAAGTCAAGTTGTTGTCCTTTCAGTCTTAGTTGTGGGGGGCGCAGCTCACCTCCAGGTCCAGTTGCCGTTGCTAGTTGCAGGGGGCGCAGCCCACCATCCCTTGCGGGAGTCAAACCGGCAACCTTGTGGTTGAGAGGACACACTCCAACCAACTGAGCCATCCAGCGGGCAGCTCAGCTCAAGGTGCCGTGTTCAATCTTAGTTGCAGGGGGCATAGCCCATCATTCCTTGTGGGACTCGAGGAATTGAACTGACAACCTTGTGGTTGAGAGCGCCCTCTGGCCCATGTGGGAATCGAACCCGGCAGCCTTCGGAGTTAGAAGCATGGAGCTCTAACCGCCTGAGCCCCTGGGCCGGCCCCTAAGTATAGACTTTTGTTTAAAATTATTTTCCACCACCTTTTTGAAGGCTCTATGCCACTGTATTATAGTATTCAGTTGTTGCTATTGAAATACCATTATGAATACCAAATGAATACCAAATGAATACCATTATGATTCCTATTTCTTTGTATGGAATCTATTTTTTTACTCTATGTTAACTTTTTAGAATCTTCTCTTTTCCCTTGGTGTTCCTTAGTGAAAAGAATGGAACTTTTTCATATAGATATTTCTTTAGTTTTGGCAATATTTCCTGCATTACTCCTTAGATACTGTCTTCTCTTCCATTTTTCTCTGGTATATATTTCTAAAACCACTATCTGTTAAGATGCTACACCTTCTGGATGAATACTAGTTTCCTTATTTGTCTCCACTGTTGTCCGTCTCTTTGTTATTTCTTTTACTTTCCTGATTTCTTTAATTTTATCTTTATTTCTTCTATATTTTTCATTTCTGCTACCTTATTTCCAAGAGCACCTGTTTTTACTTTTATAGCAGCCTATTTATGTTTCTTTGATTCAGTAAAATGTTCTTTTATATGAGGGTATTTTTATTCTATTGAAGTTTTTCTTTTAATTCACTCTGTTTCTTCTTGTACATACTTTGTTCTTTTTGTTCTGATCTCTGCCTCAATTTAGAAGTTTCCCTCAAACATCCAGTGAGCCTTAGATGGGTTTTCGTATTTCAGAGTGAGGCAGCCATTTGGAAGCTCTGCTGAGAAGCACGCTGGCTGACTACAGTAGCCCCCCCTTTCCACAAGGGATATGCTTCAAGACCTCCAGTGAAAGCCTGAAACCACCAATAGTACCGAACACTATTTACCATGTTTTTTCCTATACATACATCCCTGTGATAAAGTTTAATTTATAAATTAGGCACAGTAAGAGATTAACAATAATAATATAAAACAATTATAACAATATACTGCAATGAAAGTTTTGTGAATGAAGCCTCTCTCTCTCTCTCTCAAATTCTCTTATTATACTGTACTTACCCTTCTTGTGATGTGAGATGATACAATGCCTACATGATGAGATGAAGTGAATGACACAGGCATTGTGACGTAGCACTGGCTACTATGAGGGTCTCTTGAATACAAACACTGTGTGATCTGATAACCAAGCTGGCTACTGAGTGACCAATGGGCAGGGAGCATATACAGCGTGGAGACGCTGGGCAAAGGGATGATTCATGCCCTGGGTGGGATGCAGCAGAAAGGCGCAAGATTTCATCACGCTACTCAGAATGGCATACAATTTAAAACTTATGAATTGTTTATTTTTGGAATTTTCCACTTAATATTTTTAGACTGCGGTTGACCATGGATAACTGAAACCGTGGATAAGGGGGGACTACTGTATTCTTCTTTGTAGAACAACTGGAAGGCAAACTGGCTTTTCTACCATGTAATTCCTAAGTATAACTTCATCATGGAACTCCAAAACACCAGTATGTACAGGCACACTCTTGGGCTGTTCACCATTTCTAGCGCTCCAGTTTATTGCCTTGTATCTGTCGAGGTTGAGCAAAGGAAGGCAAGGGAGTAATTTCACCATCTAGTTTGCAGACGTTCACATAATTCCAGATTTCAACCTTTTGCCTTACCATCCCAGCCCACCCCACCCCTTAGTAGCTATTTCCAGACTTGGAAGCTTTCTAGTTTGATTTCTTTAGAGAACAAATCTCAGGTCTTCTGTGCTTAGTGTGGGGTGGGGTACAGAGAAGGGAATTGAAGGGGAGGGTCAGGATTTGTCATCTGGCTGCAAGCGATACTGATGTAAGAACAGACAAATGGACCACTGAAACAAAACAAAAAGGAGTAACCCATATATATGAACTTAATAAAAGGTGGTACAAATCAGGGGTGGGGGTGGGGGGAAATGGATGGTTTATAGAGGATACTCAGAAAACCACCTCATTATATGGAGTAAAACAAAAACCTCATCCCTCTCTAACACCATATATAAAGGTCAATTCCAGGGTGAGGGAAAGGGTCCATCCACTCAGTGTTCAGACTTCAAATCAAATCTCTCTTTTCAGTTCTACACCATGCTTATCCCTGCTTTCTCGAGTACTTAGTACCCCTGTGAATTGCCTCTCTTCTCCTCAGTAGCCTCCTTTAAAGAATGTTGCATTATAGACTTCTCCTCTCTGTTAAGCCAGTAATCAGCTCTTTATTTGCTTTCCAGCTTCCAAAAATGTCAATACCTATCCCTTTTTCCACTGTTGTGTTCTTCTCAGGTATCTTTTGTCCTTGAGAGTTTATACTTGTTTTATTCCTTTATTCTAATATTAGGGCTTTGGAGGAAACCGAAATAAACATGTTCAATCTGCTATGTAGAAAATCAAGTAAAGTTAAATCTACTCCTAAAATGCCAGGTCAGTAAGTTGAAGTCCCATAACCTGTTAATTCACCTCCCTAATAGTGATTGCCTACTTGTCTGAATAAAATGCATTCTCAGTGTAGGCCAAGAATCCTTCCTTTTATCCACTTGCCAAACCACTCTTGCTGTCTGCCTATACTGCCTCTTTTTATGATGCTCTTGAAACTATTAAATCACCTTTACACCTTGAAGGGCACATCTAGTCTCAAGGTCCCAGACTCTCTCGATAGAATTTTGTCTCCTTTTAAAACTGGAGTTTAATTTTTAAAATGAAAACTAATTTGGAATAAAAGGTGACAGGTGCTAATTAAAAAAACATTTACTGAGTGCCTACTATGTTCCAGGCATTGGCGACGCAAAGATGAGAACAACCTGGCCCTAAAGTTGCCCAACACGCTTGTCTCACAGCCTTTCTTAACTGGGAATCGTGTTTGAACCACAGAACACAGAAAATAATTTTGTTGACTATTTTCTTACTTCTCTCCAAAAGGGTACATAAGTAGTATCATGCTGAATGCATGGGAGAGACACTAATTCATTACACAAACAGATACCTAAGAGCATTATACAAGTTAAAACATGGTAGTAAAGGATTCAAATCCAGTTTGTCTGGTTCCAGCGCCTGAGCTCTTAAGCTTTATTGTTTAAAATCCCTTTCCAAGTGACCAAATACGAGTATTCTCCTTCCCCTGGAAACAAGGTAAAAATTATGTTGAAGTTATAGTCTATTATAAACCTTACTTAATATGAATTGTATCATGGGCTTGGGGGGAAAGATAAGGCCTTTTGCAAAAAGCAAAAGACCACATATTAGAAACTATATTTTGAATAACGAAAGGAAATAGAAAGCCATGTACACCCAAATTTAAGGGAATTTTTAAAAAACTAACCAAGATTAAAGTAATACAAGGAGGGTTGTTTTGTATTTTAAACGTACTTAAAAAAAATACAATATCTAGCTAAATGATTTTTAAAAATTAAACTCACTTAATATCGATGAAGTAAAAAAAGTATTACCTAAATCCAAGAGCTGGCTCACAATTTTACTTTTCATTCAAAACTTAAAACAACAAAACTATACTAAGAGATGCTTTACCATTTTTTAAAACAGCAAAGTATGCACAATACACTTTAGTTTCTTATTTTTTAAACATGTCAAAAATAAAACCAATTTGAGAAAACAGAAATTATTATAATACCTTTTTGGTAATGTTGCAACCTTCAAATTTTTCTGTAGAGGCATTTTCTCACAAATTTGGTTTAACAGAATAAAAGAATAAAAGGTTAAGCTGCTAGGTTATTTTTGATAACACCTTTTCCTATAATCTGACACCTAAACAGTCTACTATTAATAATAATGATTTGTATTTTAAACTAACAAGAAAATATTTTAATGACATTTTGATTGTGGTAATAAAACAAAATCAGAACAATTACTAAAAAGATAATTGTAAAATAAGATTTTAACAGATTCTTTATGTAATAGAAATCTCAAATTTTTCACTCATGTTTATCAATGCCTTCTGTGTAATTCCTCTTATTACTGACATTGTTATTTAACTGGGGCATTTGTTTTATTTTTTTCTCTCTCAAAGTCCTATTAGTTTGTTGATTTAGCCATACACCATACAATATTTTCAAGTTAGAAAAATGTGCTTAGCTTTCCTTTTTAAATTCAGATCTTCTACCCAAACCATTAACATTCTCTAACTGGCAACTTCTAATGTTCTTTTAGCAAATACTCATTAGATAAATTTCTCAAGTAATTTTATGTCATATAGGTTGTTTTCTTTTAATATATAGCCATAGAAAGCTAAGAATACATTCTGTCAAGACAGCAATTTCCCTCTGCTCTCCCACAGGTCTCTTTTCAGATCTGAAATGTCAAGATTCTAATGTTTACCAACAGATATATAATTCTTCTAATGTAACTTCCATGTATTCATTTGCCAATAACACAAAAAGTGCCGTCCTAACTTAAAACTTTTTTTCTAAATTCAATGAGGAAGGCGCAGGAGTCTTGCACTAACTGTGCTTTACACACCTCAAGCGTCTGGGCTGTTGCTTCATGCACATGTTGGGCCTGAAAAGATTTAGAATATACTAAAATTTAAATCAGAAACCCTGCCCGATTCTTTCATTCAAATAAATTTCTCAATGTATCTTCATTGTTGTCATGAACTTTCATTCTTATCCTAAACTCTTCAGCATCAATAAGGCACTGAGTAAACACGAGAATCTATGTTAAGTTATCCAAAGAATCCTAGATCAAGAATAACCTTGAAACCTGGGAAACGGGGCTTGAAGTTCAAAGCTTGGGTGCAGACAGGGTGTAGGTGGGTGGGAGCTGGGTAATTACATGTCGCTGTGCCTCTCTTACATTAGGGAAGAAAGAGCCTCGAGTCTCATCTACTGCTCTTAGTCATTAGTTTTGAGCGCTTGGTTTTAATAGCAAATGAAGAGCCACATGAAATATTAACCCTCAATTCTGTCTCAGATGTCATAACTATACATTCTAAACAAACTGACCCTCTCAATCCCAAACAATGAAATCATGGAACATATTGGTTGCGTTTTCAATCTGGAAGAAAAATATGTAGTTTTACAAATAAAAATTAAAAACCAGAATTTCATACCTTGTGCAAGCATGTTAAATTCCAAGAACAACGCTATGTGGTAAAGTTCCATGGCTTCTTCTGCCCTGGTCATGTTTGGTTTCCCTGCGACGAGAGCCTGAACTTCACTGAGACTCCCCACAGAGGGGCTACAGTGCAAAACGGAGAGGTCCACCACATCGGTATACATACAGTGTAAGATAACTTTTGCATATTTTTTTGGTATAATGGACTCATCTAATATAATTCTTGTGGGAGTCCTCAAAGTTCGGTCCGTGATTTCTTCACCAGTCCGTATCCTCCTTTGTAATAAATTTCGAAAAAATGGGGACCGTGCTGAAATAATAGCCTTGTGAGCTTTGAGCTCTTCATCTAAACAGTTCTGATTTCCACCAAAAGCTTCCACCAGTTCAGAGTCTGAAGAAAAACTAAGGACGACATCATAGTAACACATGTAATCAAAAAGTCCACGCATATCTACATCAAGGGAATTTGGTGTTCCAAATTCTTCACTAAGCTGAACGAGGATATCGACGTTTTGAAACCTTGAGTCCTCCATCCCAAACTCTCCCGTATACAGGTAGTGTAACAAAGCAGAAAACATGGGCATATCTATACCAGCTGTATTGATGTCCATTATGATCTCTGCCCCATACTCGGGTGAGGAAGAAAGTAGTGTTTTAAAAAAAGGACACCTTGCCGCCAAAATGGCACGATGAACAGGAAAACAAGTTTCTTGAAATATTAAGTCTACATCAGTACAATACTTGTACTCATAAAGATCGGCCATATCTTTCTGCAGTGTCCGGGCTTCGGGCCGAGCCAAACTGGCTTGTAGCGAAAGCTCCTTTAAGGCTGAAGTCCCCTCATATTCCTCCACGAGCGCGTTCACATCTCTGACATCCCACCCGGAGAGGAGCTCTCGCATCTGCTTGGCGTGATCAGCAGACCTATTCGATTTTCGACGCTTAATGAACTTCTTTTTGAGGGTGGCAAGGCCAGAGGTTCTCTTTTTTTTGTCTTGTGGTTTCTCATGGCCATGGTCAAGACTATATAATTTTGATTCACAACCATAGCCTTGCTGAGAATAGGATGATGTCCCTAAGAAGGAAATTAAAGAAATAAAAATGTGTTTTTTTTAACATTCATTTTCAACATTCACTTTAACATATATTTCATGTTAAAAATTGTTACAGACATTCCTGAACCATTGAAATAAAACTGACTTTTATAAAAAGTTCAAATAACTCATTTTATATTAAATAAGAAATAGGACAAACAAAGCAGATTTTTCTTAATTTTAAAAAATGCTTTTGGTTCTCTGGCTACCAAGGACCAGATATCATGGATCTTAATCATGGATTTTTAGGAAATGAGAGTTAGGCGGATCTGTAAATTAAGGATATTATTTATATATAATTGTGAAATGTTTTTTTCCCCTTAACTACGCAAAGGCTGCATTTGTATGGGGGGAAAAATGGACCAGGACACAAGAAACATATATTTTACTATTTCCACACCAATGGAGATTGCTCCTTTTCCTAGGGTAATTGGCAATTATGGTTAAGATAACCAAAGGAAAGATCAATTGTGCTATATAGTGACTCAGCTAAGATGAACATCATAAATCAGGGGCAGCCAGATAGCTCAGTTGGTTAGAGTGCGAGCTCTCAACAACAAGGTTGCCGGTTCAATGCCCACATGGGATGGTGGGCTGGGCCTCCTGCAACTAAAGATTGAAAATGGCAACTGAACTTGGAGCTGAGCTGCGCCCTCCATAACTAGATTGAAGGACAACGACTTGGAGCTGACGGGCCCTGGAGAAACACACTGTTCCCCAATAAAAAATTTTTTAAAAAAATCATAAATCAGATTTCCATTTGTTGGGAAAAAGATCTGGATGCTGCAGAATTATTATCTATAGTAACTTTCCACAGCTCAATTCTCTTTTCATCCAAAAAGACCACTTAAAACACAATTATATTTATATTCACAAAAGAAAATGAAGTAAGAAAACAGTTACCTATAAAAGTCTGCTGGGCTTGGGAATTTCCCCCTACCCTCGGGGAACATGAATGAGGATAGTTAGATGCATTAGCACCCATTTTCTTCAGTCACTCAGGCATTCCATCTGCTGACTCTTCAGAGTATAATCCCAGAGGCCTTTACGAACTTTCAACCCTGGATCCAACAGCCTCTTTTCATCCATTTCTTGATTTGAAACAAAAATAATTTTATTCATTTTTTTCAAATTGCACAGTAAAAGAAAAGTAAGTTACCAAAAACTGCTTTTATTTGCAAACAATGATATGCTGTCAAATTCACATGTAAAAATTTCAGGAAATGTAAACAAATAAACTGGAATTATGAGTCAGTGTTAGCTGCAATTCTGAAGCATAAAATATATTAATTATATACTTTCTATGACAAAAAGTAACATATTAGACTAACTTAAATACATAGTTATAGAGTTATTTCAAATCACAGGGAAAAGTATTTAGACTAACAAAATTTTTTTCAATTTTTAAAAAATCTTTCGAGGCAACCACCACTTATTATATAACATTTCTAAGCAATTTACAAAAACTTAGGAAGCTGATACCAGTACTACACATAAAAAAAGCAGATGATTAAATGATTGGTTTGTTTTTCTGCCTTAGATAAAACTGATTAAATTGTTCTTTAATCTGTGAAATTGGGCATTTTACTGAAAGAGGGGGAAGGAAAGGTGAACAATTAATACTAAATATCTTTAGGCTACTTGTTCCATAGCAATTTTAAGAGATATTATTATAAATACAGTGAGACTCAATAAAAAACAAAAACTTCTTTGTATCCTCCCCATAAAGCCCTGAAATAAAAAATACTGCTGTCTATTATGTAATATTTTGACTTAACATGGACAGGGCAGTACCAGTAAGAGACAATTTTAACAATTACAGAATAAATTCCACATCATGGAACCTTAACTTTCAGAACTGCCAGCAGGAGATACACAAACGTACAGAGAAGAAAACCTGAGAGAGAACAGGGTTAATAGGAATACTTCTAAACCTTTATAACATCTGTATATATTAAACTTATCTGACTTAAAAGGGATAACGGTTTAAGAGAAAACACAATTTAAAACATATTAGAAATGTTAGGAAACCAAGAAGAAGGCAGTTAATGTTGCTTCAGAATGAAGGAGGAAGTATTTTAACAAATAGGAAAGAGACAGACAGACAGACACACACACAAATCACAAAAATCCCTGCTGGAAAACAGAACTCTGTCAAAATTCTTGGAATTCATTTTCATCTCTGTTACACACACAGCATAACCGTAGGAATTCAAGTTTAAGAAAATCAGTTAACATTTGTGCTTTCCTTCAGTCTTTTCCCACCATACATGAAAATTAGTATTTAAGCATAGAATTCTCTACCTACAGTGTTCATGAGAAGGCTGGGAAACTTTCTACTAATTAGATGTTGTGCAAACTAGCAGTACCTTCAATCATGTCATTTACTCATACAAGCAAATTTCCTATTTGAAATTAACACAGCACATTACTTTTTACTTTGGTGTATGCTACTGAAGTCAGACAGGCTACAGGCAGCCAGAGATGTGCCAGATGTAAGAACTACCCAGCAAGGAATCCAAAGAGCTTAATATACTGACTATTTGGTGAACACTAAATGGTCAAGAAAATTATTTCTTCCAGCAAAGTCAGTTTTCTTAAAAGTTTGATGGTTAAATTCAGTTTTCTATTCTTAAATATAAGAAATGTAGAAAAGTCTACTTTCTTTTGCAATTCATTTTGAATGCTGTCAATTTTTGTAAAAAGGAATTAAATCTTCCTGTGTTAATTTCAATTCAAACTTAAAAAAAACAACAGTAAGTCTAATAAATCTTCATTTTCAAATTTAGCTCTTTAAAAGCTTCAAGGTTCTATCAGGCATTGTTAGTGGTTCTTTAAAAGAAATGAGGGTCGTAGGACGCCACGTTTGTAACCTCATTTACAGGTCAAATCCTAATCTTACTAAAGATTTGTATTTAAAACATAAAAACAGCAGAGACGATCCCTTTTCAAATTTGAAATATACTAATAAAAATCCAGAATAAAAAACATGTAAAATAAAAGCCTTTACTAAAATGAGGAGGGGGAAAAAGATTAGTAAGATGAGTTTTGACTCAGGAAGTAACAGTGGATGGTGAAAAGCGCTTCTAAGTGTTTCTAAAGTGTCAGTCACTTTCTCCTTTACTCATTCTTGAAGTTCCATATTGTTTCATTTTTTTTCTTTTTAATTTCTAAAGACTGCAGAGCAAATTCACTAACAAAGCACAAAGTACGCTGTTGAAACAAAACAAAGAAGAATGGACCCTTGCTTCCAGACGAAGAAAAATCAGAATTCACCAAAATGGACAGAATTTTCACTCTTACCTTACTGAATTACACGCGCGCGCACACACACACACATTTTATTTTCACCTGAGAATTTTGTAAGGTTTGTTTTGTAGGGACACAAAATACTATTATGTTGGTCTGTTTTGAGATTTAAACCATATGAAATACGCCTTTTTAAAAAGCTCAATTTTATGATCAGCACACTTAGAAAACCTAAAGAAACCATTTCCGGGCTACAAGACATCATGAGCCCCACTGGAGACACAAGAACAGACAAAGCACTAAGGAAGTCACAGGCTGAGATAAGGATGCTTGTCAATTTGCCACTATAATGAGCACCACAGAGACCGCTGAGGTCTCATCATGGAGAGGTGGCTTAAAACAAACGTGTCTTTGGGACTTAGGGACAGTCTCTTCCTGGAAGCTTAGCTCCTAGTCAGTGGGAATCCCATTCAAGAAGAACTGATACGGGTTGACATTTATATCTCCTACTGGAGCTCTAACACTAAAGTAAACTTGGTGGGAGCGATTTTTCTAGATCAAGTATAATAACCCTTAAGTTCACCCTATGTCACTAGTTCCAAATTCTGGGGGTAACCCTAACTGTGCAGTTTTAGTACTAAAGCTATACTCCTCAAAATTCTCAGGAACAAATTCATTCATTTCTTAAGGTAACCAAAACCCTATGCCAAATGGAGCACAGTATTCTGCTACGTACTTCTTAATCTAATCCGCTGCCTTTAGATGCTGGAAATGAGAGTCACAGTCTAATCCCTCCAGGGATGTTTTCATTCCAGGAAAGCATTGTCTGTCATAAAACAAGGAGAAATCCAATCTTTGGATGATATGACAGGAAAGGAAAGGGAAAGAGAGGGCGTACAGGACTAGGATAGGCCCACAGGATGCAACGGCCCTAGAAAACTGATAAATTGTTTTTCTAGATTCACCATTCTGGGGGAGCGCCCTCTGTTACATGATCAATCTGAATCAGATCATAGATCTCACTGGCTTAAAATAAGCTTCAAATGTAATAGCAGACCTAATTGAAGGGGGGCGGGAAATCATGCTGAATGCAACATAAATAACAACCCTGAGAATTTTTTAAAAACAAAAATCAACCTCTGTCCTCAAAAAACCCCTAAACCAGCATTTCCAGAGTCTTCCCAAAATTGAAACAAAGCCTGGCAGGTTTCTTTACTTCAGGACTTTTATTATCTTTCAAGTGCTGAGGTGCACTGTGAACTTCCGAAAGGAAGCATTCAGCATGATCTAAAGGAGACTGTTTGCCCTACATCTGATTTCAAATTGTACCACAAAAAATTTCAAAAACATACTAAAGAGAATAATAGTACACTGAGCCCCCAAAGCCTCCATCCATCACCCAGATTCCAGAATTATCAAAATTATTTTGGCTTATATTTAAATACTTAAATACAATGTGTAAGCTTATAGCTAGAATTTAAATGTTTGTTGTTATCAGATTCTCACAGAAATAAAAATCTGAAGACACATGTATGCAGATACATGATTTCAATAATTATCGTAACACCCATCAGCAGTATGAGCCAGCCATGTTAAGCAGTTAACATGAATTAACTCCTTTAATTTTCTCAATAATGTGAGGTGTAGGTCTATTATTATCCCAATAGTATATAAGGAGAGACTTGGGAAGTAAGGAAAAAGGCACGGAAGGCTTGGTGGCTAAACCAAGGTCACAGAGCTAGCAAGCTGCAAAACCAGGCCTGGCATTCAGGCGCTTAGGAACAATGTTATCTTTGAGATTTTTTTCCTCTCCTAAATGTCCGAAGGAAAAATTTCCAGAGTAGACTAATATAGTTTCATTCCAGAAATGAGAAGTGAGTACACACCTGATAGTGTGACTTTTGACGCTTACCAGGATTTCTCATGTGAAGCAAAAAATGACTTAAGTGAAAGGAGAGCTAATGAAACGAAAGCAGAAGTGCCTTTCTGAATATTTACAGCTAGACTACATGTTGCTTAATGGCAGGATGACACTTTTTTTATGCTTGATCCATCCAATTCTAAGCATTTGCCATGTGTCAGGCACGCAGGCCTTGGGAATACAGCAGTGATCGCATCCTGAATAGGACCCCTTATGAAATTAAGAAAAACTACTGTTCTGGTTTCCTAGTTTAGAGCCAGAGCTTCATGAATTAATAGGAGTGCATCAAGCAAAGAAGGAAAGGTCATTCAAGGTAGAAGAAATAGGATGAATAAACAGGAATAACTCCCAACCTTATAACTCTATTATGTACTAATACTACAACATAATTACTTACATTTCCACCAAACTGCAGTAAGTTTCCCAAGGGTAGGCACTCAGCTTATTTATCTTAGAATCCTTACCATCTACCACAGAACGCAAAGTAGACACACAATATTTGAGAGAACAAACGTTAGCTATTATCACCAATGTTGATAAATAATGTGTCCAAGGCCTAAGGAGTACAAATGTCTGGGTGTACAGGTAGGAGTTGGATCAAAAAGCCTCAAATCCCATACGAAGGTTTCGAGCCTTTATTCAGAACACAATGGGGGAACTACTGGAGCAAAGCACAGAAGAGTAGGACAGAAGTACCATTACATTTGTGTTTTAGAAAGATTACTAAATGGACTGAAGCAGACTACACTTGCTGCAGGAAGACCTATTAGAGGTGTCTTTCACAGCCCAGGAAAGTGTTAATAAGGATCTGACTTTATCTCTAAAATGAGGATAATAACACCTATTTTACAAGGCCATCTTAAGAGTTTAATAAGATAATAAATATGGACTTGACACTGGAAAAGCAGAAGTAGCCCATCACAAGAGAAGGGTTTCATGAGGGGCCTGTTCTTATGCCAAGTTTGACCTGGCCTGGATGAACTACACATTAGAGATGCTGAGGTATCCTGAAAAACTCAGTTTCTATACACTAAATCCTGAGGACCAAGTCCTGGAAAGTGATGAGTGAAGGACCTATACGGCTGCACTTGAAGACATGAATGGACCCCTTACTCTGCCACCTTAACCTCACAGCTCACACTCCAAACCTCAGAATAAGATCCTCCTGAAGCAATGGGTGGAGAAATGGGAATAGAAGGCTGAAAAGGTTCAGAAGCCTGCGTCTCAGCCCCTGGACCTTATTTAATCCCCGCTGTCTGAGCCTTTGGCCCTGGTAACTGTGACCTGATTCGGAAGCCCGGGCCAGAGCAGTGATGGCCACAGCAGCCGGAGCAGGAGCTGCTGGCGTGGCCCAGCCAGCCCCAACACCCAATCCTGTGTTGTCTTTTCCAGCAGCCATACCCTCCCAAACTGAGGCAGCTCTGGAAGGAACAAGAAAGATTTTCTCCAACAGCTAGGAAAAAGGGCCTATAAGCAGAGGGCGGAAATGATGACGAGGCCCTCCAAGATAGCTCGCAGAACCTGCTCAACCAACTGTCTTAGAAGGTAAAGGTGCCACCTGGAGCTTTTGTATTCATGACAGAAAGATTAGCTTTGAGCCAGGCACACAATATTTGAGTGAATAAATGAAATCACTGCTCTCCTCGGGGACAACAGTTTTTCCTGTTGGCTTAGTGGTACATAGAAAAGTGACTCTGGATGTTTTAGAGACGGCAATGAGAAATCTGAGCCTAGATTTGCATTTACAGAAGATTTGCAGAGAAAAATAGAGCTGAAATCAGAGAACATATTCAAAGCAACTGAAGTTAAAAGAAAAAACATGGAACTTACCATAACTTCATTCCAAGTCAAAAAATTCACATTTTCTGACACAAACTTAGCAAATGTTAAAAAACACACAACAGCGTATTTGTTGATGATGAGTTTTTGAGGGCTCCACTGGCAGAGTTGGGGAGATAAGAAAATAGGCTGAGTGAACCTGACAGTAAGCCTGAGACCACGACTGCACACGGAGAAGAGCCAAATAAAGAACAAAACAGAGACAGGAATAGAAAAACTCAAAGGTATCGTTATCCAAGACCATCTTCACAAAGACATCCAAAGCACTGAACCAGCAGGGTATAGTCATGGGACCAATCCCAGGAATTATTCAAATTCTTATAAATGGGAAGATTATAATGATTTGGGGGCTAGAGATAATTCTGTACTAAAATTATGTTTTTCTTCACATCAGCAAGACTAACAGAGTCCAAATAAATATGGGAGAAAACACCCCACTACTTTAAATTTTCAATGAAAAGTAAGAGCAAGCGATATAGAAGGAGGCGCTGGCCTTACTAACGGCTGCGAATTCCCTTCGCCCATCAGAGCACCTGCTGATACTTGCAGAAGCTTTGTTAGCGTGTCAAATGAGGATGTGCTCCTCCTAAATTTCTTCTGAAGTCTAAAGTTAGACAGACTCTTGTATGAAGGAAGTAGTGGTAGGTTTGATGATGAACAAGTTTTAAGAAGTGTGGCTATGAAGGACCCTCTTGCAGAGACACCAACAAGACCTCTTAAGTAAAACAAGAAGTAGAAAATCAGACAAAACTCTTGCCCTCATAGGGATTATGAGGGGCCTTTCTTGGAACTACAATAAAAAAAATTTTCGTATCTCCCTCCTCAACTCCACGGCTCGTCCTGTTACCCACCTGTTGCAGCAGAAACACTGACGAGGATATTACAGTCCAAATATGAGCCTGGAACAGGTAGTCCGGGTCCTGTTTATGCAGCGTAAGTCTGCGTCTCCTAAAACCCCGTTTTGCATTTGTTTAGGACATCTATAAGGAAAACTGAGATAATCCATGGAAGTCCTGATTACAGGACACCTAGAGAATGCTGCCACATGAGTGAGGAGGGGACGGAGGGGACGAGGGAAGGATGATGAGGTGTCTCTACCTTGCAGGACTGGGTGGCGAGCCCTGCTGGGAACCAACAAGAAACACAGGACAAAGGACAGTTTATGGGTGAACCAGGAATAATAAACATCACGAGTGTGAGCTCCCAGAAGGACATACCAAGGGAGAAATAATGCAAACAGAGCAGACATAAAGGCAGAAGTCTAACAATAAGTTTCCCGATACTGATACTTTAATTCTAGAGAGACGTCTATTACAATACAGCTTTCTATCAATATAATTCATCTACTTCTGATTAAGGATGTTATTTACAAATTTCCTATCAATGTTTGAAAAGATAAAAGAAGAGTCTAAGAAGTGCCATGGTTCATTTCTTTGGCATAACACATGACTGCACAGCGCTCCGCGAGACACAGGTGACGTCCAGGGTCTCCTCCAGTCCTCAACACGCCTGAGTCCACGTGTCTCCCAATAGTTTCTGTATTATTGTCACGCACATAGTTTCAGTAAGGTATCTTGGATATTAAAGTATGTCATTAACTAAGATTTTTAGAGATTACTTCTTAAAATCAAGACTCTTTATCAGCTGTCTCGTATCTGCCTTCTTTGAAAGGAAGATAAATACCCTTTGGGTTCACTGTGCCAAGAAAATAACACCTCACATTAACAGAACATACAAACAAAATTCCCTAGCACTTTCCATCTTTAGTTTTCCCTTACTTTTCTTCCTAATAAGATAAACTAATCCATTTCCTTATATGTGTGCTGGGTACCAGTTGAGACAGACAGGTCTTCATTTGACTCCCAAGTTGTCTCTTTAAAAAGCATTTCCTGTTCCTACCTTGGGGCCTGATATTTCCTTTGCCCAGAACACTTTTTCACAGTTTTCACACGGTTCACTCTTTCATTTTATTCAGGTCTTTGCTCAAATGCCATCCCCTCAGAGAGGTTTTCCCTAATCATCCTCCATAAAATAACATCTTATCCTATCCCATCCCATTTTTCTCTATCCCGTTTCTTCAGCTTATTTTCTTTACAGCACTTTTCAGTATTTGAAATTATATATTTGTTTGCTTGTTAATTGTCTCACACTACAATGTAAGCGCCATGACAGCCAGAACTTCATTTACTCAACATGAAATCTTCAGCACATAGAAAGGCGCTCAGTTGAAAACTGCTGAATGAAATCAGTTTTTAAAAAATAAATATTCAATAAGGAAAGACTTGTTTGTAATCATTCTTTAAACTTCTCTGTCCAAAAATTGTTTCTCAGGATCCATATTCCTTGAATAGTCTAAGCCTCTTAGAAGAGTGATTTAAAAATTGCACTAATACTCGAGAGGAAAACAAATACATTTCCTAGAAAAAAAGACGCATGGATCACAGCCTCAAATATGACTCTGTTGAAATGTTTCAAAATACAAAAGCAATGAAGTAATTATAAAAAAAAACACCCAAAAAACAAAACACTAAGGCTTCAAAAAATTAAACACAGAATTACCATACAATCCAGCAATTCCACTTCTGGTTATATACCCCCCAAAATTAAAAATTCGGACTCGAACAGATACTTGTACACATATGTTCACAGCAACATTATTCACAATAGACAAAAGGCAAAAGCAAACCAAGTGTCCATCGACAGATAAATGGATGAACAAAATCTGGTCTGTACATACAATGGAGTATTTTTAGGTCTTAAAAAGGAAGGAAATTTTGATACATGCTACAACATGGATAAATCTTGAGGACACTATGCTAAGTGAAAAAAGCAAGTCACAGGAAGACAAATATCATATGATTCTCTTTATATGAGGTACCCACAGTCAGAATCACAGACAGAAAGTAGAATGGTAGTTGCCAGGGGCGGGGGGTGTTAGTAATCAATGGGTACAGAGTTTCAGTTGGGAAAGATAAAAAAGTTCTGGAGAAAGATGGTGGTGATGGTTGCACAACAATATGAACGTACTTGAAGCCATTAGAACTAAATACTTAAAACTGGTTAAAATGGTAAATGTTATGTTACATATTTTTAACCATACTTTTTAAAAATAGAAAAAAAACCCCACTAAAACAGGCAGACAAGCAATGACATGTCTTTCCTTTTTCACAGTCCTTTAATGACTTCAGCGCAAGTATTAACAGAGATACATAGTTTACACACATTAAGTCATTTTATTCTCACATTAAGTCTTCACTGCAGACAGACAGGCTTTGTCCCTTTATCTCCGAATGAGGCCATAAAGGTAGAAAAGTGCAGTGACTTATCCAAAGTGAAATATATACAGTAAAATGGCAAAGTCAAAACTAGACCCCAGGCATTTTGAGCCCTAATTTAGTGTATTTTCTCCCGTAAACAAGGAAGCATCTCAAAGTATTCAGTCCAATACCAACCTTTCTGAAGAGCAGAGCCAGGTCTTCCTTATGCTTCTCTGTCTCCTACACTGCTGTTTTCGTTACTCAAGTCTTAAACTGCTCAATTTTCACTTTATCCCCCAACAAAGGTTAAGGGACAGATATTAAATTAATCTCTAGTGCTCTGAATTGTTGGTGAACAATAAAGTTTCTGGATTGTGGATTATGTCCCACAAATATCAACCCCCCAGCATTCAAACAGCAAAGACAATTATGACTATGCTTCTCTATGTTCACTCCTTTCTATTACTCGTTTTTTTCCTCTTTTGAAGGAGATAACGCTTGTAATTTCTGTAATAAAGAAAAAAATATGTACAAAAGTAGAACAGTAAAACAAACCTCCACCCATCACCAAATTTCAACAATTACCAATTTGTGGAAGTCTTTGATCACTATATCCCAATCCACTCTCCATCCAATCCCTCTAGATTTTGAAGCAAATCCCAGATAGCATATTATTTCATCTGTAAATATTTCTAATGTGCATCGCTAAAAGAAAGGATGTAAAAGAACAACTACAATACCATTATCATATCTAAAATAATGAACAATAATTCCTTAATAAGAACTTTCCAGGCAGGGTTCACATTTCCCCAGTTGTTTCATTTTTTTTATTAGTTTTTTTGAATCAGAACCCAAATAAGGCCCATATATTGTGATTGGACGACTATCTCTTAAATTCCTTTAACAGGTTCCTCCCCGCTCCCCTCCTTTTGCCCTTGTAATTTTCTTTGTTCAAGACATAAAGTTATTACAGAATTATACACCTGAAATCTATGTTATCTGATATACAGTTTGTAGTGAAAAGACAGAATAAATTATTCTTTAATTTACTAATTTTCAAAACAATTAACTTTCCATCATTCTCTAAAGATGATAAGCGAGTTTAACAAAAATGTGTTCATGGATTTCAACGTATTTAATGGGTTTCAATCCTTTGTAGTTATCCTTACTGAGGGTCAAATTGTCCCACATTTGGACAGTGGAAGCTTATTCAAATTGGCTCCTGAGACCTTATGACACAACGCTACTTTGCATTTTGGGGTTACATCTTATTTCAGTCTTATCTTGCATTTTTCTTGCTTTAGGCCTGGAAGTAGCCATCTCTTCGAAAAAGCCCTAATTTACCATATTTTGCCGTGCATAATGCACGCTTTTTTGCCCACATTTGTGAGGGAAAAATGATGTGCATTATATATGGGTAGTACTAACTTGGTGTCTATATAAATGTTTTTAATTCTTTCATTATGAGTTAAAAGTGTAAATCTAGAAATCAATAATGTTATCCGTATGCAAAATAACACCCTGGAATACGATAATCCGTTTTGTTGAACTTATGATGAACTTGGAATGACGCAGTCCTTGGCCTTCTAAGATGCATAAATACTATCAATTTGTTATCAGTACATAAAATTTCTTGTATCTTGTATGTGTTCTTGTGTTTTGTTAATGATTTGCTATATAAAATTCCCTGTACCATAATATGTTAAAAAAAATAAATGCTAAAATTCCTGTATAATACAAAAAACAAGTACCTATATGTAAACAAATAAAAACTTGAATTAAAAAATTAAAACAAAAGATTTTTTTCCCCCCCTGAAAGTTTGGGCCAAAACCGTGGGTGCGCATTATACACAGAAGCGCATTATACTATATATGGCAAAATATGGTACTTCAGTGGGAACTGGTATGTAAAAACCACAATCTCGGATGGCTGGTTAGCTCAGTTGGTTAGTGCGTGGTGCTAGTAACACCAAGGTTGCTGGTTCGATCCCCACTTGGGCCTCTGTGAGCTGCGCCCTTCTTAAAAACACATCAAATCAAATAAAAAATAAATAAAAACCACAATCTGAGTGCTGGTGGCTTTCACTGCCTTTTTAGTACACAGAGCTAGGACAGTTTGTACACACATATCAATTTACACATGCATATGCGAGTTTATACCAATGCTTCAATTCACATTCAAACTTATAGGGTTTTTACTTTGTCTCATTGATCTCTCATCTGCCAAAACCCTATTCTCAATGTTGCCTACATAAGTGTTCATATACTTTATCCCACAGTAACACAAAACAGCCAAGAGTTAAAATGTCAACACTACCATCAACAATCTGAGGTCCGTGTGGTAGATGAATTAGACTGGAAGCAGACACCAAGTTTGATTTTGTGACAATTCGAGGAAGAGGTAATAACTAATGACTTGGTCTAAGTTGTTTGCAGTGGGATTAGTGAGCCAGTTTGATACAGAGGAGAGGGATGAGGGAGAGACAGCTACAGTTTTGACCCTGGATGCACAGAGTGTTTTCAACTAAAGGCATTTAGATAGAGTGGACAAATCGAGTTTCATTTCCCTGAAAGCATCTTCCAGTTTTTTGGAAGTGGTTCAATCAAGAATACAGCATAAGTACAAACTCCTTAGTCACAAATCCGTATCAGTATTTCCCAAAGTGCATTCTATGGAACACTAGTCTTGCAAAATAAAAGAAAATGAACCTTTTAAAAAATCCCGGTTAGGCTGGGAAATACCACTTACTATAGCCAAATTTGTAGCATTATTCTTTAAATATTTGAGTATTGACTATATGCCCTATGCTAAGTGCTGCGGGTTATAGTTGTGAACAAAATAGTCTTGGTTCTCATGTTGCTTACAGTCAAGTGAGAAAATGGACGTTTAAACAAATAATTACAGAAACACAATTATATGCTGGGGTAAATGCCATGAAAAGCATGGGCTGCTATGAGAAAGAATGAGTAATTTGATTTATTGGTATCAATAAGCCCAAAGACATTAAGAATACATAAAGCATACAGAAAAGAGATCTTGACTTAAATACATAAATATAAATAATACATAAACATAAATAAGACTTGACACTATTTACTGACAGAGGTAGTAGGTACGCGATGCTGGGGAGTTAAGGCAGAGTATGCAGTTTATCCTGGAAAAGCAAGAAGGCCACGATGACTCAGGCAGAGAAAGGGGGAGAAAAGGGGAAAAAAAGGGGTAATGTGAGATGAGACAGGACAAGTAATGAGAAGCTGGTCATGCGCTTCACTCCAAAAGACTCAGAGTCCTGAAGCTAAGAAATCTGTTTAAGTTAATTCAACCTTTCCAAACTTAATCACAGAAACCTTTCTAAGAAAAACCAGTAACAGGGCATGTACAGTGTTCCATGGAACACACTTTCAAACATACCGTGTTTCCCCGAAAATAAGCCGCAGTTAAGATCTCAGCCAGGCGGACGCATTTAGTACGTTATGACGAAGTTCCAGAAGAAGATGACATGACTGTATTTGAATAAATGTAGATTGTTGCATATGAAAAAATAAGCCATCCCCTGAAAATAAGCCCTAATGGAGCAAAAATTAATATAAGACCTGGTCTTATTTTCAGGGAAACATGGTAGGATAGCAATCAAGGTATGAAGTGAAGGGTTGCACATTTTGAGAGAAAGTAACAGTGTGGAAACTGGTTTTTTAAATGTATTTAAATTTTGAATGAAAAAAAAATCAAAAGATATTAAGCAGAACAACGTTAACATGGTAGGCGTGGGACTGCTGTCTTTAGAAAAACCTGCTTGCAAGCTTGGTCCTGGCTGGTCTCTGGAACTTGGATTTTGGACGTTCCGACCGTCCCTTTACGGATAAGGATGGTTCATGCTGCCTACACTGTGCAAACAATATGGTTTATGCGGAGTATCTGCTTGCCTTCTGCGAGCCTGGAAGTTTGGTACATGCTAAGTAGCGGGTGCTTATGTGACTAGCCCTTAACAAAAATCCTGGGTGCTGAGTCTCGAATGAGCTTCCCTAGAAGATAACACTTCACATGTGTTGTCACAAGTCAATGGTGGAAGAATTAAGTGTGTCCTGTGTGACTCCACTGGCTAAACACTCTGGAAAGCTTGTGTCTGGTTTCCTTTGGACTTCGCCTCATCAGCCTTGAATGTTGACTGATTTTTCTTTGTATCCTGTGCTAAACAAATGATAGCCACGAGTCTGACTGAATTCTGTGAGTCCTAGTAAACCTGGGATGGGCTTAGGGACCCAGACACAGCTACAAAACGGGGCCCTGTGAAAGGCCGCCCTCTACCTCTGTCCTCCAGCCTCCCAAAATGAAACTATGTTACTCTGGAATAAATACCTAGTTAGTATTCAGGTATAAAGCTATTTTTAAAAACTCTTGAAGGAAATTAACATAAAAATTGGAATAGTGGCAACCTTTAAGAGATGAAGAAAGTGGCTGTGGTTGGGAAGAGGCATGAGGGTGGGCTTCTAGAAGGCTTACCCTGTTCTAGCTCATGACCAGCGTGGTGTCAGCTTTAAAATAATTTGTTAAAAAAGAAGTTAAACTTAAATTCACTTAATGTGCTTCTTTGTATGTATATTATTTCACAATAAAGCATGTTTTGCTATAGCTAGTGCAGATTGAAAGTTGTTAGCTGAAGCTTTGAAACTAAATGCATTTCCTACAGAAAAGGACATGGAAGAATGAACGGAAGTCTAAGTACTAAGCCACAGGAAATGCTGATCATTTGAAACTTAAGCGAGAACTGAGTAAATGGAAAACACTAATCACCCTGGGCAGTGACCAGAATAGACTGCATGTAAGAAGTGGCATCTGAATGAGCTTTACTTCAAACTGGGAAGCCATCCCTTTCCTCTTACCAGAGTTTTGGATACATTTCAATTTCAGTATTGTCACTCTGTAAGGACAATTCATTGTTAAGATGTCCACGTCCTCAAAGACATTAAGTTCCTAGAGTACTGGGACTGTGTCCTTTTTTCAGTAACTACCTTGTTTCCCTGTAAATAAGACCTACCCCGAAAATAAGCCTCAGTTAAGATCTCAGCCAGACGGACACATATAGTACATTACGGCCATGTTCCAGAAGATGACATGACTGTAATTGAATAAATGTAGATTGTTGTACATGAAAAAATAAGACATCCCCTGAAAATAAGCCCTAATGGAGCAAAACTTAAAATAAGACCCTTATAGTAAAATAAGACTGGATCTTAGGTCTTACATTAGTTTTTCCTCCAAAAGATGCTTTAGAGCTGATTGTCTGGCTAGGTCTTGTTTTCGGGGAAACAGGGCAAGTACCTTGAAGAGTACCTGATTCATAATGAGCCTTGGATAAATAAAGGCTTAAAAATGGTGAATGAAATCGGGAAAGGCCCACATCACAGAAGCTACAAAAAGAATGTAAAGAATTCTGTGATCAGTTAAGTATTCTTCATTTTTCCTCTTTTTCTCCTACCTTTGGCAAACTTGCAGGTGGTCACTGTGTTTACTAAATTCTTTCCCCTCTACTGCTACCTCCTCATTGTTTCTTCAACAACTATCTAAACACCAACTAGGTGAGCTTACCATCTAGTGCAAGGCATATTTCAGTAAACAAATAACACAAAGTTGCAAGTGGATACAGAGATAAAGACTATGAACATGGCAAGGAAGTCAAAGAGGGTGGTTCCCTCTTTCCTTCCAGGAAAGGCTTTCATGGAAAGATGACAACTGCTCTGGTTCTTGAAGGATGATAGAATTTAAACATGGAGAAATGTAGGTACTAAGGGCATTTCAATAGAGAAAACAGCTTAAGAATTAATAGGTATAGGAGAGACACTATATAAGGAAATGAGGCAAGAAAGGCAGGAACTGACTTGATAAAAGTAAGAAAGAACGAAGTAAAGATTATGCCTCTGTCCAACTAGGTAGAGCTGACAAAGGAGACCAAAATGGAGCAGCCCGAGAGGGCGAGGAAAACCAGAAGACTGCGGTCTCATAGAATTCAAGACAGGAAACTGAACTGGAAGTGAAATTTGGAGAAAGCAGATGTTTTGTAACTCTTTTTCAAGAAAGGCTGTAAAGAGGTGCCAAGAAGTAAGGCAGTAGTAAAGAGAAATGTGGAGGTTTGGAAAGGTGTGTGATGAAGAAGGAGAAACTACAGCAAAATAAGTAAGTGGAAAGGAATGATGCAGTCAAGCAGTTTTCAACCGGGGAGATTTTGCCCCACTAGGGACATCTGACAACAATCTGGAGACAATTTTGGTTGCCACAACTAGGGTTGGGGAAGGGTACTGCTAGCCTCTAGTGGGTAAACGCCAGGATGCTGCTAAACATCCCGATGCACAGAACAGTCTCCCACAAAACAGAATCATCTGGCCCCAAATATCAACAGCGCCAACGTTGAGAAACCCTGTAGTAGAGTGTAAGGGATGCAGAAGAGAGCAAGATTAACCCCAAGAAGCCCGAGAAACAAAGTCTTAGGTAAAGCAAGAGCAAGAGCATTCATGGAGAAGGAACACTGTTGGTTCTCTATCTAGTGACCCTGATTACAGCACGATGCTGGAAGCAGCTTTATGCGTTATTTGAAAAGTCTATTGAAACATGACAACATTTCAACTTCTCCCATAAACATCAACACAATGTGCATGTCTTAAATCATTATCTACCCTGTGCCTATGTGATATAGCTTTATCTTTTGGGATACAGTCAGGGTTTAAAATGTGGACTATGTCTTTTTAAAAAATTGTATACATGCACAGAAATCACACATTAAACAGTTAATAGATATAAATGATCAGAGTCCATTGCATAGATGTAGATGTGAACAAAAACCATCTCCATCTTTGTGTCCTTTCACGCTGTGACCTTTGACCAACCTCACTGCCCTAATCAGCATAGCAAAGTCTTCTAGTTAATCATTACCTGTGTTCCCTAAAATGTAATCATAAACACTTTGGTTAGTAATGGCCAGAATGACAACAGAGATGACTATCAAACTGGTGACAGTGCCACTAACACGAGGTACGCCCTCCCACCACTGCATTCTTTATCCCTTTGTCTTGTCAATCAATAGTATCTGCGTTATATTTTTAAAACAGTACAGTAACAGGAGTCTTTAGCAGAGAATAATTTGCGCAAAACTGCTGGGGCGTCTGTCCACTCCAGCCCCATCTTCCTGTAGGTAAACCAGCCTACAATACATTGTTATATTCAATGGGGCTGTCTGCTTCTTTCACTCTGAAGATACCTTCTCATTATGGTGGCCATCATACCTTTGCCCCACCATAGGACAGTCCATATACTAGTGTAAGTTTATTTTATAACATTTCCTAGGTACCATCTAGAAACTAGTTACAAATGAGCTATAGTTTACCAGTTCATAGGGATACTGAAACCGGAAGCCAACTGAGTCCGGGGCTCATTCTGCCTGTGCCGTTCAGCCAACAGACTGACACAGCAGTTGGGCTATTTAGAATAAGAGTTTATTATTTAAACACTGGTGGTCTGAGAAGGCAGCAGGTTAACACCTCCAAAAACTGCCTTAACATTCTCAGACCGGCTCTGGATATTTAAGGGAAAATTTGGGTATTCCTCCAGAAGCTATCAAGCTACAAGATAGTTGGGGGGTGGGGGGGCGAGGTCTGCATGGAGCCTTCCCTCTGGCCAGGTGATTCTCTGGTGGAATCAGCAACCCAGGAACAATGATGGGAGTAGCCTGGAAAGATTCCCAGCCCATAGAGATTGTGATCAATAAGCCTAACGGTATTAAGGATAAGTTTCAGGGTAATTTTCTGAAACAGGGAACTGGGTGGGACAGGGGACATTCGGAGTTGAAGGCAGGTGCAGGGAGTTGATGAACTGTTAAGCTATAGGTAGGTCAAGGAAAAGGGAGGCCTGGGACAGCGACACCTCTACTGTGGGGGTCCCAAACGAGCCCTGTTTCAATACTATATGAGCCCTGTTTCAATACTATATGAAAAGGAGCACCAGTTGTTGTTTTTTTATCTTTATTAAATTGATTGGGGTGACTTTGGTTAGTAAAATTATATAATAAAATTATATAGGTTTCAAGTGTACATTTGTATAATACAAAATCTATATTGCATTTTGTGTTCACCACCCAGAGTCAGTTCTCCCTCCATCACCATATATTTGAAAAGCACGTTTTTTAAGTTGCAAAGTGATATTGTTACAGAAGGCTAAACTGAGTTGACAGTGGTTATAAACATGGGGTTATAACTATCTTTGGTGGGTAGTACAATATACTTTAAAACCACAATTAGCTTTATCATATAAATTTTGCTTTGTAACATAAGCACGAAAAGACTATTGACACATGAAAGGTACTGAGAGAAACTAATCAAAACACTGCTTTCAATTAAGAGAATTTTCATTCAAACATTTTCTGAGCACCTACTATGTGCTAATAATTAGCACATGGGGATATGACAATGAACAGATACAATTTTTGCTTTTCAGGTACTTAGGGGCAAACTGGTAAATAGGCAATTACAATATAGAGGAAGCATATGAGGTGTGATCAAAACTGAATGCTGCTGCCAAGTGCCATCTAATGGAAAGGCAGGGATCTTCAATACAGGAAGCAGCACTTTGAATCTTACTAACAGTGTGTGACAAGTTTCAACTTGTTCTGTGCAGTTAATCAGGTGTGAGCTATCGTTGAGAGAAGGTGAGGTCTGTTTTAAAGTGTGCTGTAAATCATCCTCCATCATGACAACGCTCTGTGTCACACATCGCTTCTGCTTTACGGCAATTTCTGTCAAATAAAAATATTACGGTGTGTCTTCATCCACCTTCTGGTTCTTCCCGAAGGTCAAAATGACCATGAAAGGTAAATGTTTTCAATCAATTCAGTACATGGAGGCAGTCACGACAGCGCAATTAAAGACACTCACAAAAGAGGACTTCCAGAACTGCTTCAGAAAGTGGCAAGAACGATGGGATAAGTGTGTTTGAAGCGAGAAGGAGTATTTTGAAGGGGATTAATGACAATGTGTCTTTTATTGTAATAAATTTTTAAAAATTTAAACATTCACCGTATTTTTTTTTCATACCTCATAGATTAGCAGAAATAAAGAATTCTGAAGCCAAACTGCCTGGGTTTGGATCTTGCTCTGCCATTTATAAGTTGTGCAATCTTGGGGGCAATTTTGTAAAGCTTGCCTGTCTGATAACAATAAAAGTGTCTACCTTATGCGGTTGTTGAGAAAGTGGTATCTAAGATGTAAGACTGACAACCTAAAAAGTGTGAACTTTTCCTTTTCTTGATGAAGATAATGGGGGGAGGGGTTGGGATGCCAAAATAATGCTCTAAAACTATGGGAAGGTCCAAGAAGAGAACAAAACCTCGTTCACTGAGGAAATAAAAGTAATTGTATGTGTAGAGTGGGAAGGGGTTGTGGCAGTAGTAAGATATGAGCCAGAGAAGCAGCAGAAGCTAAATAGCAAAAGCCATGTAATCCATGACAAGTTGTTGTTTAATTAAAAAAAAACAAACATATATAATTATTTTAACTGACTTTTTCTTACTCGAGAATTAATAAACCCACAGGACATAAAGAACACATACATATAGAAGAGAAAGATTGGCTTAAACATTCAAAAGCTGAAATCCAAACAGCATTAAAGGCATTTACTTAATTTTGAAAAGTTGATGGATAAAAAAGGAATCTGTTCTAAACATCTGTTTAACTAAGGATCTGTTCTAAACACCATATTGTGTTCTCATAGATAACCTAGTAAAACAAGAACTCTGATACGACTCACTTTACAGATGTGTACGACTCACTTTACAGATGTGTAAACTAAGGTACAAGTAGGTTAACTTGTCCAAAGTCCAAAGGTAAAAAACTAGACATCAAAACAAGAAGCATGTTCTTCATAGTCAAATGTGACAAATTTCTTTTTCACAATAATCTCAATTCATGATATTATAACTTCTACATGTATACTCTAGTCCTCTTTTCCTTGTTTTAAAAATTACTATGTTGAAGTTTAATTTATCTGACTGAAATCAACAAAGGGTGAAGTATATATACCAAATTGGGAAATTTCTCTCTCCTTTGTCAGATTTATTGTTGAAACATGTGACAGAACTCCCGTGCTTCCCCGAAAATAAGACCTAGCTAGACCATCAGCTCTAACGCATCTTTTGGAGCAAAAATTAATATAACACCCGGTCTTATATTATACAAGACCGGATGTTATAGATTATATTATATTATACCGGGTCTTATATAAGACCCAGTATTATATTATATTATATTATATTATATTATATTATATTATATTATTTTGTATTATGTAAGACCGGGTCTTATACTAATTTTTCCTCCAAAAGACGCATTAGAGCTGATGGTCTGGCTGGGTCTTATTTTCAGGGAAACATGGTATGACTTAGTAATTAAGGCTATAATGAGATGTGTCTATCATAAACTATTACTAACGTTTGCTACAAACTCATCTAGTTCTGTCACAGATTTTTTACTTACCAGAAAATTCTCATGTCTAGTCTCAAGCAAGCAAAAAATATTTTGGGAAAGTCTAAAGACAAGAATAATTAGGTCTTATGAAGCAAATTATGGGATTTTCCCCCAAAGAACAATTCACAAATAAATCCCCGACAAAACAGGCCTAAAGAAGGAAGGGAGGGAGGGAGGAAATTGCACAGAAACAACACAATTCATTTATTGCTCCTCCCAGGGTTCCTCTTTAGTAGGTAAGATTTTTTCATAAAATTTAAGGGACTGTTAAACTTTTAATCTAAGTGAACACTTTTAGAAAATAATTAGGGGCAAGCAAAGAACACTTTGTATGTCTAGTCTAAAGACAATAACATACCTCGTGTTTATTAAAAAATTGTTTACAAAGCACTTTTTCGTGTTAGTTCATCCTAACAACTCACTGAGTACCTATAATGTATACCAGATACTGTGCTTACATACTGTAGACTTTGGCTCAAAGTACACTATTACATGGAAAAGTCAGACATACAAGCAAGTGATTATAATCCAGTGCAATGAAGGCTGGAAGAGAGGTCCGAAGTACTAAGGGAGTGAGTGTGTAACTACCGGTAAAGATAATGTTTGAACTGGATCTAGAAGAATAAAGACCAATGTATCAATCAGGATATTTTTTGATGGCAAATAACTCCAAAGAATTGGCTTAAATAATAAGGAATTTATCTGTCCTAAGGAGAAATGCTGGTTGGGAAAAGCCCCAGGCCCAGTACAGTATGTGCCTAAAATGATGTTATCACGGACCCACGTTCATTCTACCTCACTGCTCTGCCATCTTCAGGGAATGTTTCATCATCCCAATGGCAATTTGGGAAACGTGTTTGTTAAGATAGGGGATTGTGTTCTCTTGTTCATATACAAAAGGGGAAAAATCCTCTCCCCTAGAAATAGAATGTCTCCTTCCCTTCAATCTGACTGGGACAAATAACAGTTTGCAGGGAAATGCCTTGAGCTGATTGGCTTAGAGTAATAAAAATCTAGCTCTGGAGTGGGCAATTAATCACCTTCTCAGTCTCCTAAATGACAAAGAATAAGAACTCCAAGCACTGAGATAAACATGAAAAACAAAAGTACAGAAAACAATAAACAGCTTGGTATGACTGAAGTGATGGGAAATCTAAAGCTGGATAGTCTACAAACTCTTGTGAATTTGGGCTTTATCCTACAGCAATGGAAAGTTAATACAGGTTTTTTAAGTAGGAAATAGGGTTTTTTAAAAACAGAAGTGTGGTAACAATATAAAAAATAGCCAGAGGGAAAAACTGAGAGTGGGAGAACAAATGGCAGAGACTTGGTTGGTGGGCTGTTCAATAAATAGTCCATAGTAGTAAGGAAGTGGTAACAGGGAGGGAAAGGATGGAATAAAAAAATACTTACATGGGGGCAAAGCTGCTATGTCAGACGCTGCTATACTTAGTTGTACATACTCATATATATATACACACACACACACACACACACACACACACACACACATGTTTTTTTTGTTTTACAGATGAAGAAAGTTAAGTCTCAGACAGGTTAAATGGCTGCTTAAGATCACAAACAGTAGCCAGAATCTGAATGGAGGTTGGATTCCCAGTCCAGTGTTCTACTACATCACAACTATTATCTAAAAACTCTGAACAATGCTCAAAAAAGGGGACATTTTTTTGAATCCTGTGATTTAAAGGATGTTCTGTATATTGGATTAAGATGATTCCTATTTTATTCTAACCTTAACATAATATTCACTATGTAGATTTAACGTCAATTATAAAATTAGTACATTGTATGTTTGAAGTTTTATATTACTTAAAATAGTAAGGATGTTGTGAAAGACTCAATTTGCAATGCCAATTTACAGACTATCAAAATTTTAATAATAAAAAGCCCCCAAACCACTGCAGTTTGTATTAAATATTTTTTGAACTTGTTTTGCAAATAAACTTGGTATTGAATGTTTGATTTTCATTATAAATCTGGTCAGCAGGCACTTAAAAGGTTTCTTATAAATTATGCCTTTTTGAAATTTTGATAACTAACTTCCACTAGCATCAACTTTAAAAGAAAAAACTGTTACCTCATTTTTAAAATAATAACTCGTATTTTTAAAAGTGACCTGCTTGTTTCTTTTTTGAGTGGAGAAGTTTGATTTTGTTTTATTACCATTGTACCAAGGCTGGGTTAATAGGGAAGACGGTTTAAAATAAAATAAATATAAACACTTTGAATTCCATCAAAAAATTACAAACAATATACTTGTTAGTTTACAGGTTCAATTCTAGTCTTGCTTCTTAATTCAATTATTAACTTTAGTGAGCACCTATGTGCTTGCACTTTGCTAGATGCTGGGAATACAGGTATGAATAAAATTGTACTATATACTGTGGTGCCAAAAAAATGTATGCAAAGTGGACACTTTGGTCACCGTTGCTCAGCAGTTGCTTGCCGTAATCAGAAGTGTCTGGACGCTGCGGGTAACCACTTTGAGCACCTCTTGTAATTGCAGAAGTCACACGTGACTTTATTCATCTTTTGTTATCGGTATACATTGAGTATTAAAATTTGAATAGTTTTCCTTTCTTAAAATGTGTATTCATTTTTTTGGCACCCTCTGTTATTTGTATGATGATTTGATTAAGGTCGGTCATCCCCACTGAATAAATATAGTACAATTTTTCTTCAGCCAAAACATTACTGTAAACACACAAAATGATGCCTAAAACATCAATTTGGCAATAACGTATTATTCTGCTAATGGTACCAGAATTTTCTCGTTCATCAGGCTAGAAAGAATTTTCTCTCTCAGCACCCCTGATTTTTTTTTCCTTAAAGCATACCTGCTAAAACACTCAACAAACCAGGAATATAAGGAAACTCGTTCAACATAATAAAGGTCATGTATGAAAATCTACAGCTAACATTATACGCAGTGGTCAAAGCCTGCAGCACGTTTTCAGGAACAAGACAAGGATGTGCCTTCTCCCCACTTCTAATCAACATAGTCCTGAGCGATATAGTCCTGGCTAAAGCAATTAGGCTAAATAAATAAGTAGACATTCAAAGTGGAAAAAAGTAAAATTGTCTTTTGAAGATAACATATGTAGAAAGCTCTGAAGATTCTACCAAAAAAACCTGTTAAAATAAATGAATTCAGAAAAGTTGCAGGATACAAAACAAACACACAAAAATGCGTTGTTATATATACTAACAATGAACAATTCCAAAAGGAAATTTAAAAAATCAATCCCACTTACAATAATATAAAGAAGAATAAAATACTTCGGAATAAATTTAGCCAAGGAGATGAAAGACTTTTACACTGAAAACAACAAAGAGCTGTAGAAAGGAATTAAAGACACAAATAAATGAAAAGACATCCTGTGTTCAAGTACTGGAAGACTCAATATTAACATGACAATACTAGTCTAAACAATCTATAGGTTCAATGTAATCCCTATCAAAAAGAATATCCCAATGGCATTTTTCTTGCAGAAATAGAAAATCCATCCTCAAATTCATATGGAATCTCAAGGGACCCCAAATAACAAAAACAATCTTCAAAAAGAACAATGTTGGACATCTCACATATCCTGATTTCAATATTATAAAGCTACTGTAATCAAAACAGTGTGTTATTGGCATAAAGACAGATTTATAGACCAATGGAATAGAAAAGAGTCCAGAAATAAACCTTCACACCAAGTGATTTTTCAAGATGACAAGACTATTCAATGGAAAAATAACAGTCTTTTCAACAAATGCTGTTAGGAAAACTAGATATCCATATGCAAAGACCTAACTAAGCATAGGAGTTTTCTTATAAGAGTTTTATAGAGGGAAAGCTTCAAGACATTGGATTTGGCAATGATTTCTTGGCTATGACACCAAAACCATAAGCACCAAAAGAAAAACTAGATAAGCTGTACACCATCAAAATTAAAAACTTTTGTGCATCAAAGGACACTCAACAGAGTGAAAAGGCAATGCAAAGAATGGCAGAAAATATTTGCAAATCATGTATCTGATGAGGGATTGAACATATAAAGAACTCCTACCAACAACAACAAAAAACCAACTTCATTTAAAAGTGGGCAAATAAGTTAAACAAATATTTCTCCAAAGAAGATATACAAAAGGCTGAGATGGTAACATCACCCATCATTAGTGAAATGCACATCAAAACCACAATGAAATGCCACTTCACACCCAATAGGATGGCTATTATCAAAATAACAAGTGCTGAAAAAGATATGGAGAAATTGGAACCCAAATATACAGTGCTGGTGGGAATGTAAAAATTTCTAGGTATGTGCCAAAAAGAAACGAAAGCATGTACTCAAACAGCATGTCACAGCAACATTAGTCACAACAGCATAAAAAAAAATAAATGGGGGGGGGGAGCAAACCAACTATCCATTGACAGACAAATGAATGAACAAAATGTGGTATACACATACAATGAGATATTTGGCTTTAAAAATGAAGGCAATTCTGGCAAATGCTGCAATAGGGATGAACCTTGAAGATATTATGCTAAGCGAAATAAGCCAGTCACCTAAGGATAAATACTGTCTGATTCCACTTATATGAGGTTCCCAGAGTAGTCAAATTCATAGAGACAGAAAGAAGAATGCTGGTTGCCAGGGGCTATGGGTGAAGGGAAATAGGGAGTTAGTGTTTAATACATACAGAATTTCAGTTGGGGAAGATGAAGAGGGTTCTGGAGATGGATGGTGGTGATGGCTGCACAACAATGTGCATGTACTTAATGCCACGGAAAAGTACACTTGAAATTGGTTAAAATGGCAAATTTTATGGTATGTATATTTACCACAATAAAAACAAAAATAACACTTGCTATGCATCCTTCCTATTGACTCTATCCTAATCAAAGATCTCATCTCATCTCTTCATACCCAGGTAAAGGCAACAGCTACTGTAGTCCCTGGTTCATCACATTCCCTTCTCATTCTAACTTAATCTGTAGATCACTGACAGGTTCAATCTTGCTGGTTTATCACATTAATATCTGGTCTCCAAACTTTCAAAGGCTCTGCGTATCTTACAGAGACTAAAAATTGAAATCTCCTCAATCCAGTACTCACACTCTTTTGTAGACAGATACCCTTCCAATTGTCTAATGTTTTCTTTTTAGTCCCCCAAAGAAATTCAGTCGACAGCATCAGCTCATCCTTGTTTCTATTTCCCTCCCCCAAAACTAATCTCCACATTATACTCTTGCTCTTACCTCACAAAGTTAACTGCTCCAATCTCTCTGTAAATCTAAACCCTCACAGGTTAGCTCAAGTCCCAAGTGTTCCAGGAAGTTCTTCAGTCTCCTGAGGCCTCATTCATCTCCCTCTAAGCAGAATACCTACCGCATTCTTTGTACCGGTAGTACCAGACTGCCTTCTATACTCACAGAGGCACACAGCTTATCTTTCTGGAGGGCAAAGCCTACATATTACACTTCCTTTTTTCCTCTAGCACCTAGCATAATGCAAAACCCAAAGCAGATCTTCAATAATCACCTGTGTAATTGAACACAAGGTACAATGTTGGATGTGTAAGTTTCATTCACCAGATTATGAAATCAGAATCATTTGATATTATTGTTATTTCTGAATGTTAACCTGTGGCATACAACAAACCAAATTGCTGTGATTCAACAAGACGCATAGAAACTAGGTGGCATAACCTGGCAAACACAACACAGGTGTTTTAAATCCTAATATTTGAGTCTGATACAAAAAAGTTGTTTAAATGCTGCTGTTGGGGCACAGACAATACAGTAATTTAGGTCATGGGACAGAGTATTGACATATGGGGTTTTACTGAATGCATGCAAGAATGAGCCGTGATGTAATTGGGCAAAAATGTAGTCACAGGCCTATGAAAACTCTAAATGAAAAGTCATTTTTTATTAAATTCAGGTTAGGAAAAAAAAATCATCAGTTAGTTATCATAACTGCTGGTAGCTGTCAGAATCAGAGTAAGATACTCTCATTTCTGCTTTCAACTTGAATGCACAAAGACGTAGGAATGCTGATAGGTATTGGTGTGAATGCAATCAATGAATAAGAATTCAGGAGTGTAATAAGAGCTTTCTAAATGGGGCGTAGATCCTAGTTTTGGTCCAATCCCTGACCAGCTGTAGAACCCACAGCCAGTCACTTATCTCCCTGGGCCTAGTTTCCTGGCTCTAAAAAAGTCACTAAAGGTTTTCTGACTCCAAAATTCCAGGACAACCTTAACCACAGCTGCCATTAATATGCATGATTCTTACAATTTTAAATCTTCCACATTTCCGGAAGAAAGTAATTTATTTCAGCAATCTAACAGGAATGGATGCTACTCAAAGGCAAGATTCTGTTAGTTGAAAAAAACTAAAAAAAAGAGAAAAAAAAAACTAAGTAATTCTGTAAAAATGCCCATGTCCTCATTACAGTAAGATGTTTTATCAGGGGGAACAGTGCTATGGTAAATATAACCAATACTGCTTCTGTAAATTACCCCTAATCCAGAGTATTTATTATCTCTCCTTGTATGTGAAGACGTGCTATTGTAAATAGTTAAAAGCAGAAGCAACACTCCTTAGAGCTTCTCCAAAAGACAAAACAAAAAAACGTGAGAAAGTTCTCATCCTCGGGATAAAGCTAATAAACAGTTGTGCAAATGATAAGAAACTGAGAAATGCACGCTGTTAGCCATTCAAATACTCCAAGCACACACTCCTTTATCAAACACTCAGTACTGTCTCCCTTCCAACCTGTCAAAGCGCAATTCCAGTTTGATCCCGAAACAGAAACTTACCCGGACAATCTAACTTCTCCCCCCAGGAGCAGCCATCTACAGGCCTGCTCCCTCTCCAATTCTGGCCGGCCGTTCTCACGTCTACACAGGGGCAGTCGCAGCCTCGCAGCCCCGCAGCCGGGTAAACACGCGCCGGAGTCTCGGGAGTGGTTCCCCGGCGTCCAGGGAGCCAGCGGGTCCCGCCCCCCGAAGCCAACAGCCCGGAGTCCACCGAGCCGCCACCGCCGCCACCTACGACCGCTCTTCCCGCCCCGGGCGCCACACCTAACGCTGCTGCCCCCGGGACGGCGGCGCACAGCCCAGCCCGCCTCTGAGTGCACGGGGACCGGCCAGTCCGCTGCCGCCGCCGTCGCCTCAGCCCCAGACGGACAACTGTCCCTTCCCCGCCGGCGGCCCGGCGCCTCCCGCGGCGGCCCAGCACCAGCGCGGCCCCCTCACCGCCCAGGCACAGCCCCTTCATCGCCGGGACGCCCCGCGCCGCGCGGGGCACAGCCTCGGCTCACAGCCTCAGAGACACCGAGGAACACTCACCCCGGAGGCTCCTCCCGCCGCTGCTGCTGCTGCTGCTGCCGCCGCTGGGACCGCGGCCGTCGCCCCCGCCGCCGCCACCACCAGCACCGCCGTCCGCACCGGCGCCAGCACCCCCAGCCATCCTCCTCCTCCTGCCGCTGCCGCCGCCGCTGCTGCCCTCTCCGCTCCTGTCAGTGGCTCAGGCTCCGGGACTGCTCCTGGTTTCCCTCGCCGCCATTTTGACTCCTAGAGGGAGCATCGGCTCGGCGCGGCCCTACGGCGCCTGCGCGGCGCTGCGGAGCCGACCCGAGCCCCCCCCCCCCCACGTACAGCGTCCGGGATCATGTGGGCGCGCGCGCCGGGCTGAGCAGTTCGCGGGACGCGAAGCCGCCTGAGCCGAGTGAATCCGTCTTATTCCCGCTCCACGCCGGGGAGTGGGGCGCATGGCGCTCGGAATTGAAGTTCGTTGTAGCGTCCTGCTTATTACAGGAAATGATGACAAATCATTAAATGTATTAGACTGTAATTATAGTAACTATGTTATGGACGACCGGTTCTATCAATTCATGTTTCCATTCGTCGGCCGGCATCCTAACTGGTCGCACACAGCGTAACCACCTTAAAGAGGAGTCTGCGCTTTCGCGAAGTCCTTTCTAACGTTCTTAGTGGTTCAGTGGCTTCTTGGCAGTTTATCTTAAGCACTGTCTGCGTGGTATTTTTACAGGCACCACCTTGCCAGTTGTATAGTAGGTTAAAAAAATCTTGAAAAGTTTTTCTCAACGAGATACCTCCATAAACGAGGGACAAGGATTGATGAAAACCCACAGTTGCAACGTGATAGAGCCAAATCCCTCTTCCCTAGATGCTCCTTGTCGGGGAGGTTGCAAAAATTTCAGCGGTGCAATAACAAAACGCTTTACATTTATGGAGTGCCTTACAGTTCTCAAAACACCGTTTTAGAAAGAAAAAAGAAAGGCATCATTTGAACACAAAAACTACTCGGAGGTAGTCGCAGCAAACTAAGGGGATAGACTTCAACGTAGCAAGTTGTTTGCCCAGGGGCAAACCAAGTAGGCAAACCAAGACCAGAACCTTCACAGTTCTATAGGCCTTAGCAATACTAGACGTACTAGTCCTCTGGGGTTTATTGAAAAACCTCTGTAAAGTATTTGCATTTTCAATACCGACCCACCCTTGGGAAACAAGTTTTCTAAGTCCCAGCTAGTCTCTGTTATGAATCCACCTCTAAGATTCAAAGAACAAGAGCAATTTCAAAATGTGTGAGTATTTTTGACCATCTCTTGGTCCTTTGTTTTTTTATACATTTCATAGCTGGTTTGGAAGATTTTTCTTTTTTGACATCCTTCAATGGAAGGACTTCATCTCTTTGACTATAATGGTTGCTTTTGTCTGTACTTTCTTCAGATTCGATTTGCCTTCCTTGTGCTCATTCATCACCTCCTTATTTCCTTGACAAGATGTTTCTTTCCAATTTGTATTCAGTTTTTTCCGTTCCAGCCCATGCGTTTCCCTCTACCCCAATCCTTGAACGTTTGGAGGTTGTAAGGAGAGATTGTAGTATTCCCTTGTCTGAAAAAGGATCCCCTAGCTAGCCAGGTTATCTTTAACTGAGTACATAGATGTGGACAGTAGACAAGAAGTGTGTGGAAAAGTGAGAAAATACAAGTGAAACTGACCCATCTAGTTGGAGCAAGAATTGGCTCTGAATGCCCACCTCCCTCTTTGTTGTATTTCCCCTAAATGCCTAATTAAATCTTATCTATGAAGGGAACCAACGTTTTGCCACCTTTAAGCAGCCTTTTTGGGATATTGATTTTAAGCTGTTTCTTAAAAAACAAAAGACTCAGAAAGAATCTTTGACCACACATCCTTTCCTGCTCAAGAGATTCAGACAGAAAAACCTGCTTCAGGAAGGAACTCTTAGGATGTTCGCTTTAGCCTAATCTAGCTTGAGTATGCTAAATAGGAGGGCTTCAGGCAGGGGCCTGTTAGCTAGTACATAGCCCCTGTGTCCCATTGTTTCTGGGTTGCTGTCATGCGGGAGACCCTGCTCGCTGCGCCATTTTTCAGGCGGGGCGGCCTGCGGGGTCTCTGCTCCCGCTCCCCACACAAGAACGCAGGATATGGTGAGGCCAAAAAGGAACACCCACGGAGCCATAGGTAGGGGAGTCATACCACTATGGTCTCACTGGAGGCTGGGCCCACTGGACGCACGACCTGCCATCCGCCTTTCCGCCAACCGACCAACCGACGACTCTCCTCCACTCTCGACTCTGTTCCTCTCCTCTCTTCCGCTCCCCTCGGCTCTGCTCGGCTCCTGGGCAATCCTCGGCAGTCCTGGGCTCTCCTCCGTAGCCGCAGCAGTTATACCAGTGGCCAATTGGCTAACCGGCCACAGCCGACAGCCAATCAGCCACAGCCGAGCCAGCACCTTTCCATGTGAGGCCGAGAGCCTGTAAACTACTCTCTGGGGCTCTGTCCCCACAGTTGCCTAGCGAGAATTGGCTTACCTTGTATGTTCTGCTCTTCCTCAATCACCTGCAAATCGCCCATTCTCACTTCTGAAATCTAAGGCCCCATTCATCCCTTTTCTCCATTGTCCAAAATGTCATATATACCCAGTGTTGCCTCACTGTCTTTGTAATTTTCATGTTTACATGAATTCCCCATGTGCATGTATTAAAATTTGATTGTCTCCTGTTAATCTGTCTCTGTTAATTTGATTATTAGCCCAGCAAGAAGAATTTAGAAAGTGGGAGGAAAAGTATTTCTTTTTAGCCCCCACACTATTTGTTTAGGATTTATATAGCTATGAACTAAAAGGTTTAGCTTTGCCTGTTTTTGTATTTTATGGAATTTAAGATGCCATGATTTGACATCTCATTAAGAAACAAAAATCTATTAATTAAATCACAACCATTTGTGACAATATGGATGGATCTTGAGATTATAATGCTAAGCAAAATAAGTGATTCAGAAAATGCAGAGAAACATATGATTTCACTGATATGTGGTATATAAACCAAAAACAACTAAAGAACAAAACAAACAAATGAGAAACACAAACTCACAGACACAGACAATAGTTTAGTGGTTACCAGAGGGTAAGGGGGCTGGGAGGGTAGTAGATGAGGGTAAAGGGGTCAAATATATGGTGATGGAAGGAGAACTGACTCTAGGAGGTGAACACACAATGGAATTTATAGATGATGTAATACAGAATTGTACACCTGAAATCTATGTAACTTTACTAACAATCGTCACCCCAATAAACTTTAATTAAAAAAAAATCACAACCCAGCTATAAGAGAGCATCAATTTTAAGACAACAAATTTTAGCATTGTTAAAAAATGAAAAAATAAAATAAAAGCATCTTAGAAAGGATGAAATATAAGTGGAATTGTCTTGTATGATTACTTTTGTGTCTTGCTCCTTTGGCTTAACATCATGTTTGTAAGATTCATCCATGTTTTGTACAGCTCAAGTTCATTTAATGCATGAACATATCACATTTTTTTTAATCCATGCTATTCTTGATGGATATTTAGGTTGTTATTAGTTTTTGACTCATATAAACAATGTTGCTGTGAACATTCTTGTTCATATCTTCTGGTGCACGTGGACATAAGTTTCTCTACACATATACCCAAGAGTGATAGGACAAGCCAATTTTCATCTTTTCTAGGTCATGCCAAACTGCTTCTCCAAATGGTTCTTCCTATTTTCACTCACACCAGCAGTATAGAGAGTTTCTATTAGTCCATATTCTCATCAATGGAATTGTCTCTTTTTTTCTTCATTTTTACCAATCTGATTAGTCAGTTGTGTTATCTTATTGCAGCTCTAATGTGTACTTCCTTTATACTAATATGGTTGAGCACCTTCTTTCTCATTTGAATTTCTTCATTTGCTCAGCTCTTTTTCCCATTTTCTATCTGGTTGTCTTTTTCTTCTTTAATTGTAGGAATTCTTTATGTATTTTGGATGTAAACTCTTTTCTTGGTTTTATGTATTGCAGATATCTTTTCCCACTGTGTGGCTTGTCTTTTCACTCTCCTTATTGTGTGTTTTGATGAAGTGAAGTTCATATTTTAAATGTAGTTGAATCCATGTGTAGGGGAGGCAAAGCTTTACCCATTTCAGGTCTCTAGCGGGGATTGAGAATTAAATTAACAGAGACAGACTAACAAGAGAAAGGCATACAGACTTTTACATGTGCGGGGGAGCCCCCTAGGAAAGTGAAGACCCAAAGAAGCAGTTAGAGCCAAACTAAGTTGGACAAAGAGTACTAAATTGTAAAAATGTGACAAGACAAAGGGGCTTGGGCCAGAGCAGTTAATCATGAAAAAGTGATTAGGAAAATAAGGGTTAGGTTAACAAGATTCATTTGTATAGATTTCCCTCATCCTTGATTCCCGTCTCTGGTGATAAGAATGTTTCTTTTCTCCAGGTATGTGGAGGACGTCTTTCATATCTTTCAAGGTACCAATCACTGTCCTGGGTACTTTGACACATTCATTTTCTTTTTTTTTTTAAGTTTATTGGGGTGACAATTGTTAGTAAAATTACATAGATTTCAGGTGTACAATTCTGTACTACATCATCTATAAATCCCATTGTATGCTCACTACCCAGAGTCAGTTCTCCTTCCATCACCATATATTTGATCCTCCTTACCCTCATCTCCCACCCGCCTCCCCCCTTACCCTCTGGTAACCACTAAACTATTGTCTGTGTCTATGAGTTTTTGTTTCTCATTTGTCTTGTTCTTTTGTTGTTTTTGTTTTATATACCACATATCAGTGAAATCATATGGTTCTCTGCTTTTTCTGTCTGACTTATTTCTCTTAGCATTATACTCTCAAGATCCATCCATGTTGTCACAAATGGTCCTATTTCATCTTTTCTTACCGCCAAATAGTATTCCATTGTGTATACATACCACAACTTCTTTATCCATTCATCTATCGAAGGACATTTTGGTTGTTTCCATGTCTTGGCCACTGTAAACAAAGCTGCAATGAACATTGGAGCACACATGTCTTTATGTATAAATGTTTTCAGATTTTTTGGGTAGATACCCAGGAGAGGGATTGCTGGGTCATATGGTAATTCTATTCGTAATTTTTTGAGGAACCTCCACACTGCCTTCCATAACGGCTGCACCAGTCTGCATTCCCACCAACAGTGTATGAGGGTTCCTTTTTCTCCACAGCCTCTCCAATACTTGTTACTATTTGTTTTGTTGATGATAGCCATTCTGACTGGGGTGAGGTGATATCTCATTGTGGTTTTTATTTTCATTTCTCTGATGATTAGTGATGTTGAGCATTTTTTCATATGTCTAATTGCCATTTGTATTTCCTCTTTGGAGAAATGTCTCTTCAGGTCCTCTGCCCATTTTTCAACTGGGTTGCTTTTTTGTTGTTGAGTTTCATGAGTTCCTTGTGTATTTTCGATATTAGCCCCTTATCGGAGGCACTGTTTGCAAAAATCTTCTCCCATTTAGTTGGCTGCCTCTTTATTTTGTCGATGGTTTCTTTTGCTGTGCAGAAGCTTTTAAGTTTCATATAGTCCCATTCATTTATTTTAGCTTTTACTTCCATTGCCTTTGCAGTCAAATTCATAAAATGCTCTTTGAACCCAAGGTCCACAAGTTTAGTACCTATGTTTGTTTCTATACAGTTTATTGTGTCAGGTCTTATGCTTAAGTCTTTGATCCATTTTGAATTAATTTTGGTACATGGTGACAGATAGCAGTCCAGTTTCGTTCTTTTGCACGTGGCTATCCAATTCTCCCAGCAGCATTTATTGAAGAGGCTGTCTTTCCTCCATTGTATGTTTTTAGCTTCTTTGTCAAAAATTATCTGTCCATATTTATGTGGTTTTATTTCTGGGTTCTCAATTCTATTCCATTGGTCTATGTATCTGTTTTTCTGCCAATACCACGCTGTTTTGATTATTGTAGCCCTGTAGTACAAGCTAAAGTCAGGGAGTGTGATACCTCCAGTATTGTTCTTTTTTCTTACGATTGCTTTGACTATTTGGGGTCTTTTGTGGTTCCAAACAAATCTGATGATTTTTTGTTCTACTTCTTTAAAAAATGCTATTGGGATTTTGATGGGGATTGCGTTAAATCTGTATATTGCTTTGGGTAATATGGCCATTTTAACTATGTTGATTCTTCCAATCCATGAGCACGGAATGTCTTCCCATTTCTTTGTGTCTTCTTCAATTTCTTTTAAAAATGTCTTGTAGTTTTCAGCATATAGGTCTTTCACATCCTTGGTTGTTTATTCCTAGGTATTTTATTCTTTTTGCTGCAATTGCAAAAGGAATTGTTTTTGTATTTCTTTTTCTGAGATTTCATTGTTAGTATATAGGAATGCAATGGACATTTGTATGTTGATTTTGTAGCCGGCAACTTTACTGTATTCGTTGATTGTTTCTAATAGCTTTTTGGTGGAGTCTTTAGGGTTTTCTATATATAGCATCATGTCATCTGCAAAGAGTGACAATTTAACTTCTTCATTCCCAATTTGGATGTCTTTTATTTCTTTCTCTTGCCTGATTGCTCTGGCAAGGACGTCCAACACTATGTTGAAAAGCAGAGGTGATGGGGACGACACATGCATTTTCATTTCTCTTTACCTTTTCGGCTTTAGGAGATACAGAAAAATGCTTGGAAACACTATCTTATATGCAAAGCATATGAGTAAACAGAATTTTCCTTTTCTTCATGATTTTGAAAACCCCACTTCCATATTGTATTTCCAGAAAGATGAGCCTAGGTAGGGGCTTTGGTGGATGGTTATGCATAGTAGAAAAAGGAAGGAACAGAGTCGAGTAACAGAAAATGGAATACACATTTAACGTAGAAAATGACTCCGGTTTTCAGCTTAAGTGACCAGGTGGATGGAGTGCAATTCACTGATGGAGGGAGCAGGGGGAAGAATAGAACGTAAATTTAGGACTCTGGATTGCAAGTGACAGAAACTCACTGATTTTACTCACTTCCATCTAGCTTAAAATTTCTAAAAAAGGAGGGAGTTAGGGCAACTTATTGGCTCATAAAAACTAAAACACCAGGGATGGATTGGTCTTTTCTGAAATTTCCAGAAAAGGTTCTCTAGAATCCACACTCTTCACCACTACCGAATACAGTTGACACTTGAACAACACGTTTGAACTGAAAGGGTCCACCTATATGTGGATTTTTTTCCCCCCACTAAATACCTGTACTGTTTTTGATCCACAGTTGGAAGTCTATAGATGTGGAGGGCTGTCTGTACGCATGGATCTGCACCATTTTATGTCAGGGACTTGAGCATCCTGGGATTTTGCTATCTGCTGGGATCCTGGAACCAATCCTGAATGCATACCAAGGGCAGTTAAGTTTTGGGGGAGTCAAAAGTTACACGTGGATTTTTGACTATGTGGGGGGTCAGTGCCCCTAACCCCCATGTTGTTCAAGGGTCAACTGTACTATCTTAGCACTAGCCTTTTAAAATTGTTATTGTTTTAAGTTATTTTTCAATCTGTCTTCCTATTTAGATTCTAAGCTCCTCAAGGACAAAGATTCATCTATTTATTTAGTTTTGTTATAAACATTTTTTGTTTATTAGTTTCGGGTGCATCATTTATTTTTTCACCCTGAGCATCTAGTGCTGTGCTTCACACATGGTATTGAATGCCTTAAAAAATATGTGTTGGACTGAATTGACAAATCTAATTCAGATGGATGTGTAAACTGAACTAATTCAATATCTCAAAGGTGCAGCTAAGTGGTATAATAAGAAAACAGGGTGAGTTAAAGGGTAGGAAAAAAAAATCACAGAACACTCATTCATGGTTTCTATGAAGGCAAATCATATCCAATTTATCTACTAGAGTTCTTCAAATGTACAGATAGACAAAAGGACAAAGTGGAACCAGCAGACCTTATTTGGCTTTTCAAAAAGCCTTTGGTAGATTTCCACATCAAAGGCTTTTAGAAAAATGGTGTTACCCTGGAATTACATAGAATGCTGTCATTTTTGGTATTGTTTTGAAAATTGTGTCTAGGAAACAGAACCAAAGTCAAGCAATGAAAGTTAATAATAAATGAGAAAGTGTAATTAGTGGGTACTGATCTTATTTAACTTTTAATAAATTATCAAGAGGTTGTATGGACAATGGAATTTTTAGTTTGCATATAACAGCTCTTTTGGTTAACTCAATATTTAGCTGATGAAGACAAATGCAAAATAATGGAAAATATCAGTAGGTGGCTTTAATCTAGATGTGGAGGATAAAAAAATTACTACTTTTCCTCCCACCTTCTAAGTTCTTCTAACTGGGCTAATAATCAAATTAACAGAGATAGATTAACAGGAGACAATCAAATTTTAATACATGCACATGGGGAATTCATGTAAACATGAAAATTACAAAGACAGTGAGGCAACACTGGGTATATATGACATTTTGGACAATGGAGAAAAGGGGCCTTAGATTTCAGAAGTGAGAATGGGCGATTTGCAGGTGATTGAGGAAGAGCAGAACATACAAAGCAGGCCAATTCTCGCTAGGCAACCCAGAAACAATGGGACACAGGGCTATGTACTAGCTAACAGGCCCCTGACTGAAGCCCTCCTATTTAGCATACTCAAGCTAGATTAGGCTAAAGCGAACATCCTAAGAGTTCCTTCCTGAAGCAGGTTTTTCTGTCTGAATCTCTTGGGCAGGAAAGGGTGTGTGGTCAGAGATTCTTTCTGAGTCTTTTGTTTTTAAAGAAAGCTTAAAATCAATATCCCAAAAAGACAGCTTCAGGGTGGCAAAACTTTGGTGCCCTTCAATAGAAAAGCAAGGATGGGTAATGGTGATACAATCTCAAGTATTTAAGATGCTATGGAACATTCTAGACATCTATTTGGCAAGGGTACCAGCCAATCCTTAATCCTTGGAAGCATATGTATCCTCCACGAAACCTAGAGATGGAATTTACCTCAGTTTACTCATCATCCCACTTACAGGCACATTCTCACGTTGTCTTGGTTCTTCATCCATTTCCCACCTTCCTTCTTTCTCATAATTCCTCACTTTTTCCAATCAAGTGACTTGGGTGGGATAGATTCCATGTTTTTATATATCTGGTTGCCAAATTTGACTAAGATTTTCAGCAAATGCTACTCCCATGCTTTTATGGGTTGGTTCAGAGAGGATATGTAACCCCATCAAGAGCCAGGATGTGGTGAAATGTTTGCTAGGACTTCTGGAAAAGAAAATCTATCCTTGTATAGAAGATGCTGAAAGAGTCTCCTCCTCTTTTGTTGAATATGACTGAAAAGGATGTAGCCCCAGGAGCTCTTGGCAACCATCTTGCTACCTGAGGGGCACCTACCTTAGGGTATAGCTAACTGGTACCCTAAGAAAAACCAAGTCCCTGGAGACCTCATTAGAGATGCTGTTAAGCACAACATTTTTTAACGTCCACAGCTGAAAGTCTTTTTATAAATAAAGTTTTGTTGAGCCAAAAATACTAGCCAGAAAGAGGACTGGTCTTGGCGCATGGAGTATATACCAGCAGCAACATGGCTAGGTAGAAAAGACAGCATGTTTTTCATCCTGGAGTTTTGCAAGCATTTTTTTTTTGGTTTTTATTTTTTGTTTTTTTTTATACATCAAGTAGGGGGCAGGGGGAAGAAAGAGGTAATTTGAAAGAATTTACATAGGCGAAGGGGTGCAGGGAGGTGAAGCCTGGCCAGCTGTGGGATAGCAGAGTCTGCATAAAGAAATGTTGGCTCATTTGGAGTGGCTCAAACATCAGTCTGGAAAAACCATTTGTGTAAACAAGTGGAGGCTCCTGGAGTTAGGTGGTGCCTGGCTAAAATAATCTGCAGAAATAGCCACCTGGAAATTATTTCCAATTTCCAACAGGCCAAACAGGAATGTGAGAAGTCTTTTGTTAGTTGGTTAGCATCTGTTAACAGACTACACAGTTCTGTCTCTTTCTCTCACTCTCTGGCCACTGTAATTTAATTTAGAACATCTCAGAATTTTTTTAAATCAGTGATTAATTAAGCTGCACCTGAAATTAGTCCTACCTCTGGCCTTTCCAATTATGTGAGCCAATCAGTTTGATTTATCATTAGGTTTTCAGTAATATGCATCCAAAGTGATCTTAAGTACATATATATATATATATATATATATATATATATATATATATATATTCACTTTATCTCCCTGTCAGTATTTGAAGAGAACGTTATACTTACTTTTTATTTGTCTGAGCCTCTGCAGTTAGGAAATGGTAGTGCTAAGGTGTGACCTTTGATCTTTTAGCTCTCACTGCCAATCTCTTTTCACTCCAGGATAACAAAAATCCACTGAAAAATTTCTGGATGTAGTTCAGGAAAGGAAGAAGAATGACAAATTTGAAAACAAAAAAGTGATGCAAGAAAACTAAAATGGGTTTCAGTTTTAGTAGTGGTTTTATTCAAATCAAGTGTAATTTTTTTGATTAAAATATCAGTTAAAAAATTTTGCACAAGTTCAAAACAGTGAACTTGGAACACCAAGATTATCTTTTGCACTGTATAGGGACAATTCTTTCTTCACATTCTTTGTAATAATGGAAGTCGGCTTTTGTTGGATCTTATATCACCACTGTGCTTTCAATTCAAAAGTGTGTTACTGATGTTACCAGTTGCATAACTCTGAAAGTTTTTCCCACATTTGCAACCCTTCTGCTCTTGCTGCTTGCTTATCTGAGTTTTCTATCTTTGAGGTCATGTAATTGTAAAGACAGCCACAAATAGACCCACAGAATGGCACTGCATTCCTCAAAAACCTTTGGTCCTTGAACAGCAATTAAATGTGTGTTTCTAGAGAGGAGATGATTCAAGACGTTTGAGCCTGGGGTAATGCAGTCCTAATACATTATATAATTTTCTAGAACCTTAGCACCAGTGTATTTAGAACATGAACATTTATAAAAATCACATTAAAAAGAAGTAAGTGGGCGAGTGTGCCTTTCCTTTTCATTGTATACATAGAGCTCAAAAAACTTGATCTCTAGGCTGTAGTTCTAATTATGTCCTTTTACGTAACTGCAGCAGGAAGGTCCCGCATTGTAGGTCACTGAGAATATATTGAATGCAGTGCCCACTAAGCCTTTTATTGAAAATTGTACAGGTTTGAATCAACAGTGCTAGTCTTTTGTGACTTGGAGAAGAAGGTTGTTTGTACCGGTAACTTGAGAAGTTAAAAGTGCCACCTCCTGGGGTAGGGGTGGGAGGCAGGGACCTTAATGGTATTGTGACTGAATGTGGAGTCAGATTTACTGACACTGTCAAAAGAAATTTAAGGTTTGTCACAGAGGAAGACATGAAATACTTAATTCACACATCAGCCGCACTCTAACCTTTTCCAGATTATGGTTAGTCCAGTCAGGATTGTCTCTTATTGAGCTCTTTCTTAGTGTCCTTCAGCATTTTTTGTTCCCTTTTTTCCAATTAAGAAGGGGGGAAAAAAACCTGAGAAAAAGACAATCAATACAGTCTTCATTGAGACTTTTTAAAAAATTTATTAGGGTGACAATGATTAGTAAAATTACATAGGTTTTACGTTGAGACTTTTTTAACCAAAAGTGATAGAAACCCAGCTCCAACTACTTTTCAGCCAAAAGGAGGATTCATCATAAAGAAAATAAAGAGAACCCCAGACTTAAGGACAAAAAAGTGTTCGAGCTTCAGGTACAGTGAAAACCACAGATTTGAACATGGTCAGGATGTTCCCTCGTCATTTATCTCTGCTTCTTTCAGTAGGTTGGCTTCATTACTAACTCATGGTGGAAGGGCTTTTGGCCAGTTAGAAAAAAAACTTGGCTCCCAAGTTAGACCATCCATCGCATAAAAGATTCTGAGTTCCAGCCTGCTGGTCCCAAGCATAACATTGGTAGCAAAGGGCTCTTTGGCCCAATATTTGAGTGAAGAGCCCAACTTTAAATTACTCTACCGTGTTTTCCTGAAAATAAGACCTAGCCAGACAATCAGCTCTAATGCGTCTTTTGGAGCAAAAATTAATATAAGACCAGGTCTTATGTTAGATAAGACCTGGTCTTATATTATAGTAAAATAAAACCAGGTCTCATGTTAATTTTTGCTCCAAAAGATGCATTAGATCTGATTGTCTGGCTAGGTCTTATTTTCGGGGAAACATGGTATGGTGGCCAGGAAATGGGGACAGGCTGTACCAAATCAGTTCTTAAAGGACTCACGTAACCCAGAGATGCTCAAACTATGTCTGGGGATTTGGGAGTCCCTTAAACCATTTTAGGGACCCCACGATGTCAAAATTATTTTTATTAAAAACAAACAAAATTATTCTCATAGTAATAGTAAGATATTTGACTTTTTCACTCATTCTCTGAAGAGTGCACAGTGGAATTTTCCAGCGGCTGCATGACATGAGATATCACAACAGATTGAACACAAAAACAGATGTGAGACTCTAGGTGGCTTAGTCTTTCATTAAGCCTGACATTAAAGAGATTTTAAAATGTAAAACAAGGCTACTCTTCTCACTATTATAAAAATACATATTTACATTTCATAAAAATATTATATATGTTAGTATGTGATGGGTTTATTACCATTTTAAGTGAATTAATAAATACATTAAATATTTCTTAGTTTTTATTTCTAATATAGTCTTTATTAATAGTATAACCTAGGTAAACAAAAGCTCTTTAGAGTCATTAATAATCTTTAAGGGGGTCCTGAGATAAAAAAAGTTTGTGAACACTAATTTAATAATGGACAACTTGCTTGGTTTTTCTGTGCCTTAGCTTTTTCATCTGTAAATGGGGATAATAACAGTGCCAACCTTATAGGGGTATAGGAGGATTAAGAGAGTTAATACTTGTAAAATGCTTAGAGCAGTACCAGGTACATACTAGGTGCTTTAGAAGGATTAAATAATAATAATAGCAAGAACAACTACCACCATGTAGACGGGGGAGGCATGGTTCTCAGAAAAAGAGAGGCTCACGGACTATGCCAGATGTCAACATCATTGGAACCAAAAAATAACCAGAAAAAATTGAGCAAAGTATCTAGGATGCTATGTTAACACAAATACTAAACAAAAAGAAGTACAAGGTTAGAAATTATCTCATTACTGGACTCTATAGATCTTGATTTAGGTCACTCAGCAGTTTAAGTTTCTCTACCAACATGCTAGTTGATTCTGTGTCTCAGAGGTTGCAACTTTTCCTACATGGCTCCTCTTTAGATCTACTTTGACTAATTGTTGTGCCCTAACCCACAGATTGCCCTCATTTTTGGGCAAGTATGACACCTATTGTGTGACACCCCTTCTCCCCCATGTGCCAAAGGCACATTTAATCCTCTCAGCTTTTCAGAACTATAGGTATTATTAACACAATTTCACAAATGAGGAAACTAAGGCTGAGAGAAGATGCAAGCGGCCCCAAATAATACAGTTAAAAAAGAACAACGCCAGCAACTGAACTTAAATTTGTCAGATTGTGAAGTCCAACATCTTTCCAGTATTCCATCTAGTCTCCTATCTAGAGAGAAAGAATGAAAGCCTTTAATAAGAAACACTGTCTTTCATTTCACAGTTAGAGATGAAAGGCTTAGTTACACCTTTCCCTTTTTCCAACATATACATCTAGTGCCAAAAACTTCCCTCTAAGTACTGCTTTACTGCATCCCACAAAGTTTGATGTGTTGTGGTTTAACTTTCATTCAATTGAAAATATTTTCTAATTTCCCTTGTGATTTCTTCTTTGATCCATGAGTTACTTGAAGGTGTGTTGTTTAATTTCCAAATATTTGGGAATTTTTAAAGATATTTTTCTGATTTTGATTTCTAATTTAATTCCATTTTTGTCAGAGCATACACTGTGAAAGACATCACTCTTTTCCAATTCTTGTGACTTCTTTTATGGCACAGAATATATTCTATCTTGGTAAATATTGCATGTGCACTTAAAAAGAATGTGTGTTTCGGTATTTTTAAAATAGAGTGTTCTATAAATGTCAATTACTTTAACATAATGGTGTTGTTCAAGTCTTCCATATCCTTACTGATTTTTAAAAAATATTTTTTTATTAGTTTCAGGTGTACAAAACAATGTAATAGTTAGACATTTATCATTTATACCCCTCACACATTTGACAACCCTCCTCCCCCTCCGTATTGATTTTCTGTTTGCTTGTTTTATCAATTATTACAATAGGAATTTTGAATTCTCCAACTACAATTTTAGATTTACGTATTTTTCCTTTTGGTTCTGTCAGTTTTTTCTTCACATATTTTGAAGCTGTGTTATTAAATCCATGGACATTTAGGAATTTTATGTCGTCTTATGAAAGATCCCTTAATCATTATGAAATGTCTCTCTTTATCTATGCTAATTAATATCCCTTGCTCTGATGTTTACTTGGTCTGACAGTATTCCACTCTAGCTCTCTGTAATTAGTATTTGCATGGCATATCTTTTTCCATCGTTTTCATTTTAATCTATCTACATCATCTTTAAAGTGGGTTTTCTTTAGACAATATGTAATTGGATGAATTTTTAAAAAATCTGATATGATAACCTCTGCCTTTTATTACTTACATTTACTGTAAATGGTCTAAACATATAATCATCAACCATGTGGTCTAGGCTCAGAAATGTCAAATGAGACATGTAATATGTCACCTAAAAGACATTTCACAATTTTAAGTTTTTTATTTCAATTTTTCAGATATCCTCAAGGGGATACATACACTATAGCAATCCTTAAAATTGCCCTTCATTTTTCCTTCTACTTTCCTCACACAGTGCAATTCTTTGCACTCCTTTATTTTCAACTATTCAGAAAATTGCCCCTGTCCTTGTGTCTCCTGTCCTTCTCTGCCTCCCCATTTCCTCTTGATTCTGCATGACAAGAGTTCAAAAGAATATTTCTGACACCCATCTTCCCTCCATCTTGGAGGGTGAGGGAGAGAAAGAAACTGAGTAGGCAAAACTGGAGTCCTCTTTGGTCTGCAGAAAGAGAGACAGGTCTTGGAACAATTATACATTAATATCTTTTGTACAGTCGTGCTGTCCCATGGTTTAGCTGATGGCCACAAAGAGATGACCAATATTTAAATGTGCCACTATGCATTCATTCCCTGTCTTCACTATCCAGTACCTATCTTGCCTATTTTGTCAGCTTCTGCTTTGTAGGAGAGGGTATCATCCCTCTGTTTTTTATCCTCTGCTTTCTCCAGATGTGTCTTTAGTAGGGAAAGGAAAAGAGAGCACAGCAGTGTGAGCATTCATTCATTCAACAAATATTTGTTGGGTACCTACTATGAGATGCTTTTGGGGTGGTTAGGGGTGATAGAGTCAGGTAAGATTCCTGCCCTTGCAGTGCTCACCTCCTAGCAAAGGAGATACACAATTAACAAACAAACTGTGTAAGTTCTGATGGGGCTTATGGACCATGAAGAAAATAAAGCAGAAAAGGGGAAAGAGAGCAATTCAAAGTGGGGTGAGGGCAGGCAGGACCTGAGTGGTCAAGGTAAGATTCCAGAGCACAGCCATTCAAGGGAAATATAATGTGAACCATATGTATATTTTTTAAACTTTCTTGTCGCTATGTTAAAAGAACTAAAAAGAAACAGGTACAATACTATTTATTGTGGATTATTTTAAACAAAATATATCAAAAATTATATCACTTCAATATGTAAGCAGTATAAAAACGACTGAGATATTTTGCATTCTTTTTTCTTACTAAATGCAATGGACTGAATGTTTATGTCCCTCCCAAATTCATATATGGACATTTTAGCTCCCAGTGTTGATGGTATTAGGAAGTATGGCCTCTGGGAAGTGACTAGGTCATGGGGGCGGAGCCCTAATGGATGGGATTAGTGTCCCTATAAAAGTAACCCCAGAGAGAGTTCCCTTGCCTCTTCTGCCATGTGAGGATATAATGAGAAGGCAGCCATCTATGAACCAGGAAGCAAGCTCTTATCAGACATCAAATCTGTGTCTAAGTTACTTCCCGGGATGGCAGTAGTTGGGAAGCTTAGAGTAGAAGACCCTTACTCACTTTGACATGGGGATGAGGAAGGATGTCTTCCTGCTTGTCAATTGACCTACTCAGCCCCCTCACATAGGTCATGCAATCAGCATTTTCATTCTGAAGACAGATTGGTGATAGAAAAGAATCCATGTAATTCACCAGGCTCTTCATAGTCATATGCATAAGAAGACATCCAAGGGTCATAAGACAGTTGAGCAAAACCAGCAAGGCCCAAAGGAATAAACAGACTCACCCTAGAAGAAACAGAAACAGTTCAGTGAACAGAACTTTAAAAAAAAGTTCAAATGATAGTCTCAGAAAAATTTGAGATGACAGTACATCTGTAAAATATAAATAGGTGACACTTTAAAAAAACTCAAAATAATTACTAAGTGTTAGAAATAAAATTATAAAATGAAAAACTCAACAAACAGAAGGGTTAAAGGGAAAAGTCAAGGATATCTTCCAGAATGTAGGACAAGGAGACAGAAATGGAAAAGTTGAAACACATAGATGACCCACCAAGAAGGGCCAACATCCATCTAATAGGAGTTTTAGATTGAGAATAGAGGAATTAGAGAGAAGGAAATAAATGACAGAAGTAGATTGCTCTTTCTTTTCAACCCGGTGGCTGAGCAGCTTCCCCAGCAGACGCAGAGATGCAGAGACGCCGATCTTTGTGAAGACTCTGACCGCTAAGACCATCACACTTAAGGTGGAGCCCAGTGACACTGTTGAGAATGGCAAAGCTAAAATCCAGGACAAGGAGGGCATCCCACCTGACCAGCAGTGTCTGATTTTTGTAGGCAAACAGCTGGAGGATGGTTGCACTCTCGCAGATGATAATATCTAGAAAGAGTTCATACTGCACTTGGTGCTTCGTCTGTGGGGGCGGCATCATCCAGCACTCCCTTTGCTAGCTCGCCTAGAAGGACAACTGCGACAAGATGATCTGCCACAAGTGTTATGCCCACCTGTATCCCGGAGCTATCAACTACCACAAGCAGTGAGGCCACACCATCAACCTATGTCCCAAGAAGAAGTCAACTAAGGCCTCTCCACTGCCCCCTTGACCTGCAGGGCAGACTCCTGCCTGAACCCCTTACCCCTAGGGCTTCAAAAAAGTTTCCCTTTGGTTGACTGGAGCAATTAAAATAAATAAATAAATAAAATCTCCCAGAGCTAAAGAAAGATCCAAGTCTTCAAATTGAAAGGTCTCACCCAGTGTTAATCTATATGAATTAAAAAAGACCCATATCTAGCCATATCTTGAAGAAACTTCACAAGTCCAAAGACGAACAAATTCCTAAAAGATTCCAAAAAGAAAACAATGGAGCCTACATCAAAGGATGAGAATTATATTGGCATCATACTTATCAGTTACAGAAAATACCGAAACACAAGGGAATCCTGCTTCTCAAACTCCTGAGGGGCAGTTATGTTGAGCCTAGAGTTCTATAGCCAGCCAAATTAGCATTTTAAGTGGGGAGCAAAATAAGGATGTTTTGACTTCCAAGGATTGAGGAAATTTATCACCCACAAACCATTCCTGAAAGAATTGCTTAAGGAAGTACTACAGCAAAATGAAATAGGAATCTCAGAAAGAGGAAGATAGCAGGTTTCAGAAACAGGGCAGTCAAAGGAAATCCTAGAATGCTAGTTGTGTGATTGGACTAAAAAAGAAATACTGTGAAAAGATTGGGTCATCTTAGAGAGTGGATAAAGATATAATATTACATTTAAAAATCACAATATATATTCCTTTTTTCCTTCAAGAGCTACAAGTTTAGTGGCACCACCCTTTCTTGTGTCCAAACACTCTTTCATCCTGCCATGAATATTTTTAATATCATTCACACACTACAGATACTTGCTCTTGGTTTTCAGTGTTGGGAATTAATTTACAAACAATGTATAGGAGATTTAATTAATGTTAGAAAACAGTATAAATGTTATAAACTCTGACAATGAGAAGTGATAGCATATTGAGAGGTATAGGTAGGGAAGAAAGATAAAGAGAAGTTAAGTGTAGGGGTACTGAGTTCTTCACCTTACGAAGCAGAAAATCAAGAAATGCTCTGTTTGGGTTTGGACGGGAAGTTTGGAAGGGGTAGGAAGCTGAGCCTAGGAGCATAGGTTTGAGGGAGTTGGCGGTAGGATGGGAAGGGAGATGGGTTGAGGGCTGGGAGAGAATGAGGGCGGGGACGCTGGGCGATAGGGGCGGGACAGGGGCAGAGCCTCGCAGGGTACTGAGCGGAAGAGGAGGGGCTGAGCGGGGGAGTGGCGCGAGCGCCCCCTGTGGCCCGGGCGCCTGCGCAAACCCGCCGCCAGCCCAGCCCTAGAGCTCGCGCAGTCCCGCCTCGCCTCTCCTCACCTCACGTCGCGCGTGCTGTTTCGTCGGCCTCGCCTCGCTTCGCTTCGCCTAACCGGACGCGTCATGCCCCGTCTGCTTGTTCTCTGCCTGCTTCGCCGCCGCCGCCGCGTGGCCCAGTCCGGCCGCCGCCTGGCCCACTCGGCGCACGGTCGCAATCCGCAGCTCGCGTCGTCTGTGGTGAGTTGGGGCCCGGCCGTCAGGGCGGTGCGGACGGGACTTGGCGGGCGAGAGCGCGTGGCGAAGGTTGAGGGTGACCCGACGGGTGGGGAGGAGGGGAAGACGTGGGCCACGGCTCATGTGCGGGGCTTCGGTGCCGGGGCCGCTATTGGTGGAGGGTTGGAGGCCGCGGGCGTCCGGGGACCGGTCACGGTGAGCGCGCCGTGGTTAGACCTGAGGGGAGAGAAGCCGAGACCTTGCGTACGGGGGAGGGGGGGCTTGGAAGGGGCTCGGCCGACTTCATGTGTACCCTTTACGGGCACCAAGACCGAGAGCGCAGCCGTTGTTGCACCGCCGGATGTGTACCACCTTCGAACGCCATCTTCATTGCCAAGACCTTCATTGCCAATTTCCCCTAAGATGGTGGAAATCTGGGCGGTATCTAGGTCCCAGAGTTCAAAGGTCGCATCTGGCGAACCGTTAGACGAAAAATGAGGTTTTACTCAAATATTTAAGTTAGGTCATCAAGGAATGGAAATTCTGCTTTTCTGTGTTCGTCCGGTCCCGCTTTCTAGGACGACGGCGAGATCCTCACAACTAAAGCGGTTTTTGTTAGGCAGTGAATGATGGTTGCGGAAGCCATACTCGTTAACAGCACTTTTCATCTTCTCTTCCAGGACGTGGCTGTTGGACTCGTCGTGATTTTTATGACGTTCCTAACCCCGTGTGGGTATGTGCTGAGCAATCTGAACCAGTTCCGAAGAGATTAGATGGAAGAAGATGTAGAGCAGCTGTTAACGCCCAACGAGATTTCAGAAAAGCTGTGGCTTCTTTAAATGAGTAAAAATGCTAAGTTGGGTTGATGCAACAACCACTGTGGGCTTTCAGTTTCATAACCATGTTTATGGCAAATATTTTGCACGTTTTTTAATACTGTGCATTATATAAAGCTGAGTTATATCGTCATTTAAAAATGTTAAATAAAATTGAAACATTCATGCATGCTGGGTATTATGCGTGATCATATTTTTCTAAACATCGTGAAAGGTGATACGATTTACTGATGAAAAATACAATGAGAACTATGTAAAGTCAGACTTAGTGACTATAGTGCCATTGAGTGTTATTTTATGGGAGTGAATGCATGTTTCTAGTGGCATAACGTTAAAAGACTAGGTATATATCAGGGTAATATAAGTTTAGCTAAATGATTTTTCCTACTATTTTTTTTCTTCCTATTTTTATATTCCATTGTTACTGCACCGTAGAGTAATGAGATCCAGATTTCCCTTTACACTGTGAGAGAGGTAACTATTAATTTGTCTTAAATTTGCCTCTTTAAATTCTTACATTCCAGGATTTAGTAAGTACCTATATACTTTATTTGTACCTGTCCTAAATTATTCTAAGTCGTCTTTGCATTTTGAAGAATCATACACTTTGAATTTTAGCACACTATTTCAATCATGTTGTGACTATGGACAGCACAGTTTTAACTCTGAGCCTTGGTTTCCTTATTTCTGTAATAGGAACTTAAAATTGTGATCTTGAAGGGATGTTCTGGGGGAGTAAAACATTTAACAAAGATCAAATGCCACCTAGCATAGTTCCTGAAATAGAATAATAAATAGAAGTTACTGTTAAGAGAATATATGTTTACTAACATTCATTCATTCAGCAGGTGCTGCATTCCTGTGATGTGCCAGGTATATTGTCCCAGGTCAATAAACCAACAATAGATCCCTGTCTCTTTAGGGCTTGGAGGACTTGCATTCTAATTACTTTAATATTCTTGTATTTCCATTTCAAAATTTCTATTGGTGTATTAGGATTCTCCAGAGAAACTAAAGCAATAGTGTGTGTGTATTTATACACACAGAGAGGGAGAAGGATAGAGATAGATGACGGATAGGTAGATAGATTGATTGATTTTAAGGAATTGGCTCCATTTTGGAGGCTGGCAAGTCCGAAATCTACAGCGTAGGCCAGAAGCATGGGAACTAAGGAAAGAATTGCAGTTTGTATCTGAAGTCAGTCTGCTGACAGAACTTTAACTCTCAGTGGAAGTCAGTATTTTTCTTAAGAACGTCAACTGATTGGATGTGGTCTACCCACATGGAGGGTAATCTGCTTTACTCAAAGTTACTGATTTAAATGTTAATCTCACCTAAAAAAATACTTCACAGAAACATCTAAAATAGCATTTGGCCAAATATCTGGGTACTATGGCCTATCCAAATTGACACAAAATTAGCTTTCACAGTTGGATAAAATAATTTTTTGGAAGGAAACCATGAAAGGGGCTTGTGATATTCCTAAAATTTAAAGGTATAAATACAGTGGCTAATTGAAATATCACTAATTTGTTAAGCTCTACCTTCTGTGTTCATTGATGGCAAACCTGCTCTTATGCTCTTTAAAAAACTCTGCCCCATCAGGACACTGACTCTTATCTTCTGGTTTCTTGTATTCATCAAGACTATGTTCCTGCCGCTGATTTTGAACTTATTTTTTTCTCCTGACTGATGACTGTGCGTAAGCTTCTGACACCTGCCTCTCTGTGCTCCAACTAATGACAAAAGACTGGTCTTCCTTTGTCCTGGATGGGGAATAATATTGAACTATAGAAGTCTCTTCCATAGAACTTTAGCACTTAATTTTCTGAATCATTTATTTGGCACTCTTATTGAGTATTCTCATGGAATAATGCTATGTGTTGGGAAATGGTAGCTCATTTTGGTAAATGAACTCTGTTGCCCTGTGTTGTTACTTAATTTTACATGCGTAAAGGTGTCACATTCAAAGTACAGTTGAAGGGGGTGGCTGCTTAGCTCAGTTGGTTAGAGTGTGGTGCTAGTAACACCAAGGTTACCGGTTTGATCCCTGCATGGGCCACTGTGAGTTGTGCCTTCCTTAAAAAAACCCCAAAACACAAAAAGTATAGGGCCGGCCCGGTGGCTCAGGCAGTTAGAGCTCCGTGCTCCTAACTCTGAAGGCTGCCAGTTCGATTCCCACGTGGACCAGTGGGCTCTCAAGCACAAGGTTGCCGTTTCAACTCCTCGAGTCCCACAAGGAATGGTGGGCTCTGCCTTCTGCAACTAAGATTGAATACAGCACCTTGAGCTGAGCTGCCTCCTGGATGGCTCAGTTGGTTGGAGCGTGGGTTCTCAACCACAAGGTTGCCGGTTCGACTCCCACAAGTGATGGTGGGCTGTGCCCCCTGCAACTAGCAACGGCAACTGGACCCGGAGCTGAGCTGCGCCCTCCACAACTAAGACTGAAAGGACAACAACTTGATTTGGAAAAAAGTCCTGAAAGTACACACTGTTTGTTCCCCAATAAAGTCCTGTTTCCCTTCCCCAATAAAATCTTTAAAAAGGAAAAAAGAATACAGTTGATTCTTGTTATTTGGGGTAGTCAAGTTCTGTAAAGTCACTGTAAACACTGAATTAGTGAATACCGAACCATTGTTCCTAGGGGAAATACAGGGTTAGGTTCCTGTTAGCCTCTGGTCACATTTTTGTCAGCCTAGCAATACACAATCTTGTTTTATATGTGTTTCTGTTTAAAGACATGTAATTTAATATATATTATTGATTCATGGTTCATAACCATTTTACTCATGGCCAACAGCACTGTAACTTGTGCCTGAGTGAAGCTTATCTATACTCTTTTCCTCATAAGACACATAGTCTTGTGCTTGAGAAGTCTAAACAGCACTTAAGCACTATGCATGAGGGCCATTAAAACATTTTTAATTGGGGAATATTGGGGAAATGTGTGTTTTTCCAGGACCCATCAGCTCCAAGCCAAGTCGTTTTCAATCCAGTTGTGAAGGGCGTAGCTCACTGACCCACATGGGAATCGAACCAGCAACCTTGTTATGAGCACTGCGCTCTAACCAACTGAGCCATCCGGCTGCACCAGGTAAGGGCCATTTTAAACTGAAATCAACAAAAAGTACAAAAATGTAAACTGATGCTAAATAGGAAAAGACACTTGTTTATAGCATGATTGCTGAAGCAAGAAGGCAGAGCATCACCTTTTTGACCTCACCATTGGGTGATTCCAATTTTTGCCACTATGCATGTCTTTGATGTGAAAGCATTGTATTGATTTTCGGAATGCAAATCAATTCTAGTGAGTAGGAGGTTTTGCAAGTACGGAATCTACAAATAATGAGCATCAAGTATAACTCTTAAGGTTTTGCTCTCGTTTGTGGAATATTTTGGGAAATTTTAGTTTGAAATTTTAAAAATGTGCGGGATATTCTTTTGTGAAGAACTAAGTGGAGAAACCTTTGCCCCTTGAGGTTGGAGTTTTGTGAATAGTTTTAAAAAGGGCGTTTGTGGAATAAACCAAGTAGTGCCACCTCTTAGTTTAAAAATGAGATTTGGCGATTAGAAACTAATGATTTTGATAAAATTGACTGAGGTAAACTGTGAAAGAGGACATTATAAACTATTTTGATAGTGATAGCATGGTAGATTAGAGTTTCCATTATCCATTTTCCAGATAAGTACTTCATTGGCCAACATCCAGTTGGGTATACAATTGGGTACCTAATACACAGTTAACTCAGCATATAAATATACTGCAAGTCTGTCTCATCTACATAGCCAGATTTAAAATTCCTTGAGGAAGGGTGAAGTATGATAATTTTTTTAATCCTTAGGTGTAGCATATTAGATAAAATATTTACTTTTTGATCAGAAGACTGAAACAGCTCCTTCACATGAGTATTTTTAGTGAACATCTATTATATATATTCTGTAGATGGCAACACAGATAGTTCCTATCATTTTTTCCTTGTCTGTCATCATTTTTTTTTTTTTTTTTTTAATACACCAATTGAGTGGTTAAATTGCTGGTGACAAATAGGGTTGATCTCACTTGCCAATTTTCATCTTTTCTAGTAGTGGCTGTCTACAGTGCAGTGTTGAGGAAAATTGTAAAAGAATTGGAATAATTTTAATCAGTGTAAATGTAGCATTTATATTGACTCAGCATATCAATTTTTCCTTCATAACTTTTGGCAAAGAAATTTATAGAATTATAAATTCAGGTCTTTAGGCAAGGACCAGAAATGATATGTAATATATAAGCATGAATGTAGTATTTGTAAGCATAATAAATGCAGTATTTGTGGCAAATATTCTTAGATTTTTGTAAGAAAGTTGATAATTAGAAATACTTTTCTTCAGAAGGATCAGGAGTGAGCTATTTTTCAACACAGGAAAAACATTTCTTGTAAAGTTCCATTTATTTTTACAGTTCTGTAGCTATGTAAAGTTGATGGATTTGGGCAAATCACTTAATTTCTGGATGTCTGTTTTCCATTTCTGTAAAATGAACAGGTTGACGTAGACCAGTGATTTTTAACTTTTTGCTTTATTCAAATCAACATATTGAAAAATTTCATGGCTTACCATGTACGCAGGAGATTTTGAACTTTTAAAATAGTAACCTAATATTAGTAAGAATTAAACTTTATAAATCAAGTACTATTTAAAATTGATGTTTATAATTTATGCATACCAGTATATGCATAAAATATACATGCAATATGATACATGGGTAGGCCCATCAATGGGGAAAATCACTTACCTAATGTCATACATATCAGGCTTCATTCCTCAGCTTTATTACTCCGTTGTTCCCACTACACCTTTACTTGGCAAAACTTAGACTTCTACTTCTTTCTCCTCCATCAGAACCCTGCTTTTTTTCCTGACTGACTTATCCAGTCTTTTCACCTTACCCACTTTTTTCCCCCACTTTTTATTTAAGTGTTCTATTGCCAATACCATTAACTTCCTTGCCCTTTTATTTTTCTGTATATGTGCCCTACACAATACAAACCTTGGATAAATCTTAGTCCCTTGATTTTTGGCTCAGAGAAGTGTTTGCAGAGGGAATTACAGAATCACACTGTTAGTGCTGTTAGAAATTCATCATCTCCAAACCCAAGCTTGCAATGTTTCTTTAAATTCCTTTGTCTTTTCCTTTACTTTTCGTGGTAGTAGCTATTTAAAAATCTCAACTTACTGTATTGGCCTTCTTCTCAATCTTAGCAGCCTACCTCACCTCCTACTTCACATAGAAAGTTAAAGATATACCTTAATTATTTCCCCACTGTCTACAAATGTAACTGAATCTCACCCATTTTTCCTCCAGTCACAGTGGAAAAAGAATTCTAAGGCTAATCTGTGCTCTGGGTCCTACATCCTTCTTACACTATTAGGATATAAAGCTCTAGCAATTGTCTAACTTTGATTTCTTTTTATTGATTCTATCTCATAATTTAAGTATGCTCAGCTTTCATTCTTTTGAAAATGAAAAAAATAAACCCTTCTACCTTCTTTTAATATAAGCATCCAAGTTTTTGGTAGTCTTCTCAACTTTCTGTACTCCCATTTAATTTTCAACTAAACTGAAAATTTATCTCTGCTTTTATTCTGTACTGCTATCCAAGGTCATAAGGATAAGGGGGTTTGTCACTAAATCTAGATGTTTTTAGTCCTTACCTCGTTGTAGTATTTGGTTCTATTTACAGTAGTCCCACTTATCCATGGTTTTGCTTTGTGTGGTTTAAATGACCACGGTCTCTGCTGTCTGAAAATATTAAATGGATAATTACAGAAATAATTTAAAAAAAATTTTTTGTTGGGGACTGTTTGGAGAACAGCGTTTTTCCAGGGTCCATCAGTTCCAAGTCGTCCTTCAATCTAGTCGTGGAGGTCGCAGCTCAGCTCCAAGTCTAGTTGCTGTTTTCAATCTTAGTTGCAGGGGGCACAGCCCACCATCCCATGTGGGACTTGAACCGGCAACCTTGTTGTTAAGAACTCATACACTAACCAACTGAGCCATCTGGCCGCCCTGAAATAAACAATTCTTAAGTTTTAAATTGCATGCTGTTCTAAGTGATGAAAGCTCGTGCCCTGCCACTGTCCCCCAAGGATGTGAATCATCCCTTTGTCTGGTGTATCGACACTGTATATGCTACCTGCCATTAGTCACTTAGTACCATCTTGGTTACTAGATTGACTGTTGTGGTATCGTAGGGCCTGTGTTCAAGTAACTTAACTCACATAGGTATTTAGTCATCTCACATCACAAGAAGAAGAAGGGTGTGTACAGTAAAATAAGATGATTTTGAGAGAGACCACATTCACATAATTTTTATTACAATATAATGTTCTATTTTATTGTTGTTAATCTCTTACTGTGCCTAATTTATAAATTAAACTTTATCATAGGTATGTATATATAGTAAAAAACATAGTACATGTAGGGTTCAGTACTATCTGGTTCCAGGCATCTGGTAGAGGTCTTAGAACGTTTCCTCTGTGGAGAAGGGGACATGTCTATGTTTCTGAAATGTATTCAGTTGTATCACACACTTGTTTACACACTTCTTATTTATCTCCTATCAATTTGATTGTTCTTTCTTAGTCTAAGCTTCCCTACCCCTTTTGCTTAAAATTCTCTCTCTGTATTCTCATCCCTTTGGATGGCTTCTTTTACCACCTGCATGATTACTCCCAAATCTGTCTGTCTGGCCTAGATCTGTCTACTTAGCATTTCCTCTTGGATAGTGCATAGACACTTAGATTAAAAATATTCAAACCTGAAATCTTTCCCCCTCAAATCCGTTCTTCCTGTGTGCATTCATTTGTTTGCTATTTGAGTACCTCCTGTATGCTGCTGTTCCATTGTGCTAGGTACTGGATATATACTGAGGAGTCAAAGTCGTGGTCTTAACCTAGTCTAGAGGGGGAGTCTGACAAACTATATCATCTTAAATACAGAATCATAAATAGGATATGAAGAATAATCAGGAATCTAGCTTAAGTTGGGGAGGGTGAGTCATTGAAGATGTTTGCTAGAATATTTAGATTGAGACAGAGATAAATAGGGGAAAAATGGGGGCAGGAAATTAAAATTTTAGAAGGAACATGTGTGAGACCCTGAGGTGGCCAAGATCTTGACATTTTACAGAACTGAAGAAAGCTGCATAACCTTTAGTGTTGTGGGTAAGAGGGAAAGTGTTGTGAGACCTTGATGATGGTATAGGTGAGAATCAAATCACAGATGGCCTTATAGACCATGTTAGAGATTTTTGAAAGTTTATTGTATGAGTTGTGATTAAAAAATATGGTGAATGTTTGAATTTAAAAATAAATTATTACAGTAAAAAACACATTGCCATTAATCCCCCTCAAAATACTCCTTGCTTCGAACACACTTATCCCATCATTTTTGCCACTTTCTGAAGCAGTTCTGGAAGTCCTCTTTCATGAATGTCATCATCCTTCATCATGACAACACTCCCTGTCACACATCACTTCTAGTACGGCAATTTCTGTCAAATTAAAACATTATGGGGTGTCCTCATCCACCTTATTTAGCCGATCTGTCCCCGTACAACTTCTGGCTCTTTCCCAAAGTCAAAATGATTCAGGACATCGAGGCAGCCACGACAGTGTAACCAAAGACACAAAAGAAGACTTCCAGAACTGCTTCAGAAAGTGGCAAGAACTTTGGGATAAGTGTGCTCAAAGTGAGTATTTTGAGGGGGATTAATGGCAATGTGTTTTTTACCATAATACGTTTTTTTTATTTAATCATTCACCATATTTTTTTTATCACACCTTGTATATGGCTCAATGAATTTCAAAAAATTAACACAGTCATGTAACCAGTACTGAGACCAAAAAACAGAATGTTACCAAGATCCAAGAAGCCCTTCTTATGCCCCCTTCCTGTCATTAGCCTCCCCTAAATCATAAACCCCATCCCAACTTCTTACAGCACAGATTACTTTGGCCTGTTTGAACTTGAGATAAATGGAATAGTACAGAATGTACACATACCTCTTGCTTCTTTAGCTCAATGTTATACATGTGAGATTTATCCATATTGTAATTTAGAGTTTACTATAATAGATTTAACGTAGGTGAGGGGAGAATAAATAAAGAAGGTAGACTTGGCATATATGTTCCACCTCCAAATAAATCTGGAGAAAAACATTGCTCAATAGTCACAATAGATGGGTGTTTTGGATGTGGGGAATTCCAGGCTCAGTTTCAACATATACAAAGAATGGGAAAGGGGTCTAGGATAATCCTGAGTCTGGGAACTATACTTAGCTGCTTATCAGTTTATGGCACTGACTTAAAAAAAAGCTTTAGTGAGATATAATTTACATATCATACAATTCACTGGCATTGGTTCTAGACAAAAGTTGTAAATGTGATCACTCGGACTAAACAGGCTGGGATTTTCTCCAGGAAACTACTTCTAAAAGGGATACAGAGCTACAATCACCATTAGGTCCTATCGGGGACATACGCTGTCTCCTCTTTATCAGAGTAAGGTTACAATGAAATGAATAGAAATTTTCAAGTAAAAAAGTGATCAGACTACCAAGTTTCACCTAATACTTGAGGAAAATCAATACCATGAAAAAAGAAGTACCAAATTCAAGAAATCCAAGAAGTATTACTGAGAAATCAGAGTTAATATAGCAAGCAGAAGATTTTAAAACAAATACATTCTCATAGATTTAAGAATGTTGCATATTTTACTATGAAACAGATCTTGGATGTTAAAAAATGTTCTTAAAATGAACTCAATATCTGGGCTAAATGACAGAGTGATACAGTCAAAGCACAAGTTAGCTGCAAGAGCAAACAAATTCTTTGAGAACGTAGAGGTCAAGAGATTAGATATTGTGAGAAAAAAGGACATATGGTTGTAGATTCAGGAGTTTAATTCCAATAGGAATCCTAGATAGAATAGAAAAAAAATTGAAGTGAGGAAATAAAGGAATCAAAGAAGAAATTTTTTTCCAGAGCTTAAAAAGACAAGATTTCACATTGGAACAATCCATCAAGTACAAGTAGAATAAATTATAAAAGCCTGCACTTAAATACATTATGGTGAAATCTGAGAAGACAAAGCATAAAGAGAAATTTCTGGAAAGCTTTCGGACAGAAAAAAAGACTACAGGAAAAAAAGTCAGATTTCTTATTGTAACACAATCTTTGAAGGCAATGAAAAAACACTTTCAAAGATAGGGGAAATGATTTTTTAACTGATCAGAATACTATACCTAGCTAAAGAAGCATTAAGTGGGAGGGAAAAATAAAGATAATTTTTAGATATGCAAGGCCTCGACCAGTTTTCCCTAATGTCAGCACCTTATATAACCATGGGATACTTGTCAAAACAAATGAAAATGGGTACTTTACTATTAACTGAACTCCAGATTTTATTAGAATTTCATCAGTTTTTTAACTAGAGTTTTTTTCTGGTCTAGGATCCAAACCAGAGTACCACATTGCACTTAGGTATATTCGTGTTGATTCGTTTGGATAAATCCCAGCTGCAGCAACTCTGATAGTGGAGACAGTATAAATTCAGGATCTCTTTCTCTCTCACTAGTACTTTATTTCCTCTCATCTTCTATAGCTTTCTCTCATGTACTCACATGTAAGCATACAAGTAATGAGTTTTCCCTTTCCATTTGTGGGATTCCTAGAGGCCTGATTTGACGGAGACTCCATTGACCTTCAGCTGCAGCTGAGGCAGTGAATTTTGCAAGATTCAAGAAAGGAGTTGGGTGAGCATAGTTGTTTCCTGAGGATATGGTAGGTATTCTGAGGGATGAGGGCTTAAAAAGAACAATTACAAGGGGAAGAGGGAAATTATTGGAGAAAAGATGAGTTGGAGAGTAAGAGTAATTACATAAAACTCATTCTGAAGGTTTAACCAGAGAGGGGTTGCTTATATTGTGATAAAGGGGTGGATGAGCTATAATGGAATGTAATTTCCTTCTATGCTAGCATGCACCATCCCCTACTTTGCATCTGAAATATAGTTTCTGTTTCCTTATGTGAGAGGATGGGGTGAAGTGGGAGTTGGGGTTGTTGAGGGAAATGGTAGTGAGTGGGTAGGGAAGTAGGGTAGAAAAAGTGTCTAATATAATTGATTTTTAATTCAATGTAGAAAGAATTCAGGGTTCTTGTCTCACAGCCCCAAATTGTCTTTTTCAAGTAAGGACTGACCAATTTTATGCATTTGTTTTCTTATGGATTCCCCTTCTGCCTTTCCTAGTTCTGACACTTTGCCACACAGGAGAAGTCTGAATTTTAGAAAGTTTATGAGGAGTGTTAGAATGCTGAAAAGGAGAAAGCAGGGAAATCTTTGGGGGCTGTGTGTGTGATGATTGGGAATGATTGGTGGGGAGGAAGCTCTGCCTTTAGACAGAGTCCATTTGTTTTTGTATTTATTTTAAAACCAAAAGTCAATTAATTAATTTATAGTGAGAAATATAGCTGTCAAAGGGACTGAGTGTTGGTTTCCTTTGGCCACAACACTCTCTAAAGGCAAATTGCAAAAAGAGCTTTCGGGGCCATCCCGGTGGCTCAGGTGGTTAGAGCTCAATGCTCCTAACTCTGAAGGCTGCCTGTTCGAGTCCAACATGGGCCAGTGGGCTCTCAACCACAAGGTTGCCAGTTCAATTCCTTGACTCCAATTCCTCGACTCCCGCAAGGGATAGTGGGCAGCGCCCCCTGCAACTAGTAACGGCAACTGGACCTGGAGCTGAGCTGTGCCCTCCACAACTAAGACTGAAAGGACAACAACTTGAAGCTGAACAGCACCCTCCACAATTAAGATTGAAAGGACAACAACTTGACTTGGAAAAAAGGCCTGGAAGTAAGTACACACTGTTCCCCAACAAAGTCCTGTTCCTCTTCCTCAATAATATCTTAAAAAAAAAAGAAAAAAAAAAGCTTTCTCAGGACCAGTTTCTATTGGTTGTTTTTTTTCTTGTGTATGGGTCATACTTTGTTGTCTCAGCCTGTCTCATAGTTTTTTTGTTGAAAACTGGACATTTAAAATAATATAACAGAGCAACTCTGGAAATCAGATTTTTCTCCTTCCCTAGCATTTGTTTTAATTTTTTGTTATAGTTTGTTTAGTGAGTTTCTGAGTTAATTATGTAAAGTCTGTATTCTTTGTTGTGTGTGGCCACTAAAGTCTGCGTGTTAGCTTAGTGGACAGCTAATTATTGGTGGCGAGTTCCTTACCTGCCAAGAATCAATACGTCTCCCAGTCTTTGCTGAGGATCCGTTATGTACGTGTGTCGGGGGTATGCCTTCAACTCTCAGATGGGCAGTTGACAACTTTATTTCAGCCTTCAATTCCTAGACAATGTCTCAAGGTTAAGCAGAGGTGAGAGCTTGGGGCTTTCTCAGATTTCTCCTGAGCATGTGCATAGCCCTATATAGTATATAGATGGTCTTCTGGATTCCTTCCCTATGTTGGAGCTTTTCAAAGCCCGTACAGTATCTCATTCTCTATCTTTTCCTTTTAAGCTTTTTGGTTATTCTGTTGTTTGCCCCCACTGTTATCCACCCACTGAGGCAGCTGTGAAGTTAAGCAATTGCCTGCAATTGTTTTTGACAAATGACTCTTGAAAAGTCTTTTTGAATTTACACTTGGGCAAGCTCCAAATCAGGTCAAATACAGACAACCTTGTGAGTGCGATCTCCCAGGAAACCATCAGACAGGTCAAATAATGACAATTCTTAGGGAAAAGGACTTTGAAAAAGCCCTAACTTGGTTCTGCCCCAATCAGTGGCTGCCAGCTACTAAATTTCATTGCAAATACAATCTGTTAAGTTTTCAAGGTTGCCTTGGAGCAGGAGAGGGGGATATGAGCGTAGGACAAGTTATAATGCCACAAAGCTCTCTGTCCTTACTGAGATTCAGTTTTTTAAAAAGTAAATGCTACCTGGATTGCTGCAAGCCTTTAATTTCCAGAGTTCAGAAAAAGTTGATTCTGACAAATTTTGCCAGCTATTTCTTTGCTTTTATGACGAAGAATTTTCAGAAGTCCCTCCTACCACTTTTCATTGATATCTTCCCAGTAACTATTAAGAACTTAGCTGGTCTGTTTTACATGATGTGGATATAGTCGTATAGAAGCATAAAATATTTTTTTACGTGTGCTCCAAAAGAATCTTGTGATTTGGTTCTATCTACAGGGTCAGCATAAGCCAGTAGGTGGGATGTTTTCCTGGGCACAAGATTGAGTACAAGCTGGAGGATTAGAAGCCAAGGCAATGTGAGGTAAGGCATCTGGAATAGGGAAGCAGCAACATTATGGAAAGAGCCAAAGTTGGAGCCTGGATTATAATATTGCACATAAATTTTGAAGGGCACACACGTTTTCTACATAAACTTTCAAATGCGGGCAGAAATAGAAGGATGTATAGAGTAATTAATAGAGTTTAATCACAGAAGCAGGCCCAGGTGATTAGTTCAAGACTGAGACTCACATTTTGGGGATTACGATGCAGAAGGTAAAGGAGGGATAAATGGAGAAGCAGTCAGATACTACCTGCCCAACATGGTAATATGTTTATAAATTGGGCCTAAATTCATAGTAATGATAAATAAAACATGGCTGAGTTCAAAACAAGATCAATATCAATTTACACCAGAAATGGAACAGAAATGCAAATTTATTAGTAGGGTTGATGTCACAGCCTGCTACACTCCAGGCTGAAAGCAGACAAAGTTATTGGAGAGTTTCTTGCAGGATGATGGGGGTACAAGTTTTCCTTGTAAGGCAGAAATTAGAACCACACCTATTGCTTGAAGTCTCCTGCTTTCCTCAGCCTCTAACTCCACCTCAATAAAACAGTCTAAAGGGGCTGCCAGTTAGCTAGCTCAGTTGGTTAGAGCACGGTGCTCTTAATAACAAAGTTGCTGGTTCGATCCCCACATGGGCCACTGTGAGCTGCACCCTCCACAACTAGATTGAAACAACTACTTAACTTAGAGCTGATGGGTCCTGGAAAAACACACGATAAATAAAAATTAAACAACAACAACAACAACAAAAACCTTTAAAATAAAGAAGAAGAGAGTCTGAAGAAAAGTGTTGGCTCCTGACTGGGATACATACAGCTTAGCGCACACTGTAAACCTGGAGATTAAGGAAGATATCTATATAGTCTTAAGATTTAGAATGAATCAAACTGCCCAGTGATTTGTGACTGGATTTATGATATTTCCATTTAACAATCTTCTCTGCTAGTATAACATCTGGTTCAAGACTGGCTGTCCTGGGTGTTAGTCAGAAGCAAACAAATAAACCACTAGTTACTAGATAGGGAGAGTTAAACAATAAGGAAAAGGAGAGAGAGAAAAATTAAAATAACAGAAACCTCTTATACAAGGCACACCCAAAGATTCCACAAATAAACCTAATGGAAAGAAACGTGACCCAGAAGAAAATTTATGATATGTGAATTCAATATAAATAAAATTATTTTTCATGGAACAAACTGTCAAAGACCTTAAAGCAAGTATGTTTAGGATTGAATGAAGGAATAAAATTCATAAACAAGAAAAATTATCAACAAAAATCAAACATACATAAAATGAGAATTGGTGAATCTGAGTAATATAATTTAGATACAGGAAAATGAAATATTTACATCATTGAAATAAAAATTAATAGTTGGGACATACACCCAATGGGACACATATAGAATCAGAATTAAAAGATAATTCTGAGGAATTCATCAGACTGCACCATGAGAGATAAAAAGATAAGGATTATGAATAAGCTGTTAAGAGCTATGGATAGAATTAGAGGTCATGAAACACCAAATAGAAGTTACAGAACAAGAAAAGGGAAGAGATGGTAAAGAAGAAATATTTAAGAGAAAATAGCAGAAGTTTTCCAGAATTAAAATGTCATGACTTCTCAGGTAGAAAGTGCACTCTCAATGCCAAACAGAATAAAATAAATCTTCATTTAGACACGTCATAGTGGATCTGCAGAATATTCATGATCAAAGTAATGTTTTCAGTGCTACCAGAGAGGGAAAAATGGATTATCTAATAAAAGGCAATTAGAGTGACAGCAAACATCTCATCAAAAAGGATTCCAGGAAACAATACAGTAGTATCTTCAAATGTTGAGGGGAAAATAATTTTGAATCAGAATCTTTTATCCAGCTAAATACTACATGACAGTGTGGGACAAAGAGAAACATTTCAGCATATGAGAGTTCTCTATGTACATACCTTTTCTAAAAGAAATAATAAAGGATGTACTTCAATAAGAAAGGACAGTGAAACCAGAGGGAAGATATGGTATAAGAAATAATTGTGAGCACAGAAACTGACAAAATATGCTGGTAAATTTACTTAACTTGATCAAATGAGTAAATTTTATTTTTAAAGGCAATCCACAGCTCCAGACAACAACAAAATGGAGAATCCTGTTATGCAAGTAGGATAGAAATATTGAATAGTTTGAGTTTGTTAGAAAAATTTATAGTTAAGCATTTTACATTAAAATTTGTAAGAGTAATCAGTAAAAGATTAGAAACAATCTATATCTTTCAAAAGAGCAGAGGGGAAAAAAGGATTAAAAATTTAAAGTTAGATGAGAGAAAAGGAGAAAAGTGGCAAACAGCTTCATGCATATATAAAAACTTGATTTATGACAAAGTTGGCATGGGATTAGAAATTGTTGGGGAAGAATTTAATGATTTAGGATGATATTTATCTATATGGGAAAAAGTAGATCCTATCTCACACTATACATAAACATTAATTTGTAATAAACACGTAAATGTATAATGTAAAACTTTCAGAATGAAATGTAGGAATCTCTTTATAACCTTGGGGTTGGAAAATAATTTGTTGAAATATAAAAAGCATAAATTATAAAGAAAAACATTGAAAAATTTGGCTACGTTTACATTTTAAAACTTCTGTTTAATAAAGACTATAAACAAAGAGAAAATAGCAAGATAGCCTATGAGAAGAAATTCTCTTAGTTTTCTTCTATCTGAAATGTTTTTGTCTTCATTCTGAATGATATTTTTGCTGATATAGAATACTGCACTTTCAGCTTTCTTTTTCCTTTTAGCACTTTAAAGATCTTGATTCATTATCTTCTCATCTCCATTATTTCTGATTAGAAGTCGGTGGAAAATAGAACTTAAATTCTCTTGTATGTAATTTGTCATTTTTCTCATGGTTGCTTCCAAGATTTCCTTTTTGTCCTTAGTTTTTGGCAATTGGAATCTGATGCACTTGGACACGATTTTCTATGTATTTCTCTTGCTTAGAAATTTTTAGGGCTTCTTGAATCTGTAAATTTTATTTCACCAAATTTGGAATTTTTTCAGCCATTATTTAGTAAAATTATTTTCCTGCCTATTCTCTGTATCTTTTCCTACTGTGACTAATATTACACATATGTTAGACCTTCTGCTACTGACCTATGGGTCCCAAGGCTCTTTTCATTTTGTTTCAATTTTAACCTCTGTTCTTCAGATTGGATAATTTCTGTGGATTTATATTCAACAAGTTTATTGAATATTTCATCTATTTTCTGCCATTAAGCTCATCCAATGCATTTTTAATTTAAAATACTGCATTTTTATGTTCTAAAATTTCCAGTTGGCTCTTTTTAAAAATACTTTCCATTTCTCTGCTGGCATTCATATCTTTTCAACTCATTTTGAGCATATTTTATTTTACCTCACTGAGCAGAATTAGGCTTTAAAATCCTTCTCTGCTAATTGCAACTTCTAGATCATCTAGAGTTTTTTTTCTGTTGATTGTCTTTTTTCTTGAGAATAGTTTACATTTCTTTATGTGTCAATTAAGTTTAATTATATTCTGGACATTGTGAATATTGTGCTGTGAAGACTCTGAATTTTGTTAATTTCCTTTGAAAGTTGTTGATTTTTTTGTTTTAGCAGATAACTAATTTAATTCAACTTAAGCTATAAATGAACTCTTGGGTGGCAGCTTAAATCTGAGTTTAGTTCTTTTATTCCTAGCTGGATTGTTGTTTGCACATAGCCGGGCACGTGTATGGTTCAGGGATCAGCTAGAGATTTAGACAGAGACACATAATTTTTATTTCCTCCTCTCTAGCTCTATCTTTCTAGTAGCTCCCCTCCCCTTTCCAGGAGATATGGTGGTTCTAAACTATATGCTTTGTTAATTCACACCACAAAGGCTGTCAGTATACTCTTGGAGTTTTAGTTACCCTGGGCGGCACCAACCGAACCTACCCCTTAGGTCAAAAGCTATAAAAAATGGAAATTCATATTGTTGTGATATTCATTTCATCCAAGTGTTGTCACCTTTCCAGGATCTACCTTTTGGTAAGTGTCCAGTTCCTTCAGAGTTTAATTTTTATATTTAAAAAAATTTATCCAGAGTTTGCGGTTGTTATCTTTGGGAGGGTTGGTCCAACAGTCATTTATTTGGCTATACTGGAAGTGGAACCTGGAGCGACTTGATACAATCATGTTGGCACGGAATTTGGCAGTAGCTGGTAAAAGTTGTAGTTTAGAATATTTTAGAGAAAATTTTGCACATGTACCCATATATAAGAATGATTATTGCAGTTTTTTGGTAATAGGAAAGAGTTGCAAATAACTGAAATGTTCATCAACAAGACAGTAGGTAAATAAATTGTGGGATATTTATAAAATGAAATACTATACAGTAGTGACAATGAATAAATAGTGCTTTTTGTATCAACATGATTAAGTCAAAATGTGATGTTGAGTAAAAAGTGTGATTCACAAAGATATGTTAGTAGAGTATTAATTATATAAAGTTAAAAAAATGTGAAACAATACATATCATTTTGGATATAGATCTATATAGTGTGTAGAAGCTACCCTATCTAAAATTTTACCCTACCCAACATTCTAAGCTCTTTCAATATTTCTTCTCTCTTTTCCTTGGTTTAGTACTTTTTCGCTTATGTAGTTATTGGATAAGATACTATATATTTTACTTAATTTTTTGTCTTCCCCCCTACTGTGTTTCACCAAAAATAAGTCCTAGCTGGACCATCAGCTCTAATGCGTCTTTTGGAGCAAAAATTCATTTAAGATCTGCTCTTATTTTACTATAAGACCGGGTCTTATATTAATTTTTGCTCCAAAAGATGTATTAGAGCTGATGGTCTGGCTTATTTTCCGGGAAACACGGTAGTATATTAGCTCCATGGAGGCACAGATTTGTCTTTTTTTTTTTTTTTTTTTTAACTGTATTCCCAGTGCCTAGGTGTTTGGCACATAATTGGTACTCAGTAAGTATTTGCTGCATGAATAAATGAATAGTATAAAAATATGAGGGTTTGATTAGCCACACATTTAGATAAGCTTTATGGGCTTCAAGTGAATCTAAAATGTTTTATTTCTTAAAAGTAAAGTACCAAATGAAAATTTGACAAAATATTAAGATCTGATGGCACTGAGTAGTGCAAAATTAGTGTTTATGCTATTTTTTATATTTCCAGTTGGAAATACTTCATTAAACAAAAGAAGCACCAAAAGTTTGGAGAAGAGTTTTCAGAACGTTACAGCATGGAAGTTAAGGGAACAGGGAGTTTAACAAATGAATAGATATTTGAAATGCTGGAATTAGTCACCAAGAGATAAGATAATTATAATTTACTATTAGGAAATTATTAGTGACTACTGAAAGAACTTGTTGCAGCAAGGAGTTGATTATAGAGGGATGCTGAGGAAATGGAGGCAGTAGGTGAGGAAATGGAGATTGCTTATTCAGTATGATGGCAGGTATAGCTTTTCCAGGATGGAACATTTATTCATGTTTTTGAGCAGAGCAGAACAATGCATTGAAAAGATGGAGACTTAAAATGTTGGAAAGAGAGAAGACAATTAATGGAAGCATTTATAATTAGAGGCATATATTAAGAAGAAAAGGGCATTTCACTTGCAGTGAGGATAGGTACTACTTCTGCAATAGAAGAAAGAGAAAGGTTGACACAGGTAGAGACAAAGACAAGGAAAGGTAAGGAAGTTCATACTTGTTTCTTTGAAGTAGTAAGTCAGGCCATCTGTTGGAATGGAGAAGATGGGTAATGGATATGGTCCAGGTTAGTAAATTAGCACAGTGGACAAGTCAGAAGATTGAAGCTCTTAGAGCCTACCTAAGTTGATAATTAGGGTATCAAGTATATGGATGATTTTAGGCTTTGAAATAGTCAGAACTAACCTTAATGGAATGGGTGCATTTGAGTGGCTTGTACAGTAATATTAACAACAGTAAACACTGATATGTGCTAGGGATTATTCTACATTGTCATGTGTCATTTGAAGTGTGCCAGGGATTGTTCTAGATTCTTTACGTATTCTCATTTAATCCTGACAATGACCTTTGAGGTAGCGATGTTATTAAGAGTATTCTGCTGGTGAGGAAATGGAGACACAGAGAGTAACTTGCTCAAGGTCACACCGAGGCAGAACTGGACTTCAATCCCAGAAGGTCTAACTCCTGAGTCTGTACCCCTAACAACATTATACTCCCTCAGTAGGGTACTGGGTGGTTTACTTGATGAGAAACAGCAGGATTAGTAAGCAGTCCAAGGGAGAATAGTTTTCTAACACATATTTTGTTACTTTGTTTCTGGGTTATCCAAGATACCACATTAAAAAAATTTTTTTTTCAATCATTGTTTTTGTTTTTCTATTAAAGCCTTAAAACTCCCAGAAATTCCTCAATAAATCATTTTTTCTTTTAGTCACACAAAAGATGTGTCATCTCACAAATTTATATTTTCTTTCAGAATGATCCCAACTTATTTTTGCCAAAAATTAACTTTTCAGCATCATTCTTCATATCACCATTAATCTTTGAAGAATGGAATTCCCTTTGGGATGTATTCTGGGAAATGAAAATGGTAGGGTGATCTGTCCAATTAGCCAGAGCAACCTGTCAAGCAGCGAGGTGACATAGTCCGGTTGCCTATACATCCTAAAGAGACAAATTACTAACATTCTGCTACTACCAGGAAGCTTAGCCGCTGTGTATGTCATAATGGGCAGCTTCCTTGCTGTCTGTAGACTTTTTTTGGCTACTTAGAAACATCTTTTCGTGGTATTTGTTTACGTATTTTTTTCTTAATTGTTAAAGATTTATTTAGAATATATTGTACATATCATATACAATTGAACATTCTTTTCCCTAAAATAAAGATTATTCTTTTTTGGTTGAGGTGGAAAAACATCGATTTCATGGCCAGTTGTCAATGTTAAAAATAACAGGTCACCTCTTACAGTTCTGCTTCGATAGCTTTTGCTAGATCAACCTGCTTTGATCATTGTTTCTCAGCTTTCACAAAGTATTTAAATTCTATATTTGAATGAAGAATGGTCAGAATGGTTGGCAGTCGTACAGTATTTTAATTTTAAAAGGACTTTCAAATTCATAATATACCATTTGATCTGCCCAATGATTCTTTAGGTGACAGGGCAGGTTTTATTGTTCCCATTTTACAGATGAAGAACCTGAGGCTTAGGGACATTAAAGGATTGGTCCTAGAATGAGTATATGGTGGAACTGAGTCTTGAATTTGCTTCTTCCTGATTTTAAGTCCAGGCTCAGAATATCGCTCTGCTCTGTAGATGACTCTTTGTCTTCCTTTTAATATTCAGGATGCTCTTTTTCCATCGCCTTCCTTTTCTATTGACTTTGTTTGGTTTCCCAGCAGAGGGGCTTCCTAACGTGCCTGTCTCCATCCCGGGTGGTGGCAAGGGAGCACACCTGGCTTCCTGCTGTCTCCAGTCTTGCATTTTCCTTTTCTGTGGCCCTTCCAGTTTCACCATCCATGGAAATCTCCTCCTTCCGCAGTCCCAACTTCTGAAATCTTCTCACAGCCCCCTGTCAGTGGGACCTCCCATCCTAATCATCAGCAGGAGAGCCCATGAGAGAGGGGAGGCAGAGGGCAGCGAGCGCAGCACGCCGGGAAGCCATGCTGAGGGCTACTTCTGCATTTCCTTCCTCCCGGTCCTCCGCTGCATCCTCACCGCCCTTCGGCCCCGGCTCTCTCCAGCCCGCCCCGGATCCGCCTCCCCCTGCTTCCTCCCGGAGGTTGAGACGAAGCGTGGGACGCACCTGTGTCCCTCTCCGGTCACCCGGTTGAGACACCCGGGGCTGCTCCCGGAGCAGGATTTACAGGCCCGGAGAACGCCAATGGGAGATCCAAATGGTCGGGGACTCCGGCACTTTAAGAGGCTTTTCTCTGGGAAACACCCGTCCCCTCCGTGCGCCTTATGAATGGAAATACTCCTCCCCCGGTCGAGCCCATTTTCCCATTTCACCAGGAGCCGCAGCTTGCTCTCTCCTTTCGGTCTCCCCGCCCACATCAACGCGGGCAGCTCCAGGAGGGGACGGACAGGAAGCCTTTGGCCGCCTATTAAATCCCACCCATTTCTCCGGGGGCGATTTCCTAACCTTCCGGGACCGAATTCTGCAATTTGATGTGCGTTTTGTCCGAATGGTAGCGACACGGGCCTAAGGGAGGGGGAAAGCGAGGGGGTGGGGGGTGGGGGGTATGCGCTCTTTTCCTCGCAACATCGCTGGCGGAGCGAGGGAGCTCACACGACACAGATTTTGGGGCAAAGCCTTTCCATCTGGACAGCACCATGTCCACCAAAGCGGAGCAGTGTAAGTAGCAGCCGGCCCGGCGTTCCGGCCCGGCCTCCGGCTGGGAGCTATTGCAGTTGCGGCGTTTGCGGCTGCCGGGAGACCTTGGCATCGTGCTGGTGCGGGGGTGGGGGCTGAGGTTGGGGCGGGTGCGGGGTGGGGGGTTGAAGAGAAGGTGGGGGAGGGTGGACGTTAATGGCAACGCGGCGCTGTCCCCGGTGCTGAAAAATAATGCGGTCTTCCTCGGGCTTGTGGGGTTTCGCAAAACTGAAAGACCCTGCGAAATGAAATTAGAATGGGGTCATTCTCGAAAAAAAGAGGCCTCGTATCTTTCTGATAAACATTTCAGTATGTCTTGTTGGAGTGGGGGAAGGGGGACAGCGGCAAATCAGGGGCGGGGAGCTGTCAGTACAAGCAAAGCCTGCCTGGCCTTCTGAGCATGCCCAGTTCTCTGTGCTGGAGCCATAGGGGAGTTTGTCTGCAGTTTCCACTCGGGTTGGAGAGGCAAGCAGGGAGAGAAGGGGGTGGGGGTGGACCGGGGAGCCAGGCGGAATTCAGGATCTAGTGTGAGAAATATCAGCTCAGGAATACCAACACTAATGCTAAAACTAAGCACAAGCATAGGTTAAAGCAGGAGTTGGGACTTGCAAGAGAGTGAAAGGGGCTCTGGGAAAATGATCTAATTATTTTTCCAAAGCGCTTTCCTTTGTAGGGCAGCTCACACAGACTATAACAAATAGCAAAAGGATTTGAGTTGTCCCAGTAATGGTTGAGTGGTTGTTTGGTTGGAAACAACCTGCGAATCCTCGTGAACAGAGGAAGTTTCTAATAGGCTCCCTACAGTCCCTTATTGCAGTGCGCATTAGTAGGCCTTCAGTATGTACTTGGTAGGTTGATTAATGTGAAACCTTTTCCATAGTGCACTTGAGGGATTCAGGAACTTAAACTTCTGATTGTGAATAAAAGATGTTTTTATTAATCAATTAATTGGAATTTTTAACAAATACACCAGAACTTATTCATCGAATTGATTCTTGTTTCTTTCAAACAAGGTAGTTATGCATAGTTATGTTGATAATGCTGTCAGTACTTAAAAGTCTTTGTTATTCTTCTTTGGAATAGCTGTTAAAGCCATTCTGTGAGACACCCCAAACTGTAGTCTTATTATTTGGGGGCAGTAGCTTGTATATGATAAAAAGTGGTCTGTCACTTACTCACCAGATAGGTTAAATGAACTGAAGACTCATGGAATTTCCAGATTGATGGTTTACTAGAGATTGTCTATGCCCAGCTACCATCCAGTGTTTGTACCTCTTTACCATGTTTTTTGGAATCTGGAACACCTGAGTTTGAACCCTAGTTCTACCATTTACTGTTTGACCTTAGATGAGGTAATTGACTTTTCTGAACTTTATTTCCTCACCTGTAAACCTGGGGTAATAATGCTGATGGGGTTATGATTATAAAAGAGAGAATGCATATGAGAGGTTGAGTAGTGAGCCTAGCTCAGAACAAGTACTCAATAAATGATGGTTATAGTACTGACAATTACTTCCCATTTAATAGTCCATCTCTTCTAAATAGCTAGAAAGTTCTTTTGTAATTTTTTTTGCCTGTCTCCAAAAGTTAAGTCAAAACCTCAAAGATAAAATTTGCTTCTACAGAGGCTTTTGGGAAAATGGAATGCATTATGTTTTGAGAAATGGCCACATACTTGGAATCGGTGTGGATCTTCCCACCTGAGGAAATCGCACCCTTGAAGAGGTTTTATGATAGTACAGTTAAGAAAACCACCACCTGTCATTTGATTTTTATAGTTACATATTACATAAGAAATTTCAGGTTAAAGCCAGTGAGTATTACTGTCCTCTTCCTGTGTTTTCTCTTCCTAGTTATATTTTGAGATGCACTGGATACTTTGTCTTGTCTTTTTCCTGGACAGTTAACACCAAGACAAGATAAGTAAAATCTGCGTGTGGACTTGGCTGTGTAGTGCAAGTAGTGTGTAGTTCAGTAGCTATTTTAGAATTGTTTGTAAAACAGATTTTTCCATCTGTAGATAGTGGAAAGGACACCATATTTGAAGCTAGAACATGTGGACTTGAGTTTTGCATGCCCTTCTGATGAACTGTGTGATGCTGGGCAATTAATAGTTTTGTGCCTCAGAGTTTCCATCTATCAAATAAGGAATAGTGGTAGCAGCTATCTTTGTTTAGTCCTAAGGGTTTTGGAGGGCAACGGAGGTAAATGGGAGTAGGCTGCAAAGAGGAAAAGGATGCTTTGGGTGTTTTTAGGTGTCTTTGTTTAGAGTGAAGGGAAGTTAAGAATCTCTTTTCTTTTTCTCTTACGTGCATGAACTTGAATGGATTGACATCATATACCTGAAAATAGAGAGTAAACACATAAAAGATTGCAGAGCTGATGTTCAAGAAGGGTGAATACTTTCTAATAAAGAGAAGATGCAGATCGTGTTTTATCCTTGGACTCTGTAGAGTGTGGCTAAGGGGAAAGAGAAAGAGAAGGGAAGACCATGAGATTTTTCTCTTCTATTGGATGTGAAGACCACCCGAACGGAGAGAACGAGAGAGTTCATTTCTCCTCTGCATTCAGGCGTGTGCACAGTACCACTTGCCTAAGGACCGAAAGGGGAAAATTAGGTTTAACATAATGTGAAAGTATTATTCCTATTACTCTTCTTCCTGGGCCTCTTGTGTAGGTAAAGGTTTCACTGGTACAGGAAATGGGCATAGTTTGGTTGAATCAGCAAGAGGAAGTACTTGCATTTCAACCCAAACAGATTACGTGACTTACCTTTGAAATGTAATGTATCACGGATATGTGAAAAATGATTTTATTTTTATGTAGTGGTATTTTCTTTTATGAAATAAGTAATAATGATGAAAGAGAGGCTAGTTTTAGCTAAGATATAGTTTGGAGGCTGCTTTTATACATTCTATCTGTTTCCCATGCTATGTACATAACATCGTAACAAGGTGAAAGCTTAGCAATTTCTCAGGCGATTGCAGAAGAGTTAATTTTTTTTTCCCCTCCAAATGCTTCCTTTTCTTACAAAGTTCACTGCATGAAATGAACTTTGAAATGTTTATGTAGCTGACATAGAATCTGGAATAATAAAAATAAGAATTTATAGTTCTTTTATTTGGGATTCTAAAGAGGAGTCCAACTCTCCTGTACCCTCCCACCCCCCAACTTTCTCTGCCTTCTAAGAGTTAAAATTGATCAATCTGGAGTACTTTGTGTGTGTGCTTTCCAAAAGAAGCTTGCTTTTGATGAGAGCAGAAGTTAAGAGTTGGGATTCTAGAATCAGACTGCTGCCTGGGTATGAATTCTGACCCTGCTTATAATCTGTGTGACCTTGGACAAGTTAACTCAGCCTCTCTAAGCCTCGACTGCATTAATCTATAAAATGGGGATAGTTGTAGTTGTGAAGATGAAATGAGATGATGCATAAAAAGTGCTTAGCACAGAATCCTGACACATAATGAGGAGTTAATTAAATGTTAGCTATTATTATCATCATCAAGTATAAAATCTTGTGCTTGCTGCTATGTTATAAATTACAAATTTGGATCTAGTCCCCCAGAGTGTAGCAGAAGAAAAAGTAACCATGATATCACTTAAATGGGAGATGGGTTATTGGACTGTTTTTTATTCTCCTTTCCTTGTCCTCTACAGTAATCTGGGTGGGAGGGGATCTCTGTCTGCATGGCAATTCCTTGACTTGGTATACCTCGGAAGGCATTGGCTAATCACCTAAATAGGACATTTCTAAGGCATGAACTGCCTAAGGCATGAACCTTTTGTGTTATGATGACAGTGTAGCAACTGGTAAATCAGTTACATAAATATCCATCACAGTGTTTTTCAAATTTGGAAATTAACCGGCTGATAATTGGAGTATAAGCTCAAAAATCGCTAATTATAGAAATGTGAATGTATGCTGTTTGTAATGTGTTTATCCTACTCAACATCTTTATCTCAGTAACTAAAAATCTTTTTGATTACATCAAAAACACTTTTAAGAGTATAGCTAATTTGCAATATGATTTGAAGTTGAATTTGCCCCTCTCCCATACATAATTACGGACCATGCTTGCAGAAATCAATAGAATGTTTTTTAAAAAACTTTATGCCCATTATAAGATAATATTACTAAAATAGAAAAGTACTTTTCCTTTGAACAGCACTGCAATCTGTAGTTGTTTAAAAATCTTTGCATAACATCACTAACTTCTTATACATGAAACTCTAGTTTTATTCATATATACTAACAATATGACTACTAACCATATTTGTGGTAACAAAAAGAGCACATGATTTTTAGCTCTTGTCTTACACGATTTCTCTGTACCACCGACACTAGGTGCCGCATTCCTTATTTAAACTCTTTTTTCTTCTTTTTCTTCTGGCTGTTCTTACTCAAAAATTTTTTAGGACTACTTTCTTCTTGCCCTTTATAAACAGGATTCTGTCATTAGTCCTCTCACTTTTTTTTTTTTAATTCCTACAGATTCTTAACCTCATTCAATCTCATGGTAACAGTTATCATCTTTATGTGGATGACACCCAAATACAATTTTCTAGTCTAAACATGTCTCTTGAACTACTACTATAAGTCTTTGTTTCTATCCAGACATCCTATAGGCATCTCAAACCCAAGCTCATTGTCTTCTGTCCCACACTTGTACTTCTTTTTGTATTACTCATTTCAATGAATGGCACTACCTATGAACCCAAATCAAAAAGTTGGGAGTCTTCTTAAACTTCTACTCTCTATGATTACTATTTAACAGATCAGCAAACCCTGTTGATTCTAGCACATCCAGCCAAATCACTGCCCTAACTCCTTACATTGCACTGTTTCTTTTTTTTTTTTTAAGGTCCTCCAATGTATCGTGTTCTTTTTGCCTGAAATGCTTTCTCTCCCTCTGTGGCCCTCTTTTCCTTCTTATTGTTCAATATTTAGCTTGGTAGCCCTGCCTGCTTGCCAGTCTTCCCCGGGATGCCTCACTCCTGTGCTCACACTGTATTGTAACGATTAGTTTTCTAATATTAGGTGTCCACATTTACTTTGTCTGTAGACTGTATTTTGTTCATCTCTGTGGCTCCAGTGTGCAAACTTCGTTGTCTACTGCAGTGTTTGCACAAAAACTGTTTCTTGTATAAGTGAAAATGATTGAGGGTGAATTGAATGTCTTTTATAAAGGAGGATTGTGTAATTAAGTTTTTGGATTTCATTAATGTGAGGATTACACATTTTTGCCAGTTTGAAGTTCTGCATTCTGTGCAACAGAATGCATGCTTTTCAAATGTTTTTACAGGAGAATAAAAATACACTTGTCAAAAGTGCTTAAAACGTATTTGCTAAATCAAATTTATAGTATTTATATAACAAGTTATACTTTTCCTGAACATTCATTGTGTTTTTGGTTCTTTCTCATCAGTTTAAATTTCTATTGTTATGTTCAGCATAATAATTATGATTCCTAATTGGTAGACAATTTTAGCACACAGCTAACTGTTTTTCTTAGATAAAACGGTAATACATCTGAAGTCAGGGACTCTTCATGTTTGATGTGGATCCTTTGATAATACATCTGTTCAAGATTTACATACTGATTACTTAACCAATAAATAGGCTTTAAGTGGGGATTTTCATTTTGCAGCATCACTGTTGGAAATTCACATGCATTTATTTCTTATATTCTGAAAAGATATGGGTAGCTCTGCATAATGGGGTCCTTTTTTTTGGTCTTTATTTTTATGCATAAAGGCTATTGATTTTTTGTGCTAATTTTATAACTTTTACTACATTATTTTCTTTTTGTAGTTGTTTTTTCAGCTATTCTTTGGGTTTTCAAGATGTATGATTATATAATCTGAAAATAGAAAATAGTTTTATCCTTTTCTATCCAATTCTTATTATCTTTAATTGTTTTGTCTTTTCGTATTGCATTGGCAGATAGCTCTAACACAATGTTAAATATAGCATAGCCAGTGAGTATTCTTATCTCGTTTTTAATTTTAGTAGGAAAGGTTCTAGTATTTCTGTATTAAGAAAGTTATTCTTTTGGGCTGGGGTAATGAGGTAGCCATCAATTCCTATTTTATTGAGAAAAACAAAACAAAACCTAAATGGTATTGAACTTTGTCAAGTTCATTTTCCGTATCTATGGAGACCATATGACTTCTCTTAACTTTATTAGTGTGCTGGATTGGATTTTGTCATATTTTATTTAATAATTTTTGAATTGATATTCATGTTAGATTGGTTTTTTGTTTGTCTGTTTTTCGGGATGGGGTGGGGAGTAATTCTACTCAAGATCTGGCAACGATGTTATGCTCACTATATAAAATGAGTCTGGAAGTTTTGCTTCTTTTTCTGTGCTCTGGAATAATTAAAGTAATATTGAGGTTATCTGATCTTTATAAGTTTGTTAGAGTCCCTTGTGAAACCATCTGGCTGGTACTTTTTTATAGTGGAACTCTTTTAACTTCTTTCTCTATTTTCTCAATGACCCTTGTTCTATTTAGACTTTCTGTTTCTACTGGGGTCAATTTTGGTAAGTTTTATTTCTCTAAAAAATTATTCAGTTCATCTAAATTTTCAAATTTGTTTGCATAGAATTATGCAAAATAGTCTTTTAGAAATTTAAACATTTCCATTATTTTGATGTTTATTTTCTCCTTGCTATATCTAATGTTGTGTATTTAGTGCTGTATATTTGTGTCCCCTGCCTCCTTTTCCTTGATTGAGTTAGTCGTTTGTCTATTGTTGATTTCTTTTGTAGGGAACCAGTTTTGGGATTTACTTATTCTACTGTTGTTTTTTTTGGTTTCTAAATTAATTTCTGCTTTTATTATTAATTCCCCCTTTTCCTGAGTTCTTTATTTTATTTTGGTGTTCTTTTTCTAGCTTTTTGAGTTGGGTGTTAATTTAGTTATTTTAATATTTTTGATATAGTCATTTCATGCAATGTATTTTTCTTCGACACTTCCTTTAGCTGTAGCCTACAGATTCCTGAAAATGTCAGGCTTTTATTACTATTTTCAAGAAGTTGTGCAATTAAATTTTGTATTTTGCCATTGACCCAAGAGTTATTTAAAAGCATACTTGTAAATTTCCATGTGGAAGGAAATTTTGTTTTTTTAAAATTTTGTTAATTGATTTTTATTTTTATTGCATTATAATCTGAGGATGATATTTGCATTATTTTTATTCTTTGGAACTTACTGAGGTTTTCTTGTGGCCTAAGATTTGGTCAGTTTTTGTGAGTGTTCCATGTGTACTTGAAAAAAAGTTGCAATCTCTATTTTTAGGGTTGGAGTTTGATATAGATCTATAAGATCTACCTTATTTATGTTGCCTAGGTCTTCACCTTTATTAATTTTTAGTATGCTTGATTTTGGATTGTGAGGTATGTTAAACTTATCCCATTATTAGTGTGTTTCTGTCTTATTTCTCCTTGTATTTCCTGTAGGTTGCTGCTTAATAAAAATTACTGCTGTTATTGGGTACATAAATATTAGTAATTGTAATATCTTCATTGTGAATTGTGGCCTTAAACATTATTAAGTGTCCTTCTTTATATATTTTAATGCTTTTTTGGTCACAATTCCCCTTTGTCAGATATCAAGATTATGACCCCGTTTTCTTTTTGTGTTTGCCTGATATATCTTTTTCCATCCTTTTATTTTTAACTCTTTTGAATCTCTTTGTTTTAGGTGTGTCTTGTATTCTGCATAGTGTTGGATTTTGCTTTATTAGCCAATCTGAAAATCCTTTTCTTTCAATAGGTGAGTTAAGCCCATTTACATCTATTGATATGATTAATATGTTTGGCCTCAGTTCTATCATATTGTTTTATTTTTATGTCTTTTATAGCTATACTTTTTCATTATGCAGTGGGTTGTATCTGCTTGGTTGTTTTATTGTTTAACGTTATACTAATACTTTTATATACCATTAATCCATTTTTTAGGATTTAATTGATTTCTTACATTGAACAATATTGATATTAGCTTGTAAACTCTTCTTCTCCCTTGCTCCTTCAATCCCAATATCTGATCAAAATAATATCTTTGTATTTCCAGTTAATGTCTATTAGGTGATCATATCCATATGCAGTCCTTATTTCCCCACCCCAATTTTTGATAATCATATTATATTATATCTACTATATTCTCTCCTTTATAACCATGGTTTAGCTTTGTTCTACAGGTATATTTATATTGAACGCTTACCACTGATTCTTATATTACTGTCTCTTAGTCTCTTTGGTTTCCTGAATGTCCTTTTCTAATAGATTTCTTTGAAGGGCACACAGGATCAATGTACCCTGAGTTTTGGCAAGTTTACATATGATAGTTTGTTTGCAGCTTTGTACTTGGAGGTCAGTTTGGGCAGGTATAACTTGCTTAACTCACATTCCCCTTCCTTGAGTATCTTAAATTTATTACACTTTTTTTTTTTTTTTTTTTTGCGGGGGAGCGGAAGGGGATGGCGGGCAGAGCATTAACAATTGTTGAAAAGTCTGGTGACAATTTTGGTTTCCTTCTCTTATTAGTGACTTAGCGTTTTTGCCTGGTTGCCCAAATGAGTTTTTGTTTTTTTTTAAAGTAGTTATGACTCAGTGTAGGCCTTGCTGAAATGATTGTGGTATATCCTCTCAATATGTAATTTAGAGTTTTTTGTTAAATTTTAGGAAAGTATTCTGGAATTATAGTTTTATGATTTATTTTGTTCTATTGTTTGGCATTCTTTGCAATCCGTATCTTATGTATATTGGATCTTTTTTGCTGCTTGTCTGGATGGATCAGTTTCTACTGAATGTTTTTAAAATCCCTTCATTTCTTTTGAGGTTTTTAAGAATCAACTGTACAATATACTTTTATTAGTCTATATGTGAACTAGTCTATTCATGATCATTCTGTACGTATATAAGTATTATAGCAATATATTTGTTTAGCTCTTAAATTGAGATGTCAAATATAAATTAAAAATTGAAATTATTCAGTTGAATATTATCATTCTCATAAATCCAAACGTACTCATTATAAGTAAGTACAAGCATTTATGTCATTATGTCTCCTAGTGCAGATATGCCCAAGTACCTGCGTATTGGAATACATGTTATTTTTGTCCTGTTTTTTGTTTATTATGGAGATAGTTATATATAGTAATATTCAGCCATTTTGACCGCATAGTTGAATTAATTTTGCTAAGTATAAACAGTAGTGTAACCACCACCCTACTCAGTATAAAGAACAGCCCCCTTACCCTGAAAAGATTCCTGTACCTCTTTGATCTTTTTTTTTTTAAGGAGGGTGCAGTTCACCATGGCCTATGCGGGGATCGAACCAGCAACCTTGGTGTTGTTAGCACTGTGCTCTAACCAACTGAGCTAACCGTCCACCCCCTCCTCTTTGCTCTTGATCCCCTTCCTCTAGCCACGGTCCCAGGCAGACATTGATCTGCTATTTTATGTCACTATAGTATTGCCTTTTCTAGAATTTCCTATAAATGAAATCATTTAGTACGTAGTCTTTTCTGTGTGACTTCTTTCATTTAGCTTGAAGGTTTTGAGATTTATTTGTGTTATTGAATGTATTAATATTTTGTTCTTTTTATTGCTCTGTATTCCATGGTATGTATATATTGGTTTGTTTCCAGTTTTTGGCCATATGAATAATGCTGCTAAAAGTATTTGCATACATGTTTTCATGGGGACATATGTTTTTAATTCTCTAAGGTGAATACTTAGGAGTAGAATAGCTTGACAGTATGGTAAATGAATATTTCATGTAATAATATTGCCATATTGTTTTTCAAAGTGTCTAAAACATTGTGCATTTCCACCAGCAGTGTGGGAGCGAGTTCCAGTTTCCCCATCCTGACCAACACTTGGTATTGACAGTCTTTTCGACTTTTGTCACTCCAGTGAGGGTGTAGTGGTATCTCATGATGGTCTTAATTAGCATTTCTCTGAGAACTAGTGATATTGACCATGTTTCTTGTGCTATTGGCTGTTTGTATATCTTCTTTTGGGAAACGTCTGTTCCAATCTATTCATTTTTTATTAAATTTTTGGTCTTCTATTTAATGAGTTGTAAAAGCTTTTTATATATTCTGAATACATGCTCTTTGTTTTGAAAAATTTTGCTTCCATTCTGAAGTTTACCTTTGTGTTTTCGTAACTATGACTTTTGAGAAATGAGACTTTCAAATCATGAAGTACATTTTATCAATTTTTTCTTTTATCATTGGTGATTTTGGTATTCTGTTTAAGAAATCTTTGCCTAACCTAATGATACCAAGATTTTCTCCAATATTTTTTTCTAGAAATACAATAGTTTAATCGCTAACATTTAGGTTTATTTTTGAGTCAGTCTTTACATGTGGTATGAGGTAAGGTTTGAGGTTCATTATTTCCTTATACAGTATCCAGTTGTTCCAGCACCATTTGTTGTAAAAGCGATCTTGACTCCGTTGAATTATCTTGGTACCTTTGTTAAAAATCAATCAACTGTATATGATTGGGTGTATTTCTAGACTCCATTCTGTTTATTCATTTATATGTCTATGCTTATGCCAGTGACATACTGTCTTTATTACTGTAAGTTTATAGGGAGCCTTGAAATCAGGTACTATAAGTCCTCCAACTTTTTCAAAATTGTGTTAGCTGTTTTAGGTCCTTTGCTTTCCATGTAAACTTAAAAATCAATGTGTCCTTTTTGTTTTTTTTAAAGAAGGTTACTTGGGCTTTGGCCTATAGATCAGTTTGAGGAGGATTATTCTTTTAACAACATTGAGTTTTCCAGTCCTTGGAATGATATATACGCACACTTATTTAGGTCATGTTTAATTTCCTATTGTAATATCTTGCCACATTGCTCATTAAATGTATTCCTAAGTATTTTTGTGAATGGAACTGTTTTCTAAATTTCATTTTCTAATTGTATGGTGTTAGTGTAGAGAAATATAATTGATTTTTGTATGTCGATCTTATATCCTGTACCCCTGCAATGTTCACTTATTAGTCTAGTAGATTTTTGGGGGTATTACTTAAGGTTTGCAACACATGCCATCACGTTGTCTGTGAATCAAGTTTTACATCTATCTTTACAATCTTTATACCTTTTGTTGCTATTTATTGCCTTATTGCACTAGCTAAGACCTCCAGAACAATGTCCATGAAAGTGGTGTGAGTGGATATCCTTGCCTCTTGGTTTTGGGTAGAAATCTTTGAACCTTTCACACTATTAGATCAACCTTTCATTCTTGAAATAAACCACATTTGGTCATGATACATATCCTTTTAAAATAGTGTTGTATTTCATTTGCTAATAATTTGTTAAGGATTTTTGTATCTATGTTCGTGATTGTTATCAGTCTATAGTTTTCTTTGTGCTTGATATCTTTGTCTAGTTTTGGAATCAGAGTAAAATTGGTCTCACAAAATGAGTTTGGGAGTGTTTCACCTTTTTTTTTTTTCTGAAAAAGTTGTATAAAATTGATGCTTGTTTTTCCTTAAGTTTTTGATAAAATTCAGCACTGCAGCCAGGTCTGAAGGGGGTGGTGGTGGTTATTTGTGTGTGTGGTGGGGGGAAGATTTTAAATTTTAAATTCAATTTATTGATATAGAGCTGTTCAATTTTTTTTCTTGTTTTAATTTCTTCTTGGTCAGCTTTGTTATTTGTGTCTTTCAAGGAATTTGCCCATTTTGTACTTTTGATAAATTTGCCCATTTATTGACCTAAAGTTGTTTGTAATAATTCCTTTTTATCCTTTCTATATCTGTAGAAACTGTTGCTATGTCCTTTAATTCTGATACTGGCAATTTATGTCTCCTTTTTCTTGACTTATGTGGTTAGAGGTTTATCAATTTTATTGATCTCAAAGAACCAGCATTTGGTTTTGATTATTTTTTGTATTGTTTTTCCGTTTTATTGATTCCTGCACTTATTTGTACTATTTCCTGCCTTTGCTTTGCTTTGGATGTAATTTGCTCTTTTTTTCTAGTTTCTTAGAGTGAAACCTTATTTTATTGATTTCAGACCTTTCTGCTTTTCTAATACAGACACTTAAAGCCATAAATTTCCTCATAATGCATCTACTTTAGCTGCATTCCACAAATTTTGATAGGTTATATTTTCATTATTGTTTAGTTCAAAATATCCTGTAATTTAGCTTATATTTTTCTTTGACCCAAAATTTCTTCAGAAGTATGTTGCTTAATTTCCAAATAGTTGGGATTTTTCTTGGTTATTTATTGTCTTTGATTTCTAACAATTCCATCTTTGTCAGAGAACATATCTGTAAGATTTCAGTCTTTTGGCATTAATTGAGACTTATTTTATGGCTCCAAACATGGTCTGTACTAGTAAACATTCCATGTGCACTTGGAAAGAAAGTATATTCTGCAACTCTTGGGTGATGTGTTCAAATCTTCTATGTCTTTGCTGATTTTTGTCTAGTTTTTCTATCAGTTGCTGATAACAGCATATTGCAGTCTTTAACTATGATTATGGAATTGTCTATTTTTCCCTTTAAATCTGTCAATTTTTGTTTCATATGTTTTGAAGTGGAAGTGCTGTTACTGGGTTCATACTCATTTATGATGGTTGTATTTTCCTGTTGAATCATCTATTTTATCATGATGAAGTGTCTTCTTTGTTCTTGTTAATATGTTTATCAGATCTAGTTATCAGATATTAATAATGCTACTCCAGCATACTTTTGCTTACTGTTTGAGTGGCATATGTTTTCCATTCATTTTCTTTCAACCTTTAAAATTTTCCTGTTTGCTTCTTAGGTATTGTCTTTTGCATTTTTAAGTAAAGATTGACCTGCAAATTATAATGTACAGCATTAATTTTTCACAGTTATCATACAGTTAATAATACCATTTTATTTAAAATATAGAAATCTTGCAGACTTTATGGGTCCATATCCGTCTTCATTTCATAGTTGTTATGTAATAACGTAGTTGTTACATTAGTGTAATATATCTACATATGTTGTATATCCCAAAAGATAATGTTATTATTTTAATTTTAAAGTTATATGGTTGATAAAGAAATTAAGAAGAAACAGGAAATAGTATCTTTTGTATTTACAAAGAGATTTACCATTTCTGATGCTCTTCGTTCTTTTCTGAGGATCTCTGTTTCTATCTGGTATCATTTTTCTTCATCCCCCAAATTTTCTTTAGCCTTTTTTTTTTTTTTGGTAACACAGCTTTGCTTGTGACCAGATTTCTTCAGTTTCTTTATCTGAAAATGTCTTTATTTTGCTCTTATTCTTGAATGATATTTTTGCTGAATATAGAATTCTGCTTTGACAGTTTTTTTTTCCCTTTAGTACTTCAAAGATATTATTCCATCTGACCTTCACGGTTTTAGAGGAGAATTCAGCAATCAGTTGTAATATGTCTGTAATATGTATGTAGTATATTTTTCTCTTGTTCCTTTTAAGATATACTGTTTATTTCAGGCTTTTAACAGTTTGAGGATCATATAGGCTGCTAGATGTTTAGTCTGTTTGGTGTTTGCTTATCATTTCGTGTGTGAAAAAATTTTTTTAAAATTAAATTTGGGACATCCTTGGCTATTATTTCTTCAAATATATTTTCTCTCCCATTCTTTCAGTCCTCTCCTTTTGGTATTTCAATTACACATCGTTAATTTTACTGTTTGATGTTATGTAACAGGCCTCTGAGGTTCTGTACATTTTTTCCCCCCAATCTTTTTTTCCCTATGTTTTTCAACCTTCAATACCTTCTATTGATCTATTTTCAAGTTCATGTACTCTTTCCTCTGTCATGTCCATCCAGTGAATTTTTAATTCAGAAATTCGTATTTTTCACTTCTAGAATTTCCATCTTGTTCTTCTTTTATTATTTTTATTTTTCTGTTGGGACTTCTTATTTCTCTGATGAGAGTTTCATGTATTGAAAGCATGTTTTGTTTTACTTCATTGAGGATAGTTATAGTAGTTGATTATACCTGTCTGTTCCAACATCTGTTTCATTTCATGATCGAACTAGACTGATTTTCTTTTCTTCGGAGAATGTGTTTCATTTTCTTGGATCTTTGTATGTCGGATAATTTTGGATTGTATCCTGGACATTATATATGTTAAGTTGTGGAGACTTTGGGTTCTATTACTTCCCACTGGTGACTAGTGTTGCCTTTATTTTAGTAGGTTATTTTCTTGGCTGGGCTTGAACTGCAAACTCGGTTGCTTGTGCAGTAACTCCTTCCTTTGTTCAGATCGTTTGCCTTTAGCTGGGTTGCTTTGAGTCTGTTTTTGACTTGTGTGGTTCAGGGGCCAGTCAGGGTGGCTATTCAGAATCTGCCTGTCCCCTTTCCCCTGTGGGTGTCCCCCACTTGCTTCAACATCCGCTGTTTGTCATGCTTTCCTTTGCTGGTTCCCCAGGTCAGAAAGATTGTGGGTTTTTCTATGTCTGCCCTCACTGCTGTGCATGGACTGCACTTAGCCTCAGGCTCAATGCCACAGAGATGGGAATTTCCTCACAGAGCTGCCTGTCTCCCCTCTTCCTTGGCAGCTGGATTCCCTCTCAGAGTCTGTCTGCTTCTGTCCATTCTCCTCTGCTCTCACGCAGTTGCCTTTTCGTCATGTCCAAGCCTTGCGGTAGTTTTATGGGAGAAATGGAGGAGGAGCTGTCGGTAGAGGTTTATTTTATCATAGCCAGAAACCTCTTTATTTCTGTTTTTAAAGAAAATAAATTCTATTAAATTTATGGAAAGGGTGACATTAGTTAATAAAATTATATAGGTTTCAAGTGTACCATTCTATAATACATCGTCTGTATATTGCATTGTGTGCTCACCATCCAAAGTCAATTCTCCTTCCATCACCATATATTTGACCCTTTTTACTCTCATCTACCACCTCCCCCTAACCCCCTTACCCTCTGGTAACCATTAAACTGTTGTCTGTGTCTATGAGTTTTTGTTTGTTGGTCCTGTTTGTTTATTGCTTTCAGTTTTCTTTTTTTTTTTTTAATATTTTTTTATTGGGGAAGGGGAACAGGACTTTACTGGGGAACAGTGTGTACTTCCAGGACTTTTTTCCAAGTCAAGTTGTTGTCCTTTCAGTCTTAGTTGTGGAGGGTGCAGCTCAGCTCCAGATCCAGTTGCCATTGCTAGTTGCAGAGGGCGCAGCCCACCATCCCTTGCTGGACTCGAGGAGTTGAACCGGCAACCTTGTGGTTGAGAGCCCACTGGCCCTTCTGGGAATCGAACAGGCAGCCTTCAGAGTTAGGAGCACGGAGCTCCAACCACCTGAGACACCGGGCCGGCCCATATTGCTTTCAGTTTTATATCCCACATATGAGTGAAATCATATGGTTCTTGACTTTTTCCATCTGATTTATTTTACTTAGCATAATAATCTCAAGATGGATGCATGTTGTTGCAAATGGCAGTATTTCATCTTTCTGATGGCTGAGTGGTATTCCACTGTATATATGCCACATTTTCTTTATCCAGTCATCTATCAAATGACACTTTAGCTGTTTCCATGTCTTGGCCACCATGAATAATGCTGTAGTGAACATAGGGGTGCATATATTTTTGTGAATAAATGTTTACAAATTTTTCGGGTAGATATACAGAAGAGGGATTGCTGGCTCATGTGGTAACTATATTCTTAATTTTTTTGAGGAACTTCCATACTGTTCTTCATTTCTTTTTAATTTTTAAGGATTCCTTCTTTCCATGTTTTATTTCTCTTACACATTATCCATTGTGTTTATTTATTCCTATGTTTCTACTGGTTGAGACTCCATTTTAAAAATATTTCCTTTTTTATTTCTAATTCTCTCCAGAGTTCTTTCACCTTCTTTTTTGTTTTTTGTTTTTTTAAATTGTTTCATTTTTTTTCAATTACAGTTGACATTCAATATTATTTTATATTAGTTTCAGGTGTACAGCACAGTGGTTAGACATTTATATTAGATTGGTGCAAAAGTAATTGTGGTTTTTGCAATTATTTTTAACCTTTTCAACCGCAATTACTTTTGCACCAACCTAATATAATTTATACAGTGATCCTCCCGCCTGTCACTATACATTGTAGTTACAACATTATTGACTATATTCTCTATGCTGCACTTTACACCCTGTGACTATTTTGTAACTACCAACTTGTATTTCTTAATCCCTCAACTGTTTTCACGCAGCTCCCCAAACCCCACCCCCTCTGGCAACAGTCAGGTTGTTCTCTGTGTCATGAGTCAGTTTCTGTTTTGTTTGGTCTTTTTTTTTTTTTCTCTTTAAATTCCTCATACAAGTATAAGCAAGATCATATGGTATTTGTCTTTCTCAGTCTGACTTATTTCACTTAGCATAATAACCTCTAATCCATGTTGTCCCGTCACCTTTCTTTTTACAACCTCTTTTCTCTAGTCACTTAATTTCAGTGTGTTTAATAACACAGTTTCAATCCTTTTCTTAATTTCTTTTTGCTTGTTTTGAAATATGAGGTTACAGTTTTCATCTGTATAGTGCACATGTCTCTGCTTCTTATTCTCTTTCTCTTGTGATAAATTTGTATGGGATTTTCTGTTGCTCATCTTTTAAAGAAAGTAAGTTTTGTTGTAATTTTAGGAGGGAGGGGAAGGTCAGGATAACTTTATGGCTCCTCTTCTATGTTCTTGTTTTGCAAAGTAAGAAAAAAAACGTTCTTGTACTTTCTGAGACTGGCTTTCTTTGGTTCCCTTCCCCACTTTTATTTGGACTTTCTCCTTTGCATCTAATATCCTTACAGGGTTCAATTGAGATTCTATTCCCAGCAGTTTCTTCTGATCACAGGGCTTTATCCTGAAAGTAGCCTTGGTTTGTTTTCAGATTTGATGTGCTCCCCTTACCATAACTCTTATTACCTGAGGAATCCCCTCCCTGCTTTGACTTCTGTTTTCATGTTGGTCGCCATAGTTCTCTGTGAGTACCTGTGGATGATTTGGGAGCTCCCCTGTCCCGAGGACCGTCAGTGGCCCCATGTCCTTCCTGGTGTGGATGCTGCTACCGCATGGGCGTGTAGCTGTCAGAAGTTTGTCCTCATCCTCTGAGAGTTGGTTTATAGGGCTACCTTGTCACCTAGTTTTGTTGTAGATATTGTCAGCCAGTGTTGGGGTTGCCATCCTCATCAATCTGTCTGTTTTTAGGTGAGGGGCTTGGGTTGATTAAAAAACTCTGCTATTGCCACTGCCCTCTTCCCAGAACCCTTCCCTTTTAGCATATTTAACCTGACTCTCTTTTAAACCTTGTTCTCTGGTATTTAAGATCCATTTCCTGAATAAATGGCTGCTGTTGTTAGAACTAGACTTGTGACTCTTCGTCCACTCTCTGTGTCTGTGTCAAGATGAAATCATAGCAGCCTCTTTAGTCCTTTTTTCCTGTTGCCACTAAGAGACGACCAACACTTGTAACTATGGGAACTTTCAAATCAGTGGCAAAATTGTGTTTTCCTGACACTATTGAGTTTGGGCTTACTCTTCAGTAAATAATGCAGTGTGTTATTACTATATGCTATATACATGCTCGGCATGAGACTATAAAGAAAATCAAGGGAACACTTCATAGAAAAGTTAGAAAAGTGTTTACCTTTATGGTGAGTGAGGGGGATGAAAGTAGAGATCGATACAGATAAGGTACAGGAAATGTTCTTTTTATCTGGGTGGTGGGTCTTGAGTGTGCATTTGATATTATTTTTGAAACTGTATATGTATTAATAATTTATGCCATCTTTCATACCATGAAGATAAGGTAAGTAGGGACACAGTTTGAATTCAGTATCCTTGAGAGTCCATTCTGGGGACGTCACAGAGCAAGGTCAGCAGTGAGTGAGTCCAAGAAAAGCAGGGTTCATCACAGTTGGGGATTTTGGTGGATGCAGAAGTGTGAGCCAGGTACTGGGTCTTTCCCAGGAGAAAGGACGCATGGGAAATACATTTTTCATAAATGTCTTTATTTTTGATTTGCGGTTTGCTTGAATATAGATTTCTACTTTGAGAATAATCCCCCCCCCCCCCCGCCCCCGGGTTTTAAAGGCCTGGCTTCATTGTCTTGCTTCCAGTGTTGTTTTGAGAAGTCCAAAGCCATTCTGATTCCTGGTCTTTCCTAAGTGACGTAAATTGTTAAAAAATCTCTAGAGGCATAGAGAATCTTTTGTTTGTCACCAGTTTCTGATCTTTCACAATGATGTGCCTTGTTATTTTTACTCAGTGTGATAGGCCTTTTAATTTGCCATATTCTAAAAATTTCTTAACGGTTTTGTTAATGATTTAAACCCTTTTAGTTTTGCTATTGCCATTTCTGGAAATCCTTTTATTCTGATGTTGGACCTTCTGGATTAATCAGTTCTTTCTTATTTTCTCTCTCTCTCTCTCTTTTTTTTTTTTTTTCTGTATTTTCGGGAAATTTCCTCAATTGTCTCTTCTAGCCCTTCTATTGGTTATTTAATTCTAGGATCACATTTTCAGTTTGCAAGGACTTTTCTGTTTGGTTTGTTCTCTGCATTTGAAAAAAATAAGGAACTCAACATTCATTCTCGGATAGAGTATCTCATCTTTCTTATATTAGTAACAGTTTTTTTTAAAAGGTTTTCTTCTGTCTGGCATCTACTCACTCTTTATATCTTAAATATGATCTCTGATGAGAGACCTTCGCAAATCATCCAATGTAGAGAAGCTATTATTTTTTTCCAAGTTGATTTTCTATTCCTTCTGATCTGCTTTCCATGTTAGAGGCTTCATTTAGGTAGCTGGCCATCCTTTCCTATCGTCATGCTTAACGGTTGGGATTAAGGAGCTGACCTGAGCATGTTGGGGGGCCATTTATTGGGAGACCTTTAATGTCACTCTCTGCCATCAGATCTTTCCTCTTTGACTGGTTAGGTTCACAGAAGGAAGGAGAAAAAAAGAGGCTTCCAGTCTCCAGCCTGAAGGGTAAGGGTCTGGCTGCTAGGTGTTGGGTGAGGCAGGCAGAGGTTGACTCGGCTCTGTACTCAGTATTCATACTTCATATACCCACCAAATCCCCTTGGTTTAGGTAGGTTACCCCAGTCTTCAGCTGTGTTTGGTTTCTTCCATTCCATAAACCCTCCGGTATATATTTTCTTTAGACAATAAACTTCAGATCCATTGAGTTGGGGAGAGGTGCTCTCTTAGGGATGTGAGGTAGGTGAGAGAATTTAGGGATCCTGTTGCTTCTTGGGCAGCTTTCAGCCAATTTTTTTTTCTCTCTCTCATTCCTGCTCCACACCTCTAGTTCAGAGTAATCTGGTGTTGCCAGTTCCATGCCTTTTGAGAATTTTGAGATGCCCGTTGTTCATTCTCAGCTTTCCTTGCTGTTGGCCTGGGCTTCAACTCTCTGGTCTGCCAAGGCAATTGCTGCTTGTCTGTTGGCTTTCCAGCTCCTAGAATTATGTTGCTGTGTGTCTTCTTGCCTGTTGTTCCTTTCTTCTTATCTGGAAAAGATCCTTTTACTGTAGTTTGGTGGCATTTCAGGTGTGTATGATGGAGATGATAGTGTTTACTTTGTAGCCTTAACCCAGAAACTTTTCCCCATTTTTCCACATCTGGCATCTACTTATTCTTTATATCTTAAATATGATCTCTGTTGAGAGACCTTCCCAAACCATCCAATGTAAAGAAGGTATTTCCTATGTCCTTCTTTATTCTCTATTTTAGGCCCCCGTATGGTTCTTCATAGACCTGTAAAACAAAAATTTTTTTTTGGTCCTTTTTGTTCATCTTTGACACTTTATGATACACACCATGAGATTAGGGGCTGTAGCTGTCTCACGCACTGTTATATCACTAGTATTTGGCACATCATTGATCCTCAATAAATATTTGCTTAATGAGTAAAAGAACAATTTATGTGTAGACTGTGCAAATTTTTAAAATTGATAACAATTCCCTCAGTGTTTTCATGTATAGAAAAAGAAGGGCAGGGGAATAAACTAGCACCTACCACATAGGATTGTTGTAAGGATAAAGTGCTTAGAATAGTGCCTGGTACATAGTAAATAAATACTAAAGAAATGTTATGTTTTCAAGAGTCTTAAAAAGAGTCTCCAAAGAGTTTTAATTTTCTATTGAATTAATCAGTTTTGATCAAGTTAGAGAAAATCTTGTATGATGGATTGAATTGTTCTTGAGGATTGTGTAGTACGTTCTCAGTCACAGCACATCTGAATTTCAACTCCAGGTTTATCATGAACCTCAACTTGCACTTCAGTCCTGTCTGTACTTTAACAGGAAAGTAGGATCCCAGATATTTCCCAGAGTTTGTCTATGTAGCCAGACATTTAAATTTCAGGGTAGTGCTGTTTATAATTCATCTTCTTATTTAGGCAATTCTGGGATATCTGCATCTTTTTTGGGAGTATAATTTATTTTTGGTGCAATCATTTTCTTTTGAAATGGAGTCACACTGATTGGACAGATGGTTGATAATTCAAATATGACTTGAGTATTTCACTTAGACATGGAAACTTAAAGAATGATTCAGAGTCATCAGCCTCTGTATATCTCTGAAATCATTTAATTTCCACCAAATTGCTCCTCAGTTCCTCAAAAATCTATGATTTTAGAGAGCTCAGTATGTTTAGCAATGGAAGATTGAAACTTTCTCTAATTTTCATCTGCTAAATCCATATGTCTGGATTTATACTTCCTTGAACAAATCAGTAATACTCTTGTTTTCCTATTCCCCTTCCCACCTGATCCTTGCAGTTTCAACTATAGTATTCAGATGTCTTGTCACATCAGGAAAAAAGTACAACCTTGTGAATCACTCTTTGGGTGGGATGGGAGGTACTTAAAATTTGGCCTCTTCAATCTCAAAATCTTTTTTTTTTTTTCATATAGTAAATTTAATTGTTTTCATACATTTGACCTAATTCTCAATTGCAAAACCTTGATCTGAGGAAGCTGCCCAGTAAACTTTAAAAAACAAGCTTCTATAACCTAACCTGATTGCGTGAAAATAAAAATAGAGCTCCATATTCCATTTCAAATTATTACTGGTATCCAACAAACACTCAATTTGAAGAAAATTTACTGCCTTTATGACTTTCTCCATCACACTATGAAATGAATCTGACTTTCACAGTTCCTAGCATAAACTCTTCTGACCAAATAGTTCAATAGAAACAGGAACAGCAATCTCCTCTTTTGACTTGAATAAATTGTTTTTCCCCTTTTCTTTATTGCAAGTGCCCCATCTCTGGCAAATGAAGTGCTTCCGTGTAAAACTTACTCCAGCTGGCAGTTGTTTAGGTCTCACTAATTCATGCATGAAAGCATTGGATGATTTTAGGTATCTATGTGTTATTTTTTTTTAATGCCCTAAAAATGTACAATGGGCTACAACTAGTTCACTTGTTTCTTTTCATAGGTGATATGTTAGAAAGTAGCTTTATTATTTACCTCCTGTATGATTTTGAGCAAGTTACCTGACTTTAAGCCTTGGTTTTCTCATTGGTAATATGGGAATAATTATAATAACACAACTATTATTTTTACATTTAGTGGCACAACGTAAACACTCAGAATTTATAATTATTACTGTGATTACTGTGACCCAGAAGATAAAGATTATGTCTTTTTCACTGTTGATTTATTCATACCTCAAAGTGCCTAGCACATTAGTGAGTGTTCCATCAAAAGCTGATGAATGAATAAAAGCACTGATATCTTTCCCTTCACCTTTGCTGTTTAACTTTTGCTTAATGTGTAAAATTCCCTAGAACTCCTGACATATTGTTTTTCACAAGTTAATTGCTCAAAAATGTAACAGCATAATGTATGTGGAAGTGCTTTGAAAAATGTAAGTGGCTATACAAATGTAATTGATGATGAGGATGGCGGTGACTTCCCTCGCCAAAGAATGGGTGTATTCGTTGCTGACCTCTCCTGTCTGCTGAAAGTGCCAGGTAAAGTGTGCCACCCAGAACTAAAACCGACTGAAGAATATATATGTAAGTATATGAGTATTTGGAAGAATCAACAATGAAATTTGTGACCTGTGACATCCTTTTGCTTTTGAGGGAGATTTGACTGTTTGGCTCTCTGAATATTTGTATCCTTTTCTGTTACACTTCATTTGTGTTTTTTTTAATGAGATTTTCCTTTCAGTTAAAGAGGATGACCATCCTGAAAGGAGGATTATTCTTTGATCAAGGATTTGCAAAGAGCCCTGGTTCCTCCTGGAACGCCCAACCCGTGCATTGTGGCGTTGTTCTCCCTTCATCTCCATTTCTGAGTATCTTTATTATTAGCTACATTTATTTTTTTATTCTTTAAAGAAGACGACTCTCTAAATATAGAACTGGATTTCAGTACCAAGTGCACTAGCAGATTGTGTACGTGTGTGTGTGCGTGTGCAGGGGATTATGCTTGATTTTGCTGATGAAAGATCACGGCTGTGTTTTCCTTATTCCACAGGTTACTCTATTTTAAAGGACAAAGTATTTGACTAGGAGAGGGGAAGGAGAAGGATCTCACATGTAATTGCTAGTTATAGTAGCAATTTATATCTACTGTGTGCCAGTCCTTGTGCTAAGTAGGTTATACATGTAATAGTTTAAAATCCCCATTTTATAGTTTAGAAAATTGAGGCTCAGACAAGTTCATTACCCTAGTTCTCGTAGCTGGTAAGGAGAAGAGCCTGAATTCAAATGACACCATTTAATTGACTCTAATTTTCTGTATGATTTGAACTCTGGGTTCCTCCTGTAAAACGGTGTGTGTGTGTGTGTGTGTGTGTGTGTGTAAAAAGCTCTAATCGTTGGGGGTGGGGTGACAAAGGGAGTTGAGGTGACGCTTGTAGTAACTGCAGGAAATTACAGATGTATAATGAAATAAGTGATGACAGGCTTGGAGAAGCTGGAACATAGGGGCAGAAATGGAAATAAAGAGGGGCGACAGGTCCATATGGTCTGTGCCTTCCTTAGGTGTCTGGTTAGGGCAAGTTAGAGTTGTGACACTAGAAGGGAAGGAGGAATGGTGCATATAGAATTTGGAAAATGCCCCTCATGCGTCTTGTTTGTCTCCTGATATGAAGGGATTTATTTGTTCATTTTATTGGGGGTGGTAGCGGTATTCTGATTATGTTATAAACATCTTATAGTCAGAGGTTAGTTACAGATTGTACTGAAGTATTTGTAAGTGAAATAATCTGATTAATAGCATTTGCTTTAAATGCTCAATCAAAACAATTGCAGTAGGGAATAGACGGTGACTACTAAAGTTGAGTATGGGGTATGCGGCTTCATTTTACTTTTCTCTCTACTTGTATGTGTTTAAAATTTCTATAGTAAAAAGTAAATGAATCCTCCCCGCCCCCCCCAAGCTCTATGTGACAATAAAGGATAAACAGAAAAGAGGCAATTATACTAATGAGGACTTCCAAGGTGCAATGGGCTAAAAGGATCCAAGTAACTGGAATTTTAGCCTTAGTGGATATTAGAGCTCCAAATTCGGGTCTGTTTCTATGACATTATCCCTAGCCAAAGTTCCCTGTGCTTGAGTTCTTTGACAGTCTGAGGGGTGAAAGTTGTGTCCCCAAATGGTACAGGTAGCTGGGGTACCTTCTGCCCTCGTGGGGTTCTTCTCTGTGGTCATTATCTACCAGAGGAAGGGAGCTCATTCTGAATGGAACGCAACTAATTTCAGCAGTGCTAAGCCCTATACATGTATTTTCTACTTTTACTTCTAAAATAATTTTCCCCCCAATGTCCTTCCTAGGGGTGTGCCTCTCTGAAAGGTGTTTCACATTCCTTCACCTAGAGGCACCAGTTCTAATCCTCTGTTGACACTGACTCAGAGGCTGAGGACTGTTGATATTCATTCCTTTGCTCTGACTGTTCTCTGAGCTCGTCAGGTGAGACTGGGGCACATCAACCTATGACTCCAAGGCCATGCCTGGTTTCTCATGCAGTTGGTTGCTTAGAGTGGGACTCTCTGTGCCCCTCTGACTCTTGGAAGAGGCCTTTCTTGCTCTTTCTCCATCCTTGCAGGCACAAGTCCACCTTGGGCCCTTCAGTTGGCTTTCAGCCAGACCAACTCCACACCCCAAAATGGCTCATAGTGGAACTGGAGACTTTGGAAGAAAATGATACAGTAGTTCTTGTGATACAAATTGTTCTTCCTATAAGTAGTAGGAAGAAGAGGTAGAGGGAACTTTAGTGTCATATCCAATATCCCAAACTAGCCCATGAAAGGCATATAAATTCTAAACTGCTTTGTTGTACCAAGAATCATGTGATATGTGAATGCGTTCATTCATTTATTCAGTCATCCATTCTTTCACCAAACATTTATTTAGGATAAGAGACAAGACACTTATTAAATACTGGGTATACAAAAATAAAAGAGACAGTTTCTGATTTCAAGGAGCGGATAGCCCAGTGGAGGAGACAGTGAGTGAGTTAACAATGATAGTTTATAGTGGTAAGTGCTATGACAGAGGGAAGCCCTGTGGGCTATGAAAGTGCTGAGATGTATCTAAAGCAGCTTGTGGTAGGGAGGGACAGTTATCTACAGCAGAAGTGGTTACCGCTGAGTGTTGAATAATTCTTAGGAGGTGGCCAGTGAGAGAAGTACAGATTGCATTCCCGTAGAGTGAATATTATGTGCAAAACCAGGGAAGGTGGTGTTTCTGCGTCAGTATGGCTGAAGTGTGGTAGGTACATATGGAAAAGACAGAAGATGAAACTTGGCAGATGAGCAGGGATCTGTTCACGCTGGACTCTATATGCTAAATTAATTATTTGTATTTCAACCAGCAGCTTATGAGGAAATTTGCATTTTAGAAAGATCACTTTGGATGTCATGTCAAAAAAGGGTCAGAAGGGAATAGTCTGGATACTACAGCAATAATCTATGAAAGAGACTGTGCAGACTTGAATTAAGGTGGTATACTCGTAAGTATTGGTGAAGAGAGTAGATTTTAGAGAGGATTTCTAGATAGAACCAATTAGCCTGAGAATCTACTGGATATAAGAGACATTTTGAGAGACAAAAGTGGTGATTTAAGACAGATATGCAGGGTGAGTAAGAAGGATGTTTGATTCCTTACTGATCTTCTAATCAAGAGAAGAAATGAAAAAGGTACCAGGAGTAATTTTCACTTTAACCATTGTGATGAATATATTATAGCAGTCCAAATTTTTGAGGTATTCTTTATTTATGTCTGTCATTTCTCAATGAAAGTTTAGACTGAAGAGAAGATGAACACTTTATAAAGAGGCAATGACAGCAAATCCATACAACCATGGACTTTATGTAAAAGAAGACACCAATAAAAAAATAAGATGGAATTAGGATATGTACATTCACATCTACAATATTAGTAACCAACTTTTGCAAAAAATGCAAGGGAAGTATTATTTTAATTTCTCATTTGGCAAACAGAAAATAACGAAACAAAACAAAACAAACTAGAACCCCTGAGGCTCAGAGATATTAAACGATTTGCTTGAAGTCACACATAGCTTTAGGTGGGAACTCACATTGTATCCCAGAGCTCGCTGCAGGACATTGCAATAACTCCAGGACCGTCACCCAGCATGGTTAGGGTCCAAGACATGAAAAGTGAAATGAGTGGCCTATTTGAAGAAAAAAGGAGAGAAAATACTGAAAATGATAATGAAGAACCTATAGAAACCTTTGGAATATATATCAAATGAAATGATGATTTGGAGTTCTAGTGGAATGAGAGATGGTAGGAGAATAAGTCATGAAAAAGAGTTCTGCATTATTTACACATCACACGAATGTTATCTGGAAATTACTTATTTGTGTAAATGAAATTAGAATTTTAAAGAATTTTTTTAGAGAACATCGATAGGTGATAGGACAACTGACATTTACATTTTCAATTCATTTCAACCACTGTTTTAAGGTTGACCATCTGCTCTGTACCTAGCGTTGTGAGAAGACCTAAGGGAGTTACAAATGATAATAAGATAGTTCTATCCTCAAAGATCTTAAAGTGTTGTTAGGATACTAGATTTGCAAACATGAAGCTATTTTAGATTCTTTTTTTTTTCTTTCTTTCTTTTTTTTTTAAGGAGGGTGCAGCTCACAGTGGCCCATGTGGGGATCGAACTGGCAACCTTTAGGTGCTACCAGCACCACGCTCTAACCACGGAGCTAACCAGCCACCCCAACATGAAGCTATTTTAGAACCACACAGAACAGTTTATTATTAGTGATAAGTTTATATAATGAAGTGACAAAAGTTTTGAGGCAGATAATGAGTCGTCAGAAAAGGAACATAGTGATGGAGTCTGGAGTCTATTCAAAGGCTTCATGAATGTATGATTCTTAAGATGGGCCTTACACGATAAAAGGGAATTGATTTTTCAAGAAAAAAAGTGTGGGACTAATGAAGTAAACAAGTTTCGTTTTGTTATTTCTAAAAAAAAAAAAAAAATACTAAAACAGATTTAGTTTAATATTTCTTCTGTTCACTACAGTGTTACTTAGAAACATTGGAAATAATCTAAATATCAAACAATAGAATAAGGGAAGTATTAATGTTTCATGCTATATCATGCAATTAAATATTATTAAGCAAGTAAAAATAATTAAAGAACAAATGTGGCCTGGTGGAGAAGTCTGGCTTATAGCCAGTTAAACTATGATGTTCTACCATTTACTAGCTTTGTACTTTTGGGCAAGTCACTTATTCTTTTGAGCTATGGTGTATTTAACTTTAAATGGAAATGATAACCACTTTGAAAAATTATTGTAAGAATTAAAAATAATGTATGTAGAGCATCTGGTAAATAGTGGACATTCAAAAAGTAGTGGACATTCAATAAATATTATTCATATGTATACTACTGGTATGTAAAAGATACCATCATTCTGAAAGGAAATTCTCAATCATTACCAAAAGCTTTCAAATGAGTATTTTCTATTGGATGTGGCAATACCACAATTAAAAATTTTTTTCTGAGGAAATAACTAAAGATGTATACACATATTTAAAAGGATATTCTTTGCAGCACTGAATAGGATAGTGAAACATAACCCAAAATTTCACAAATAGGTGATTGGTGAAATAAATTATGATTCATTTACATAAAGGAAAATTATAAAGCTATTAAAATGATGATCCCAGTAGAAATGTATGTCTGATACACCATGTTTCCCCGAAAATAAAATTTACCCCGAAAATAAGCCCCAGTTAAGATCATCAGCCAGACGGACGCATTTAGTACATTTTGATGATGTTTCAGAAGATGATATGACTGTATTTGAATAAATGCAGATTGTTGTACATGAACAAATAAGACATCCCCTGAAAATATGCCCTAATGCATCTTTTGGAGCAAAAATTAATATAAGAGCCGGTCTTATTTTCGGAGAAACACGATAGAAAGTGAGGAAAGCAGATTCTAAAAGTATCTACTATAAAATCCCATTTTTATAAGTGTATATTTATGCATAGAAAATTTTCTAGAAGGATAATATACCAAAATATTGACTATGGTTGTCTCTGAATAGTGGGCCATTAGGTGATTTTTATTTTTCTCATTGTGCTTATCTGAATTTTTTACTTTTATGGTAATGAGCATAGATAATGAAAAATTTAAAAGTGGGAATGAGCCGTTATTTAAAATATTTAGTGACAAAATACTTAAGATTTAAAGAAACAATGATTTAAAACTTCCGTATTATATGATCCCAATTTTGTTACAGTTTTTTATATCTATGCTTAAAATGAATGACTGAATTTTGCTTTTGTGGCTCTGTCTCTCAAAACATAGCAAAGGTTCGATGTAGAGATAGGATGAGTAGTGAAGTAGCAGCAATCAGCCTGGATAAAAATCATCACTTTCTCAGAACCCTCCTCCCCTTTTGTGTTTTCTTCATTTTTCATCACAACTTTAAAAGTTGCCTTTTTTGGCTATTTTCATAAAGAAACAAAGTTTAACCACTGCCAAAATCCATTCTCTTCCACCCTCCTTCTTTTTCTTTCATCCTTACTAGGACCCCCAACCACTAGTTGCTAGGCAGATACATAGTTCTTGGACCCTACTGTCCATTGGGGAGAGATAGTCAGCAATCACCCAAATAAGTATATAATTCAAAACTGTACTAATTACTGTGAAGAAAAGGATATTATGACACAGAAAAATGGGAGGGGAGGTCAGGAATCAGTTTAGACGGGGAGATCAGCAAAGACCTCCAGGGGGAAGTGTGAGTAGGTGTTAGCCAGATGAAATGTGGAGGGAAGAGCATCCTAGGAAGAGCGACAAGCACATACAAAGGTTGTGGCAACAAATAGCTTTGTGTGTTCAAACAACTGGGGCAAGAGCGAGTGTGTCTGGCTCTTGTGGTGTGACATGAGTTCGGAAGGTAGGCAGGGACGTGGTATATTATGTTAAGGATTTTGGATTTTATTCCGAGGGCAGTGGGCAGTCAATGAAGGATTTGCATGAAGCTGTTTATATTTCAAAAAGATCTCTGGCTACTGTGTTTCCCCGAAAATAAGACCTAGCCAACCATCAGCTCTAATGCGTCTTTTGAAGCAAAAATTAATATAAGACCCGGTCTTATATAACATAATTTTTTATATATATTATTTTAATATAAGACCGGGTCTTATGTAATAATATAATATAATATAATATAATATAATATAATATAATATAATATAATATAATACCAGGTCTTATATTAATTTTTGTTCCAAAAGGTGCATTAGAGCTGATGGCCCAGCTAGGTTTTATTTTCGGGGAAACAGTATACAGTTCAGGTAACTGGCAGAGATAGCGCTGAAAGCCTTGTGGATGGATGGGATTGCCTGTGAAGAGGATTTTGTGAGAGACAAATGGAGAGTCTGGGTCTGAGCCCTGAGGAATTCCAACATTTAAACATCAAGGAATGGGGGAGATGGCAAAGCACGCTGAGAGGGAGACATTAGGGAGGTGGAAGGAAGATGATGAGAATGTGGTGTTGGGAAGACAGTGGGAGAGTTTCAAGGAGGCAGGGGTTGGCTGTATGGAATGTGCTGAACAGTCTAGTAAAATGATGACTCGGTGCCCATTGGATTCGGCAACATGGAGGCTCTAGGTGACGATGCAGAAAGCAGGGTCAGTGTGGTGGCAGCGGTGGGAGCCAGGTGGAGTGAGTGGAAGAGAGAACTGGAAGTGATGGAGAGATGAGCGTGTACACACTCTAATGGTGGATTTGAAGAGAGAGGCCGATAGCTGGGGGCGGATGTCAAGTCTAGTGAGAGTTTTTTTGTTTCCCTTTCACAAACATTATTTGAATGCGTATGGAAATAATTCAGCAGGGTGGGAGAGATGCGTAATGTAGGACAGACAAGTGATGGATGCAGGGCACTAGTGGTGGAATTGCTATTTAATAGGAAATGGAAACAAGGAGATGCCGGTAGGCCTTTGATATCTATCATATGCTGAGTGTATACTGGGTGCTATGCTAAGTGATTGGCACAGTAAGTGATGTGTTATTCACAATAGCCCCATGAAGTTGTTATGATTAAACCCATTTTACAGATGAGGAAACTGGGGGTTAAGTGGAGATAGAGCCAAAATCTTAATCCAGACCTGTTTGATTTCAGAGCTTGGACTTACAATCTTATAGGGTTTCTGCTCTAGGATGGCGTATTAGTCAGTCTGCTAGGGCGGCCATAACAGTCCCACCAAGTAGGTGGTATAAACAACAGAAATTAATTTTCTCACTGTCCTAGAAGCCAGAAGTCCAAGATCAAGGTGTCGGGCTGGTTTGATTTCTCGTGAGGCCTGTCTCCTTGGCTCGCAGATGGCTCCTTCTCCGTGTGTCCTCACATGGCCTTTTCTCTGTGCGCATGCATCCCTGGCATGCCTCCTGTGTCCTAATTGCCTCTTCTTCTAAGGACACCAGTCACACTGGAGTAGAGCCCACTCTGAGGGCCTTGTTTTAATTTAATCACCTCTTTCAAGGCCTTATCTCTAAATACAGTAACATTTTGCGATTAGGACTTCAGTATGTGAATTGGGAGGAGGGGACAGTAATTCAGGCCATAAAAGGTGGCTTCTGTTTTCTTAAAGTATAAGGAAAAGAATGGGTGTGGGAGGAGCGGGATGAAACAATGATTGCCTCAGGGTCCCTTGAGGTAGGAGATACTTTGTTTATATCCATCCAGCCCAATTATCTGAGTTTCTGCAGCAATATTCAAGAATATTGTTGGAGTAAAGAACGAGAACTCTGTGCTGCGATGCGTCTGCTTGGTGCTCACAGGGGCTTACTAACCAGTCAAATGACATCCCTTCTGTGCAAGGTTGAAATGTAAATGAGCTTTATTCATATTCTCAGCACAATTACAAATGACTCTATGTCACAGACCCTTCTGGCTCTTCTCAAATAGTTGAGAACTTGCCATTAAATAAACCTATGACTTGCTAAGATTATGTTGCATTCACCAATGCAAAAATAAGCTGGAACATTTTTCCAAGCAGTTCTATAAATTGTCTTTTATGATTACTCATCACTACCTTTGTTCTTCTTTCTCCCCCACTTCCTTCTCTTCACTCATCATTTATTGAGTACCTACTAGATGTCTGACAGTAGGAATAAAAAGAGTCAACAATCTAGGATGGGAGACAGATATGTATATATACAAACCCCGCAAGTGATGTGTTATTATTAAAGTAATAATTCATGTGTTCATTTATCCCACAAATATGTCGAGGGCCTACTATGTGCCAGGCACTGTGTTAGGCTTGGGATAGAGATATGAGTAAGATTTAGTTTCTGCCTTCAAGAAATTTACAAGCTGGTATAGAAGAATAAACAGGTAAGTAAACAAAGACAATGCTATGTGACATTTGTAAATTATTAAAAGATCTCGAAGAACGGTGTGACTCTTGTCTCTGCTTTCCCTTGCATGTTTAGATACCCATTGAAAGGAGCCATGGCTGCATTTTAACAAAAGGAACTATGAAAAGAACATTCATTTCACAAACTTTTCTGAATGCTTGCTGTTGTTTTATAGTGATAATATTGTACTCTTGAATTCTGAGCAAGCATCGAATTGGGGGAATCCATGATTTTTCTCCTCATTTGAACTTATTGTCTACAACCTGTACTATCCACACCTTTTTTAGGTGGTGGAATGATTAACAGTTTTCCTGAAATACTCAACAGAACCCTGCTGATTATTAAAGCTTGAGAAAAGTCACAGTTACAAAGCATTACTGTGATGCTGGGTGAGCAGAAAGCATATGCTGGCCTAACACATATCTCAAATATTTGGAACTTGGTGCTGTGTATTAATGTGGGGGTTCCCTGTATTGTGATTTAGAAAAAGATGAATAGCTGAGCTGAAAATGGATTTGTGTAGATTATGTAATCGAAACATTTTCAAGTATCACTTATTTTTACCTTATATCAGGAAACAAGTTATTTACAAGCAAACATGGGGTTAATTGAGACAATGGGTATAAACTTGTTGCTTTCTTCAGAGGTGATATGCTATACACACTCAAGGTATTATCCGCAATCTAGACTTATTTTTTTGTGGGAAAATGCTAGCTGTATTATGGAAATGCGTAGGTAGTAAGAGAAAGAGGGAAATCTGATAAATGAGATATGTGGGATTTAGAATCAATGACTAACCTAATAACAGTTGAAAATTGCTTTGATGTCATGCAGTAAGCACCCACTACCTTCATAATAACTGCATTTCAGAATCTTATTCTAGAGTACGTCGTAATAGTGGAGAGAGCGCTGGATGAGAGTCAGGATTTACAAATTCTAGTCTAGATCTGCCATTGAAGACCTTATGTACCTCATTTCCCCCATCTTTAAAATGAAATGGTTCCGGAAAAAGGTCTCTAAGGTCCTTCCAGTTCTGATATTTCATCATTCTGTGATTCTGTGTCCCACGCCTATCAAAAGCATTTTGACATTCTTTAAGTTGCTTAAGCCAGAATTTCAGTTAGAATGCATCCAGGAGCCTAATTCCATGGGCTGTTGGGAACAGCATGGCCTTGCTTCTCCAGGACTTGATATGTCTTCTGTTAACTGCTGACAGTGAGCCATTCCACCCAAAAGGCTCCCTTGGTAGCCTTAAAGATTGAAAGGACAAATGGACAGTGTTGAGAGCTCTGTGGAAGAGGAGACCTGAGAGACGTTGATCATCATGGCCCCTTGGGATTTGCAAAGAGGAATGACTAGAACTGGGCCATTCACTGCTGCCAGGTCAAAGGTCAGGTCAGGAATGTGGACAATGCTGGTGACTCCAGGTAGGTCTAGGAGGGTAAATAAGCCTATTTAGTCCCTCCTGAATCTTGAGAAGATCTGGGCAGCCAAGCTCAAAAAGCTTAGGAAGTCTCATTTCTGAAATTCCTTGTACGAAAAATGTCATATTCATTTTAAAAATATTTTTATTAGCACCTAATCATTGTATTCTTAATCTGATACTAAGTTAATCTATTCTTGATAGTCTCGCAGTTCAGACATTCGTTAAACATGCCTTTATGATCACTTACTGAGTTAAAAATCTGGTTTTGACTGATGCTATTATTCAGTGGACTCCTATATTTTGGGATTTTTAGAGTGTTGTTGAAAGACCTTTGAGTTTTCTCTTTCAGTTTCAGTTGAGCAATATTATATATAATTCTCTGATGGCAGAGATTTATATCTATTATTATTTTGTTAATAATAAGCTAACTTGGGGGTGATTATAAAATGATTTGGAGTACTGCCTTTCTTAGTGATAAAAAAAAAGTAATGGATAATTTGTGAATAGGATATTAAATCAGATAACTAAAAGTAATTTTGTGTGCTGAATACAAGTATAAGGAATTAAAGGTCTTTTGTAATTGTTTCTATCATGACATTCCGGTAAAAATTTACACATTTTTCTAAAAATACTGATTAAATTCCTGTATCTCATCATTAAAAAAAAACAACAAAAAAAAGCTGTCTACTTAATACACATTACAAGATGATTCTTCTTTTTTTTGTTTTGCTTTTATCTAGTTGCTTCCAAGATCCGGTACTTACAGGAATATCATAACCGGGTTCTCCACAACATTTACCCTGTACCGTCAGGAACAGATATTGCAAACACCCTGAAATACTTTTCTCAGACCTTGTTAAGGTAAGCTTTGAAATATCCTCTACATTGAAAGAATTATTAGGTAGTACTGCTGAATTGATTGGGACCTAAATTGTTATTGAGCTGAAAGTTTTGAAAGCCTTATGTTTTCTAGTGCTCTGCCAGAAGAGTCTGGACTCAAGTTCTCTGGGTGTATATAGCTGATCAGATCACAGGCCTAAGTGAACAAAAAAAATGGGTTGCATAGCTACTGCCTGCTTTCCTCAATTAGACGTCTCTTCAAGAGATTTATACAGTGATAAAAGTTATATGTCTGGCAGTAACATAGAGTGGGATTACAAGGAGAACCTACATTGCTAAAATTAAGAATAGGAAGCATTTATGGCCTTAAAGAAAATCAGAATTATGTAGCATTTAGGTTCATCGGTAGTATTAACTATTTTGTGAAGTATACCAAATGGTAATAACAACTATTTTTAATCTGTATAACACTTCAAGTGTTCAGCATACCTTACAGTTGATATGGAAATTCTGTGGAGGGCCAGGAAAGAAAACAAATACTGTCTCCTTGTACTATAAGGTAGAGACAGGAGGGAGCTTTGCTTCATAGTTCTCATTAGGAGAAACAAGCAGACTAAGGTGGGCCTTTCAAGAGAAGACGCAATTGTCTGGGAAATAACATCGAAGCAGTGAGAGGAACGCTTTACTTTCCATTAAATTCTATGGCTTAGTCTCTTTCATTACTAGTATGATCTTCTCACTCCAAATCTGATTTTGGAAAAACATGAATTGACCTGCCCCTATTTCTTTAGGTACATAACAACCGAAGTTTTGTTAAGACAGGTTTTAGGGGAAGAACACCAATTTGGAATGACTAGTGGCCTGGAGTTCCTAGTGGTCTGAGGCTGTGCCACGCGCAGACTGCACTCTTTGCAGAAAGAAGCTTCATGCATTCAAGCCAGTTACGAGTTTTCTTCAGTTCCACTGTCTCTTTGTTCTTCTCATTCTTTGGAATATCTTTTCTTCTTTAGAACCCTATTCTGAACCCTTTCTTCAGTGTCCTTGTTCTGTATTAAAGGAATTCAGATACATAGATTTTATACTTACATAGTAAGTTTAGGACCTTGTTACAGGATATTTCCCTTCTTTTCAAATTGCAGTGGAATAATGAGCTCAGTTTTCATAGCAATAACCAGATAAGTTTATTCACCAAGGCATCTGATTTTGTTCTCTTGAATTCTCTTTTTGTCTTTGAGGTCAGGGTTCCCAGTGGGAAACACTTGTTTCCCTTTATCACAAATTCTGAAAGTTATCAAATCGAGAGGCACTTTTCAGTAGGAGGCAAATTCTGAATTCCATTTCCAAAGAAACTGTGACATTCTAGTTGGCACTTTGAAGTTTACTGCTTAGGTCTTAGTCATTGTGCCAAAAAGTTAAGAAATTTAGGTTACTGACGTCATGTTTGCAAGACGTGAAGTTTCCATTTTCTTGAGCAATGGGTCATTAGTATATGATCATGGATGATACAATTTTAATGGTGAAACATGTTAAAGTAGTTTGTTCAAGTGGCTGTTGGAGAAGTTTCTATGCGATTGAGCTGAGTCCGTTTTAAAAGGAGAAATCAACAGCTACTACTAATGGTAATACTAACAATAGCTATCATTATCATAGTAATATTATATAATAATAATAGTAATTATATGTGTCAAGCACTGTTCTAAGCACTTTACATGTATCATCTCTTTTAATCCCTTATAATAATTCTATGAAATAAGTGTACTATTTTCCCCACTTTACAGGTAATGAAGCTAAAATATAAAATGGTTAAATAAATTACTCGGAGGTGCATATGTAGTAAGTGTTGGAACAATTATTTGACCTTGGTGGTCCTAATCCACAGCACACACTCTCAACAATTACGTTATACTGCTTCTCGTTAGTACTGCTCGTTATCGTAGGAGAGGGACACTTCTTTTTTCAACAACTTGGTTTGGCCTTTGAGAATGCAGGCATCCATTACAAGTCCATGGAGTAGTTTGGGCTCTCTTTGAGAGTAAGGGAAAAAAGCAAGTGCTTCGTGCAAAGACTTACAATCTTTTTGGAAGTTAAATTGAGCTGTACCTGAGGTGATGTGGACAGTCTTTTAATTCCCAGGTATTTTAGCTCTACCTCTCACTCAGTAGTTCATTGTGGATAGCAGGTCAGAGCCGAGTTGATCGTGGACAGGACACACACACACACAAAGTGGGAGGAAGGAAATAATACTGAGGAATGTAACATGTCATAGGTAGGGCTTTAATTCTTACCGATTCAACTCTGGGATTAACCCTAGTACATTTGCTTTCTTCTTTTTGCCTACCTCAGCTTTTTAAAAAAACCTCTTTCATCTCTTTTGTTTACTGGAAATACAGAACTTACAGGTATTGTCCTGTATATTGGACTAAGCTATGATCACTTTCACTATTGGTATATACATCCATAGCGATCATAGTTATATTTCTTCATTTTATTTATGCCGTTAGAAAGTTCATGACAAATAAGATGGTCTAGGTGTTTGATGTCTGAGACTATTGACAGTAAGATTTCCTACTTACAAATGAGATGATTCCCTTTGCATTTTATATAATTTTTACATTCAGAAGCACTTCTTGCTTGGAGAATTAAGATTCTTGAAACAAAAATTAGAAATGAATTCTCACAGAGTAACCCTCTGTCTTTCTATTTGGGTATTCTCAAGGAAGTTAAAATTGTTATTATTTTGGTTAAAATATGCAACTCGAAGTTCCAGCAGCTTCATTTGAGTCAGAATTGCATTTTTAAAGTAATAGTCCTCTATTCACCACGAACGTAACTTTTACTGATTTCAGTAGAGTTTGTACATATTGACAAAAGCAGAGATTAGCTGAGCTGTTGAACTTCAACTAATTTAATCTACGGGAGAGGAGATTACATGTTAGCATAACTGACTATATCAGCAATTGAATAGTCCACATATGTCCACATAACTCATAATTAGACTCATGTTAGAGTTCACGGAGTTTCCTTAAACTCTAGGTTAGTGGAAGGTGAGTCCTATGTGTTACTCAGCTTATTAGCCCTTGAGCATAGAGCAGTGTTTGGTCCTTAGAAGTGGATCAGTAAATACTTGTTGAATTGAATTGACTTGAGTTCAAATTTCATCCATTTCAGGAACCCTTCTAGAGCACTTATTTCATCTAGCAGTGACCTACGGTCCTGTGTACAATTTTATCTGTGTGCTGAATTGTACTCATTTTAATTTTGTAGGGACCTAAGTGTAGGAAGACACACAGTTTACACACAACTTCAGGGGTTCGTTTTTTCGTTTGCTTTTAGTATTAGAAGCACCTATGAAGATCATCTAGTTTAATCCCCCCTGATCGCTACAGAGTGTCTGTCCGTTTTATATTAGAAGCATTCTGTGGCCATGTTTTAAACATCTAAGGTCTTCTTTAAGGATCTTGCCTTTTACCGGGCAGAATATTTAAAGGTTCCCAGTCTTCTTATGTCAACATTCTTTTAGAATTCCTTCTCCCAGGTCTCTCTTGTGGTGCTATTCAGCTGCTAGCACATAGTTCTTTCTTTCTTTCTTTCTTTCTTTCTTTCTTTCTTTCTTTCTTTCTTTCTTTCTTTCTTTCTTTCTTTCTTTCTTTCTTTCTTCCTTCCTTCCTTCCTTCCTTCCTTCCTTCCTTCTTTCCTTCTTTCCTTCTTTCTTTCCTTCCTTCCTTCCTTCCTTCCTTCCTTCCTTCCTTCCTTCCTTCCTTCCTTCCTTCCTTCTTTCTTTCTTTCTTTCTTTCTTAATTTATTATTAGTTTCAGGTGTACAAAACAATGCAATAATTAGACATTTCACCCCTCGCAAAGTGATAACCGCACTCCCCAATCTATTGCCCCTCTGATATCATACACATCTATTACAGTTCCATTGACTTTATTCCCTATGCTATGCTCCATATCTCGTGACTATAATATATATATATATATATATATATATATTAAATTATAGTTGACGTACAGTATTATTCAGCTTCAGCTTCAGGTGTACAGTGCAGTGGTCAAGCATCTACACTGTCCATGAAGTGGTCTCCCTAACAAGACTTGTGACATAGCATCTTTTAAAAAATCATTAGGTTTGGGGAAAGCTACTTGCTGCTAACTCTTTAGAAAAAGTTTAATATGTTTTAAAAAGGGATGCTAGCTTAAGCTCAATAATTTAGTTGAACTGTAATTTCTCATTATTTGGGAAGAATACATAGACCTTCTCATTGCTGACTTGAAGTCCACAGAGTAGCTTTAGAGCGTAGCATGATCAAGTAAATTTTGTTTGGTGCGTAAATTCAACTCACATGTCAGAATTCATAATCTTACAGAAAGCTTATTTTATATATTGATTTTCTGTGTTGTAAATACCTCAGGGCCACTTCTCATCTTTCCCCACACCCACAGAAGTCTTCTTTTTTGACTTCTCTTGATGTTAGAAATAAATGCTTAATACAGAGGATCTCAGGAGGGAAAAGGAACGGTGAAAAGTTGGCTGCTGGGTCAAACTCTTCTGAGCAGGGCATTCTTAATATTCTTTTTGGTTGGGTGTACAGACCTCTGGGAAAGCATTTCAAATGGGGAAGAAGGTGTTATCATTCCCAAGTTAGACAGTTTGGTTGGGGAAATAAGTTTTTTTTTTCCTGAATAAACTTCACAAAACATCATAAAATCACAACGCATTGTACATTTATTCATGAGCCCTTCTTAAGTTGTTCCACAAATGAAAACATTTCCTTACATTGAAACATGAATGGTAATTTAAAACTGGTTTCATGGATACCTCATCTTCAGCCATTTTTTCTCAACCTCACCTTCTTATTAAATCTGAAAACAGTGAGAGAGAAGTTTTACTGTTTCAATGCTGACATTCTTCCCTCCCTGCATGTATGAAGTTGTTGCTATCATTTGCGAACCCCACATATACAGGAAGGGAAAAATATCAAAATAGAGTTTTCAAAGTTGATTTGACTAGTGTTAAATTCTATCAAACTTTGGAAAAATACTCATTAATGTACATTTGAAAAAAAGAATGTGCTATATTTCCCCCACCAAGGAACTTTGACGAGAGCACTGCATTTAATTTAAAGGATAGCATTAATATATGATATATAACTATTTTTTTCTCTATGGCAAAATGTTTTTGTATGCCACTCCTATAAGTTCCACATCTTGTAATTTTGAAAGGATGCTCGTAGTAGGCTAATTTAGGGCTGAAGTTGGGAAATAATATTTCTGACATGTCCATTGTGATTCTAAAGGCATTTTCAGTGGGTTAGAATCCTACAGGATTAAAACAGATTTTTGGTGACTGGGTTTATCAGGAATATAACATTTAAAGGTTGGTACTTTTAGGAGTAATTGAATTATATAAGTCTGATGGAAAATCTGTTGGTATTTATAATAGATGTAGGCAGGCAAGGGTAACTGGAATGTTGATATTATCCCATTGTAAAGTACAAGCCTACAAAGTTAAATACATCACACACAAAAAAGGTAAATTAAATCCCTTTTAAAGTTAAAAAATTACACTAAATCTTAAATTATTTATTGCTGAGAATTATTACATAACTATTCTGAAATTATTTTTATTATTAACTGTTTTCCCCTGGACATTGGGTAACAGAAGACAAAGGAAATCGAGGTAAATTAGGCACATGGAAAATAAAAAGCATGTAGTCATTCTTTTTACATTGTAACATATTTCACACTAAGAGTAAATAAAAACAAATGTAAACTTGAAATAGTAAGCATGCTTGACACTAACCAGTTCTTCACATCACTGTAAAACTGTAAATGTAATATTATTAACTAAGAACTTAGTAATGTTTGAGACACATAGAATAAGTGTAAAACAAGGTTATTTTCATGTAATGAAACATTTATAAATTGTTACCTATTTTGATTAACATATAAGTGTTCTCTATAAAAGCACATTGTAAGTGCAGCAGATATTATCATTATAATGTATACCTGTTGCTTTTAGTGATAAATAGTATAACCTAATTATAAAAACTTAAACATTTGGCTAAGCAGTCGATTTCTTTTATTTTTAAAATTAACAACTTTTCTGCTTTATCGCTTTTACTAAAAGGTTTTTATTTAAAAACGAAGGCTAAAAGAAAGCCAATTTATTTTCGGAACTTATTTTTATTCCCATTAAAGTTTTTTAACTTTCTAAATTATCTTTCCTCTAGTTTTTAGTGAGTTTTGTTGAATAATAACGTAAGTAGCAGCAGTAATATATGAGATCTTATTGTATGATATGCAGCTACATGACAGATACTGCTTGCTTAGTCTTTAGAATTTTGAAGGTAACTATTTAATAAACCACTGTTTGTATTCATAAAATAAAATGTTTCCTCCCCAACATGCAAAATTAAAACACACACATAAATAACCATTATCATTAGTTCACAAACATATGCTACGGACCATCTAATATATATTATTTTACAGCTTTTCCAATGTAGTTTAGCTAACATTTTAGAAATATGTTTTATTTCTAAATTCATATGCCTGTTTAAACTTCATTATCTCAAATGATACTGACAGAATGTCATGAAACAGTATCATAATATACATATAGACATTATTTTGATGCAATAAACATGTGATTTTTAAGACTTTCTTAATAAACACACATGTTTATTCTTTGCTAAAACATGTTTCTGCAAGTGCCATACCTATATTTTGCAAGTTTCTATTTACTTGA